>NC_140579.1:233040035-233752035 GCF_964204655.1 Triturus cristatus | reverse complement strand
TACTGACGTTATTTATGGGATCCTTTGTCCGTGTGGCCAACTGTACATTGGCCAGACACAACAGAAGGTTAAAGTGAGAATATTACAGCACCAAAGTAGAATAAGATGTCAGGTCATTGGGGCACCTCTAGTCGAACACTACAAACAGGTGGGACACCGCCCAGAACAAATGCAGTGGATTGTATTAGAAAAAACCAGATTGGGGCCAAGGGGAGGTGATATATCCTCTGTACTTACGGTCAGGGAGTGCAAATGGATGATTCGCTTTGATACAATTAACTCGGGTCTGAATGAGCAGGACCTTAGCAATGCCCAGCTAGCTATTTTAAACACCTAGGTACCCTGTTTTCCTGGGTTTCTTAGCCTTCTGCAAATCACCCTGATGCTGGGTTAAACCTCTTAGAGGGTTCCCCTTTAGGTCTGTGTACTCGCCCATTGTACATCTTTGTGTATCCCGCCCATGATCGATCTTTGTGTATATCTGGTGTTTTTCGACAACTACCTCAATTTTCTATAAATGTCCATTATGGTGAACCATGTTTTTAACATCTATGTCATTGTTCGGGGGTCAAAAACAACCTATCTGTCTATTTATACACTTAGTCTAATTTTGCTCACTTTACTGACTATGTTAAACGTCCGTCGATTTTATATTTACTTTACTTTTGTATCCTCCCTGGCAAGGTTCAGTTACTGCTGTCTAATTTACTGACCTAATAATTGATTGTGTATCTGTTCTTTACCAATACAGGTTTTTGATACGATGTTGTCTTTAATTAGACCCAGACTTGCTATTCTGTATATGCCCCAATGTTTTGCTGTGACACTGTACATCTCAGGGGCTATTTTGGATTTAATTACTGATATGCACATGAACATTTAATTAGCAATTATGTGTACTTCTGCCCCCTGCTCCGCTATAATTTTGAAATTGTTTTGAGAAAGCAACTCCGGTTGTCTTTCTTCTAATACACCCCAGACTGCAGGCATCTAGCGTCTGCGCCGCGTCTAGCGTCACGCGGCGCGTCTGCCTATTTAGATGCACGATCGGTGCAGCTCTCTGTGACTTTCAAAGAACTACGAGGCGAGTCGGAGTTGCCGCGTCCTATGGTAAGGGTTAAACAACCCCCGCCCCCACTCCCCTGCTACTGTCTGCTTATTTGTCGAGACTTTTTCCATCTGTCCGGCTGCTCGCTAGTTCGGGCTATTTTGTAATTTAATTAACCTCCCGTTTTTACGCTGGCCATTGCACTAATCGCTTCTAGCCTCCGCTGGCTTTGTGTAGCATCACACAGTGGGGTTTGTGATTGAGCCTACCTGTTTTTACCCATTCAATTTGCTGGCCAGATACCTTATGTTAACTCTATTCATTTCTGCTGAACCCCTTTTCGTTAGGGGCCGATCAATAGCATACCTTGTAAAGCAATGTCGTCTGATGACATGGCGTGGTTTCTTGGCTCTTTTAGCTGTACTTCCTCTAGGCTGGGGTTTTTTAAGACTCTTTTTTAAGACTCTTGTTTAAGACTTTAGTTCTATTACTCCTCTGTTTTTACCTTTAGAGACTGGATTTTCCTGTGATTAATTCCATTGTCGCCTTTGATTATGAACCATGGCGTCTGATTCGGGAGATATTGCATTCCCCGATTCTTTCAAGACTGACAATTAAGTAAGTTTTCTTCCTTGAATTAACTTTTGAATCCAATATGTGCTTTTGTGGATCTCCACTCAGACACCTTATAATTCCTTTAGGTGTCACTCACTCTACCCCCTCTCTGGAGCTTCTCAGCCCTTGCGTCATTTGACGCCAAGAAGATACTGATCACCTGTTCATCCCTGTCTTGGGTAAATATGGCTACCTGTCCTATTTGGAGTCCCCTTGAATTATTCCAGTTCGGGATTTCGAATTTTTGTCATTTATATATATATGTTTTTTAGGTGCCACTCCCCTTGTCACATTGTCTTTGTCCTGAAGAAGACCCCGTTAGTAAGGAGCTGACTTACCTACCTATGTCCAGGGGTCGAAACGTCGACAATACTTCTTTGCCAGTACTGTCAACAGTGTAATATACACTGTGCTTTTGCTTGTACATGGTTTTTGTAAATAACTCTGCTATTCATTTCAATGAATTTGACCTGGATGTTTTGGCTTGAAATTGTTTTGCCTTGCAATTAAATTGTGACGTGTTTATAATTTATATGTCACTTACCCCCCATTCCTCACTCAAATCACCATCCACTTCTTTCCCTTCCTTGGCACCCCGCACTATTTCATCAACGTCTACTGTATCTATTAGTAAATGTGTACTTTCCTAAAGTGTGATTAAATAACACTTTGGCAAGTTTTCTTTGCATTTCTTTTGCTTTTTTCTGTGATTGATCTTGTATTAGTTCTTTTTTATAACGAACAGTTTTGTATACCCTGGGACCCTCTCCCTTATACTGCTTGGAGATCTTTAAGCACAAGTTGAAGCAAAGTCTTTTTGTAGTCGTTCTCCTCTCCTTCAGCAGCAAGGCAACCACTGCAGGCCAGTCCCCCAGGTCAGGGACAGTACTCCTCCTTACAGCTTTTCCAGTTCCTTCTCCTCAGGCAGAGGTTCTTCTTGTCAAGCAGGATCTAATTTCTTGGGAGCAGGGTCCCAATACTTATAGTGCAATTCTTTTGTTCTTGCAGGCCAAGGGGCCTTTGCCCAGTTCAACCCAGTTCTGGAGTACTTTGTTTAACGGACTCTGGCTTCTCCTTTCAGTGTGCAGGGCAGAGACATCAGACGCTCCCCAGGGGGTGGAGCCAGCATTGTGGTGGAAAGGCACAGCCATATTCAGAGTGCAGGTGTACTCCTCCCACCCATCTATATGTGATCTCTCTATTCACCACCAGGCTGCCCCAGCCTGTCTCCTGGAATTCCCCAGCCCTGTCACTCACAGAAACCAGACAGCAGATACACATCCTAGCAGAGGCGGGCTGAAATGGTTAGGCAAGCAAACACCAGCTTTCGAAAGTGGTATTTGCAAACACCGAATATTAAAATAAACTTTACTAAAAGATGTATTTTATTATTCTGAGTTCAGGCATACTAAACTCGAATTTCTACCCTGTTCCCTGGGTCCGTTAGGATCATAGGATGTAACAATTCTAACAGCCCATTCTGGCCTATGGAGAAAAGGTAGCCTTGCAATAGCGAAAAACGAAATGGCTGTAATTCACTATTAGGACATGCCACCACATCAGGGCTTGTCCTACGTTATGCTTACAATGCACCCTGCCCTTGGGCCTACCATAGGGGTGACTAATATGAAGTTAAGGGAAGGTTTAGGGACTGGCAAGTGGGTGCACTTGCCCAGTCAGCATGACAGTACCAGACTGCACGCAGGTTCTGCAATGGCAGACCTTAGACACATTTTACTATGCCGCCTCTGTGGGTGGCACAACCAGTGCTGCAAGCCCACCAGCAGCATTTGTATTTACAAGCCCTGGGCACTCCTGGTGCACTTTACTGGGGTCTGACAGTAACCCAAATAAGCCAATCATGGAATCCAACCAACATATACATTTTATACAGGGAGCACTTGCACTGTGGCACTGGTTGGCAGTGGCACAGTGCTCTGAGCAGCTAACACCAGCAAAACACATGAGGTACAGCAACAAAAAGTGGAAGGGAGATTCACGCCAAGGTGCCAGGTCTAACACGTGTCCCCTCCAGCTGAAATGTGGGGAGAACTACCCTACCCCAGGGAATTCCTCATCACTAAGGTGGAAAAATCTGGACAGACCGTCAGCATTGGCGTGATCTGTGCCAGGGCGATGTTCCACCGTGAAATCCATACCCTGTAGGGAAATGGACCACCTCAACAGCTTTGGATTCTCACCCCTCATATGCATCAACCATTTGAGGGGCTCTGGTCTGTCTGAACCCGGAAGTGAGACCCAAACAGGTATGGTCTTAGCTTCTTCAGTGCCCAGACCACAGCAAATGCCTCACGCTCAATAGCACTCCATCTCTGTTCCCGTGGAAGTAACCTCCTGCTAATGAAGGCTACCGGTTTGTCTAGGCCCTCCTCATTAATCTGTGAAAGAACAGCCCCCACACCATGCTCTGAAGCGTCTGTCTGAACGATAAACTCTTTGGAGAAGTTGGGAGCCAAGAGCACGGGCCCCGTGCACATAGCAGTTTTGAGGGCCTCAAAAGCTTTCTGACAGGTGTCAGTCCAAATCACGTTCCTGGGCTGCTTCCTGGAAGTCAGCGCTGTCAAGGGGGCAACAATGTTGCCATACCCCTTGACAAACCTCCTGTAGTACCCGGTGAAACCTAGGAAGGCTCTCACCTCTGTCTGGGTTTTGGGCGACTCCCAATTCAGGATGGTTTCTATCTTGGGTTGAAGGGGCGCCACCTGGCCGCTCCCAACCTGGTGCCCCAAGTACACCACGGAACCCTGCCCGATCTGGCACTTGCTTGCCTTGATCGTGAGGCCTGCCCTCCGCAGTGCCATCAACACTTCCCAGAGGTGGCGCAGGTGTTCCTCCCAAGTGGAGCTGAACGCTGCGATGTCATCCAGGTAGGCAGCACTGAACGAATGCAGTCCAGCCAACACCTGGTTGACCAACCTCTGGAAGGTGGCAGGGGCATTCTTCATCCCAAAGGGCATAACCCGGAACTGGTAGTGCCCATCTGGGGTGGAAAATGCTGACCTTTCTTTGGCCCCATCGGTCAAGGCGATCTGCCAGTACCCAGACGTTAAATCAAACGTGCTGAGGTAGTTGGCAGCCCCTAGCCGATCTATGAGCTCATCAGCTCTGGGAATGGGGTGTGCGTCAGTCCTGGTGATTGCATTGAGTCCTCTGTAGTCCACACAGAACCGGAGTTCGGGTGTGGCTCCCGGCGCTGCAGCCTTTGGGGCCAACACCACTGGGCTGGCCCAAGGACTGCTGGAGGACTCAATTACCCCGAGTGCAAACATCTTGGAGACCTCCTCCTTGATGCACGCCCTCACCCTGTCAGTCACCCTGTAGGCCTTGTGCCTCACAGGTGTACTATCCCCAGTGTCTACATCATGGATGCATCAATCAGTGACACCGGGAATCAGGGAAAACAGATCAGAAAATTGTCCCAGCAACTGGCGACAATCATTCTGTTGCTCAGGGGTCAGGGTGGAAGAGAGGATGACACCATCCACTGACCCATCTTGCTCCTGGGCTGACAGGAGGTCAGGTAGAGGCTCGGTCTCCTCTTCCATCCCAGCATCTGTTGCCAAGAGCATGCCCACTTGGGACCTCTCCAAGTGGGGCTTCAGGCGGTGGACATGGAGGACCCTCAAGGGGTTCCTGGGAGACCGCAAGTCCACCAAATAGGTAACTGGACTCTTGCGCTCCACAACCTCAAAGGGACCGGTCCACTTATCCTGGAGCACACAAGGCTCCACGGGGGCCAAGACCCACACCTTTTGTCCAGGCTGAAGCTCTACCAGAGTGGCATTCTGGTCGTACCACCGCTTCATCTCCTCCTGGCTGGCTTCCAGATTTGCCTCAGAAAGTTGCCTGAAACGCCTAGTCTGGTTCCTGAAGGCCAGCATGTAGCTATGCACATTCTGGGGAGGTTTCCTGGGAGATTGCTCCCAGCCTTCCTTGACCAGACTTAGAGGTCCTCTCACTGGGTGACCATACAGGAGCTCAAAGGGGCTGAACCCTAGAGACTTCTGTGGCACCTCGCAGTAAGCAAAGAGAAGGCATGGTAAGAGGACGTCCCACTTACGCCTCATGGGTTCTTCCAGACCAATTATCATGCCTTTGAGGGTACGGTTGAATCTCTCAACCAACCCATTTCCTTGGGGGTGGTAAGGTGTGGTAAACTTGTAGGTTACACCACACTCTTGCCAAAGGGATTTCATATACTTGGATATGAAATTGGTACCCCGGTCAGACACAACCTCTAGAGGGAATCCCACTCTGGAGAAAATTCCCATCAGTGCACGTCCCACCACGGGGGCCGTCACGGTCCTCAGAGGGATGGCTTCCGGGTACCGGGTGGCATGGTCCACCAGGACCAGGATAAACCTGTTGCCCATGGCTGTCCTGGGGTCCAGTGGCCCCACAATGTCAATCCCCACTCACTGGAATGGGGTACTGACCACAGAGAATGTCTGGAGAGGAGCCTTCTGCTTCCTCCCACTCTTTCCACTTGCCTGGCAAGTCTGACATGTCCTGCAGTGAGTGTCTGAACTCCTGCGCAATTGAGGCCAATAAAAGTGGGTGACAAGCCTTTCAAAGGTCTTGTCCTGCCCCAAATGTCCTGCTAATGGCACATCGTGAGCCAGCCCCAGTAGGAAGGCTCTGAAGCTCTGGGGTACCACCAGCACACGGGCTGACCCAGGCTCAGCAAGCTTAGGCTCTGTATACAGGAGGTCGTTCTCCCAGTAAATGAAATGTGACCCAGACTGATCACCTGCGGCCTGGTCTGCAGCCTGCTGCCGCATACCCACGAGAGAAGGGCATTCTTTCTGCGCCTTACAAAAGTCCTCCCTGGAGGGGCCTCCTTCTTGCTGCCAATGGGTCAGCTCAGGCAGGTCCCCCAGTTCAGCTATCTGTTCCCCTGTAGGCTCCAGGGCATCCCCCTCAAGGTCTGCTTCCTCCTGGACCGTGGGAACTTCAGGGGCTGGTTTCCCGCGCCCCCTGCCTCTTCTCTCTAAGGCCGGTCCCTGGGCCTCTCTCTCAGGCTCGTGGACCTCTTGAGCACCTCTACTTGCTGCCATGGACCGTGTGGTGACACACGCCCAATCAGGCATACCCAACATCTCCAGGTGAGCACTCCGCTCCACCTTAGCCCAAGGTGAGCTCTCCAAATCGTTCCCTAACAGACAGTCTACAGGCATGGCGGGCCTCACAGCTACCTGAAGAGTACCAGAGACCCCCCCCCCCCCCACTCAAAGGGAACCTGAGCCACCTTACAGTGACTCTCTGTGTTGTCAGCGGCAACAACCGGATAGAATGCTCCTGGGACCACCTGCTCTTGAGACACCAGGTGACACTTGACAGCTGTCACACTGGCTCCTGTATCTCTCAGAGCTTCAACCCTACGGCCATTGATGGTCACCCACTGCCTGTATTTCTTAGTGTTATCAGGCAGCTGGGTTTCGGGGACCATCTCACAGTCTCTTAATGAGACAAGGGACATCTCTGCGGGACCCCACCCACCTTGGACACCCATCTCTCCACCCAGGGCTACACTAGCCGTCTGCCGGGGGGCTGCACCAGGGGGTGCTGGTTTACCAAACTGGCGACACTTGGGATCATTGGCAAAATGACCCAGCTCACCACACTTGTAACATCTTGGTGGCCCTCTTTGAACAGGGGGACCTGTCGGGGCCCCGGTCGGCGTTGGAGGTGGGGGAGGCTGAGAACCTTTCCCTTGGTTCCCTTGGGTATTACTTTGGGGCCTTCTTGGGAACTCCCTCTGTTTACCCTTGTCCCCCCCACTCTTCTGATGGGGACCCTGCCCACCCTGGGTGGAGTCTCCCACTGGACCCTTGTGGACCCTGGTAGTGACCCAGCGGTCCGCCTCCTCTGCAAGCTTCCTAGGGTTAGTCAGCCTACTATCAATCAGGTGCTGGCGTAGCTCAGGAAAACAGTTACTGGACAAGTGCTCCCATGCCATTAAATCAAGAAGCCCTTGAAAATCATGCAACCTTGCTAGCCTTCACCCAACCATCCAGTGCTCTGCAGAAAAAAGTTACATACTCAACATACGTACTGTTTGGAATCTTTGTGCAACCCCTGAACCTTTGCCTATACAACTCAGGAGTTAACCCATATCTGGTCATCAAAGCATCCTTCATGTGTGGATAAGAATTATGAACATCTGAGGGTAAATCTAGCAGTGTGTCCCGCCCCTCACTAAGGAACCGTCCCCACAACCCCGCTCCCCAATCTTTCTCAGGGACCCGGTGGGAAGACATGGCTACCTCATAGGCTTTGAACCTCTGCCCAATGTCATCATTCTTAAAAAATTCTTTCACCACATCTTTTGGTATGTACACCCTTGACTCGGACGGTGTGCTGCCACCAGAGGGAGTAGACTCTAAACTCTTAGCCTTTAGATTTCATGCTCCATTTGGATTTTTCTTTCTTCCAGAGCCAGCTTTTTGCTTTCCAGCTCCAGGTGCCTATTCAATTTGGGTTTTGCCATCTCCATTTCATGCATCCTGGTTTCTCTCCTGTCTGCCAACTCCTCTGGCGACAGGCCTCTGCCAAAGCTGTGGATGCTTTCTGCTGGTTCAACTACTACCACATCCTCAGGCGACCTTGACTCAATCCAGGCCCTCAGCGCCTTGAGTAGATCTGCTTTGACCTTACATCCAACAAGAGGAACTTTGAATTTTTTGCAGAAGCCCTTCAGCTGGGCTTTGGTGTAGCTCTCTAGTCTCTCCTCTTCCCATTCTATTTCTTCGCTTTCAGAGACTACAGATGGCGCTTTCTCAACAATGACTGAACCAGGCATGATTTTTCAAAAAATGGAGATCTCTTGCAAAACACGAATCAAAAAAACAGTACGTGGCTGCGTTATGGTCTGAACTCACTACGTAGTGTTCACCAATCACTGTACATGAATCACAAATGCAAATTCAGGATCCTCACCACTGACCACCACTGTTAGAATTGGGGATCTCTGGTTGGCACAGGTAGGGACTTGTGACAAGCAGGGACCCTCTCCTCTAGTCAGGGTAAGGGGTTACACTCTTAAAATAACCCCCGCTCACCCTATAGGTAGCTTGGCGAGAGCAGACAAGGCTTATCTCAGAGCATTATAGGTTAAGCATTTGTGACCCCATACAGTAACTCAGTGACAACACCACAAATGGACTCCACACTGGGATTATCAAAAATAAGTATTTTATATCAGGCTTAGCACAAGACCAAATAACGATAAAAAGGCCCACAGTACTATTAGCAATAAGCAGTTCTTTGTTACAGCGTGCTTTAAAAGTTCTGTGCACTTCGTTCTTCTTGCTTCGGCCAGTACGGGGATGAACTGGCCTATAGAATGAGTCTATAAGCGCTGCGGATGCTCCGGTGCGAAGCGTACACCCTACGGGGCGAAGCGTACACCCTACGGTGCGAAACTACACAGTACCTTAGCTTTGGAGAGTTCGTCACGGACGCTGCGGTGGAAGCAATGCGTTGTAAGCTGGAATGTCCTCCTTTCGCGGTGCGAGCTTACGGCTCGTAGGGGCCCTGAGTCGCGTTGCTTGAGGGGACGGGATGTTGTACGGTGCTTTGCTGTTCATTGCGGTGTACGATCCGTACTGCGGGAGCGGCTTCCAGTCTTTGGCTGCAGTGCGGGGCATACGTACGGTGAGTACTCCTCTCCCCTTCGATGCAAGCAGCAGCCTTAACTTCAGCGGCAGGGTGCGGGTCACACCAACCAAGATAGCTCGATGAAGCGCAGCGTTGTACGCGGCAAAGTCAGCCAGTCACGGTGCGATCTACGAGTCGTAGGACGCGTTGTTCGAGGCGGACAGGCGGGTACGGTGCATTGCTGGATACGATTTGGCGGTACAAAGCGTACACAGCTTCGGCCTCGGAAAATGCTAAAAACAGCGTTTCTAGTAGCAGATTGCAAGGCGGATGAAGTCCACTGGTCCTGGGATTTCGTTCAGGGGTCAAGCTCACTCACAAGCCCTTGGAGATCTTTAAGCACAAGTTGAAGCAAAGTTTCTTTGCAGTCGTTCTCCTCTCCTTCAGCAGCAAGGCAACCACTGCAGGCCAGTCCCCCAGGTCAGGGACAGTACTCCTCCTTACAGCTTTCCCAGTTCCTTCTCCTCAGGCAGAGGTTCTTCTTGTCAAGCAGGATCTAATTTCTTGGGAGCGGGGTCCCAATACTTATAGTGCAATTCTTTTGTTCTTGCAGGCCAGGGGGCCTTTGCCCAGTTCAACCCAGTTCTGGAGTACTTTGTTTACCGGACTCTGGCTTCTCCTTTCAGTGTGCAGGGCAGAGACATCAGACGCTCCACAGGGGGTGGAGCCAGCATTGTGGTGGAAAGGCACATCCATATTCAGAGTGCAGGTGTACTCCTCCCACCCATCTATATGTAATCTCTCCATTCACCACCGGGCTGCCCCAGCCTGTCTCCTGGAATTCCCCAGCCCTGTCACTCACAGAAACCAGACAGCAGATACACATCCTAGCAGAGCCGGGCTGAAATGGTTAGGCAAGCAAACACCAGCTTTCTAAAGTGGTATTTGCAAACACAGAATATTAAAATAAACTTTACTAAAAGATGTATTTTAATATTCTGAGTTCAGGCATACTAAACTCGAATTTCTACCATGTTCCCTGGGTCTGTTAGGATCATAGGATGTAACAATTCTAACAGCCCTTTCTGGCCTATGGAGAACAGGTAGCCTTGCAATAGTGAAAAACGAAAATGGCTGTAATTCACTATTAGGACATGCCACCACATCAGGGCTTGTCCTACCTTATGCTTACAATGCACCCTGCCCTTGGGCCTACCATAGGGGTGACTAATATGAAGTTAAGGGAAGGTTTAGGGACTGGCAAGTGGGTGCACTTGCCCAGTCAGCATGACAGTACCAGACTGCACGCAGGTTCTGCAATGGCAGACCTTAGACACATTTTACTAGGCCGCTTCTGTGGGTGGCACAACCAGTGCTGCAAGCCCACCAGCAGCATTTGTATTTACAAGCCCTGGGCACTCCTGGTGCACACTACTGGGGTCTGACAGTAACCCAAATAAGCCAATCATGGAATCCAACCAACATATACATTTTATACAGGGAACACTTGCACTGTGGCACTGGTTGGCAGTGGCACAGTGCTCTGAGCAGCTAACACCAGCAAAACACATGAGGCACAGCAACAAAAAGTGGAAGGGAGACTCACGCCAAGGTGCCAGGTCTAACAAACCTAAAATAACATACATATTTGTAAAGCACAGGCTAACCCTGAAGGGTAGTTTGGCGCTGATTTGTTTGACACTGTGATGTTTATTGTTACTCAACCCAATGGTATTCATTCGAACAGCCTTAGAAGGAATAATGGATGAGTGGGTCTGGCGGGATTCAATCTTGTGCCCATGAGGTCAAACACAGATCCTTGCAGTTGTAATTTCTGAAGGAGCCCTCTACATTAAACCGGATAGAGTATGTTCAATGAGGAGTATGGACTCTACGGCTAAGATGCTTCGGCATGGAGTAAATATTCAGTAGGTCTCTCAACACTGATGCTCAGCCGTTCTTGAGCTTGAATGGAGAAAATGATGGTTCTGAGGGGCGGCCTTAGGCATGTGCAAGCTGTGCACCTGCACAGGGCCACCAAACCCCAGGGGCCACCACGAGGAATCGGATACAATACATATTCGTGGCGGCCCCTGGCAGGGATTTGGCGCATGAACGACTGAGGCGTGCTAAATCTAATGTGATGCACGCTGAATGGTTGTTCTTATACTCTTTTCCTTTCTAACCCAGTCTCGTCTTTGTGTGGGGTCGGCCTTGTTTCGGGCTCTTCTGGTAGGTCTTGTGCTTGTTTAGAACTTTTTTTTCAGGAGAATCGAGCTTGTTTTAATAGTCCAGATCTGGCACCTCCGGAGGCTCGCATGCGCGCGCATGCGTTGCAGTGCCCGCGAGTCCTGCAGCGAAGGGGTTACAGAAGCACCATGCATCACTGGCGGCAGGAGGGGTGGCAGCACCCGTGCCCGGCGTGCAGCGAGCAGCACCGAGACCGGCCGAGGCCATGCACCGGCGCGCCTAGAGACCCTGGGCAAGAAAAGCCGCCTTGCAGAGGATAGCATGTCAGTGTGCAACCTTTGGTGCCAGCTGCGAGGTGAGCAGCCCGAGGGTCAGGGCATGGGGAGGGGGAGTGAGGAGGTCAGCGTGCGCCACTGCAGAGTGAACCCGAGGGAAGGTGAGCCATTGGACGAGGGTGTGGGGAGCCCTGGGGAGGAGGGCAGATCAGGCATAGGAATGTATCCCAGCCCGTGGGGGTGAGGAGCCGGGGGCGTGGGGAAGGTTGGGTGAGGATGTTATTGTAGATGGTGTGTGCTTTGGGTCTGGGTGGAGGTAAGCCATGTGAGGTGGCGAGCTGGAGGTATTCTGGTGGTCATGGGAAGGGAGGGCATGATGAATCGTGAGAGAGAGCCTCTCTCTCACGATTCATCTCTGAGAGGGCGCGGTCGGAGAGGTGGTCACCGTGCGCCAGGGGTAGGGAGTGGTACAGATTGGCGCTGTATGTTGAGGGAAATGTGAGTCAGGAGTGCAGGGGCGGTGTTTACTTGTGGCTGAGGGGAGGCATGGTGACTTTTGGAGGTGTAACTTGGGAGGCACGGTCGTATTGGGGGGAAGAGGAGAGCAGGGTACGAGGTGTTAGACGTAATGTTAAGGATTCATTAAAATGATTACAATTACTTATCAACAATCATGAAAACATAGTATGAAGCTGATACTTGTGATCTAATGAGTGGATCTGCCTGCACAAATCTTTTAAAACATCGAGTGTTCGAATGTACTTGACATTTGGTTATGTCTGTTTATATGGTGTTGAGGCAGACATGAAATGCAAGCACCTTTGGATGGACGCCTGGAATAGGATGGCAGTGCCTACCCATGTTAACTCAATCTAATGCCCTTTTGCAGAGACCTTGGTAGGAGACTGGCTTCTTGATCATTTCTTTAATTACATTCCAGTGCTTGTCATGTGACTAGCAGAGAAAACTAGTTTAACTAGTCCTCAGTTTGCAATTGGTGAAGCAGCCTTCTCTGTCCATACTAGGGGCATAGTTACCATTGGTTCAGCAAGTACAGTGGTACTGAGACCCAAAACCCTCAGGGGCCCATTGAACCCTGATAATTGCTATATTTTACTTCCTGAGCAGCAGCCAAAGGGGCCATTTTCCTTGCTTATGCCACGGCCCATGGGGTCGTTGGTACGCTGTGCTAGTGATTCGTACGTCTGCTTGAAAGTTGTCTCCTGACTGGATGTTCCTTGCACATTAATTTTGCTTCAGTGAACCTCTAGTGCCTTTTCATAGCCTTAGGACTCACTGTAATTAATCCTTGTTTAATAGGTGCTCTGTAAAGCGAGCAGAACTGGTTGCTGGAATATGGCACTATACAAGAAACCTTAATTGAATATATTGTATTTTGTCTTTTGACAATGTGGTAAAGTGGACTAGTCTTTGGTTACCTGTAGGCTGTCTTCAGGATCAGTTAGTGACGTACTGAGACAGGTCTCTGTGTGCCATGATTTCAAGGTAGCTTACTCTCTTCCTGCTAAGGTCACTTCCCAAATAGATCATGAACTATTCTCCAGGCTCTACTGTTCTCAGTGGACTGAGAAAACAGACCTTGTATGCCAAGTCACATGATCTACCCTATAGTTTTATAACACTCTTCAAATAAACCTTCCATATGTGGCTAGTCCTCATAATGTGTCATACATGTAGTGGGAAGGGTAATTACTATCAATCAGTCAGGGTTTGTAAAGCTCAGCTGCTTCACACATAAGGGTCTCGAGGCGGTGTGGGATTCATGCTGCTGGATCATGCTGCTTGTTGGTTGAACAGCGAGGTCTTGTGGTCCTTCCTGAACTGCTGGAGCGATGGTGAGGCTCTGAGGTGCAGGGGGAGGGTTTTCAGGTCTTCACTGCCAGGTGGGAGAAGTAGCGGCCTCCACTGTTTTATCAGCGGCTGCATTGGGTGGCTGCTAGGGAGATGGTTCTGGAACATATTTTCCTGGTAGGTTGGTGGAAATTCACTTGTTCATTAAGGTATGCTGGTCCTTCATTGTGTAGTCCAGGGAAGACATGGCTTGGCAGTTCGGGCTGGACTGTTCCCATGAGGCACAGCGTCAAGGCTGATTTGCATATGGCCATGTCTGAACTGGGGTGGTGTGGTGAGCAAAAAAACGATGGATTTAGGCCCAGATCTCTGTACTGGGGTGAATGTATGACATTGTTCTGCATTCTGTCCATCAACTGTTGTTTTTGCAAGAAAATAAAAATGACACATCAAAATCTTTCAGCAGCCGCCACTGCTGATTGTCTTCTTTTTTTCCCTACCCACTGCTAGCCTCGCCCGCTGCATTGCAAGCAAAATGAAGAGAATTCGAGTACACAAATCTGGTTATTCGAAACGAAAGAGAAAGGTGGCTCAGCATGCTTTCGTAGAGTCACAGGAAGGAGCAATCCTGAACTTTATCACCCAAGGGAAACCTAAAGATGAAGAATCCTCTGGCCAGAGTACTGCTGATGCACTAGGTAAAACAGGCGCTGACGACCATAAAGAACAAAAAAATGATGATATCCATGAGCAGAATGATACTCATGAGCAGACCAATGGAAATGAACAAGGTGACTCTGAAATTGATACAAACATGCAGCAATTACCAACTCAGGATGAGGATTATTACAAAAGACCCTCAGACAGAGAAACTGAAACATCATTCATCGGTCCATCAACATCTGGCATTCTGAAGGAGGTTCAGAGTTTACAGACGGATGATGCTGGTATTGAAGAGGAAGCCAAAGAGCAAGACCATGTTACAGACCCGTGTTCTGAATATGATTTATGTGATTGGAGGGATCCTACTTTGTGGCCGAACTCTCTTACGGACGCGCAACGTGTTTTTCTTGTTGAAAGGGGTCCCTCCAGAGACCCAGATTCTAAAACAAAGTATCCAAGTGATGAGCACTCAAAAAGTAAACGTCGTTTTTCTGTTACCATGTTACTGGTCATCTAACGCCTTTTCTGGACGTTTTATTAAAACACCTTCCTGAGCTCCGCCCCGCCCGGACCTCCTCTTCCGGGGCCCCCTACCTGCGCTCCCTGCACAGGGCCACCATGAGCCTAGAGCCGCCCCTGGGGTGCATTGGAGGAACCATGAAGGTATCAGAGTGGGTCCTAGTGACTTAATTCATTTGCAATTAAGTCATGTTATCCTCAGAATGCAACTTCACTATTTCGGGAAGCAAATGCTCACTCACTCTGACACTAAAATTGGCCATTTTTTGATGACACAGTCACACTCTTAAAGAAATGAACTTACTTTGCAAATAATGATTTTCTTTAAAAGTAGGTTTCATTTACATGGTAATTGTAAATTAATTAACTGTCGTGGTTACGAGTTTTTCACCACTGCTAAAAAATGTCTACTTCAATTTTACTTGACTTAGAAATACAGTTTAATTCACATTTATATATTTTTTTAAAACAGCAGTTATTTCAAAGACTCAAAACAGGTCTACCGTCACGCAGAGGGATAACAACTACAGGACAAGCATTTGCAATACAATAGGTCTCTCATTTGCGAGAGTTCGAGCTATTGGTGTTGTAAATGACATTGCCTTTTATTTATGTGTTTTAAAAACCTGCAAGCAGTGTGTAAACACACACTTTGTACTTATAATCCATGCTTATGAGAAGCAAGGCTGCAGTAAAAGAGGGGCAGTTATTGCCAGCCTTGCTTCTCGTAAGCAACAACTATAAGTACAAAGTGCGTGTTTACGCACCGCTTGCAGGTTTTCAAAACACATAAATAAAAGGCATTGTCATTTACAATGCCAATAGCTCAAACTCTCGCAAATGCGAGACCTACTGCATTGCAAATGCTTGTTGAGGTCTGAGACCATATGGCAGCAGCCATAGGAAGGCAGGGACTGTGACGCCAGGCCACGTGTTTCAAAAGCAGGAGGGAGGAGGAGGCAGCTGCAACCAAAACAGACCTTGGTCTTTGAATGCAGACCAAATGGGGCAAGATAAGTGTAAGATTCACAGCTCTGTTTACAACAGAGCTTTGTAAACCACATGCACTGGTCTCGACTGCTCCAGTTAAAAGAAAGAAATAGTGCTCACAAGCTCTGAGTAGCAACACATGTAACAGGGGCAGTCCTTGAAAATGGGCGGGGCTGAATACAGCATGTCTCGCAGAGACAGCGCTAGCACTGCCTAGGCGAGACCTAAAAACACACACACAAATGGCCCCAGCAGTTTACATTTGTTTCCCGTTATCCAAGGGTTAGCAATCCACCTTTATTGACATGCATATCTGCCGGCAGTGCACCCCACATGACATCATGAAAAAAATGCATCCTTGATTCAGCCGCGGCACTCCAGAGTTTAATCTTTTCCTGACTGAGTACTCTGTAATACTGCATACCTTGCCGGCATTACACTCACACCATGAAGTGACCCATTGTAGGGTCGTCGTCTCCTTATGTTCATGTGAAGATGTGCGGCCCCAGAAATCACCAAGAGATAAATGAGCAGAGATCGCACTGTCACTGTCATGGGCCCAATCCATCTTTCACATCAATAAGAGGCGGCATTTGAATCAATCCCTTTTATGCAGTGTGGATTGGGGAAACTCATTCAGAGAAAACAACCCATTCAATTACACCCTCTTTCAGCAACTGTTATTTTACAACGCTAAGATCTTTCCTTACACTATGAGGTACATCTTTAAGCTTTAGGCTTAATCTCATGAGAGAATCATTTAACCATACCCAACTCTTTTCAGAACACATCTTTGTACTGCGAAATAACACCATCAATCCACCGATACATTGTTGAAAACCCATACAATAAGCTGGAAAATCAGAAGATGGATCCAGAATGAGTCCTAGGATGCCTTGGTGCCTTTCAAATCATTATCTTCTAAACTTCTATTATTCCATTGTTCTTTAAAGAATGCCTCGGAAACAAACAAAAAAGGTGATCCTGAATCCCCTAACCTGATGGATTTGACTCCATCAATAACAATCTTGCAGTTCGGTGGTTTACAAGAATCATTATCAATAGACGTGGATGAAATCTCATCATCACAGTCATAAGACAATACATAATCACATGATCACAAATGTATTGCTCAGTTATAGTGCCAAACCTGCATGTTGCTGCTAGGATACGAAGTGTCGCAACATACACTTCAATAGGTTCAGTGGTTAACTGATGCCTAGAACAAAAATTTAATCGTTCCATCACCACAAGTGTTTGTCCTCACTCCAGGGCAAATAACCTACTTTACAGGGATGTATGACATTACAACGTGTGTCATTACAACGCGTGCAGTTACATCGCATGCGTTACAACGCATGCGATGTTACAACGCTATGCCATTACAACGCTAGTCCTTACATCGACTTGCACTAGATGGCGTGCTAACATTAGAAAAGTGTAATTTACTATTCCAACTCCAGTCCACGTAACAGTAGGGAAGGTGTTGGGATAGTAAACTACACTATTTGTAATGTTAGCACGCCATCTAGCGCAAGTCGATGTAAAGACTTGCGTTGTAATGGCATTGCGTTGTAACATCGCATGCGTTGTAACGCATGCGATGTAAAAGCTGCGCGTGGTAAGAACCGCGTTGTAATGGCTGTTCCCCACTTTACAGTGGCGACGAGGCGGAAGAACCATGAAGCCATTTTCCTGCCGCAACTACAAAAGCAATTTGTTCAGGGAGAGCTGGTACAGCATGGCGGCAGCAACCATCCGGCAGGCAACGTTGAAGCAAAATGGCAGACAGCCAGCTCCCGCCTCCTAAGAACATCGGCGCGCATATCGGCGCGTGGTTCCAGTCTTTCTCCAATTTCCTGCAGCAGCTGCCACCATTGGGCCCAAGAGACTGTGTCGTCTGCACCGCGCCTCCACGCAGGTGTGCCCAGCAAGGGATTCTTGCCCTCATCCCCGGCACTGCTCCACAGGCAGCACGCTGCCCGGCGCAGAGTTTGCCGCCCTCACTACTCCATCGCCTGCGCACAGACCTTCTCCTTAATGAACCCAGTTCCCTTTCTCCCTAAACCGGGAGAACCAGCCGTGAAATGGGCCGACTGGAAAGATTACTTCCTTAACTACCTCTCAGTGCTGGAAGATGAGGGGGAGGAAGAGTTCTCCAGTAAGCGCAGGAAGAAAATCTAATTTAGGACCAGAAAGCCTGTGCGTCTATGACAACATGGTGAAGAAACCGAGAGCTTCCGCCGCCAACGATGTCTTCCAACATGCTCTCGACGACCTGGACAGCCATTACCAGCTGGTAATTTGTACAGCCATCGACCGGTACAATTTTTTCCAACGTAAACAGACCGAGTCAGAAACGGTGGAGGACTTCGTGGCAGCCCTTAAGAAGCTGGCCATCAACTGCAAGTTTGGGGCCCTGCACGATGATCTAATCAGGGACCAAATCATAATGCACACTACCCACTCAAGTGTCCAAGAAAAGCTTTGGGTCAATGGCGAAGCGTCCCTCCCAGAGATCATCACAATAGTCAAGAGGGCTGAGTTGTCCAAACGGTGCGCACTCGCCACCAAGAAAGAAACCGTTCCACAGCCGACAGTGTGCAAAGTGACGGCCAGGAGAGTCCCGAATGAGAAACATACACCCACCTCAGGCTCAGCTCCTAGCAGGCGACCCATGCTCAGCTCCAAAGGACCCAACCCCACCTCAGCGGATAGACAAGGGACCTGCTACAGATGCGGCTGCCAATCTCACATGGCAAACGATCGGAAGTGCCCGGCGTTCCATGTCAAATGCTCCTTCTGCGGAATCACAGGGCATTTCGGAAAAGTCTGCAGACGGAAGCGCAGTGCCACAGTCAAATACGTGCAACAAGACTCCGACGACCAAGACGGGGCAGACCATTCCAACCAGGAGTGCATCCTGTGTAGCGAAGACCACATCCTGGGCATCGGCGGCACGACCAAGAGAAAACCTTCTTGCTTGCTATTGATCGGGAGCGTCAAGATCAACATGGTAGCGGACTCCAGCTCCCCATACACGATCATTCAAAAACAGGTATAGGACGAGGACTTTGCCCACGTGGTAGGGGATCACCTTCACCCCACTAACATTCACCCAGTCACGTATACAGGAGAGAGGATCCCAATGGTGGGGTTCAGGAGGCTCCCGTTCGAGTTCAAAGGCAGGCACACAACAGCTAAGTTGTACGTCGCGCAGAAAGGCCGTCCGGGTGAACCAGGTAGCTCTGGGCATACAACTAAACCCAGGCGGCGACACCCAAGTACTCCTAATGGACGACCCATCCATGTTAGCCTGGTTGAAGGCGGAGTTTCCCATGGATTTCAGCGACCACATCGGGAAGCTGTCCAAATTCACCCACAAGATCATGCTCAGAGAAGGTGCGGTTCCAGTCTTCCACAAGGTCAGGAACATCCCGTTTAAATGCAGAGAGGCTGTACAGCTAGAACTGAAATGGCTGGAGGACAGCGACATCATAGAACCAATAGAGTGCGCCGAATGGCTTGCGCCTTTAGTGGTAGCGCGCAAACAGAAGGGGAAGATTCGTCTGTGCATTGAGCTCCGATAACCCAATAAAAACATAATTGTGGACAAGTTCCCATTGCCCAAAATAAACGAATTACTAGCACAGACCAAAGGAGTCAAATGGTTTTCCACCATTGACCTCAAAGCCGCATATCACCAAGTGACGCTCCATCCGTCGTGCAGGAAGCTCACCTCTTACATCACGCCTTTCGGCTGTTACAGGTTCCGACGGTTGCCCTTTGGTCTCGCATCTGCCGCGGCAGTCTTCCAAAAACTCATGCACGCACTCTTCAAGAATGTCCAGGGAGTTCTCTACTTCCAGGATGACATCCTCGTCATGGGGAAGTCCAAGGATGAACATGACCGCATCCTACACACTGTACTGCGCACGCTGGCGGACAATGGTCTCCAGGCAGAACTCGAAAAATGCAAGTTCGACTTACGCAAAGTGACTTACCTGGGACACGAAATTAGTGACGCAAGCATCTCCCCAAAAACGGCAAATGTGGAAGCCATCTTGTCAGCACCATCCCCACAAAGCAAGGAGGACGTCCACTCGTTCCTGGGCCTGGCGGAGTTCTACAGCAAGTTCGTCAGGAATTTTGCGACTAAAAAGCACAGCTTACGTCAACCCTTGAAAGACAAAAACACCTTTTCCTGATCCGCAGAGTCGGAAGCCGAATTCTCCACCATCAAAAGAGATATTTGCGGGGCGATTCCCTTTCACGGATTTGATGACGCCGTGCCCAGCATCCTGACAACGGGTGCCAGTGACAAAGGGTTGGGAGCGGTCCTCACCCAGAGAGCCGTTGATGGTACGGAGACCACTGTGGGGTTTGCCTCCCGTTCCCTTACCCCCTGTGAAGAGAGGTACAGCGTAATCGAAAAGGATATGCTAGCAACCATCTGGGCGATGGAAAAGTTTTGGCAATACCTGTGGGGTCAAGATTCACACTACCCACAGACCACAAACCCCTAATCAAAGTCCTCACTTCCAGCAGCAATATGACAGTCACCCCACGCATCGCGAAGATGACGTTGCGTCTCTTGGACTTCATGTACGATGTGGAATACATCGCTGGTCCCCAGAATAGAGTGGCAGACTTCCTCAGCAGAGCTGCGGCCATGGAAGGGCCAGTCACACAGTCGGACTGGGATGAGTACACCGTGGCATTCATGAAGGATTACAAACACACTATCAGTGTCCAGGACTGGGAAGAAGCCTATGCAAAAGACACAGAACTTTCACAAGTCAAACAGTATGTCACGCACGGTTGGCCAGAGAAGAAGCACTCAAAGAACAACTTCAGGAAATACTGGGAAGTCCACGAGGAACTCTCAATCACTGATGACTCGGTGTTTCTGTTGCGAGGTGACAGAGTGGTGCCCCCAGTAACGTTGATCGACCGCATACTCCACATCACCCACGAAGGCCACCTGGGCATTGTCAAGGCAACAAGAAGAATGAAACTGCTATACTGGTGGCCAGCCATGGACAACCATGTGGAGAGATTTGTGTGAGCATGTGAACATTGTGCCGGAGCTGATAAAACACTCATCAGTTTGAGACCCCTATGGGCGAGTTCAACGCTCCCAACAACCCTTGGGAAGACTTGTCCATCGACATCGTAGGTCCCATCCTAGACTCCTGGGGTACGCCTAAACATCATCGTCTTAGTGGACTTCTACTCGAAGTGGCCTGAGGTCAACATATGCGAATCAGTGGACTCGGATGCTGTTGTCACTTTCCTCACTGACATTTTCCAGAGAGAAGGCATTCCCAAAACCATCACTAGTGAAAATGGGCCCCAGTTCACTTCGGCCAAATGGACAGCGTTTACCACACGAAATGATATCCAGACCAAACACACACCCATCTACCACCCTGCAGGCAACGGCCAGGTGAAACGCTTAAACCGGGTGATCATGGGCTCAATCCAAGCAGCCATCAATGCCGGAAAGAACTGTGAGACCGAGGTGAAGAGCACGGTATGGGCGTATCGCATCACTCCCACCCTCACAGGCTACAGCCGGTTTAAGATCTTGAGAGCCAGACAACCATTCACCAGAGACAATATGGCCTGGATGAGTATGCAGCTCCAGAGCAAATTGTCCCCGGCCATTATCCGGAGCAACATCGAGAAAGCCCAACGCATATACAAAGACAATTATGATAAGAAACACAACGTGCGAGAAGTCTCGCTGGCGGAAGGCGACTGGGTCAGAGTCAAACAGGGCCACCCAGGACAAAAAGGAGACAGCAAATTCAGTAATCCCCTACGAGTCGTAGACTTATACACACAGTCAGCTTTGCTGAGCGATGGCAAGGTGTGGTCACTATCCAGAATGGCCAAGTGCAACAAAATCCTTCAGTGGGGCATGGACAGCAATGACATCTACGCCAGTGATCTCAAAGAAGGTATCAGAGCCACGGGAGAAGAAGAACCGACCACAGAACCTGTGTTGGAGGACATGGAGATTTCCAACGGAAGTAAGACCAGCACCCCGGAGATTGACGAAGGACAGATTATCAAACGGCAAACATCGCGCATGTCCTGCCAGGACACAGACAGTGCCGGTACCTCACATGAGACATCCACTACCCAAGAAAGAGATCAGGAGGAGAGTACGAGGACAGCTGGATCCAATGGAGGTGGAGAGCGAGGGATCCATGCACCTGTCACACACACCCGCACGGGCTGCACTGTGAAGCTTCCCAAATGTCCACTTGTGAAAATCTCTCTCTCTCTTTCTCTTTCTCTCCTTTTCCGCCATTCTGTTTCAGGCATTGTTCTCTATTGTCATTGTTGTTAAGGGGCAAGGTGTGTTGTGTCGCGGTCTAGTCCTCCGTCGTCACGTGACTCCCGCAAGGACACCGGGAGTGACATAACGTGGCGGAACGCGCATTCAACGATCGCAGCGCGAGAAGAAAGACGCGCTCTCCCTAATCAGGCGAATAAAGAAGTTAAATGCACGCAAGTGTTTGTCCTCACTCCAACTGGGCAAATAACCTACTTTACAAATACCTGTAATGGCGAATTCTCCGCAAGTGTCCAGTTTCCCTGTTCACTAAACAAATGGAATCCACCCACAACAATTCAAAGGTGTAAAAAGATGTATGGTCTTGCGGGCGATGTGTATCCTACAATGGTAGGAGGCACATTCTGTTTTTAAAATTCCCCTCACACACCAAAAGGGCCCTTGGTGTCATGCTTCATCATAGGCGTCTTTGCACTCCTCTATGGAGCTCGGCGTGCTACTAACCAACAAATACGCGTTTGCCAATGGTTTACAGGAACAGTCCTACATAGTGTGTGTGCTTTATGGTACATGTTGTGTATGTCGAGTCTTTGTCCACCTTTTTTACAGGAAAACTGCACTGACACTATATAGTTTTTCTGGTTTTACTTAGACACTGTATATATCACTTTACAGGTCACGATCTTCACGTCTGGAATATTTTATCTAGCTAAAATGTACCTTTATACTAGATAGAGATATTCACTTTGTCACCAAACCAATTGAGCCTAATAGGCACACTATACATATAATTTACACATAGAATTCCCTATGTTTTCGATGGTATTTACTGTCTTCTGTGAGTAGGGTAGGGATCTGTGTACCCGTCCTGAAGAAGAAGTGTTGGCTTCGAAACATGTTGACACAGACACACAGGAGGTGTTGTACATTAATACGTTAAACCTTCATTTCACTGCTTTTAACAATACCAGCAAAAGGGGTTAATTAAAAATCTTTCTAGTCCTCATTTGCCAGGTATTTTTTAATATTCACTCACCAATCACTGTAGACCCTACCACTCACACCCTTACACACTACACATAGTGGTTACATCAAGTGCTCCCGCGTATTCGTTGGTTAGTAGCACGCCGCGCTCCATAGAGGAGTGCAAAGACCCCTATGATGAAGCATGACATCAAGTGCCCTTTTGGTGTGTGAGGGGTATTTTAAAAACACAATGTGCCTCCTACCATTGTAGGATACACATCGCCCGCAAGACCATACACCATTTTACACCTTTGAATTGTTGTGGGTGGATTCCATTTGTTTAGTAATTGTAGCCAGGGGAGATTGAATCCACTCCCTGTGTCCCACTTCCTCTCTCCACTCCCTCCTTTGATATTTACGACAGTTATCATGTTCACCACACATGAGGTACGCAAGTGTGGCACCCCAGTAAATATTAAATAAATAGATCACCATGTCCACAACCACATGGTGGGCGAGTGCGGGAAATATTAGTTAAAGCGGCAATTTTTAAGCACAGTTAATGCGTGCGTACATGCCGATGCCCGATACTCTAACTCAGGAGAAGGATACCAAATGGTGCCACGTTAGGTACATTGGTGCCGGGTGGGTACAGGCTCTTACATACTCCTCACAGGCTGCAGGGGAATTCAAAATGGCGGTACGTACACCACGTGAATGCTGGATGGCTAGCGGTAGTTCAAAGCACCTCAATGCTACCGACAATGTCACTTACAATTGCAATCTATAGGTAGATTTTTCTTTTTTGGGAGCGGTGACTCCGATGAGTCTACTAGTTGAAAGTATGTGCGGTTTGAAACCGAAGCATGGTGTAGATGAGATACTCCTAACAAAAACTGTGGCGACAACTACTGTGAATACAGCGAAGCACGATGGTCTCCAAATTTACAGGCAATGCTCCACAGTAACTGGCACAGCTGGGGACAAGGCCCTCATCTCCACAATGTGGTAATCAAGACGGAAAGCAGATTATAATGAAACTGACTTTATTGGATATATAGTCCCCAGCAGCGGAGGTGAGTGACCACTCAACACAGTGACCAGTATCCAGCTGCTGGACACTTGAAACATAAGAATTCTAAAATGGTATACAGATCATCACAAGGCGGTCACATGAGATGGAAGGAGGAATGCAAGCCGCTGATGCACCTTAAGCATGGGCACTGGATCCCTGTACGAAACGTTAACATTACATAACTTAACAACTCAGCTTTACCCATTACAACATGCCAAAATGATGAAAGACCCAAGGCAGGTGCCTGCTCTTGATTATGACCTTGTGGGATGTTATATATGTTAGGGGGAATAGGCTTGAACTGAGAGGAGCTGGACGTGACCAATTGGATTTAACTTTTCAGCTAAGATTCAAACCAGCACAAGACAGCGCCATCCAAGGCAATTCTATGAAAAAGTTTATGAAAAAGGATTTACAGTGGTCATTACGGAGGATTGGGGCATCACATCTCTCCTTCACTACTGGTGCTTAGGAGACAATTTTCACAGAAGTTAGCCTTTAGGGATTGTAGACGGTTCAAGCTGAGTACATATCTGAGCATAGAAATACCCATTGCATTCTTCCAAATGGGTAAGCCATTACTGGAAAGAAACCTCTTTTAACATAGGCTTACTCTGTTACTACCAGAAAAGAGATAGAACTGCTGAGATCAATAGGGCAAGCTTATCTTGCCAGTTCAGACAACTGGCATCACTAGTCTTTGATGCATCGCTGAAAGGGAAACCACATTTACTACGCAACTTTTACAACGCTGTACTTTACAACGCAGTCACTACAACGACCTTGTTGTTACCACCCGTGTCATTACAACGCAAGTCGTTTCAACGATTTGCTCTAGGGGGCATGAAACACCAGGGAATATGTTGGATTTTAAATCCAACACCTTCCCTGCTGTTGCGCAAACTGAAGTAGGAATAGTATTTAATACTATTCCTAAGTCCAGCGCGCCCCCTAGAGCAAGTCGTTGAAACGACTTGAGTTGTAATGACACATGTGGTAACTACGCGGTCATTGTAACAACCACGTTATAAAGTACCATGTTGTAAAAGCACGCATTGTAACGTGCTATATTCCGCTGAAAAGATCCAATTTAACAAGTGTGCCTGAGGAGGACAAGAATATTTAAAATGAAAAGAACATTTGCACATCAGAGATGATAATTTATCATTCAAGTGTTAGACTCTTGCACTCACTATGTCTAATACATCTACTACGTGCTAAATCTCCTGTACTGGGGTCGATGTTTAATCCGTAAGGTGCCAAAAGATCAAAGGATGTTTGAGGTGATCTGGAAATCTATCACAGCTGTGAGGCGGCTTACAGCAGCCAATCATCCAAGTATAAGTAGACATATATTTTCTTCTCTCATAAATGTGTGCCATCCACTGTCATGCAACTGAAGAAGGTGTGGGGCAGTGTTCAAGTTGAAGGAAATTTCAATGTACTGGTATAGAAGGATGTGTTACACTGCAGGTAAGTACATCAAGAGTTATTACAATGCAGCCTCTATGTTGGGAATACCATTACATCACAACTACACTTTCAAGTTAATTTTATATATATGCTTCTAAAAAGGGGTTATTACAATCATATACCATATTTATAGATAAATATTTTGGATGAGGCGTGCAGAAAGCTGAGTAAACTAGTGGTAATGCCTTGCTGAGACTCTGCAGGAGCCCAATTTAAACACCCACAACTTCAACATTCAGAGATGACATTGGCACCTCATAAGAATTAGACAGCATGGTAGAAGTGAAAACCAGTGCATAGTGTGCAGGTGGCAATGTGAGTCCATCAAGGGGCAAACAGGATACACCTAAGAGAGGGTGTGAGACAGAGGCACGCGCTCTCCAAAAGAGGAGGATGTGACTGAAAAAATGAGATAAACAGTAGCCAAATACTTAGAGGAAAAATTAAGGCTGTCCAGAAGGAGGTCTTGCAGGACGGATAAAAGGCAGGTATGAGGAGTAAAGCTATTGTGCAAGTACATTACAAATAGATAGAATGCCAGTTTCCAGCTAGGATAGATGAATAAGAAAGAAGAGGGGTTGAAGTCAGTTGAAAAGGTGCAAACTATGGAAATCACTGAAACGATGATGAGGGAACCATCTGAGCCTTGCTACATTCTATTAAAAAAAAACCTATACAAGGATAATGGTTGGGGAATGTCTTGACTAACAGATATTATACAGATATCAGACCTCTCAAAACTGACAGATGAACCTAGATTAGAGCTGGACCATCCATTGACATTGTAAGAAGTGGAGGAAGCAATTACCCAAATGCAGACGTACAAGGTCTTAGGCCACAATTTAAAAGATGTTCTTCTATACTGGAGCGAGCATGCTTACCATGTTTTTGGAAGCCAAAGAAACAGGCAGACTCTCAGGCAACCCCGCCAGGAACTGACTGCTACTCCTACCTCCCTATGTTCCTGCTGAATGTGGTGGTGAAGATGGTGGTCAAAACTCAGGTTAACAGACTTGTTGAGGTCATGTAGATGTTGCTCCAAACAGACCAGTATACGCAAATAAAGTTGCCACAGAGAGCAACCGTGGGTGGACAGACTGGGGGACGTGGAGGAGCTCATAACAATTTTAATAATAATAATAATAATTCTTTATTCGGTTTATCACAGAGAAAACCATAAAAGAGAACAATCAAGTACAATAAAAAAAAGAAAAAACAGCTGTCATTTTGTTTAAGAAAAAAAGGAACTTTTTTTGTTTCTAGCAGTCAATGTTTGTTCCTAATGCAGTTTGTTAGAGGTCTTTTCTATGGTTCATAATACATTTTAAAAAGTTTAGGACCAGGTAACAGACTTCTTCAGACTCTAAGGTTTGCAGTCTAAGGAAGGCCGGTCGACATTGTCTTAGGCCCCATCGCCTGCATAGCGGGAGTATCCATAGTTTTCTGTGTGGTTGATAAAATTTACAGAAGATAATGACGTGAATATTTGATTGAGTTGATATCGCATCACAGGGGCATGGAGGCAGGTTTGAGTCCCAGGCCTTTTTTAAAGGAAAAGCAACCAGTCTAAAAAAGAGGTTCAGTCTGAACCTAGTAAGCAGCATCCTCTCGTAAGATTTAGTATGTAGAGTGAGGTATGGTTGAATGCCAAAAGTTAGCTGGACTATGTTCGCCTGAACCACTGAGGGTTTTGCGGCCTCGGTTGACAGCCTTAGTGTTTCCAGGTGCCGTAGTGTAAGTTCCTTGAGCTCCTTTTTTGAGAGGGCAGCAAGCGATTCTGGGTGGAGATAATATTTTTCAAGGCCCATGTCTGTAAAAAAGTTTCTGATGTAGCGGAGCCATTTTAATCTAAAGGCGTGATCGAGTGACATTGTGTCCGCCACTATCAACTGTGATAGTGTGTTAACATCCGAAGTCCATATACGCCTCCATAGAAGCAATGGCTGGATTTTAAGGAGATCCTGGAGGTACGGAATTCCCAGTTCCATATGGGAGGCGTAGGTTGATGAGCCTTTTGGGGTAGCAAGAAGGAATCTTATAAATTGATTTTCGATTTTTTGTAAGGCTCCAACATCTCTATGGCCCCAGACCCCTGCTCCATAGAGAGCAATCGCTTGGCACTTTGCGTTGTAGATTTTTAGGAGTTCTGCTGGCCGCCTCCTTCACAATTTCCTGGAGAAGGACTGCAGGGCTGCTATTGAGCGCTTAAAAAGGTGGCATCTCGCTTCCACTGCTGGTTTCCAGGTTAGCTTATCGTCAATCATGATCCCGAGGTAAGGGTATTGTGTGGCGACCTCCAATGGTTGGCTATCGAGAAAGATACTTTTTTTTCCTTTCTTCACCCCCCCCGTGATCATGACAAACGTTTTTTTAACGTTAACCTTTAGATCCAAGGCGTTCATAAAGGTAGTATATCTGTCTAGTGAGAGCTGGAGTTCGCGTGGCGTTCGGGCCAGGATGACAGCGTCATCTGCGTAGAGGAGCGCTGGGATCGATCTCTGTTTCATTTTTGGGAGGTCCTGAGCCCCCCTCAGCATCTCCTCCTCCAGGCCATTTGTGTAGAGCGAGAAAAGGAAGGGGGCCAGGACGCAACCCTGCCTAACTCCTCGCTCCACGCCAAATGATGCCGTCAGCTCACCGTTCTTTCCAAACCGAACTCTAGCAGAGGCCCCGGAGTAGAGCTCTCTAAGAAGGTCCAGCAGTGAGGGGTCCACGTTCATTTCTCTTAGGACTGACCATAGTTTGGAGTGTGCAACGCAGTCAAAAGCGGCAGACAGGTCCACATAGACCATGTATACCGTCGATTTCTTTGCATGCATGTATTTGGCCATTATAAGGCTAAGGTTGAGTGCCTGCTCTACTGTCCCAAGGCCTTCTCTAAAGCCGAATTGTAGGTCCGAGATGATGCCCTTTTCCTCGCTCCACTGATGTAGTCTCTCCAAAATGACCCGCCCCACCACTTTGCCAAGGGAGTCCAGAAGGGATATGGGACGATAACATTTTGGATCCTGTCGGTCCCCTTTCTTAAAGATGGGGACCATGATTGATCTGGTCCAGGAGTCCAAAATACCCTCACTGGCTGCTGCTGTGCATACTCTCGTCAGGATAGGTGCCCAGAGCTCCTGGTTAAATTTAAAAAGGTCCACAGGGACGCCATCAGGGCCCGGGGCTTTCCCTGTTTTACTTTTTTCCAGAGCCGCAAGGACTTCGGAGATGTCAAAGGATATTGGGATTGGATATTGTACTTCATTTTGTAAGTGAAGTGGATGGTCTGTGGTTCCTTGGTCTTTGAATATATTTTCAAAGTGGGCAATCCAAGTTCCCTCGTCTATAGCGACCTCTATTTTGGGAGAGTTGTTGTCTGAGAGGAATGGGGATCTAATCGTTCTCCAGAAATCCTTGCTGTTTTTTGATTGGGAGCTCTTATCTAGGTCATTCCAGAGTTTCTCTTTCATTTGTTGTAATTTTAGTTTGCGTTCCAGTTTGTATTTTCTTCTTAGAGATTGGATGAGGCCCACGTCTCTTGGTTTTTTGTGGAGGGCAGATTTTAGATCAGTTAGGGCTCTCGTACAGTTGTGGTTAAACCAACCTTTCCTTTCTGTAAGTTTATTGGTTGTATTCCCCGTGAGTAGTCTCTTGGCTACTGTCAGAATTTCTGCAAAGTTCAGTAAGACTTCCGTATGGTTTAGGGCTGGGTCCAAACAATTAAAAATATGTGAGTACGCCTGGGTGACTAATTTTTTTATGAGGTTTTGGGGGTCGATCTTTTCCCATTTTATGGAATAACCATTATGTTTACGCAATTGCAGGCTGTCTTGAGCGAGGGCAGTTGCTATATCAGTGACCTTGGATTTATGTTCAGAAGGATGGAATTCAATCTTTAGTGCGTAGTGGTCACTTAGTGTGTTGCCAATTACTTGGTGGTCTTTGACTTTTGTAGCGAGACCATGGGACAGCAGGATGTAGTCCACTGTTGTCTGGTGACCTCTAGCCACGTAAGTTGGATTGAACTGGTTTTTCTCCGCCTTCAGAGAATTAGCGATAAATAAGTCAAACTCTGACAGGGTGTTATTCAGGGCGTTGCCAGATTTATTGTGGACAAAGTGGGCTAGTGGAACGTCATTGTCGTCGACAAATCCACAGCATTGGGTAGCTGCCATTGGGCAGGGATGAATATTGAAATCACCTCCCCAGATAAGATGGATCATTTTAGAGTTGTCCTCCTTGTGTTGGAAGGATCTTAGTCTCTCCTGCATATCTTGGACAAAAGTCAGGAAATCGTTTTCCATTAAGTTGTTATATGAATTGACAAGGGTAATAGTGTCTTTGTTTGCAAAGGAGAGGGAGAGTATCTGGCAGTTAGAGTCGGTGAAAAGATTGGACACTTTTAGATGTGATAGAGTGTTAGCGATATAGGTTATTAAACCTCCTTTGGGTCTGCCTGTTTCTCTTTGAGTAGCAAATGAGGAGTAAGTTTTGTACCCTAATAGATGGAGCTCTGAGGTTGCCCAGGTCTCTTGAAGGCAAATTATTTTGCCTTGCTCTAAGAATTTAATGGCAACGGGGTCTTCGATCTTTGTTCGTAGGCCCGCCACATTCCAAAATAAAAAAGGTATTATGTGGGAGTTCACTTTCGGGGCTAGAATTGGTGGGGTCGTGACAATATTGTTGTTTAAGGAAGGGGAGTATGGCAAGTTTTGGGTGGTATGTTCTAGGTCCCTTGGTGGTCAATCCACCATTTCTAGAGGACTATATCTATTTGTTGTTAAAATGTTGTGCCAAGGAACCCAACTGGGCGGTTCTCTACGGGTCATCCTCTGCTGTTGGTATCCCCAATCTCCCCAGTTTACCCCCTGATGGCGAGGATTGACTATTTGCCAAGGGTTTTCATAACAATTTTAACTCTAGACATCAATGAGGAATTTTATTCCATTAGATGGGGGTACCGGCTCCTGATGTTGCAGCGGTTTGGCATAGGCCCAGAAATGTTGCCTGAGTTCAAGCTGGTATACACAGATCTGATACCAGAGGTACAGGTTAAGGGAAAATGAAGCCCCTGACTTATTGGATCAAAGGGAAGCCAAGAGTTGAAGGTTTTAGATGGGACTCGAACCAGGAGGACGACATACTCTTTGATGTGGCAAATCTGAGCCAATCAATTCAGACCCTAAAGGTAGTTTTTTTTTCAAATACCTGAAACAAAATTGGAGTGTAAACTTAACTGGCAGAAAGCCACACTATATGGGACCAAACTGGAGGGGCTGCTTGTGACCCACTTGAGAGTCACCCACAACGATGGATTTAGATATCTGGGAATTGAGGTGACACAGAATAGAAAGGTGAGGACAATACCACTGTTGACGTTGAGAAGGCAGCATTGTTTAACATGATATCCTCAATTTTAGAAATTACTACTGGGCTTCAAAGATTGCGGTTGCTTAACACTAGGCATACCCAGGACACAGTGAACCGACAGTCAGACAGGACATGTAAGGAAAGGGGAAAATATCCTACCTCTATAACATAAATAACTGTGGAGATTTGGGCCCCCTGCCATAAGCCACCAAAGCAGTGGTTAAGGTATGGCCATTTCAGCACTGGGCTGGAAAGAGGTAAGAACAACGAAAACACCAGGGTGGGGAAGATGGCAGGAAACATGACAAGACTGTCAAGATTCCAGTGTTGGGACTGCTTAGGTAATTCTACTTCGGTGGATATTGAGGCAGTGAATGAGTTGAAGCAATGTATTCAATTGTAAGAGGTCCACGAGCTGCATCTCTCAAAACACTCTAGATCCCAGCAACTTAAGCATGCACTGATTACCCTAGACAAGGACGGGTCATATTACCAGAGGGAGCCCATCTGTAATGAGGGGTCCGTGGGGAAGAATTAAACAAGGAAGCAGCTCCAATAAACACTCAAAAACAAAAAGGCAGATAGCAAAGGCGTAAGGAGAAAAGAGAAGAGGATCTAGGGACAATGGAAGAAAAGAACTCATAGGATGCACTAACATATCTAAGATTAGAGGTACTCCAAATCAACTTCAGGATAATGTACATGAAAATCCTACATAGAGCATATTATCAAAGAAGATGATTATTCTTGATGAAACTATCTTCTTTAGGAAATTACCTCAAAATGTAAAACAGAGGAGGGAACGTTCATGCACACCCTAAGGGGATGCAGAAATACAGGGAAGAGATAGAGGAAGAACTGTCAGGTTTTGCTTTCTCCAAAACCCCTATGTCGCCACAGCTTGGGGTTTCCAGGAGACGAAGGCTTAAGACAATACAAGCCAATATACTGTATCCTGGGAGTCATCGTGGCAAAGCAGACGTAATGAGAAATGGACTCCAGTGACAAGCTACACAATAGATGGAGTATAGATAGGGTACACTCCGGGCTTTGGGGCAACTTTGAGAGAGGATGGTAGGGGAGCATAGTGGAGCATAGGGGAAGGGAGGGAAAGAGTGAACATATATTTTAAAAATGCATAAAGACTGAAGCTAAAATACTTGCCTGTGACGCTGTTATGTTGTGTTGTGATGTGCAGACTTGAAAAATAATATACATAGGTTTAAAAAGTAAATACATTTTAAATGTATATGTATGTATACTACAGTGGCTGCTGCTGCCACTGACAGCACCAACGTCGCAGGCAAGGGGACTGCTCTGGCAGCAAGCTGACGAATATATATATATATATATATATATACTTTTTTTACACATAGATGTGGAAACACCTCCTACAACTTTTTTTATTTTATGTGTGTGTGTGTATTTTTTTTCAAGGGAGGGGGGTAATCCTCCAAAACCGACTTTTCAAACCAATGTGTTAGTATGCGACTTTTCAATCAATGTGTTAGTAGCCTCATCTTCAAGTATACACTGCTATTTAACATTTATACCACCAACTCTTGGTTAATCTTCAGCTAAGGTAGCAGTAATGATTCTCAGCCAATGAATGTAAATTATCCAATGCACCTTTGAGATAATAAGCATCACATGAGGGATCTCTTGTGCCATGCAGTGACTGGAAACCATGTCACTCCTTCATACCCAGACCTTCATATTCAAGCCGCAGAGTAAAGTGAAAGTCCTACTTCCTCATCCACAGAGCACCCCCACTAGCTATATGACTATGCCTCACAGCCGAGTGGAGTTTCATCTGCTCAATTAAAGTATAGTCATCTCTATGGTACAACAAGATTTCTAAACCACCCATCTCATATTAATTTTCCTCCCCAGGGCATCAGTTTTATTAGGGCGCTCGGTTTTATGGCATTAATATTTTTAACATTTCCATCTATATTGATCCATATTTATTTTTGGGTCATTTGGGTCATTTTATCTGTATTTACCCACATTTATTTTTGTCGCAAGCAAAAGAAGACGCTGCAGGTAGTATGTCTCCACTTTAATTTATATAGACATGCACAATTGCACTAAGTTGTTTAAGATTGTTATAGCTGGTTTTGAAATTGCAGCCTTCTAAGTGCACTACATATTGGGAGCAAATGTCTTCCCTGTCCTTTAAGAAAAGATGCGTGCATTAGTGGTATTGATTAGGTCTCATTTGCGCAGCTGTCTGGCTAAAAGTCAAAGCGTTACGCCCTCACGGAGAGCAGGGGCGGCTCTAGGCTCATGGTGGCCCTGTGCAGGGAGCGCAGGTAGGGGGCCCCGGAAGAGGGGGTCCGGGCGGGGCGGAGCTCAGGAAGGTGTTTTAATAAAACGTCCAGAAAAGGCGTTAGATGACCAGTAACATGGTAACAGAAAAACGACGTTTACTTTTTGAGTGCTCATCACTTGGATACTTTGTTTTAGAATCTGGGTCTCTGGAGGGACCCCTTTCAACAAGAAAAACACGTTGCGCGTCCGTAGTAGAGTTCGGCCACAAAGTAGGATCCCTCCAATCACATAAATCATATTCAGAACACGGGTCTGTAACATGGTCTTGCTCTTTGGCTTCCTCTTCAATACCAGCATCATCCGTCTGTAAACTCTGAACCTCCTTCAGAATGCCAGATGTTGATGGACCGATGAATGATGTTTCAGTTTCTCTGTCTGAGGGTCTTTTGTAATAATCCTCATCCTGAGTTGGTAATTGCTGCATGTTTGTATCAATTTCAGAGTCACCTTGTTCATTTTCATTGGTCTGCTCATGAGTATCATTCTGCTCATGGATATCATCATTTTTTTGTTCTTTATGGTCGTCAGCGCCTGTTTTACCTAGTGCATCAGCAGTACTCTGGCCAGAGGATTCTTCATCTTTAGGTTTCCCTTGGGTGATAAAGTTCAGGATGCTCCTTCCTGTGACACTACGAAAGCCTGCTGAGCCACCTTTCTCTTTCGTTTCGAATAACTAGATTTGTGTACTCGAATTCTCTTCATTTTGCTTGCAATGCAGCGGGCGAGGCTAGCAGTGGGTAGGGAAAAAAAGAAGACAATCAGCAGTGGCGGCTGCTGAAAGATTTTGATGTGTCATTTTTATTTTCTTGCAAAAACAACAGTTGATGGACAGAATGCAGAACAATGTCATACATTCACCCCAGTACAGAGATCTGGGCCTAAATCCATCGTTTTTTTGCTCACCACACCACCCCAGTTCAGACATGGCCATATGCAAATCAGCCTTGACGCTGTGCCTCATGGGAACAGTCCAGCCCGAACTGCCAAGCCATGTCTTCCCTGGACTACACAATGAAGGACCAGCATACCTTAATGAACAAGTGAATTTCCACCAACCTACCAGGAAAATATGTTCCAGAACCATCTCCCTAGCAGCCACCCAATGCAGCCGCTGATAAAACAGTGGAGGCCGCTACTTCTCCCACCTGGCAGTGAAGACCTGAAAACCCTCCCCCTGCACCTCAGAGCCTCACCATCGCTCCAGCAGTTCAGGAAGGACCACAAGACCTCGCTGTTCAACCAACAAGCAGCATGATCCAGCAGCATGAATCCCACACCGCCTCGAGACCCTTATGTGTGAAGCAGCTGAGCTTTACAAACCCTGACTGATTGATAGTAATTACCCTTCCCACTACATGTATGACACATTATGAGGACTAGCCACATATGGAAGGTTTATTTGAAGAGTGTTATAAAACTATAGGGTAGATCATGTGACTTGGCATACAAGGTCTGTTTTCTCAGTCCACTGAGAACAGTAGAGCCTGGAGAATAGTTCATGATCTATTTGGGAAGTGACCTTAGAAGGAAGAGAGTAAGCTACCTTGAAATCATGGCACACAGAGACCTGTCTCAGTACGTCACTAACTGATCCTGAAGACAGCCTACAGGTAACCAAAGACTCGTCCACTTTACCACATTGTCAAAAGACAAAATACAATATATTTAATTAAGGTTTCTTGTATAGTGCCATATTCCAGCAACCAGTTCTGCTCGCTTTACAGAGCACCTATTAAACAAGGATTAATTACAGTGAGTCCTAAGGCTATGAAAAGGCACTAGAGGTTCACTGAAGCAAAATTAATGTGCAAGGAACATCCAGTCAGGAGACAACTTTCAAGCAGACGTACGAATCACTAGCACAGCGTACCAACGACCCCATGGGCCGTGGCATAAGCAAGGAAAATGGCCCCTTTGGCTGCTGCTCAGGAAGTAAAATATAGCAATTATCAGGGTTCAATGGGCCCCTGAGGGTTTTGGGTCTCAGTACCACTGTACTTGCTGAACCAATGGTAACTATGCCCCTAGTATGGACAGAGAAGGCTGCTTCACCAATTGCAAACTGAGGACTAGTTAAACTAGTTTTCTCTGCTAGTCACATGACAAGCACTGGAATGTAATTAAAGAAATGATCAAGAAGCCAGTCTCCTACCAAGGTCTCTGCAAAAGGGCATTAGATTGAGTTAACATGGGTAGGCACTGCCATCCTATTCCAGGCGTCCATCCAAAGGTGCTTGCATTTCATGTCTGCCTCAACACCATATAAACAGACATAACCAAATGTCAAGTACATTCGAACACTCGATGTTTTAAAAGATTTGTGCAGGCAGATCCACTCATTAGATCACAAGTATCAGCTTCATACTATGTTTTCATGATTGTTGATAAGTAATTGTAATCATTTTAATGAATCCTTAACATTACGTCTAACACCTCGTACCCTGCTCTCCTCTTCCCCCCAATACGACCGTGCCTCCCAAGTTACACCTCCAAAAGTCACCATGCCTCCCCTCAGCCACAAGTAAACACCGCCCCTGCACTCCTGACTCACATTTCCCTCAACATACAGCGCCGATCTGTACCACTCCCTACCCCTGGCGCACGGTGACCACCTCTCCGACCGCGCCCTCTCAGAGATGAATCGTGAGAGAGAGGCTCTCTCTCACGATTCATCATGCCCTCCCTTCCCATGACCACCAGAATACCTCCAGCTCGCCACCTCACATGGCTTACCTCCACCCAGACCCAAAGCACACACCATCTACAATAACATCCTCACCCAACCTTCCCCACGCCCCCGGCTCCTCACCCCCACGGGCTGGGATACATTCCTATGCCTGATCTGCCCTCCTCCCCAGGGCTCCCCACACCCTCGTCCAATGGCTCACCTTCCCTCGGGTTCACTCTGCAGTGGCGCACGCTGACCTCCTCACTCCCCCTCCCCATGCCCTGACCCTCGGGCTGCTCACCTCGCAGCTGGCACCAAAGGTTGCACACTGACATGCTATCCTCTGCAAGGCGGCTTTTCTTGCCCAGGGTCTCTAGGCGCGCCGGTGCATGGCCTCGGCCGGTCTCGGTGCTGCTCGCTGCACGCCGGGCACGGGTGCTGCCACCCCTCCTGCCGCCAGTGATGCATGGTGCTTCTGTAACCCCTTCGCTGCAGGACTCGCGGGCACTGCAGCGCATGCGCGCGCATGCGAGCCTCCGGAGGTGCCAGATCTGGACTATTAAAACAAGCTCGATTCTCCTGAAAAAAAAGTTCTAAACAAGCACAAGACCTACCAGAAGAGCCCGAAACAAGGCCGACCCCACACAAAGACGAGACTGGGTTAGAAAGGAAAAGAGTATAAGAACAACCATTCAGCGTGCATCACATTAGATTTAGCACGCCTCAGTCGTTCATGCGCCAAATCCCTGCCAGGGGCCGCCACGAATATGTATTGTATCCGATTCCTCGTGGTGGCCCCTGGGGTTTGGTGGCCCTGTGCAGGTGCACAGCTTGCACATGCCTAAGGCCGCCCCTGCGGAGAGTGTCTGCTCGAAGACAAAACATGCAGGGCCCAAACTCTGCGAAGCCTTCTCTTCAGCCATCAGAACACAGACAACTTCCTGATGACACAAACATAAAGAAATGTATAAAAGTCAAGCAAACTTATGAGCAACAACTGAGTTTGTTACAGGCAGCGACTGTGTAACACCGACTCGGCTTGTGGAACACAACATGCTTTTTTTGTATCCAGCACCGGTTTACTGCCTTGAATATCAGGTCATTCTTAGTGTGCGCTAGACACTATATCACTACCTAGAATATCTTGTTTTATATGATATTTTGAATAGCAGTTGTTGTGGTCAAGGTGAATTATTGGCACCAGCTTGTCTAGACTGTATGTCATTATGTCTATGTGCATAGTTCAGTATTTAGTTATAGTTGTTTGCCAGCAGGGGCGGCCTTAGGCATGTGCAAGCTGTGCACCTGCACAGGGCCACCAAACCCCAGGGGCCACCACGAGGAATCGGATACAATACATATTCGTGGCGGCCCCTGGCAGGGATTTGGCGCATGAACGACTGAGGCGTGCTAAATCTAATGTGATGCACGCTGAATGGTTGTTCTTATACTCTTTTCCTTTCTAACCCAGTCTCGTCTTTGTGTGGGGTCGGCCTTGTTTCGGGCTCTTCTGGTAGGTCTTGTGCTTGTTTAGAACTTTTTTTTCAGGAGAATCGAGCTTGTTTTAATAGTCCAGATCTGGCACCTCCGGAGGCTCGCATGCGCGCGCATGCGCTGCAGTGCCCGCGAGTCCTGCAGCGAAGGGGTTACAGAAGCACCATGCATCACTGGCGGCAGGAGGGGTGGCAGCACCCGTGCCCGGCGTGCAGCGAGCAGCACCGAGACCGGCCGAGGCCATGCACCGGCGCGCCTAGAGACCCTGGGCAAGAAAAGCCGCCTTGCAGAGGATAGCATGTCAGTGTGCAACCTTTGGTGCCAGCTGCGAGGTGAGCAGCCCGAGGGTCAGGGCATGGGGAGGGGGAGTGAGGAGGTCAGCGTGCGCCACTGCAGAGTGAACCCGAGGGAAGGTGAGCCATTGGACGAGGGTGTGGGGAGCCCTGGGGAGGAGGGCAGATCAGGCATAGGAATGTATCCCAGCCCGTGGGGGTGAGGAGCCGGGGGCGTGGGGAAGGTTGGGTGAGGATGTTATTGTAGATGGTGTGTGCTTTGGGTCTGGGTGGAGGTAAGCCATGTGAGGTGGCGAGCTGGAGGTATTCTGGTGGTCATGGGAAGGGAGGGCATGATGAATCGTGAGAGAGAGCCTCTCTCTCACGATTCATCTCTGAGAGGGCGCGGTCGGAGAGGTGGTCACCGTGCGCCAGGGGTAGGGAGTGGTACAGATCGGCGCTGTATGTTGAGGGAAATGTGAGTCAGGAGTGCAGGGGCGGTGTTTACTTGTGGCTGAGGGGAGGCATGGTGACTTTTGGAGGTGTAACTTGGGAGGCACGGTCGTATTGGGGGGAAGAGGAGAGCAGGGTACGAGGTGTTAGACGTAATGTTAAGGATTCATTAAAATGATTACAATTACTTATCAACAATCATGAAAACATAGTATGAAGCTGATACTTGTGATCTAATGAGTGGATCTGCCTGCACAAATCTTTTAAAACATCGAGTGTTCGAATGTACTTGACATTTGGTTATGTCTGTTTATATGGTGTTGAGGCAGACATGAAATGCAAGCACCTTTGGATGGACGCCTGGAATAGGATGGCAGTGCCCACCCATGTTAACTCAATCTAATGCCCTTTTGCAGAGACCTTGGTAGGAGACTGGCTTCTTGATCATTTCTTTAATTACATTCCAGTGCTTGTCATGTGACTAGCAGAGAAAACTAGTTTAACTAGTCCTCAGTTTGCAATTGGTGAAGCAGCCTTCTCTGTCCATACTAGGGGCATAGTTACCATTGGTTCAGCAAGTACAGTGGTACTGAGACCCAAAACCCTCAGGGGCCCATTGAACCCTGATAATTGCTATATTTTACTTCCTGAGCAGCAGCCAAAGGGGCCATTTTCCTTGCTTATGCCACGGCCCATGGGGTCGTTGGTACGCTGTGCTAGTGATTCGTACGTCTGCTTGAAAGTTGTCTCCTGACTGGATGTTCCTTGCACATTAATTTTGCTTCAGTGAACCTCTAGTGCCTTTTCATAGCCTTAGGACTCACTGTAATTAATCCTTGTTTAATAGGTGCTCTGTAAAGCGAGCAGAACTGGTTGCTGGAATATGGCACTATACAAGAAACCTTAATTAAATATATTGTATTTTGTCTTTTGACAATGTGGTAAAGTGGACGAGTCTTTGGTTACCTGTAGGCTGTCTTCAGGATCAGTTAGTGACGTACTGAGACAGGTCTCTGTGTGCCATGATTTCAAGGTAGCTTACTCTCTTCCTTCTAAGGTCACTTCCCAAATAGATCATGAACTATTCTCCAGGCTCTACTGTTCTCAGTGGACTGAGAAAACAGACCTTGTATGCCAAGTCACATGATCTACCCTATAGTTTTATAACACTCTTCAAATAAACCTTCCATATGTGGCTAGTCCTCATAATGTGTCATACATGTAGTGGGAAGGGTAATTACTATCAATCAGTCAGGGTTTGTAAAGCTCAGCTGCTTCACACATAAGGGTCTCGAGGCGGTGTGGGATTCATGCTGCTGGATCATGCTGCTTGTTGGTTGAACAGCGAGGTCTTGTGGTCCTTCCTGAACTGCTGGAGCGATGGTGAGGTTCTGAGGTGCAGGGGGAGGGTTTTCAGGTCTTCACTGCCAGGTGGGAGAAGTAGCGGCCTCCACTGTTTTATCAGCGGCTGCATTGGGTGGCTGCTAGGGAGATGGTTCTGGAACATATTTTCCTGGTAGGTTGGTGGAAATTCACTTGTTCATTAAGGTATGCTGGTCCTTCATTGTGTAGTCCAGGGAAGACATGGCTTGGCAGTTCGGGCTGGACTGTTCCCATGAGGCACAGCGTCAAGGCTGATTTGCATATGGCCATGTCTGAACTGGGGTGGTGTGGTGAGCAAAAAAACGATGGATTTAGGCCCAGATCTCTGTACTGGGGTGAATGTATGACATTGTTCTGCATTCTGTCCATCAACTGTTGTTTTTGCAAGAAAATAAAAATGACACATCAAAATCTTTCAGCAGCCGCCACTGCTGATTGTCTTCTTTTTTTCCCTACCCACTGCTAGCCTCGCCCGCTGCATTGCAAGCAAAATGAAGAGAATTCGAGTACACAAATCTAGTTATTCGAAACGAAAGAGAAAGGTGGCTCAGCAGGCTTTCGTAGTGTCACAGGAAGGAGCAATCCTGAACTTTATCACCCAAGGGAAACCTAAAGATGAAGAATCCTCTGGCCAGAGTACTGCTGATGCACTAGGTAAAACAGGCGCTGACGACCATAAAGAACAAAAAAATGATGATATCCATGAGCAGAATGATACTCATGAGCAGACCAATGAAAATGAACAAGGTGACTCTGAAATTGATACAAACATGCAGCAATTACCAACTCAGGATGAGGATTATTACAAAAGACCCTCAGACAGAGAAACTGAAACATCATTCATCGGTCCATCAACATCTGGCATTCTGAAGGAGGTTCAGAGTTTACAGACGGATGATGTTGGTATTGAAGAGGAAGCCAAAGAGCAAGACCATGTTACAGACCCGTGTTCTGAATATGATTTATGTGATTGGAGGGATCCTACTTTGTGGCCGAACTCTCTTACGGACGCGCAACGTGTTTTTCTTGTTGAAAGGGGTCCCTCCAGAGACCCAGATTCTAAAACAAAGTATCCAAGTGATGAGCACTCAAAAAGTAAACGTCGTTTTTCTGTTACCATGTTACTGGTCATCTAACGCCTTTTCTGGACGTTTTATTAAAACACCTTCCTGAGCTCCGCCCCGCCCGGACCCCCTCTTCCGGGGCCCCCTACCTGCGCTCCCTGCACAGGGCCACCATGAGCCTAGAGCCGCCCCTGTTGCCAGCATAGCATAAACCATAGCCTGCAATAGCGTAACATGCCAGAGGGCTGAAAGGAAGCATAGGATAAAATGTAGAGCACAGTGGTGCAACAGTCACATCTGTTATTATTTAAGTGCTACTAAGTTTCCAGACTGAGGCTTCGATTTCTATGTACAAAATATCGTTCTAACTGACCTGCGCCTCACTCAGCCTTACAGCCCCACAGTGGGGCATACTCAATGAGAATTGCACACAGGCTTTATGCTGATAGCTGTTGGAGGCACGTCTGCCCCGTGACCCGTCCCCATCGACATCCTTCCCATACAACAAAAAACAAGCATTGGCATTGCCAATAGGTCACGCCTTTGGGACCTTATAAGTGTGTAGCTATGCAAGATATTATCCTGGGTGGTGTGCCACCAGGAATTTTTTAACTATACAACAAATAAACACAATGATAGACACATGCATACAAGTGCGCTCAATTTCACTACTCACAATGACATATTTTATCGCCATATTAATAATCCTCACCCTCGGTTAATGTTTCCATCTCCTGCCAGGGTGTTAATAACACAATCACAGTTGACAAATTCAAATGTTGAAAACTTTCACTACCAACAAATGGACATACAACCAGAAGAAATATTTTGGCGCAGATTCCCACAATAACAAAAGAAGTGGCTATTCTCATAACACACATCACAAACCACAAAAAATGTCTCATGCCCCTTAAAGTGTAATAATTGTCCAACTCATTGGTACTTATTTTATCACAATGGAAAATTATGAATGGCAGAGTTCGTCCAGTCTCAAACCTTTGTACTACAGAAGGTGCTCATCCCGCTGAGCTATCCAATTGCTTTATAATTGTATATCTTTCCCTGCCCTTAATGTGCTCTAAGGCCGAAAATTCCTCAAGTAAACTCCCAAAAAGAATCCGGACTAATTTCATTTCAGAAATAATTACTGTTTTTACATGAAAAATGTAATATAGCTTGTGTTCAACTGAAAGTGAAAATAATGAAATAGACTTTAAATAGAACAGTAATGGAGCGAGGGGTAACAATACAGCCAAATCGTCTAATTTGCCATTGAGAATAGAATTCCTGCCACTCACCTATGGGTGAGCTGGCCAGCTGCCACCAGACTCCACATTGACAATGCGCTAACAGGTTAATTCACCCACTTGGCACTTGTCCCCTGCACTTGCTACAGTTGTGCTACTGCGTAATGGGATGAGTGATGGTATAGTCAACTTATTATACAGCATCTTGTGTAATGACAGGCGGGTGTCCTCCCCATGGTTGAATACAGAATGCTTCACTCTGCTGCCTGCTTGAGAGCTTTATGTTGCTTTCAGCCCTTCCTCTTGACTTTCCTCAGCTCTCTCACCAACAGTAAACATAAGAAGCCTTGGGAAGACGCCTTCAAGGGAAATATCAGAAAAATCATTTTAGAAAAATGAAGAAAAATATTGGTAACGGAAGCCTTTTAAGATGTCTGCTGCATGGTGCTAGGCATTCTGTGCATCCCTCACCCTCTGGTCTCCGGGACACTGCACTGGCTGCACCACTTTTAGGTACACCCCTGCAGGAATGAAGAGAGAGCCTAGAGAACACAATGTGCAACAATTAATTTTCCCGGGGGGTGGAGAGTGGGTGGGGGCGGGGGCAGGGGAGGGGGGGTTGTCTAGAAAAAACATTCTACAAGTTTTTCGAGGCATAGATACAATTGATAAAATTGGCTTTATAACTCTTTGCTCACTTCAATGATAGCGAAATGACTAATGTGGTGTTTCCTGGAGCGCCTCATAAAGCAAGCTTTTTAGAACTACCGGATATTACTACCACTTGTGTTTAAAACCAGGGGCTCTCTGGGGGGCGTGGCTTGCGCGCCGCTGCGAGATGGCGGTCCGCGCTTGAGCTCCGTGCTGAGCAAGTGCTGACGGAGGGTTAGCTGCCGCTTCGGACTGCCCCGGTCATTTCGGAAGTTGGCCTCATGGATATGAAGCTGTCAAGTGTGCTATGAGGGAGTGTTCCTGATCTTTGAGGCTGCTGGTGATTACATTTCGGGCGTCTTTAGTTGGCGCTCGGTGTTTTCGCGAGCGGCCGCCATTTTGTTTTCTCACGAGCGGAGATGTTGCTTCTCCTCAGCACTACGTCGACACTGCTACTGATCTGCCAGGAATAAGGACAAACAAGAGCTGGTGACGTTCCTCACATTTCCTAAGTTTTTATTGATTTTTTATTTTCCCCTGCTGCTTTGCTGCCTATTATGAACATATTTTTTGGTTTCCTACCGATATACTTCTCGTCAGAGCACCGTCATTGCCCTTTTATGGGGCCTCTTTGATTTATGTCTCTTGGTTGTTCCTGGGTGTTGGAAGGAGCCCTTGTGGTACCTGCAGAGTATGATTTATTTGTGAGGTGGTTCCTTTCCCTGACCCTGGAGGCCGCCATTATTTTTTGCCTGTTCTCTTGCTGAGAGCGCGCTCTCCATTTTGCTCGTTTCTCTTTGGCATATTGAGCTTTCCTACTACATTTGGCACTCTCTTTCCGTAATCTGTCTGGAGGAGTGTATTTTGCTCCTGCTGTGGTGGTGTGCTCGATGGCTGCGATTATGGGCCCGTCACCAAATGTTAAAGACGCAAAGGACTCTAAAGCGTCTCTTAAGAGTAAGTAAGTAAGTAAGTAGCTTTATTCGATACAAACATATCATAAAAGCATTTTCCACACATTTTTAAAAAAAAGAACATTTTTAAAAAACAATCATCAGTATAAAAACATTTCATATCCGAAACAGCGTATTGGGTAAGGGGGGTCCTTCACTGGGTTAACAGTTTTCTTGCAGTTCTTAGACGCCAAGCCCAGCCCAAAAATTTTGCCATACAAGTGGAAAAAAAGGGTCTAGCATCTGTACGTAAAATATGCAGAGCTTCTAAGTGAGAGCGAGTTCCCAAACACCTGCACAAGGGCTTCAACCACCTACGTCTCGGAGCTACATAGACGCTACATTCAAACAGCATGTGGGACACAGACTCTACCCTTAGATCACAAAATGGGCAATAGGGTACAGTTTGAGCGGGCGGTTTCCAAGTGGACATGAACTCACATAGTGGAAGCACCCCCACCCTAAACTTAATGTACAGTGCTCTGTCCCATGAGCTCTGAATGGTATCTAGATAAAGTTCCCTTGACGGCGAGTCTTTGACCGACAGAAACAGAACTACAGATTTACAATGATTTATACTTCGGGCCCTCTCATTGTCCACCCATGCCCAATAAACCTTCTTTAACTGTTGTTTCGGGGGTGCAGATTTGTTGGCCCAAGCCTCTCCTAGGCCTAATTTGTAGAGCAGCTTTTTTACCTCCCTAAGCCAGATGATCTTATGAAAACCCGGTAATGACAAAATGTCATTCAAGGCTTCTGCATAGCTTCTTAGTTCCTGTACATTCCAGATCCTGGACCATAACAAAAGTGGGCGTAATTTTGCTTGGTCGCAGATTGCCCGGGTACCTGCATCTAGCAGCAATGGGATTGTTGGCGTGCTGTGGGGCAAACCCATTAGATCTTTATGGAAGTTGTTCTCAAGATGGGCCAAAGTGTCAACTCCATGGGTGCCCCACAGCTCAGCACCATAAAGTGCCGCACTTACAACCCTAGCCCTATAAATATCTAGGGGAGCCCCAATAGGTTTTAATACTGAGGCTCGCTGTTCCTTGAGCAACACACCTGCCACCCTTTTGTGAGTAAGAAGGATTTTTTGGTGGTGTGCCTTCCAACTCATGGTATCACTGATGCGTATACCCAGATAATCAAATTCTTTGACGCGATCAAGTGGGACAGAATCTAGGACCGGGGGATAGACGGATTTTTTGGGCGGGTTAAGGACTAAAAACTTAGTTTTGCCTATGTTTATAGCCAAACCCCTTCCTTCACAGAAGGTTTGAAAGCTAGAAAGCAGCGATTGAATGCCCATTGGTGATTTTGAGATTAGGAGGGTATCGTCTGCGAACAGGAGCGTTGGGATTTTCCTACCAGCCAGGGTTGGTGCATCCGATGGTTGTTGTAGAAGATGCTCCACCACTCCGTTAATATAAAGAGAAAACAGAGTGGGGGCAAGCACGCAGCCCTGGCGAACGCCTCTGTCCACGGGGATACGAGATGTTTTCTCTCCCTGTGTACCCCATCTAATTTGGGCGAAATTCCTATCATGAAATTTCACGAGCAGCGACAGCAAATAAGGAGGGAGGCCTAACCCATCGAGGACGTTCCATAAAAGTGCACGTGGTACCAGGTCGAAGGCGGTCCGCAAGTCAATGAAGACTAGATACAGACTGCCCCCTCCCAGCACCACCACTTTCCAATAGATCATTAGAAGGCGGAACGTCTGCTCGATTGTGCCTGTTCCTGTTCTGAAGCCCGCTTGAAGATCTGACAGGATGTGATTTCCATCTGCCCACTCATTGATCCTGCCCAATACCACCTTCCCTGCTACCTTTTGAGAAGAGTCCAATAAACTAATTGGACGGTAGTTCGCTGGGTCGTCCCTAGAACCTTTTTTGAAAATAGGAACGACCTCAGCACCCCTCCATGAATCAGGAAAAACTCCACCCATCATAACTTCGTTCAAAAGCGAGGCAATTAATCTACTCCAAATGGGTGGGTAATTCCTGATTAGGTCTCCGGGGATTCCGTCAGGACCCGCTGCTTTGTTCGGGACAATACCTTGTATTGCTCTCTCTACTTCTAAGCTGGTAAATAGGCCATCATAGCACGGTAGGATGATTGTAGGATTAGGCAATAAACCCATGGGTGGGCAAGCTAGCTGGGGGAGGCCTGGGGGAGCGGAGTACAGTTGTGAGAAGTGGTCGAACCATACCCCCCCTATAATGTTACAAGTTAGCTGCTGGTCAGTGGGCTTTTCCCTAGATCTTAATAGGTCCCAGAACCTCTTGGCATCCTTCCTGGTGCTAGCCTCTACTAAGTCTCCCCAAAAGTTAAAATCATAAACCTGTTTGGCTTCAAATATGGTTTTTTTGTAGAATTTTCTAGCAGCCCTAATAGCAACTGTGTCTTTGGACTTTAATGTCACAACAAGTTCCTTCTTAGCTTCACGACATTTTACAGTATACCACTTATCTGACTGTTTAGGCAAGGTTTTCGGGGGACCCCTACGAGAGATTTGGGGAACAATAAATAAGTCACTCAGTGCCAAAACAGTCTCAGTGAATAGAGGTAAGATCTTATTGTCGGTTGAGCTTAAAGTGTTCATCCGGGGCTCCACCTCTTCCAAAATAGACCCGGCTTGGGCCATCCTTGTTTCATCAGCCAAGACTTTTGCCCACTTTAAGCGCCTGCTACAGTTTGCGGGGACTAATTCGTGGGAAGATTTCCACTTATGTCCGAGTGGGCCTTGGCTTCCAGCCTGCCAGGGAAATGAAATAGATAGCGATAAGGGGTTGTGGTCGCTATCGCCCGACACTATAACCTCCATATCTAGGTGATATAGCCAGAGATTGTAATTAAGCATAATATAATCAATCCTAGACGTATGGTCTTGTCTGTTATAAGTGTGTGCACCCATATGGTCAGATTTGGATCGGCCATTTGTCGGTCGCAAATTATGCTCCATACAGAGGGCATTGATCTCTATTGCGTTTTGCGACCATTTTGGAATCGGGTCAAGATTCAAAATAGGAATACCTCTCCTGGTGTCCTCCTCAAAAGTGTCCAAGATATCTTCGCTGGCCAAGGGCTCAAAACAGCAGTTAAAATCGCCTGCAAGCATTATATAGGAGTCCGCTTTGCAAGCAGCCAGGTTGTGGTTTAGGCCTGTAGTAGGTAGATGGGATACACCGCCTTTGGCACCCCTCAGGTAAATGTTGAAGATTTCCATACTTCTTCCCCCTTTGTGAGTTATCGTTAACCACTGGAGATCCGGTGATTGAGTAATTCTTTCTTTCACCCTGAAGCCGAGAGTAATACTAATCCATATAATAAGGCCGCCTGACGGGCGACCTTTGGATCCCTGCTCCTGGACTGCAGGGATAAAAAAGGTGGAAAATCCCACTCGATGTCTTGGCTCCAAACACCAAGTTTCCTGAAAGAGGCAAATGTGAAAGGGTTCCAGAAAGTCGTTCCATTCGGGGATGTCAAAGTTACGACCAAGACCAGCCACATTCCAAGATAACATTTTTAAAACAGAGTCAGCTTTTGGAGAGACCTTGATGGGATCAATGGGCATAGGCATAGGAGAAACAATCGCACCCACAGGTCTTGAGGACCTCACCAATGGCTCATTTTGCTGGAGAATGGGGGTCGCATAGGAGACCAGGCAGGTAGAATCCGGGTAATCAAGAGAAGTAGATGCAGGGGGGGTCATGGAGAGCAAGTTTGACCAATTTACCCTGCTACAATTTACTATTGTGTCCAATGACAAAGTCACCCCATCAACCCTTTCATTCTTGGATCGTCCTACTCGGACTGGACAATCAATGGAATGATGCCTTTGTGAGGTTAAGAATTCCCTTCGGGGTTGTTTGGGTGGTTGCACAGGGAGTCAATCCACCTCCTCTAGGCCACCAAATCTGTTAAAAGTAGAGAGACCATTCCAATGAGGGGGGGTCTCCCGGTGACACCAGGGCCTATTCGGCCGTTGGTGGTGTTGGACCAGTGACCAATTATCCCCCTGGTTACAGATGGATCGGGGGGGATAAAAAAAGGATAGTGGTTTGGGTTTGACTAAGGAGTCATCATTGCTAGGCCAACTACAGATGTGGTGTGCCGTGTGTGGGTCTTCGAAGGTCACTACTATGCAGTCCCCCGAACTGGATTTCAGCGTTGGCCCTACCCAGGGGGTCCTGCGGACCATCAGTACGCGACTTCTTCTACCATTGGGAATTGGTCTGTTAACATTTAACCAGTGCATTATTTTGTTTTTAAGCGACCAGTGATTTTCGAATTGGCCATTGCCTATCATAGGAACACCCGTCAAGACAACCACATAGTCGTTTGCCTCTGGGGGAAGGTCAATATAGCCTCCTCTAAAATTATCTTTGACTGGGGGAACCTGGGTTTTACTGGGAATCGATCTGTTTAGTGTTTCGCGTTTGGGATGTTGCAGGTTGCGTGTGAGACCTTGTGGGGGAGACTTTGGTTTAACACAAGCTTGCTCCTCCATAACTGGCCTTGGTTTAACGCGAGCTTGCTCCCCCATAACTGACCTTGGTTTAGGGACAGATTTTATTGTGGATGGTACTAAAGAGGAGGCTAGATTGGTTTGGGGTGCGGTAGGTTGTGGCATTGAGTCTGCTGCAATAATGCCCTGATTTTCCAGACTTTTCAACCCAAGAGTGGCCAAAGCAATAATGCTCTTCTCTATTTCTAGCAAGTTATTTTCTATCCTTGATAGTCTTAGATCTAGAGGTAACAAAAGTTTTTTAAGTGTGTCCCAAACCACCTCTATAAATTCTTTATTGTTATTGGTTAACCCGTCCACTTCGGGGTCCACACCTACTGGGGTATTAAGGAAGGGAATAGATGTATTTTGTCCCTGCCCCTTACTACATGACTGGGTATTAGGGGTATTCACTACTCCAGCTTTGGGTGCTGTGATGTTGGTCACTAGTAAATCTTTTGGGACAGCAATTTTCGCTTTCTTGCGGAAATAAGCTGAGCGAGAATTGCGTTTCCTCTTCGGTTGTTTACCACTGGGGATATTATTAGACAGATTCGGGAAAAGTGCAATGGGGACAGGAGTGTGCACACTAAGAGGTGTCGATGGAGTTTCCTCATTCTTACTTCCCGAGGCAAATTGGGGAGTAGCCGGGATCGGAGGATGGTAAACATCTGCCTGAGTGACTATACAATGCGGGCGGGCTGGGCGCTCAGGGGTAACAGAAGTGGCTATGTGGCCTAGAGAGGATTTCTTAGAAAGTGCAATTACTTGGGACACTCTTCTGGCGGCATCTAGTTCTAGCGAGACCCGAGATTGGAGCTTGAATATCTCTTCGTCTATAGCTATGTTAGTGCGGGTTATAAAGTCATCCATGGGGCCACTAATTTGTGACCCACGTTTAGAAGACTTGCTACGGGTTACCCTTGGATCCATAGCGCTAAGGCACTGTAACAAAGGTAGATCTATTTCCCCTCAGTTATTAGTTTAGCTTCCAAAACTGTCGAGCCAAGAGGGGTGGGCCAGTCCAGTCCTCTCAGTCCTCGAACGGCCTCAAACGGCCCGCTCTTTGCCCGGTCTTAGCCCGGTCTTAGCCCCGGACGCTCCCGCGCGCTCCCGCGCAGCGTCACTCTCCGATATTTATGGGCCAAAGACCAATGGGGTATGTTGTAAGAAGTTGGGGGCGGGGCGTTCAGGGAGAGCGGGGCCAGGTGACTCAGCCTCCGGGACCGGGACTCCTGGGAAGGTGAGTCCCGGTTCACGCTCGCAGCCCTGATTCCTCACACGCCCCCACAGAGCAGCCAGGCAGGAGACCACAGACAGGCGATACAGGTGAGGGGAATCCGCAGCGGGACCCGCGAAGCGGGTTCCGCAAGTCGTGGGTTTGAGCAGCCCTCACACAGGTGCAGCGTCGGCCAGGACCAACAAACAAACAAACAGCGTCCCACGAAGAAAGGGTCCAGGTGCCTTTTAAGTTTGTAAAAAGGTGGGGGCGGGGCGTTCAGGGAGAGCGGGGCCAGGTGACTCAGCCTCCGGGACCGGGACTCCTGGGAAGGTGAGTCCCGGTTCACGCTCGCAGCCCTGATTCCTCACACGCCCCCACAGAGCAGCCAGGCAGGAGACCACAGACAGGCGATACAGGTGAGGGGAATCCGCAGCGGGACCCGCGAAGCGGGTTCCGCAAGTCGTGGGTTTGAGCAGCCCTCACACAGGTGCAGCGTCGGCCAGGACCAACAAACAAACAAACAGCGTCCCCATCTCTTAAGAGGTCCAAACAGATATCCCCTACACCTGAATCCGCGCAAAAGGTCCCCAGTTCCACTCTTGAGACTATCCTGTCATGCCTTAATGAGGTATATGAAATTGCGCAGTCTACCAAGACTAACACAGATTTATTACAAGTGGAGGTGTTAACCATCAGGAATGATTTCAAGGCCCTTTCCCTTCGCGTTTCGGACACAGAAGCACGTATTAGTGGCGCAGAGGATTCCATGCAGAAGCAATCTAGATCTCTCTCAAAGTTAGAGCACTCAATGGCAGCATTGCGGAAAGACCTCACTGAGCAAGAAGATCGCAACCGTAGGTCTAATCTGCACATTTTTGGTCTTCCGGAGGATGTTGAGAAGGATGCATCTTCTATGATTGATTTCCTTTATCAATGGATTCCTTCCACACTGCAAATTTCTTTCCAAAGAGATTTTGAGCTGGAACGTGCACACCGGGTTCCCACCTTTCGCTCTAAATCTGCTACGCAACCTAGAGCGATAATTTTTAAGCCATTGCGCCATCAACATACAGAACAAATTTTGGCTCATATGCGGAAGGTTAGGGTTGTCTCTTGGAATGGACATCGTATTTCAATTTCTCAAGATTTTTCCAGAAACACGGTAATAAGGAGGAAGGGCTTTCTTAATCTCCGGAAGCGTTTAGCTGAGATGAATATCCCCTTCTCCTTTGCCGGACCTTCAAAATTCCATATTACTTTCAAAGGTCGCTCCAGAATCTTCGATGAAACTGCTGAATTGAGCTCGTTTTTGGACAATCAGATGGAGCTACAGATGGATCTTCAAATGGAGGCTTCGCTTGTTCCTGGTTCCTCTGGCACCTGATGTGGTTATACATACTACAATGAGTTTTCTTCTTTGCCAGATCTATTAAGTTTAATCTCTTTTAGATTTGTGCATGTGGTCCTAGTGTCCATTGTTCTTGGTGTGCTTTTGTCGTCTTTTGATGTTCCCTCCCTATCGTTATAGTGTAGTGGTTTTTTATTGTCGTTAGTACTTCTGTTTGATTCTTCCAATATTTTGTGGTAGTGTTTCTTGGTGGCTTTATTTCACCCATGTACACTTGTCGTCCTTATTACTCCTTTCCTTCACAATTTGTCTTTCCATATATTGGTCCGGGTTCGTTTCTTCTCCCATTGTATGACTTCTTTATTTTCCTCAAATTGGTGTGTGTGATTTGGTCTTCTCTCTCTTTGTTTTTTGGTCTTTCTCCCTGATCATCGTTTCGGTTGTCTCGTATATATGGAGTACGCCATTGTTTTTTTTTAATGTTTGGATATATTGTTTGGTTATGTATTTGATTCATAGATGCTTATTAGATGATTATTAATTGCTATTATTAGGGATAATCTTTCTTTTCTGTATAGTTAGTGTGAGAAGTTGGCCTGGTATATGATGCTCACTAGTTAAAGTGATCACCTTGTACCATGCCAAGCAACCCTTATGGTGTGGTTGTAAGTCAACCTTTTCGGACTAGCTGCCCTAGTGGTAGCGTAGGCTAAGCAGTCTTTGAGGCTAAACTCGTGAAGCGTGTTAAGCCAGCTGTTTTACCAAATGTAACCCCCTTTTATACCAATGAAAGGACACCACACAGATATATATTCAAAATATATATGTATTTATTTCTCAAAGTAACCCCTAGTCTCTTTATGAGCACAGGAGCACAAATCGTCAAACAAGATTACAGTAGAATACACAGAAGTTGCACTTTATATGGATAGGCCCTGGTGGCCGCTCGAACCATATACTAAAATAGTGGTATAAGTACCACGAACAGAAAAGGGAAAAGGCCTAGGGCCTCTAGAATCGCTGGGCCTACAAGGAGCTAACTTCAGTTAGTGACCAGGAGGTCCACGGGTGGCGTGTGCAGAGCAAATAGTCACACGCGTGTTCCCATAGGTTTCAAAGGGTGCGTAAAAAGTACAAAGTTACTGCAAAGAGGATCTTCCGGATGGACTAGGAACTCAAGATTTGGAACACAGGCACTAGAGATGTAATACTACACTTGGGCACAGGTGTGCCAGCTTTACCTCACCCACAGGAAGCGGGTGCATAGGCCTCGAAGTGCGTCGGGTTTCTTCTATCTGTTCCGTGGAGCTTGAAGACAAAGATGCTGCAGGCGGTCGGTCCGGGAGAGATGCAGTGGATCCAAGAGTGGATCGGAGATGTTGAAGACCTGTAAGCAGAGGGGACAGTGTTCACAGTCACTAGCCAGTGACCAGCGTGGCACCAGGTGGGTACCAGGCAATGTCGGGTGCAAACAGGAAGAAAGGTGTAGCTTGTCTCTGCAGCCACGTGGTCCCTGGAGGTCGACGACGTCCAGGAGTCGGTTCACGAGCTGTCCCACGCAGGCTCTCGCTGTCGGCGGTGTCGGCGACTTGATCGAAGCAAACAAGCCTTGGCAAAAGCAATTGTTGTAGGAGATGAAATAAGCTGATGGTTCTGACCAGCAGGGTCAGAAGGACTGCTCCTTTGGAGGGGAGCAAGGGTTAGTCTGGAGCAACCAGACCAGTGGTGTATTTTGTAAAGTTCGTCGCCAAGATGGCTACTAGCCAGCGGGCCAGCAACCGGTTAGGCGCGTCAAGTGGCAAAATGCAGAAGGGCCCCACGCAGATCGTGGAGATGCTGGAGGGCTCACCTTTGGTGCAGATGCTGCTCGAGGGTTGGGCTTCTCAGATCCCAAAGCACAACTTGGAGGGAGCCTCGGTTGTTGCACTTGTCAGCTTGTCGTGGTCGTTTCAAGATGGCTGGCTCCACGTGTCTCGGTGCCTCCACGGGTCTCCTCTTTTCAGGGACTGTGGATCGGGCGGTGAGAGGTCTGGAGGTCCAGGTCTTGTCAGTCTCTGGGCTCGGGCTCCGGCGGGAGGCGGCGGCAAAGCAGACGTTGATTCGCTGGATGGTGCTTGCGTTAGCAAGGTGGTCACTCCCTGACCACAGGGGAGATTTCCTGCAGTCTTCTGTGCAGCAGAATGTCGAAGTTCCCGTCTTCTTCTTAGTTTCAAGTTGATTCCAGGATGTCTGAAGTCTTAGGACGCAGCTCCTACCTTTAAGCGGATTCTAGGGGCCGGACTACCTGCTAGGTCCCTCCCTATGGGTGGGACCAGGAAGGGGGGTGGTTACACCCCCAATCCTTTGTCCAGCTCGCCCCAGGCCCGGGACTGGTGTGCCCCAGGACCGGTTTGAACTGGCATATGCACCGAGGCTCCTTGTGAGCCACAGGCATGTCTGGTTTCTTTCAAGCCCTACCTGTCCAATACACAAAATCCTGTCTGGGGTGGTGCATGCACCTCCCCTGGCAGGAAACCCTTTGTCCACACCTCCCAAGCTGGAAGGACTCCCAGCAGCAGGAGGGCAGACTTGTGTCTGTGGTGGCAGCATCCATTTTGTGGAGCTGAGGCTATGTCTGATTTTACCCGGGTTTCAGGTACTGTACATGTCGTGTCCCTCTAGAAGGGTGGAATGCTAACCCCGTCGCCAGAATTGGCGAGGGGTTAGTATTCCAATTCGTATGACACCTTACTCGACATGTTTTGATAAAGCCAAACCAAAGATAGCATTTAACCGCGAGGTTCATAATGCACTTAAGAGTATATGGTATGACGATATCTGGAAACAGTAGAAGGAAGTTGTTCCGACCACTGCAGACAGGCTCAGCTCATGCCAGAGCACCATCTCACATGGAACCAAGCACTCTGCCTTCAGGATTGTTAAGGCCTGCCATAGGAGTGACTTATAGGTTACCATGTGTCCCATTTAAGGGTAGGTATAGGTATACTACACCTAAGTAAGAGGTGATTACACCAACTTACCCCAGCTGAGTGATCAGCCAGTTGTGTCAAATTGTTAGGCCAAGCCTGGGGTGGCATAATACATGCTTCAGCCCCTGGCAGGCCTTGGGTACACCAATGCCCTGGGTACCTAGTGTACACTGGTACAGGGGCTGACAGGGTGATCCACTTCCAATTGGTTATGCACCTAGGGTGCATAGTTTTAATTTAGTAGAGAGAACAGCAGGCTGGGGGTCTGATTGACAGGCCCACAGCCTCAATATGTCAAAAACCAGTGAAGCAAAAAGCAAAAATTTGGGGTGACCATAGGATAGCAGACCCTACTCTCCTACACAACCCCCCCCCCCCCAAACGCTGGGACATTAAACTAGCCTTGACCAGTCTCATCTTCATGTCCTAAGTGGAAGTACCTGGAGAGACCATCTGCATTCCCATGGTCAGTACCTGGCTGGTGCTCCACTGTAAAGTCCATCCCCTGTAGGGAAATGGACCACCTAAGCAGTTTGGGGTTTTCACCCTTCATCTGATTTAGCCACAAGAGGGGCTTATGGTCGGTCTGAATCTTGAAGTGAGTGCCAAACAAGTATGGCCTCAGCTTCTTCAGGGCCCACACCACAGCAAAGGCCTCCCTCTCAATAGCTGACCAATTCTTCTCTCTGGGGGTCAACCTTCTGCTAATAAAAGCAATGGGTTGGTCTTGACCATCTACATTAAGTTGTGACAGCACAGCTCCCACACCCAACTCAGAAGCATCTGTTTGGACAATATGCTCTTTGGAGTAGTCAGGACTTTTCAGGATAGGTGCAGAGCACATGGCCTCCTTCAGGTCATCAAATGCCTTTTGACAGCTTACTGTCCACTGAACCTTTTTGGGCATCTTCTTGGATGTCAGATCATTAAGAGGAGTCACAATGGATCCATAGTTCTTAACAAACTTCCTGTAGTACCCAGTCAAGCCCAAGAAAGCTCGAACTTGAGTCTGGGTGGTTGGAGGGGACCAATCCTTGATGGATTGTATCTTACTCTCCAGTGGTTGAACTTGGCCTCCACCTACAAGGTGGCCCAAATATACAACCTTACTCTGCCCTATCTGGCACTTAGTAGCCTTGATAGTGAGGCCTGCCCTTTGCAGAGCCTCAAGAGCCTTCTTCAGGTGGATCAGGTGATCCTCCCAGGTAGAGCTAAAGACAGCAATGTCATCAAGATATGCTGCGCAAAAGTCATCCAACCCAGTAAGGACTTGGTTCACCAGCCTTTGGAAGGTGGCAGGTGCATTCTTCAGACCAAAGGGCATCACCACAAACTGGTAGTGCCCACCTGGGGTTGAGAATGCTGTTTTGGCCTTAGACTCCTCAGCTAATCTGATTTGCCAATAGCCAGCTGTTAAGTCAAATGTGCTCAAAAACTTTGCAGAAGCTAGTTTGTCTATGAGCTCATCTGCCCTTGGAATAGGGTGTGCATCTGTCCTGGTGACAGCATTGAGACCCCTGTAGTCCACACAGAACCTCATTTCTCTCTTGCCATCTTTGGTGTGAGGTTTGGGGACCAGAACCACTGGGCTAGCCCAGGGGCTCTCTTAGGGTTCAATTACACCTAATTCCAGCATTTTATGTACCTCAGCCTTTATACAGTCCCTGACGTGGCCAGGTTGTCTGTAAAGCTTGTTCTTTACAGGCAGACTGTCACCAGTGTCCACCACATGGGTACACCAGTCAGTTTGACTAGGTATCAAGGAAACCATATGTGAAAATGATTGTAGAACCTGTCTACATTCAGTCTGCTGATGGGCAGTGAGGTTGCCTCCAAGGGTCACTCCTTCAACTGAGCCATCTTCAGGGTTCTGAGACAACAGGTCTGGGAGAGGGTCACTCTCTTCCTCCTGTCCCTCATCTGTAGCCATGAGCAAGCCCATGTCTGCCCTGTCAACATATGCTTTAAGCCTGTTAACATGGAGTACCCTGTGGGGACTCCTGGGAGTTCCTAGGTCTACCAAGTAGGTGACCTCTCCCTTCTTTTCCAGGATTGTATGGGGTCCAGACCATTTGTCTTGGAGTGCTGCTGGGGCCACTGGCTCCAACACCCATACCTTCTGTCCTGGCTGAAACTCAACCAAGACAGCCTTTTGGTCATGCCAAGCTTTCTGTAAGGCCTGGCTTGCCTCAAGGTTTTTGGATGCCTTCTCCATATACTCAGCCATCCTGGAGCGGAGACCAAGTACATAGTCCACTATGTCTTGCTTAGGCTTTTTGAGAGGTAACTCCCATCCTTCCTTCACCAAACACAGTGGGCCTCTTACAGGGTGCCCAAACAACAATTCAAAGGGGCTGTAGCCAACTCCTTTTTGTGGGACCTCTCTGTAAGCAAACAGAAGGCAGGGTAGAAGGATGTCCCATCTTCGCCTGAGCTTTTCAGGTAATCCTTTGATCATACCCTTTAGGGTCTTGTTGAATCTCTCAACAAGCCCATTGCATTGTGGGTGATAAGGGGTGGTGAACTTGTAGTTGACACCACATTCCTTCCACATAGCTGTCAAGTATCCTGACATAAAGTTGGTACCTCTGTCAGATACTACCTCCTTAGGAAACCCCACTCTGGAGAATACTCCCAGCAGGGCCCTGGCCACAACAGGTGCTGTAGTGGTCCTAAGGGGAATTGCCTCTGGATACCTGGTGGCATGATCCACTACCACCAGTATAAATCTGTGCCCAGATGCAGTGGGAGGATCCATGGGACCCACTATGTCTATTCCCACTCTTTCAAAGGGGACCCCCACCACAGGTAGTAGTATTAGGGGGGCCTTTGTTGTGCCACCTGATTTGCCACTGGCTTGGCAGGTCACACAGGAGCGACAAAACTCCTTTGTATCTTCATTCATATGAGGCCAGTGAAAGTGAGGGACAAGCCTGTCCCAAGTCTTATTCTGGCCTAAGTGTCCTGCTAAAGGAATATCATGGGCCAAGGTAAGAAGGAAGCCCCTAAATTGCAGAGGTATAACCAACCTCCTGGTAGCACCAGGCTTGGGGTCTCTAGCCTCTGAATAAAGGAGCCCTTCATCCCAATACACTTTATGGGTACCTTGAGCATTCCCAGCAGCCTCAGCAGCAGCCAGCTGTCTGAGGGGTTCAAGAGAGGGACAGGATAACTGAGCCTGCCTCAAGTCAGCCCTTGAAGGTCCCCCTGTCCCCAGAAACTCAACCTGATCAGGTTCAAGCTCTTCAGGGACAGTTCCTTCAGGGTCCTCTAGATCAGCTTCCTGGGAAGGCTGATCATCACTCCGAGGCAGGGGGGAAGGCACAGCCTTGACCCTCCTGTTCTTCTTCTTGGTAGGTGCTTGGTCCATTGTTCCAGGATCCAAGACCTGAGGTTCAGTGAGGCACTTTTTGGCCTGTGACCTGGTCACAGCAAGGACATGTGATGATATACCTAACATCTCTGCATGAGTCCTGTACTCCACTTCTGACCATAGAGAACTCTCTAGGTCATTGCCCAACAAACATTCTACTGGGAGGTCTGCACTAACCACAACCCTTTTGAGGCCAGTTACCCCTCCCCATGAGAAGTTAACAACTGCCACACTATGTGAAGTAGTGGCATTGCTGGCATTGGTCACCAGGTAATTCTCACCTGGTATGTACTGTCCAGGGTCCACAAAGCCTGGTGTCACCATAGTGACACTGGCACATGTGTCCCTGTAGGCTTGAGCCACTTTTTCATTTATTAAAGGAGTCTGTCTGTACTTGCCCAGGTTACTGGGGCTCACAGTCAGGGACAAATCAATGTCCCCATCACAGATCAAGACTGCCTGTGTCAGGGTTCTGTCTAAGTCAGAATCTCCTTCAGTTCCCATAGTGATTCCCACTACACCCCTTGTCTGGGGACCAACACTGCTAACAGTAGTACTGGGAGCAGGTGCCTTAGGGGCAACAGTGTTGGGAGCTCCACCCTTTTTGCAATCACTAGTCCAGTGAGTTGTATTTTTGCAATGATTGCACCAGGGTTTCTTTTGACCTTCTTTCTTCTTTTTGGACTGTTGTTGGGACCCACCCTCCTTAGCAGTAGTTTGGGGCCCTGTTGAAGACTTCTGGTATTTAGGTTTCTGATCTCCACCCTTTTGGTCTGTTTTCTTCTGATCACCCCCTTGGCCCTGGTTCTGGTTCTTTTGCTTAACCCTGGTTCTGACCCATTTGTCTGCCTTCTTTCCCAATTCTTGGGGAGAGGTCAGATCAGAGTCAACCAAGTGTTGATGCAGTTGCTGGTTTTGACAGTTATTTAAAATCTGTTCTCTCATCATCAAATTATACAATCCTGTAAAATCAGATACCTTACTTCCCAGCAACCAACCCTCCAAAGCCTTAGTGGCACATTCAACATATTCAGACCAGTCCTGAGTCTGTGTCTTTTGGGTGTCTCTGAACATTAACCTGTACTGTTCAGTGGTTAAGCCTAACCCATCTACCAGAACACTCTTCAGGACTCTGTAATTTCTGACATCCTCTTCTCTAACAGTGAGGAGTCTGTCTCTGCCTCTTCCTTCAAAGGAGAGCCAGAGGATTGCTGCCCACTGGTCTTCAGGAACCTGCTGTACTTTGCAGGCTCTCTCAAGAGCAGTTATCCATTTGTGGATGTCATCCCCACTTTTGTAGGGGGGCACAACCTTAGACAGGTTCCTATTATCAAAGACCCTATCTTTGTCCTTAGGGACAATGCTGCCACCAGTGGGTATAGACCCACTCTCTCTAGGTTGCCTAGCCTTGTTCAGTTTTTCTTCCATCAGGGCTACTTCTAGCTCCTGCTTCCTGATCCTCAGCTGGGCTTCCTGCATTCTGGCCTCATGTTCCCTCCTCTGAGGGGTGGTCATCCTTTTCCTGGAGTGACCTTGAGAGCCTCTAGAGCCATGAGAAGCATTGGAGTCACCTGAGCGATTCCTTTGCCTCCCAAGCCCTGTGTTAAGTCCACTGGGGAGATCCAATGGGGTAAACCCACTGTCAGTCCCCAATAGCCTTAGTTTAGCTGGGCCAAGTATAACACTTGGCACTGGGCTAGTTCTCCCTTCATCATCACTACTTTCTGTATCAGCACCTTTATCACTCTCATCCTCTGTGGTATTATTGCCATCTAAGGGGTGACTATTGGAACTGGGTACCTCTGTAGCATCTTCAGAAGGGGGGCCTCCTGTTCCTGACCCTAAGGGGGCTAACTGGGAAGCTTTCTTGAGCTCTCTCTGATTCTCATCATTTTGCAAGAGTTCTCTGAGCTCAGCAGAGGTAGGGTTCTTGGGCTGTTTAAGGCCTCTAAGAGTTGCCAAATGCCTGAGCTCATTCTGATTAAGGGTAGCAAAGATGGATGGTGCCCTCTGGGGGTCACTCTCAACAGAGATAGGTACAGTGGACCCCTCTGCCCCAGCCATTGCTCTTAAGTGTGGGTGGATGTGTTGCAATCTACCTACACTTGGGTTTACCTACTAAACCTATCTAGTAGTTGTAGTCAGGGTGTGCTACTCCCTTTTCTCTACAACAACTAAGTTCAGTAGAACTTATGTATATCTAATCTTGTTTTATATGTACCTACAGGTACCTATGTGATCTTTCAATTGGTAACCAAGAGATTACAATGGTAAAACACAGCAAGCTCAAATCCAACCGCTGCTCACCAATGTGAGAAGTTGGCCTGGTATATGATGCTCACTAGTTAAAGTGATCACCTTGTACCATGCCAAGCAACCCTTATGGTGTGGTTGTAAGTCAACCTTTTCGGACTAGCTGCCCTAGTGGTAGCGTAGGCTAAGCAGTCTTTGAGGCTAAACTCGTGAAGCGTGTTAAGCCAGCTGTTTTACCAAATGTAACCCCCTTTTATACCAATGAAAGGACACCACACAGATATATATTCAAAATATATATGTATTTATTTCTCAAAGTAACCCCTAGTCTCTTTATGAGCACAGGAGCACAAATCGTCAAACAAGATTACAGTAGAATACACAGAAGTTGCACTTTATATGGATAGGCCCTGGTGGCCGCTCGAACCATATACAAAAATAGTGGTATAAGTACCACGAACAGAAAAGGGAAAAGGCCTAGGGCCTCTAGAATCGCTGGGCCTACAAGGAGCTAACTTCATTTAGTGACCAGGAGGTCCACGGGTGGCGTGTGCAGAGCAAATAGTCACACGCGTGCTCCCATAGGTTTCAATGGGTGCGTAAAAAGTACAAAGTTACTGCAAAGAGGATCTTCCGGATGGACTAGGAACTCAAGATTTGGAACACAGGCACTAGAGATGTAATACTACACTTGGGCACAGGTGTGCCAGCTTTACCTCACCCACAGGAAGCGGGTGCATAGGCCTCGAAGTGCGTCGGGTTTCTTCTATCTGTTCCGTGGAGCTTGAAGACAAAGATGCTGCAGGCGGTCGGTCCGGGAGAGATGCAGTGGATCCAAGAGTGGATCGGAGATGTTGAAGACCTGTAAGCAGAGGGGACAGTGTTCACAGTCACTAGCCAGTGACCAGCGTGGCACCAGGTGGGTACCAGGCAATGTCGGGTGCAAACAGGAAGAAAGGCTTAGCTTGTCTCTGCAGCCACGTGGTCCCTGGAGGTCGACGACGTCCAGGAGTCGGTTCACGAGCTGTCCCACGCAGGCTCTCGCTGTCGGCGGTGTCGGCGACTTGATCAAAGCAAACAAGCCTTGGCAAAAGCAATTGTTGTAGGAGATGAAATAAGCTGATGGTTCTGACCAGCAGGGTCAGAAGGACTGCTCCTTTGGAGGTGAGCAAGGGCCAGTCTGGAGCAACCAGACCAGCAGTGTATTTTGTAAAGTTCGTCACCAAGATGGCTACTAGCCAGCGGGCCAGCAACCGGTTAGGCGCGTCGAGTGGCAAAATGCAGAAGGGCCCCACGCAGATCGTGGAGATGCTGGAGGGCTCACCTTTGGTGCAGATGCTGCTCGAGGGTTGGGCTTCTCAGATCCCAAAGCACAACTTGGAGGGAGCCTCGGTTGTTGCACTTGTCAGCTTGTCGTGGTCGTTTCAAGATGGCTGGCTCCACGTGTCTCGGTGCCTCCACGGGTCTCCTCTTTTCAGGGACTGTGGATCGGGCGGTGAGAGGTCTGGAGGTCCAGGTCTTGTCAGTCTCTGGGCTCGGGCTCCGGCGGGAGGCGGCGGCAAAGCAGACGTTGATTCGCTGGATGGTGCTTGCGTTAGCAAGGTGGTCACTCCCTGACCACAGGGGAGATTTCCTTCAGTCTTCTGTGCAGCAGAATGTCGAAGTTCCCGTCTTCTTCTTAGTTTCAAGTTGATTCCAGGATGTCTGCAGTCTTAGGACACAGCTCCTACCTTTAAGCGGATTCTAGGGGCCGGACTACCTGCTAGGTCCCTCCCTATGGGTGGGACCAGGAAGGGGGGTGGTTACACCCCCAATCCTTTGTCCAGCTCGCCCCAGGCCCGGGACTGGTGTGCCCCAGGACCGGTTTGAACTGGCATATGCACCGAGGCTCCTTGTGAGCCACAGGCATGTCTGGTTTCTTTCAAGCCCTACCTGACCAATACACAAAATCCTGTCTGGGGTGGTGCATGCACCTCCCCTGGCAGGAAACCCTTTGTCCACACCTCCCAAGCTGGAAGGACTCCCAGCAGCAGGAGGGCAGACTTGTGTCTGTGGTGGCAGCATCCATTTTGTGGAGCTGAGGCTATGTCTGATTTTACCCGGGTTTCAGGTACTGTACATGTCGTGTCCCTCTAGAAGGGTGGAATGCTAACCCCGTCGCCAGAATTGGCGAGGGGTTAGTATTCCAATTCGTATGACACCTTACTCGACATGTTTTGATAAAGCCAAACCAAAGATAGCATTTAACCGCGAGGTTCATAATGCACTTAAGAGTATATGGTATGACGATATCTGGAAACAGTAGAAGGAAGTTGTTCCGACCACTGCAGACAGGCTCAGCTCATGCCAGAGCACCATCTCACTTGGAACCAAGCACTCTGCCTTCAGGATTGTTAAGGCCTGCCATAGGAGTGACTTATAGGTTACCATGTGTCCCATTTAAGGTTAGGTATAGGTATACTACACCTAAGTAAGAGGTGATTACACCAACTTACCCCAGCTGAGTGATCAGCCAGTTGTGTCAAATTGTTAGGCCAAGCCTGGGGTGGCATAATACATGCTTCAGCCCCTGGCAGGCCTTGGGTACACCAATGCCCTGGGTACCTAGTGTACACTGGTACAGGGGCTGACAGGGTGATCCACTTCCAATTGGTTATGCACCTAGGGTGCATAGTTTTAATTTAGTAGAGAGAACAGCAGGCTGGGGGTCTGATTGGCAGGCCCACAGCCTCAATATGTCAAAAACCAGTGAAGCAAAAAGCAAAAATTTGGGGTGACCATAGGATAGCAGACCCTACTCTCCTACAGTTAGTGTTTATATCTATTTCACTGTTATATCATTGATTGATTTGTTTACTTATCATTATTAATTGTCTTTTACGACTAGGTCGGATCTCTATAGATGTATTGTAATTGTTGGGCTTATGTTTCTTTATTTTCATGCTCGTATATTTAAGATATTCTCGTCTCTTTTAATTACATTCAGTGCAACGGGTTCTATGTATTTGTGGTCGGTTTTGTATAAGCTTATTTATAGAGTTTACATGTTTATATATCGTCTCTCTTCTCTTATTTATCTGCCATAGGGCTTCATTGATTGTTATATTGATCTTTACTACATGCTGTTCTCTACTATGTTTTTCGTATTTTCTTTATAATGTACCATATATTATCCTTTGTAATGTATTTCTTTCTCTTTATTCCTTTCTGCTCTTCGTGGCGTCTGCTTTGGTTTGATTTTACCTAATAGTGTCGATAGCTTTTAGCTTCTTTTTCATTAGCTCTTTTTGATTGCATTTGTTTTTTCTCTCTTTTCTACTCTTTCCATTTTTTATGCTCCCTTATAGGTGTTATCTATTTATTAACTTGGTTACATACGTCGCCTTTATAAACTTTATGCTGTACTGTTTATAGAATACTATAATTAATTCCTGTTCATATCCTTTAGACGGTTCTTCTTTTTAACTACGCATAATCAGATATGTACTGGCTTGGGGCTATTTATGCTGATGGTTTTTACCCCTCATGTTGGCCCCCTTGCTCTTTTTCCCATGTTCCCCCTGGTATGAATTTGGTCTTTTTCAGACCTTTCTTGTGGGCTCTTCTCTCTCTTTTTCTGTCTATTTTCTGGCTTTCTTTTTCCTCTTCTTTCTCCTTTTCTCTTCGGATTTCCTTCCTGGATTCTCCCTGTTGCGTGTTGATGTCTAGTGTCTGGTGGCGTGTTTTTTTGGAGGTTGTTGTTCATTTTTCATATATGCAATATCCTTTTCTCCTATTAATAGCTCTATGTCTGATTTGAATATACTCTCCCTCAATGTTAAAGGGGTTAAATCACCCAGTTAAAAGGTCGAAGATTTTAGACTACTGCAAATCTCTTTCTTCGGATCTAGTCCTTTTTCAAGAGACAAAGGTCTCTGTCAAGGAGGCGTTATTTCTGAAGAAAGAATGGGTGTCTGATGTTGCGTGTTCAGATGCTTGTGGTAAAAGAAATGGGGTAATTACTTTAGTTTCCAAACATTCTGGATTATCTATAGTTTCCTCTGAACAGGATACAGAGGGACGTTGGTTACTATCTAAGGTGTCCGATGGTAATGTTGTTCTCTTTGTCATGAATATTTATGCCCCTAACAAGGATGATCCGTCTTTTTGGAAAGCAATTACCGAAAAATTAAATGACACACCTCATTTGGGCAATCTTATTGTAGGAGGAGATTTTAATTTACCAATGGATCCTATATTGGATAGGAATACTGCTTTTAACTTTCGTCCCCCTCAAGCACATAAACAAATGATTAATATGTGTGCTCTGACCCATCTTCAGGACGTTTGGCGTCTCCATAATCCCACTGGCAGTGATTTCTCCTTTTTTTCTTCCCCTCATTCGTCTTTTTCACGCATTGATTATCTTTTGGTTCACTCCTCTCTTGTTCAATCTTCTTCTTCGCCGCTTATCCATCCTATCTTAATTTCAGACCATGCCGCGGTGACGTTCACACTTACGTCTTTTGCTCCTAGGGCAAGGGCTCGATCTTGGAGACTAAATACAGAAATTTTACATGATGATTCCCAGGTTCGAGAGTTTTCCAATGATATTGAGACGTTTTTTCTTGAGAATAGTGGTTCAGTAAGTTCCCCTGTGGTTCTCTGGGACTCTTTTAAATGCACTTTCCGTGGTCAGGTCATTAAGTGTATGTCAAGGAGGAATGCTGCCATTAAAAAGGAACTCACGGACTTAGCAGATGAGATTAAACGTCAGGAATCTATTTTTCGACATTCTAAGGATAAGTCATGCTTACAATCTATTAAATATTTAAAAATATTCGTACAATACTATTGTTACTAAGAGAGCTCATATTGGCCTTCAGGATCAGAAATCTAAGCGGTTGTTGTTAAAAAATCGTGCGGGCAGGATCCTTGCGGCTACTTTAAAGTTCCAGGAATCTTCTTATAAATCTTCCCAAATCTCTTCTATTAATGACCATCTTGGTAACAAAAAATTTCAGTCTGCAGAAATTCTTGAGGTCTTTCGCGATTTCTATAATAATTTATATACCCCTACTACTCAGGCTTCTTTTGAACAGTGCCAGGAGTTTTTGAAGACAGTTCCTTTGAAAGTTTTATCGGAGGTAGATAATAATTAATTGAATTGCCCGAATACCTCTGATGAGATTATTTCCGCGATTAAAGCTACTCGCTCTGGTAAGGCTCCGGGTCCTGATGGGTATCCTATTTTGTTTTATAAGACCTTTCTCTCTGTGATTGTTCCGAAACTTCAATCGGTCTTTGATGCTTTTATTAAAGATGGCTCTGTGTCTGGCTCTGCTGCTGATGCTACTATTGTAGTAATCCCCAAAGAAGGGAAAGATCATTCAGACCCCAAAAATGTTCGTCCTATTTACCTTCTCAACATGGAAGCTAAGATTTTTGCTAAAATCTTAGCTAAACGCTTAGAATCCTTCATTCCTCAATTGGTTCATCCTTCCCAAACAGGTTTTGTTAAGGGACGTCTGCACGTGATAATATCCGTACTTTCTGTCACATTCTAGGTGCCGCCAAGCGATCCAATCTTCCGGCGGCGGCCTTGGCCCTTGATGCTGAAAAGGCCTTTGATAAGGTCTCTTGGCCTTTTTTACGAGCTGTTTTATGTGCGCATAACCTTGGTGATTCCTTTATCCGTATGGTTATGTCTCTTTACTCCCGACCTAGAGCTAACATTAGAGTGAATGGAGCTACGTCGTCCTTTTTTAACCTGTGCCAAGGTACTAGACAAGGATGTCCTTTGTCTCCTCTTTTATTTTTGTTGTCCATCGATCCTCTTCTCAGAATGATTGACGTTCATCCAGACATTAAGGGATTTTCTTTTGGACCCCATCAGATAAAAGCAGCTGCTTATGCTGATGATGTTCTCATTTTCTCAGATGATATTGCACGTGCCATTCCTGCTATTTCTGATACAATTTCTATTTTCTCAAATGTTTCAGGTTATACCCTGAACAAAGACAAGACAGAGATGTTCCCCTTAAATGCTTATTGTTTCTCCTCACATATGGGCACGGCGGGCTTTAAGTGGCCATCTAAACAACTAAAATATTTGGGTATTTATTTTTGTTCCACCCTTTATGCTACGGTTTCTTATAATGAATCTCAAACTATTCTTAAGGTGCGACATCTTTTAGAAAATTGGTCTCCGAAGCATATTTCTTGGTGGGGCCGACTCCAAACTCTTAAAATGATGATAACACCTATCATTAATTTTGTTTCTTCTATGCTTCCAGTAAAGCTCTCTGATGCCTTTTTTCATGAACTTGATTTAATTACTTCCAAATTCTTATGGAATGACAAAAGGGCTAGAATTGCCTATAAATTCTTGAGGAAATCCTACGATATGGGAGGATGTAATCTTCCTGATTGGGAGAAATATCAGTCTGCTTTTCTGGCCTCTCAGGGTGCGCTCTGGTTTTCCTCTCCCTTTATTCATGTTCCAGCCTGGTTGCTAATAGAACAGGAATTGGCCTCTCCTCTTCCGACTGCCTCTTTCTTAACCACGAATACCCTTTCTATTCCATTCTCTAGATCTATTATTCTAGACACTATTGCTGCGGTTCGCAAGGTTGATAAGAGAGTGGCGACTCCACTGCATAAAACTAGATGGTCATCTATTTGGCGAAATTCCAAAATTAAAATTAATATTGATCCAGACTTGATGTCTTATTGGTCGGGGAAAGGTATCTCATTGGTTAAACACTTATATTACTCCAATAATGATCCTCTCCCTTTCTCTACCCTGGCTCAGCAATTTTCTTTATCTAATTTAGATTTTTATACCTTTCTTAAGATAAAGGTAGCACTTGCTAAAGTACATCTTCATCCTTCCTCCCCTACGATTACGCTTTTTCAATTATGGATTAAATCTGGTCATGTAGCATCTAGGATTTATAAATTTTTGTCGTCCTCGACACTTCCTTCTCAAACTGTTGCGCAGCAAAAATGGCTACGTCATTTCGAACATGGTGTTACCGATCATATTTCTTCAGACACTTGGCAAGACATTGGTAGGCTTTCTCTTCGCAATAAAATCGCCCCTTCATTAATGCAATCTAAGTTTTTCTCTATTAATCTTCTTCACTGGACTCCCACTCGTTTATACTCGTTAAATCTCAAAGAAGATAATCGATGTTGGAGTTGTGGTCTTGCACCAGGCGATTTCCAGCATATGTTCTTTGACTGCTCTCTTCTCCAATCCTTTTGGGGTTTAATTCACAAACACCTCATGCTTATCTTTAATATTAAGTTTCAACTCTCTTTTCCATTAATCCTTTTAGGCCCATTGGCGGCCTCGGTCCCGTTGCCTTTGGATTCCATGGAATTACAGTTGTTGGATCTTTTAATAACTATTGCAGTCAAAGTAATTCTCATGGAGTGGAAATCTTTTTCTTCAGTTTCTTACCATACTTGGTGGGCATGGGTTTCTTTCCTACGTAGTACTCATACGTCAGTTGATCATACTCATCTTTCTCCGTCTATATCCAATGGTGTGTGGTTGGCTCTAGATACGTACATGCAAATGGCCTCAGAGGGGTTGGTGGACCAATATCCTTTTGATGTGTCTGGTTAATGTTGTCTTGGGTGTGGGGTGAATCCTTTGGAAATCCTTTTCTCTTCTTTCTCCTAATCTTGTCTTTCTCCTTCTTTATTCTATCTTTTTTCCTTCTTTGCTTTTTTCCTTTCTTTCCTTTCATCCCCAAATTAATATCTGTTGAGGGTACTTTTGATAATCACTTCTCCCGGCTATCCATTGCTTCCTCTTTAATTGACTTATTGTTCTGATATTTCCAGATTAATGAATTTTAAGGTGCTATTTTTATTGTTTTTCTCTTAATCTCCCATACTGTGTGTTTCAGCTGATATCACTTGTATCACTCTTGCTTGTATAGTATGTTTGCATTTACTCCTTTAAAATAATAAACTCTTTTGAAATCAAAAAACCAGGGGCTCTCTTTACTGTCTGAGGCATACATCATGTTGTCAGAAGAAGATGGCAAAATGGGAAAAACAAATTTCATTATTGGAGAGAGAACAAGGGGAGATTTGTGTATGTCCATGGCACTCAAAAACTAACAAGCACAGACTGGGTGACTCTCAGCAGTGTAACATGTTTGTAAAATAAACGGGAACCTGCAGCTACGAGCACGAAGCACTAAAATTAACAGGCAGCGATGAGCCGGGGAGAGAGGGGACCACGGCATGGAATATTAAGTGACTGTGATAGGTGCCAAAGCATTGAAAACAAGGGAGGGCGAGGTTGAGACAGGCAGGGAAGCGAGAGTAGAGAAATGTAAACAAGCGCGCGGGGCCACACTAATTGAAAAAAGATGGACCCTGCGCGCCACTGCTCACTCCCGCAAGGTGGATGCCAGCGCAAGCACAAGTGTAACAAAAGTACAGACCGATTTCTAAAAGTCATCTCCTAGAGCAGTGCTGTGCACTGCGCTATGCTCGACCTAAAAACAAAAGGTTCCCGGGGCTGCTGCCAATGTCCTGGGGTGTTTTCACAACTCCTAATGGACATTGGCTACTTGCACTGCTTCAACAATTTACTTTCTACTCGCTTCCGCTTTATTGCCGATCTACTTTCTCTTTGGGCTTGATATAGTGTTTATCGTATAAAGCGTCATGCTGGCATAATAGTAAAGCTTTGCTGTAAACACCGCAGCAAGGGTTGCCGGAGGGTCGCTGCAACCACGGCACTCCCAGCTGCACTTGTTCACCTCTCTCCAGCGCAGCAGTCTGACGGTAGCAGTTTCAGACTTCTTTCAACAGTCCCTGTGTGCCTCAGACACTGATTTTTCAGAGGAGCATGACGGGGGCAGGAGCATTTGTTTTGTCAGTATTTTTCAGTTTCTATATATAAATACAGACAATGAAAAAATGTTTCCAGTCTGTATTTATATGTAAAAATCCATTTAAATGGAAAATTGGAAGCCTTAGTTACGATTTCTTCAATAGTTAATGCAGTAAAGGTGAGTGGCTGAACACAATCCACTTGAAGAAGGAACGCAAACTTATCTAGCTTTAAGAAAATAACTATAAACGATAAACTTTCGGTTGTGTGTCTGTCAACAACTTCAACACCAATTGCCGAACTGACTCAATCATAGACAGCAGACAATTTGGGATAAAAAGCAGTCCTCCTGCAATTCCCATATACAAACATTTAGAATGCCCATATAAATCCCAAGAGGTGGCAACCATTATGTTTTTTTTCTACAGTAATCCTTCATCCACTCTCTCGAGAAGCAACCAGAATGCCTACCTTCCAGTGCATAAAGATGTAAGTTCAAATACTTTGTTGTAGATTACAGCAAGGCAGACACAGGGCATAAACATGCAAATCTGAACCTTTCCCAGATCTCCCCCTGTCACAGTCACTCTCCAATCAGTAAGTATGACAGAAACAGTTTGGCATTTTTTGAGGCTGCTATGCCACTTAAACTGTGTTTCCACTATAAACTACAGACCCCTTCCAACTCTGAAACCCTTCTCTGGTTCGGCAACCATTTTGGCCCGGTTGGTATGAAGGTCATACCAGGAGTACCTCAACTACAATACAACCGATCTCATAACTCCTTGCTCGTATTTATAAAGTGGCCTACACTTTTACTACGCATACTAAAAGAAATCTCATCAAAGATAGGGACTATCAATTTCTACTGTCTTTAGAAATACAAAACCACCTGGAAACTGAAAATTTAACTCTTTGAAACTGAAACGTGGATTTCCAATTACGCTCCCGTTTTAACCAAACATCTATTCACTCAACATCATAACATTATACGCACAAACAGAATCACAAGTAATTTTGGGGCTATCATTCATTTTAAATCGCTAATATGCACTGAGATTTCTGGCATCAAAAACAATTTGTTTGAAGATGTGTCCATCCGTTGCACAGTTTATTCCAATACAGCTATCACTGTGGCAACAATCTACAGACCCCTGTAACATAAAATAATAACCTTCTAATTATAGGTGATTTTAACCTCTGGGACAATGCCACGACTTCACAACCAAGAAACTTCTACAACCAAGAATCACACTTCATAGAAAACACAAACTTCCTAGGTTTTACTCAATTGGTTTAATTGCCTGTCCGCAAGGCTGACGATATGCTCAATTTGAGCAATCTGAGCAACCTCAACGTTCCAAATATTACTTTCACCCGAGTTTCATGGTCAGATAACTCACAAGTCCATGCACTAATGCAATTTCTACACCCAAGGTGCACTGGATTCTGCCAACCCATTGGACATTCCCTGACACAGCCACATCTCCGTACACCTGAGAAACCTGCACTGGCTCCCCGTCAGCAAGAGAATCACGTTCCGACTCCTCACCCACGCACACAAAGCTCTCCACAACCAAGGCCCAAGATGCCTCAACGACCGCGTGACCTTCTACACTCCCACCCGCCAGCTTCGATCAACCAGCCACGCCCTCGCCGCCGTCCCCCGCATCCGAAGAGCCACAACAGGAGGAAGATCCTTCTCCTACCTGGCTGCCAAGACGTGGAACTCCCTCCCCATCCACCTCCGCCTGACCCAAGACCACCTCTCCTTCAGGAAGCAACTCAAGACCTGGCTGTTCGAGCAGTAGCGGACCCCCCTCCCCCAAGCACCTTGAGACCCTCCGGGTGAGTAGCGCGCTATACAAATGCTTGATTGATTGATTGAACCCTACCAGCGAGCTCTTCAAAATCTGATCTTTGTCCTCTCCAAACATTCCGTAAAATAAGCGAACTCATTCAAATGAGCCATGTAATGAAATGATCATCTTTTTTAGGAGGAATTTTCCAAAATTTATGACAAACTAAATAACAGTCCTACCGTTCAAATTTCCAGCTCCAGCCACTCCACTGTTCAACACATCATTCTGCAACTTCAGACCTATGGCCCAGGTAGAAGTGGTTAGATCAACTGTATGAATAACAGCTTTAAAAAGCCCACATCCGATGTGCAGTGAAGTGGAATAAGGCATTCTTCAAGGCACCTCAAGTGATGGAAAACATCAACACGTCTATTCAACAAGGAAGGATACGTGCTATGCTATCAACCCCTCTACTGTCAGCAGGTCCCACTGTCCTTTACAATTTTGGCCCAGTGTCCAGTCTGCCATTCATATTGTCCTAGGTTGGATCAAAAAATTCCTGTCTGACATGAAACATCAAGTCAGTATAGGCTCTCTGGACCCTATGTGGAAACCAGAGTATTGCGGAGTCTCAATGATCATCAGCCTCTCCATTATTATCAAACAAATACATGCACCCCCTGGATTAAATCATTGATATTTATCACGTAAAGGTCCAGCAATACAGAAGTGAATCTCAAAGTCTTTCCTCACACTAACTGAGAACGCACCTGACGAAAACAGACTCTCAGCCGTCTATTGAGCACATCATTCTTCTTTGAAAGAAAGCTTCCTATGCCTCAAAGGGTAGAAAAAAAGAAGCCCCAGTTTCCAATAAGAGGGAAAAAATACAAAACTCTTTCATTTAGATGCCAACAGCGGTGTGCTACCCTCCTCTACCATCAGTAAGAGCAAAATACCTGGGAATTATATTCAACAAGGATATGACTTTTGACCCTCAGATAAACTCACAAGAGCACCAGTTTTCAACTACCCATGCTGAGAATAATCAGACCTCACCTCCTGTCTTGCCATCTCACTGAAATTATGAGGACTCTGGTTCTCCCTAAAATGGATTATTGGAACAGTATCTGTGACTGAAATCTGGATGAATATCACTAAAATAAATAGGCTCATGCCTTTGGAATGCCATACCATCTTCCCTGAGAAGTCTAGGAGACCAACGACAATTCAAGAAAGAACTGAAAATCTCCTGTTCACCAAAGAGTCCGATTCCAAACTGAATGTAAAGCCATCGCACAGAGACTTTAACTGTTTACTTATTTAAACTTTTTCCAAATAGAACACAGAATAAATGAATTACATAGTCTTCCTTTCATCTTTTAATACAAATTAAACTTTCGTCCTTGTCGTTGTTCTCCTCTGCTATCCCATACTTTGAGAAAAAGCCTCTCTTCCTAAATATGCGGACTTTCACATGGTAATTTAATTAAATTCTAGTTTTATTAACTTTAATTACTTCACTTAGTTTGAATTATATTATTTTATTACTAATTGAGTTATGTTCTTTCTTTTTTTTATTTCTTTACATATTTTATTGATTTGGCTGTTTACACCAAAAATTACGGCCCTTGAGGCCAACAATAAACCAATTATGAACAACGAAAAGTTCAAAGAAAAGTCCAACTATCTGCACAAACACATCCTTTCTCCTACCACCGACAGCAATCGATAGAACAGGATGAAAATCTACAAATAAAATTACATTTCTCACAATCACCCGGGCCATTTTCAACCCGTAAATGCCCTGACTTCACCATCCGGCAAGGAACACATTGGTCGGATAGGTTCCAGTTCAATAACCTTATAACCCGTCTAAGGCTGCCAGAGTTTGGGGTGTTTCTGGGGACATTCTCTAGCTTTACATACTGCTACTTCCATCCCCATACAATGGAACTTTCCATTCTTCGATACAGCTAGCAATGGAAGAGTCACAGCCTTCCACTCCTGTACTATGTCCCATTTTGCCAGGGTCAGGCCTAAGTATAAGAGAGACAATCAATATCTATTGCCACCTAAATCATTCGTAAGATGTAGCAGGGTAGGTTTAGGGTCTAGTGGGATCGACCAGATGAGAACCCTCCCCAGGCAGGCTGTCACCCCACACCAGTATTTCTGTAGAGCAGCTCCATACTGGGTGCAAAAATGTGCCTTCCTGTACACCACACCGAAGACAAGTAAGGGATGCTATCACACCATGTACCAGAATCTTCGTCACGTGAAGTATATTCTGGAAAGATACATGAGTTGTATGAGCCGGAGTCGGGCCACTATTGCGACGTTGTTCTGGAGAACTCCAACATCTGTCTACCATGTAGTCCGGAGGGCCCGGAACACGTCTGGTTAATTGGATCTGAGTGTTTTGTATATCTGTTTAACCTTTTGGTCTCTCAGGTCTCCCATCAGTATTTTGCCCTCTAATTGAATTAATTTGGGCAGGACCACCAGGTATGCTATATAGGGATCAGAGCATGGCAGAGTTGTCGATATCTATGAAACTGACTACGATGTAGCTGATATTCGGTTTGCAGAATTTGAAATGACTTTAGAACTGTCCCGTGCATTATGCCCCGCAGTGCAGAAATGCCAATGAGGTCCCTTTGACAGAACCCCTTCAGTGTTGCTACCTTTAAAAGTTGATTACCTCTCCATTGAGGCGTCTATTCGGTTAATTTGTTCCACCACCCCATCTGTTGGAGGGAGGAGCGCCACAAATTAAAGACCACCCTCGTCGCTGGGCGGCGATCTTTTTTATCTCTGCCCCATACAAGTAAGTATATGTGTGTCTCCCATTGCCCACCTCTCAGATGCATAGGCGAGATCACCCTGAATGCCATACAACCAGTTGTTGATCATCAATAGATGTGAGGCACGGTAGTATAATTCAATATCTGCTGCAGAGAGTCCCCCACAGTAGGTGGACTGAAAACACTTGCAATATATGAGGTCCCCCATCCCAGAGGAAGGTAGTAGGGATAGTGTTCAATTAACAGGACAATCGTCACAAATTGTCATAAGGGAAGTTCCGTAGCTGATATAGAAACCGAGGCAGGGACACCATATTAACAAGCATTGGCATAGCCAATAGGTCTCGCCTTTGGGAACTTATAAGTATTTAGTTATGCAGCATCATATCCTTGGTGCAACAACATCAACTGTTCCATGGCTAAACACATATACAGTCCCAAAGGCGAGACCTATTGGCTATGCCAATGCTTGTTTTTCAAGGGAAGCTAAACCCCCACTGTACACTCTTCACACATGGCTATTCACGGTATGCCCAAAGGGAACATAAACTTTTGTAACCCAAGGAGAGTCTGGATCGTATGGGGGCAACCGGGACAATTCAAGTTAGACAGCATAGAGTCTGTGCACCAAATTCCAAGACCGATTCTGGTCCAAGAGAGTTTGTGTGGAAAGTATCCCAATAAATATTGAAATGAGAGAGACAGAAATACAGAAATTGGGAGTAAGCGAATTAGTGAGCGGGAGAGAAAGACAGAGAGAGAATGAATGACAAAGAAACAAAAATATAGAGATGGAATTTTGGAGTTAGGAGAGAATATGAGGGGAGGAGGGAGAGAAAGGAAAACAGCGGGGTAAAGAGAGAAAGATGGAGGGGAGGAACAGCGAGATGAAATAATGTAAAAGACAGAGGTGGGTAAATATTGAAGAGATAATGCTGTGAGAGAGAAAGAGACCAAGAGAATGCAAGAAAGTGGACCAAACCGATAGTGGAGAAGACAGAGATAAAATGGGGAGTTGGATAGAGAGGAAGGGATGGTGAAGTGGGAGTTTAGTTACTTCAACACTCAGACTGAGACCCTTTGTAAGCTGCAACACACTTCACGAACACACAACATGCCTGTAACTTCCTTTAAAACAACAAAGTACGAGTGTATGCACTTCTGTCGAAGAGCAGTGATGCCCTTGCTTGTTCACGAAATTCGAGTTAACTGTTTAAATAGTTTGCCTAGAGCTAGTGCAGATGGTGCTCAAGCAACCAGCTTCCTCACTGCCTCCGGTTCCTGTCCAAAAATGTGATATTATCTCCTTCATCTGCAATTGTTCGCAATTGTTCGCCTCGTTTGAAACTGCTCCTGACTTAGGTGCACCTCTTTCTGCTTCCCCCATACCTTTCTGCTACCTCAAATGCAGTCTGCTTGCCTCATACGTCTCTGCTTGTGCCAGCTGAAACTGCCTGCATCGGCCATGACAAACTGCCTAAACCTCAAAGGCTAAATCAAAATCCTTCCCCGATACGACCAGTTTCTTTAGTGTCCCTTCGCCTCTATCCAGATTGTGCTAGGGCCTATTTAACACCATTCAGATGCTGACATGCCCTCCCTCCCAGAACCTCCATTTCCCAATTCCAAAGCATGAACCCCAGAGCAGATAACGTGGATCTTCCTAAAGACTCGTGGGTGAACGCAGCCAACCAAGAGATTGCACCACCAACACAAAAGTCGAACCTGACCAGCTTTGAATCCCGGCGTCAGCTCAACACGTTGTCATTCAGAGCAAATCATTTAATATCTCCGTGCCTAGAGAAAAGATCTGATCTTGAGTAATTCATTCTGGTGCTCAAGTAAAGCACGTTTTCGCTACATACAACGTGCAGAAAACAAAACTTGCACATACTTAAAAAGCTATCAACATCATGTTTTGGCATAAGATTTACACATATTTAGCAACTCAGCAATTATGTTATTTCCATCGGAGTTTTTCGGGCGCCGTTTTTCATGATTTTGTATTGGTTACGTCGTGCTACACTTGAAACTACATGTCCCATAATGCAATATGAAGAAGGGGACCTGTGAAACTTGTTTGGTGCCCGAAATGCAGCTCAAACAAGCACCTTTGAACAGCCAAATCCATATTTTGCACCGTTTCAGCTCAGGCCCAGTTCTAGAGGGTGGGCCGGGTGGGCCAGGCCCACCCAAACATGAGCCTGGCCCACCCAAACATGAACAGTGGCCCTGGCAGTGGCATCAGCAAAGCCAACAGAAAATGGCCACTACAATTTAAAACGTTCTCTGAACGTTTTTTTTTTCTTCTTTCCGGCTCGCTCCCCCAAACACGCATCTGCATCTCCTATTAGAAAGGTGGGCTGTGTCCCTGCCCACTCGAAGTGCAGGTACAGTAGGGGCAGGGCGAAGGTGACAAATCCTTTCGTTGGCACTGGATTTGTGTACCGTCCTGCTGCCTGGATATTTCATTCTTTTCAGTGCTGGTGAAGAGGAGTTTGTTTATGCGGGTTCATTTTCCTGACACATAGGGCTGCTTATCAGATGAAGCTGTGACAGAGTTTGTAAGGAGTAGATAAGAGAATGTGTGGCTATTGTTGCGTTTTTTTCATCTGTGTGCAAGACGCATACTTTGTGTGCTGGGTATATTTTATTTAAATCGTTTGTTTAAATCGTTAATATCATTATCATGACTTGTTCTGCCAAGGAGGCAGGACAACTATTAAAATGTCCAGATAACTCTGGTGATTAATGATCCTGCTGGAGAGCAACCCTTTGTCTGTTTGTAGTTTTTAAATGCAGATAAACTGTAGTTAACGTGGATAGCTCAGTGGGTTACTGCATTTGTCACAGAGATCCTTTGATTACTTGCAGTTCAGAAGTTACAATCCTAACATAGGACAGTGACCTAAGAACTGTCATCAAAGACCTGCATTCAACCTAGAATGGTATAATTAGATTTTTTATGTTTTATTGTATTGCTAGTTAGTTTAAATGTTCCCAGTCTTTCATAATTCTAATGTTGCAATAAAGAGTTTGTTTGGGCAGATATACATTCTAATCAGTAAAGCCAACCCCCAACCACTGGGGTATGCTTTAAATCCTGTGTTTGTGCTTCTCCAGACCTAACCCTCTCAAAACATATTGCCCAGCAGTATGGATGACATGTGATTCCTACACCTGGTAATCCTCATTAGTTTATGTGACATTCCCTATAGGCTGATTTACATACTTGTATGATTCATTGTCTCTGCATAATGTGTGCGTGATGTAAAGTACTGTGACACCCTACACTAAGAGTAGCGCTATACAACAAATAAAATGCATACGAGAGAGGGGCTACGGAGAGATGATGGGCACTGTTGGAGGGTGGCAGTGAGGGCATCCGAGGGGGACATCATGGGGGGAGGGGCTATGGAGCGCTGAGGGGCACTGGTGGAGGGTGGCAATAAGGGACTCTGAGGAGGAGGTCATGGGGTGGAGCTACGGAGAGATGATGGGCACTGGTGGAGGTTGTTTGTGAGGGAGTCTGAGGAGGAGGTCATGGGGAGGGGCTTTGGAGTGATGAGGGGCACTGGTGGAGGGTGGTAGGGAGGAAGTATGAGGGGGAGGTCATGGGGAGGAGCTACAGAGAGATGAGGGGCACTGGTGGAGGGTGGTAGGGAGGGAGTCTGAGGAGGAGGTCATGGGGAGGGGCTATGGAGTGATATGGGCACTGGTGGAGGGAGGTAGGGAGGGAGTCTGAGAAGGAGGCCATGAGGGGAAGAGGCTACGGAGAGATGAAGGGCAGTGTTGGAGGATGGTAATGAGGAAATCCGAGGAGGAGGTCAAGAGGGGGAGGTGCTTTGGAGCGATGAGGGGCACTGGCTTCAAGGCTTTCGTTTAGTAATAGGGACTTCCTTAATCTTGAACGCTTTATAATATGCTTAGCATTCAAGTACTTGTGTTGAAGCCTGGCCTGCTGGAATTCGAGGGTTTGCAGTTATATCCAGACATTGCTCTTACTGCCTGGCCAGCTGGAATTCAAGGGTATGCAGTTAGGTTTAAATCTTAGTCTTACTTTCAAATAACTCTCCAGATGCCCTGTGTACACACCGAAGCAATCCGGTGTATCATGCTGCCTCCTTGCAAGTACATATGATGTAATCAGGGCTTGTAGACTACCTCCAGAAGCGACAAATTGGGCCCGCAGTGGCCCACCCGAATGCGCCCTTGGCCCACCCAAATAAAAATTCCTAGAGCCGGGCCTGTTTCAGCTACGGATTTCCGCCTTTCACATGCACTCGTCCCAGGAGCAATTGAACTGGCAGATTTCCTACTTGCGCACTTCCGGTCACGTCGGAAGTTCTGCAGTAGGAAAGCCATGTCTGGCGAGCATTGTGATGGCAAGGGCAAGTGAGAGCCGTTGAGATCTTTGGGGGTGGAGAGATGGTGATTGCTTTGTGGTTTCGGCGACATCGAGGAGTCTTTCCACACTCAGCAATGGCAATGAATGTCATATTACAGGCTGCACCCTGTCTGTCTATCCACCTATCCATCTATCTAGATAGATAGATACACACACCCACACTCACTCACAGAGTGCAATATACTATTCATTACATCAGCATTTAATGTAGAGTATAGATGTATCTTGTTTCCACTCACTGGAAAGTGTTTGATTTTGCTAATCTTAGTTACAGCAAGTGCGTCTCCAAGTAAGTGAAAGAGTGGGTATGTTGAAAAACATCTAGTGAATATAACTGCTTATTACTTGGAGACCCTCAGATCCATACACTCGGGACGGATACCAAATAACACCGCTTCCCCCGCCCCCATCTCTGAGCCACCACTGTGAGTGAGTGCACTGGTTAACTTGCACGCTGCTATCTCCGCTCCACCACTCAAAAGAAAGATTTCGAAGTCCGCATTAGTGAGCTTGACTATTGCCTTCAAAAGCATAAATAAGTTTATGTTCAACAGTCACACTGCCAGAGGAAGAGAAAGTACCGGCAGCCTTGGAAAAAGAAGTCACTGCGACAAACCACTGCTGTCATCAGGTTAAAAAAATTCACAACGCAACACCAACCTCCAAAGTAACTGCAATAGTTCATTGAAATCACGGCCCGCATTGAAAACAGAAAACAATACGACTGTAAAAAAAAAAGAGTTTAAGAACAAGCAAGCACTGCTCTCGACATCAGTGCTGACACTCGAAAGGAAAAACAAGACAAGCCCGGCGGAGCGTGGCGCGCGTGCTTGGCGGGGGTGAGGGAGCGCATTCCAGGCGGGGAGCGGACCCTTTGAAGTGTGATGCCAAACGGATTGCATGGCGGCACTATGCGCGTGATTGTGCGCGTGCTCGCCATGCAATCCGCTTTTCGGAGCCCCTTACAATAGTCTCGCTTTGTGATCGCTTACGCGATAGCAAGGCGAGACCTAAAAACGGCTGAGTGGCCTGTCAGTGACAATAGCAAGACAACCAAATTTGGATATCCTCTCATAGATGAGCCAGAACTGGCTCCAAATTATGCAACCACACCAGGGTCTCATCAGGGGAAATTAACACACCAAAATATTTAAACCCATCTACTACATCTGCAGTCCAGAATCCCAGTCGAGCACCCTGGGCCCCCCACCACTGGAAACACCGTTGACTTTGATAAATCGATGTAAAGACCCGAGGTCTCCCCAAAGATACGCAGGATTTGCAGAACACAGTGCTCGAATTCTGCTGGTGTGGAGAGGATAAGGACATCATTGGCGTATAACGCTATTCTATCCGACGGCCCTCTCTCCAGTCAGGGGCTCTATACCGAGGGTAAACAGCAGGGGGGGCAGGAGCTAATCCTGTCGTGTCCCGCGCTGCACAGGAAATGAAGCTGATCTGACACCTGCCACATGAACTGATGCAGTTAAATTAGTATACAACTTGAGGCAAAAATTAAGGCACTGAAGTAACACAAAGAGATAGTCCCAGCTAACAAAGTCAAAGGCATAGTCTATGTCAGCCAGGAGGACAGCCGCTGGGCTTTCCAGCCTGTCGGCGAGTGCCAATGCATAGTAGAGGCGTCTGATATTGTGGCGAGTGACACAATGAGGCATAAACCCTGCCTGGTCAGGGTGGATCAGATCAGGAATCAAACATAACAGCCGGTTTGCAAGTGCCTTGGCCATGATCTTAATTTCCAGGTTTAGCAGAGAGATTGGGTGGTATGAGGAATGCTCATTCACCAACTGGCCATGTTTGGGGAATGAGTCTCGCATGATTGAAAACCTTGACACAGTCGTAAGGGAATGCTAGAAATGGAAATGCTGTGAGTTCATGTGTACATGTGTGCGTGTACGCATGCGTGTAAAATTCCCATCATCCACCCGAAGTGGTTTGCTTCATCATCTGGGAATTGGGGACTAATTTAGAGAACCATCTTCTACTTGACAAGTCGTAGATCTTGGTCTCTTTTATGTCCCAGACTGGTAAGTGGTAGTTTTGTTAGATGATGATTGGGTGTGATGGTCGCAGTGCTGGTGAAAGGTGGTGTATAAGTGCTGTTTAAAATATGTCTAGCAAGGCACTAAATAAACTTTATTGAGTAGCTACCTTGTTGACAAAGTCTAAAAACAGTGCTCTAACAGTTTCAAAATATAATAACTGTGTTGAAAAACGGTCTACATGTTTCTGCTAACGGATGAAAATCATCCAAGCTTTCGTCAGGACCTAAAAGCTACTGCGAAAAAACTGTGTAAATTAGTAGTGAAGTAGTGTATACAACCTGGACCCTAATGGAGGGCCAAGAAACTCCGTAGGAGGTAGTTTACATTCACTGACCTACACAAATGGAGAGAAAGAAAGAGAACACAACATTGCAAAACAACCCTTCACATAGTGTAATTATCAAGGTTAACAAATAGCATCCAGAACAGTGTCCGGTACACAAAATACTCATAGATGTATTTAGACTATAATAAGTCTGTGAACTTCAATCGGATAGAACGACTTAATGGCACTTACCCCATGTGTGATGGGTGTGCGCCTCACCTCACCTGGCTACTGCTCAGGTTTAAGGAGGCCCCGCTCTGTAAAGAAATCAGAGGGTTCGACAGTATTAAAACCTAGTTGTTAGTTCAATTAAAAACGCTATCGCCCAGCCGCATAATGTCAAGATGCGCCCGATCTCACTGAACGTCACCTAAATGCTACATCAATGGTAAGATCTCGAGGCAGTACTAACTCTCGGTAATGCATGTGAAGACTTCGTAATCGGCCTCAGTAGGGGGCCAACTTATCTAATGCGTGTCACTTTGCATCAAGTCCAAGCCTTCGCTTAATAGCGTCGAGAGCGACGTTTAGATATTTCTGACGGTAGGAAAATGCCAACTCACCTATCCGTCGGTACCTCTTGTCAGGACTGAGCTCGTAGGGGAGGCAACCTGCGATGTGTACGAGCTCAGTAGAAATAGAGAATGCCGATCTTCGTTGTCAGGGCAACCAGGAAGAAACGCGGCCGTCATTAGAACGCTGATGAAACGTCATCGCGTTCCGTTGGTGAGCCTGGGAAATGTAGTATTTGAACCGAAGGTTCTAATGGAAAGTAGTCGATGGGACCACAACTACACTCATCATCTCATTTTATCCATGAAATATGGGAGAAATAGATTAATCAAATGTTTGTTATTACGTGGGTGCACTGGGCCAACAGGTATATATAGAGCCCGTGTCTCATACTAAATCACAGCGTCCGTTCAGGACTCGGAACCACCTGATAACACGAGTGTTGGTGTTATAAACTGGACCCTTATTAGACAGTAAAGATCAATTCGCCATCAGTCTTAGTGAGACCACACCTGACTGGGGCGAGCGAGAAATGCCTATGATATATTGAGCATCCCTAGCTCGTAGTACAGTATATCTGAGAGGTACTGATTGGTGTCTGCTCTTAGAGTGAGGCCCATGGAATATCATCATTCAGCCCATTACGATCACTTTGAAGTCTAAAGACCCATTTCTGTTCCTTGTGGAATAGGAAATTAGTGATGTCTGTTATGTGTGGTGGGATGAATGGTTGTTCAAGGACTAACCACCTTATGTCTTCTGGTTTATGATTTAATGTGAGAAAATGGTTAGTCATTCTAGTCGCTTGTTTTTTCCGTCTAATAGTACTCTTGTGTTCACTTATTCTCACTTTAATTTTTCGGGTGGTCATCCCTACATATTTAAGTGAGCAAGGACATGTAATCAGATAGATGACTTTCTCTGAATTACAGTTAGTATGTTTATTGAGAATCCAAGGTTTAGGGGTGCCAATATCAACCGATTTAGTAGGTTCAGTCTGTGGGCAAACTGAACAGGAACCACAGGGATAGTGGCCCTGAACAGGTGGCAGGTTCCAGAGTGTTGATGTGATAGGGTTCCTCTTAACTTTTGGTCGTGTGTGTACCAAATTGTCCCTGAGGTTCGTTCCTCTCTTGAATGAGAAGAGTGGAGGAGGGATTTTTTCATTGTTCAGATTCAGAATACGCCAATGCTTGCGTACCACTTTTTGCACGTCATTTGACAATGTGCTAAAGGTGTTAACAAATGTCAGTCTCTTGAGTGGTGGTTTTGGTGTAGCTGGCGCAATGAGAGCATCCCTGTTATTGTTTGCCGCTCTTTTTTTGGCTTGTCTTACCAAGTGTATAGGGTATTTCTTTACTTTCAGTTGTTGTGACAAATCGGCTGCATGTTTGTCATAAGTCTCTTTAGTGGAACAGTTTCTGCGTATGCGCAGGAACTGTCCGATAGGTAGATTGTTCCTTAAGGACTTGGGATGGTGGCTCTGGAAGTTCAACAGAGAGTTCTTCGCTTGGGGTTTCTTGTATAGTTCACTCCCCAGAGTCCCTTGTGTGGGGTAGATGACAATGTCTAAGAAAGGCAATCTGCATTTATCGTGTGTCACAGTGAATCTCAAAAAGTTGTTTTGGGTGTTTAACCAAGCATGGAAATCAAGCAAGGTGGTAACATTGCCACGCCAGACTACCAAAATGTCGTCGATATACCTCTTCCATATGACAATTTTGTCACGGAAGGGATTGGTATTAGTCAACACATTATTCTGTTCAAATAAATGAACGTAGAGATTCGCCAGGCTGGGAGCAAAAATGCTCCCCATCGATGTGCCGGAGGTTTGGAGGTAGATGGTTTCCTCGTACCTGAAGAAATTTTCCTTCATTGCCAGCATTGCACATTCCATGATGAAATTGATCGGGGTAATCGTGACCAGATCTTTCGTATCAAGTAGACACCTGATAGCCTCTAGTGTTTCATCTTGGGGAATGCAGGTATAGAGTGATTCGACATCGAAACTAACCAGTAGGTCTGTTTCGATGTCAAATGGAGTCTCAGGTAACAGTCTGAGGGCATCTTTAGTGTCCTGAAGAAATGTTGGCATTTCTTTGACCAAGGGCCGTATAAAAAAGTCTACAAAAGTGGACAAGGGTTCTAAAAGTGACCCTATCCCTGAAATAATGGGACGTCCTGGTGGTGGTCTAGTGGCTTTGTGTATTTTGGGGAGGACATAAAAGTAGGGCATGACTGGATGTTTTGTAATTAAGAATTCAGACTCTTGCTGAGTGATCCAGCCTGATTCTTTGGCTTCATAAACCATGTCATTTATCTCTTTGGACAGTCTTGCGGTTGGGTCTTCGGGCAAAACCCGGTAGGATTTTGTATCATTTAATTGTCTAAGACATTCCGTCCGATAGGTGGCTGAGTCCAAAATGACAATGGCACCCCCCTTATCAGCAGGCTTGATGGTAATAGTGTCGTCATTAGATAATGTCGTCATAGCTTGTTTCTCCAAGAGAGGAAAGTTACAATAGCCGCTTCTACTTCTAGAGCAGGGAGAAGTAACATCATTGGTCACAGCTTGTTCAAAGACTTTGACGTTATCTGGCACTAGATGTGCTGGTGGAATAAAATTGGAGGGTGGTCTTAGACCTGTGTTAGTTTCTGCGAATAGATCATCTTGATCTATCGTATCGCCTCCCTTTTCTTTATTCTTGAAAAAGAAATGTAGACGAACTTTACGAAAGAATTTGCCCATTTCACACCTCAGTTGGAAGGGGTCGCCTATGGAAGTTGGAACAAAACCTAAACCTTTATTTAGGACCTCTAGTTCAGTTGAAGAGAGTTGACGCTGGCTTAGATTCACCACTAGTTTATCACGTTCACATTCATTTCTTGTGATTGTGTGTCCCATATGTTCTAAGGGTTCTGTGGTGGCTGGCCTGTTTGCCAGTGTACTTGTTGTGTTGGTCCTCCTCTTCTCCTGCCTCTGCTGCGTCCACGGCCTTGCCATAAAAAAGGTTGCTGTCCAAAAAGGGTAGGTGGGGGTGGCTGGCAAGGAAAGGGTGGCATGTGTGGAGCATATGGTGAGGGTTGAAAACCCCACGGTGCGGGGGGCCACCAGGGTCTGGGTTGATCATAGTAGTTTTGTGTACCTCGTCTCCTGTTGGCCCGTGAGCGCTGATTGTTTTGTCTTTGCGACGGTGTCCCTGTGGTGGAACCCTCTGAATCTGATGAGAGGGTGTCTGTCCCTGATGAAGAATAATTTGAGCCATATTTCTTGCCCTTTTTGTTATATTCTGGAGGGATGTAGGTGTCGCTGGTATATGGGTAGACTTTTTCGAAGGAGAAACGAGCCAGATCTTTTTTGAATTTTTCTATCTTCGTCAATAAGATAGTGTCTTTGTGCTCTTTATTGGCTTTATTGGTGTCCTCAAGATTTCTTTTAAATAGAGCACTTGTGATGGTGGCTTTTATTTGGCCCTCTAGAGCTTGTATTTCTACAAGGATAAGGTCGGCTGCCTTTTTGGCTGTAGAGATGATTAAAATCAGCCAGTCGCGGGTACAGCACTTATACACCACCTTTCACCAGCACTGCGACCATCACACCCAATCATCATCTAACAAAACTACCACTTACCAGTCTGGGACATAAAAGAGACCAAGATCTACGACTTGTCAAGTAGAAGATGGTTCTCTAAATTAGTCCCCAATTCCCAGATGATGAAGCAAACCACTTCGGGTGGATGATGGGAATTTTACACGCATGCGTACACGCACACATGTACACATGAACTCACAGCATTTCCATTTCTAGCATTCCCTTACGACTGTGTCAAGGTTTTCAATCATGCGAGACTCATAGCTGTTTATGTTTACTACTTCGTGGATTTGGGGATTACAACTATTTGAGTCTTTAAACTTTATCCCTTGGACCCCCACTCTTCTTTGAGATATTATTATTATAGTATAATACATGTTTGGGGAATACCAATATCTCTGCGTGGCACCAGTCAGAAGGGAGGGTTGCAACACGGGCCGCAGAGTTGATCACTATTAACATGTGCTCCCACAGTCTGGGCATATAAGCTTTGTAAAATTCGCAGGTGAACCCATTCGGTCTCAGGGCTTCCTGGCGTTTATCCCGCTAGGGACGACGTTAGCTCATCCCCGGTTAGTGCGCTATCCAGTGACTCACGGTCAGTGTCAGAAAGAACCCTAAGGGGTAGAGCATGCACGAAGTCCATAATGTGCTCCTGGGATAAGACCTCTTGCTGGGCGTACACTTCCTTAAAGTGACCAGCAAAGCTATCAGCCACTTTCCGAGGATCTGTGAGCAATAAGCCTGATGAGTCCCGAACCAATGGAACAGGGGAGGGACGATGAGCCCTCTGACTCAGATTGTGGAGAATTTTACTAGATTAACCCCCCCCCCCTCCCCCCCATTGGTAAATGCGACTTTATGCTGCCAACCAGGATTGTTTGGAATCGTCTAGTATGACCTGCAGCTATTGGTGTGGAAAAACACCCAGCTGCCTACGCGCATTCTGCCCATCTGTCTCACGGCCTTGCACGTCAAGCAGCCTCATCCCAGCTTCAAGATCCACCAAGTTGCATGTCTTAAAAACGCTGCAACTCCATGCAGTAGCTAATATCAATCCCCCACAACGTGGGTTTCGAAGCCTCTCACAGCATCTCAGGTGAGACATAAGATGGGACATTGTGTACGAAATATTCCACAATGGAGAGTTCCATATGGCGGCGGTATTCTGGTCTCGTAGGTGCCAGGGAGAAAGGCGCCAGCGGATGGCTGAGTGACAGCAGCCCACCTGGAGCCGTATGGCGATCAGAGAATGGTCAGACAGCCCTCTGGCTAAAACTGCATTGACAGAAACCCTATGTTTGTAAGGCCGAGGAACCAGGAAATAATCTAGGTGGGAAAATGAGCCTAGGGCAGTGGATAGGAATGTTCAGCCCTCGTCTCCAATGATGAGCCCTCCACACGTGCACCAAGCCCAGAGAGATGAAAGAAGACAATAGCATCGCACCCGATTACGAGAGTGCCCTACCAGGGTTCCAACGATAATTAACTGCAGGCTATACAACCCCGTGCCTGTCCACACCCAGTACTATGATTCCCTCCGGAAGGCCTATCCATAGCTTTGTCATTTGTTCCACAAACATGGGATCCAGGGAGCGAGGGGCAACACGCACATGAATGTGCAGCGTTACAGTAATTGCAAGGTACCGGCCCTGGTGGTCTAACCATGTTTTAGTATGTTGATATGGAGCAGTATTTTTGATCAGCATACCTGTACCCCTAGACCTCCTAGTAAAACCAGAGTAGAAGACCTGAGAGTAACCAAACCGAGCCAGGCAAGGGACCTTATTGCCTAGAAGTTTTGTCTCTTGGAGGAGATGGACATCTTCACCCACCCGTCTGGCCTGTTGCAGTACTGCCCCTCTCTTTATCTTGTCAAACAGGCTGTTCCGTGACACTATCTGCAGATGGTCCATATGACTGTTGGGTGAAAGGTCACTCAAAAAGGAGGAGAAAGTGAACATCAACAGCTGTGGAATGTGAGCAGGCGGGAGTGTGGCAGACATGAAACATATTGAATAAACCAAAACTTACAAAACTCCTCAAAAAGGAAAACCTATCTTCCAGGAATAGCAAATTCCCTCCCCCCCCATACCTTGGAAACAGGAAGTATCTGTCACGAGGCACATCATTCTTGGGTCCCAACCGGAGCCCAGTCAGGTCTGATCCAATGATTCCCCATACCCAACATAGAAAATGACCAGAAACAGTGGCGGAACGTAGGCAACCACTCCTACGTTCTACGGCCACACACAGAGCAAAGTTACATTGAAAAGCAGAGAAAACACTTCTAGGATTAAGAAATCTCAACAATGTTACTTGGGAGGGACTATGGGCATTTCCTGGGAGTTCTGTGTTCTACCTCCAGCCACTGGAGAGTCTTCAGTCCGCTGTGCGTTCTGTGTGGGTTCTGTGGTGGGCTGTGCCATCTGTTGCGACACTTCGTCAAGGTCTTCGCTGGTTAGTTACTCCTGTGTCTCTGGGAGGAATCCAAGTCTATTGTCAGAGGAGTGTGAGGTTTTACACTCATTCTTTCATATGTCCATTGGAAGACCTTTTCTGGTGTCTTGAAGAACATGGTTTGAGATCGATGCAGGACTTTGAGCTTTGCCGGGTATAGAACCATATAGCAAATATTAAGGTCCCTGAAACGCTGTTTCACCGCCTGAAAAGACTGGTGCTAGACAAGTCTTGTATAGTCTGAAAAGATTATGATAGGCTGTGAATCATGCACTATTTTGTCCTGGAGCCAGGCAAACTTGAGTATAGCATCCCTGTCCATATAATTAAGGGGTTTTGCAATCACCGGCTTGGGCCACACCACAGGAGGGGGACGCCACACCAAAGCCCTATGGGACCACGAAACAAGAGGATAGAACCCTGGGGGCATCAATGTATGAGGCCAATGATCCAAGAAATGTTCCATCGAGGGGCCAAATGTAAGTTGCTGCGGCAGGCCCTCCCTTCGGCATCTTCGTCCCTTGCCACTAGCTTCCCAGTGACCGTTGTGAGCTTCATCACGGAATGCTGCAGTGCATTAACTGTGTCTTTGACTCCAGAGACGCTACTCTCTGCCTCTGTGATTCTCTCAAAGATGTTCCTCAGGTTTTGACGGAGAAGGTTTATTCCGGTGCCCACCACACCAATCATGGCATCAAGCATGTCCAGCGATTGTGTGATGGCCACCAGGAGGGCAGCGTTGTCAGGGAACAAGCCTACCTGGCCAGTCGCCCCCGGAAGTGCTGGGTGACCCCCAAGTTGGGTGTATATATCCGCAGTGTACTGTTTGGACTCCCAGATGAAGCATTGCCCTTGGCCATATTGGTGGAAATGGATCCAGATGTAACAATTGGACTTAAGATGTACTAAGCTGCACAGCTGACTTGCCTGTCCACCCTCCCTTCCACACCCAGCGGTCCCACGCAGGAGGCAGCAGGGGAAGTCAGGAGATCCAAGGAAGATGCCAAAGAGGGGTTCACCTCTGCAGCCCAAAAGACGAGCCAATGTAAGCAGGATCTGAGATAGGGAGCACATTTCTGCAACCTGCACTCAACCTGGCCAGCTGTCTCCGCAGCAGGAGCATCAACCCTGTGTGACCCCCTTGGGCGGGAGACACACAGCTAATGTCTAGGTGCATTCAATTATTGAGTCTGTAGAAAACAGCAACAGATACAGTACCACCAAGGGGAACAGGAACAACCCAGGCAACAGCATCCACAGAATCTGCAAGTAGGGCTAAGATCCACAGGTCTCCACACCACGTTTGCCCACTAGCAGTCTATATTCTCATCCAGGTGGCCATTGGGTCTCTAGGAAGTCATCCGCCCCAACTGCGACTGAGCGGCTCAAGGGGCAAACCTCTACCTACCAGGCCACAGGGGCTCGGTGTTAGAGAGACTGTGCTGAGTCTCTGATGTATCCAGTGTGTGGTAAATGAGCCCTCTGACCTCCTGTGTGGCTACAGGAAGACAAGAAGCAACAAGAGTCCTTTCCCTGAAAGAACCCAGCTGACTTGTTGCAACTGGACCTGGACTGGACTATAGTTTGACGATGGTGGCGACTACTCAGTCTCCGCCTTGGTCAAACTAATACGACAAAGTGAGGGCTGTCGGAGAATAGGCTAAATGTCAGCCTGCCCAATTTAGATGGGCAGACTTATAGCTGCTTTTTACTGCATGTCACCGCCAGGCAAACCCTGGCAGTAAGGGGAAGTAAAAACTTCAAAATTCCCCCCTCACCATGGGAAGTAACTCCCATTGCGAGGGATGTGTTGCTTTTTATTTTGAAATTCCAATCAATGCTAGAAATGTCCATCAACCTGACAGATGTTTCTAAATTTGGCTGTCTGGACTACTGCCAGGGCGATGGAATAAAATACTCTGTTGCCCTGGCTGAGGAGAGCCTGACCCACAAAAATTAAATCAGGCTGTAAGTCAGAAGGCAAAATCTTTGACCAGGATGCACTTGGTTGGTGTATCCGACCCACGCTACATCTCGGTCGGTCTCACATTCCATCTTGGAGCAGTTTTACTTAACCCTTGATTATCACTGGCACTTTGTGATTTATCATTGTGGTGTCATTTTATTAAATTCTACTATATTGTTAAAATTTGGTTTGGGAAATGTATTGCTTTGCATTTTGACTTTATTACTGTTTTGGTACCACTTAATACTTTACACATTGCCCTAAGTTAAGCCTGTCTGCTCCCTGTCATAGATACAGGGGAGCTGAGCTCAGGTTAATTTAGCGACTTTGATGGTTCACCTTGACAAGAGCTGTGATTATTCCTTGAAATAATTCCTAGAAATAATAATCCAACTTTATATTTATATATATTCACTTTTTTGTAGCAAATAAACTTTATTTCTGCAACCAAATGCCTTATAAAGTATGAACAGTCAGATAAATACAGATAAAACAAGAGACAAAAACAAAATAGCCATCCATTACAAAAGATGTGGTTAAAGGAGCTAAAAGCAATATACATAAAAGGGATTACGTCCAATACCCAAAGAAAATTTAACATATAAATAGCTAATTTCATCCTAACAAGTTAAAATCGTTAAAATACAAGGAACTTTCTTTTGATACCCCACATATGCCCTAAACATTTGGTCACAGCAGAAGCATATAAGGTGGATGGGTCAGATCTCAAAATCCTGAGGGCAACTAAATGATTCTGTGTGCCCATAACCCTACAGACAGGTTTCACACATTTATCCTGGGGAATCCTGTAGGCTGGGCATACAAACCAAACATGGGCAACAGTCTCAAGGAGATCTATGGAACAGGGTCATCACTTAGATACAAATACAGAGTTGGTCCACCTACTTACGAATGCATTAAGCAAGCCTGCCGGCAGCCCTTCTGGCCCAGGTCCACCACAATCCTTCAAGAAAATTCTTCTAACTACCTTTGCTGCCACACCATTAAAAAGAATCATAAACAATTCCTTAACTATGGGAATATTTCCAGAAGACCTAAAAAGGGCATACATATGTCCATTACTAAAGGAAACAAACCTGGACCCGCTTAACCCCAACATCTACAAACCAATTACAAATGGACCTTTCCTGAGCAAACTGATAGAAAGAGCAGCATTCGCCCAGATGTCACAATTCATTGAAGATAATTCCATAATTTCAAACTTCCAAACAGGATTCCGTCCAGGAAGAGGCACAGAATATGCACTCATTATCATCTGGGATGACCTTAAGAACACAGCTGGCATAGAGGGGAATGCTTTTGACTGGATCACATCCTACCTTCAAACCAGAACAAATGCCATCCATACCCCCTTTCTCATCCAAACCATACTTCACAAAAGCAGGAGTCCCTCACACTCATGTTTTTCAACATCTACATGAAGTCATTACCGGCACCGATAATGATTTTCACCTCACATGCTACAACTATGCAAATGACACACAAATACTTTTAAACTGGAAACCCCCAAAGACATTGGAAACTCACACATTTTCAGTTGCCTCAGAAGCGTGGATCAGTGGATGACATGGAGCTATCTCAAATTGAATTATTCCAAAATAGAAACACTCACATGTGGCGATTGGAGAAATTATATTTATAACCCACTCACTGCCTGGCCTGGCGACCTGGGAACACTGACTAAAGTATCTAACAAAATAAGAAACCTCGGCATTACCATGGACTCCAAGCTATCAATGAATGCCCAATTGCACAAACTAACAAGGTCAAGATTCAAAGGCTTACAAAACTCTACAACACATCTCCCCCTACCTGGGATTTCCACACAAGATCCAGGCTACTATCTCTCTTGTACTGTCTAAACTCGACTGTAGGAGAGTAGGATCTGCTTCACATGTTTACCCCCACTTTTTGCTGGTGTTTCACTGTTTTTCAACTTTAGTCTGGCTGGGTCCCTGCTATTCAGGGCCCCAGCCTAGCTGCTTCCTCTCTACATTGATTGAATGTACTTTAGGTACAACACAAATTGGATCCTGAGGTACCCTTGTGAGTCCCTAGTATATGGTATACTATGTACCCAGGGCATAGGTACCCCAGAGGCCTGCCAGAGACTGAAGCATGTATTATGCCACCCCTGGAAAGACACCCAAAATGACACCACAGGTCTGCTACTGCAGCCTGGGTAAGGTGGTGCATACACCCCTTACTGGGGTATAGGTTCACTATACCTCACCTAACACTGCACATACAAACCTATCGGTCACTCCTATGGCAGGCCTTATCAATCCTGAAGGCAGAGTGCTTGCTTATATGTGAGAGGGTGCCCAGGCATGAGCTAAGCCCCTCTGCAGACTTCGGAATCTCTTCTCCGGGGTAGTCAGTGGTGCAGCCTGACCATATACTCTTAAGTGCATTATATCTTAAACGGTTAATGCTAACTTTGGACTGGCTGCACGGAAACATGTTGTGTTTGGTGTCAAACACCTTGGAATCATACCCCCATACCAGTAACTGGTGTGGGAGTATGATCCCACCCTTCTAGAGGGAGAGACATGGCAGTGCTGGGTTACCCGGTAGAAACTTAACAGAGCCCTGGCATCACAAAATATATGCTGAAGTCACAGACACGGGTCTAGCCTCCTGCTGCTGACCGAAACTCCGGCAGGGGAGGCCTGGACAATAGGTTTCCTGTCACAGGGAGGTGTAACCACCTCCCAGACAGGCTTATGTGTATTAGGGCTTCGTGGAAGCACTCTCTGAGTGCTTTGAAGTCCTGCACTGGGGGCACATTTGGTGTCCCTGTGCATAGTCCAGCTCAAACCAGTTCAGGGGCTTCCAGCCCCTGCTCTGGCGCAAAACTGGACAAAGGAAATGGGTGTAGCCACCCTTCTTTCCAAATCCTCCCATAGGTGGGTCCCCAGAGCTAGTCCAACCCCTTCCTTAGTTATAAGTAAGGAACCTCTGTGACCAAAACTTTAGATATCCCTGGACGAAACTCTGAAGCTGAATCCTGGAACTTCGACGCTCTACTCAAGACTAGAGGACTGAAGAAATCTCCCTTGGGGTCAAGGAGTGAATTCCCTGCTTGGCAGGCGCCAACGAAGCAATTTGCCGGCCTGCATTTCCGAAGCTCCCGCCGGACTTCGAAGTATTTGCAGCCCAGGAAGAGGATTTCCAGACATCTCACAGGCCGATCCAAGTTCCCAGCAAAGCTTAGACCCACAGCCCTCGTGAGTAGCGTGGAACCGGAACTCCTGGTCATCGTGCACTTTTGCAAGTGCATTGACTTCTCGACGTCTCTTGAAGTCGTGCTTGGGCTCACTTGTAGCCCCCACCTCGAGCACAGAATCCACTGAGGATTGTCGGCCTAGTCACTCTGGGTGACCCGTGGGCTGCCATTTTGTGTTTCGTCTCAAGGTCCCTTTGCGATACCTGGTTCATCGACTGGTGGGTCCCTGAGGGGGTAACTTTGATTTTCCTTGGGCTTCCCTGGTTGCTCCAGATGGGCCCGACTCTCCACCAAGTGGTGAGTCCCACAGACCTTGCCGGTCTGCACCGAAGCATCTTTCTCGTTTCCGCATGGGTTGCTGTTGCCAAGGCTTGTTGTGTCCAATCCGGGCACCGACTTTGCAGCACTCAACATCCTTCGTGTGACAGCTCGAATCCAGCTCCTGGTCATCCTCGACACCTCCTGGTCCTCATGGCTGAAGATTCAAGCTTCACCTCCTTCACCTGAAATCACCCGACATCGGTGGGCATCTGCCTATCGTCTTCCTGGTCACTGGCAAGTGCTGAAGGATGTCTCTAGTCTGTGTCAGAAGGACAGGCGACAATTTCATAATTTGTCCAAATCAGAACATCATGCCCTGCAATGACTAGCTGAGGATGAGTCTATTACCATCAAACCAGCAGATAAGGGTGGAGCAATTGTCATCTTAGATACTGAGACCTATAGATCAGAATGCAGGCGCCAACTTGACAATTTTTGATTTTATCGATCATTGAAAATGGATCCCACTGCATATCTTTCTTTAACCATCAAGAGAATGGTAGATGAAGCAAAGGACAAGGGGTGGGTTACTGATCATGAGGCTTCTTTTTTAGTAACCCTCCATCCCATTACCCCTTATTTCTATGTTCTTCCTAAAATTCACAAGGACCAGCGACCACCACCAGGTGGGCCCATTATCTCTGGGATTGGCTCGATTTTAGAGCCTTTATCGACTTTTGTCAATTTTTTCTTAAGACCCCTGGTGCGTAGCATGCCGACTTATGTACAAGATACTAAGGACCTGCTACGCCTTTTGGCAGAAACTCCCTTTGACAACGAGCGGGACTATTTGGTCTGGTTCGATGTCGAATCCTTATACACATGCATACCACAAGATGAGACTTTATCTACGATTGAGAGATTACTCGATAACACAGCCATGGACAGTATAACACCGATCCAATTTATCATGGCCTGTGCAACCCTGGCAATGAAGGAGAGTTTCTTCAAATTCGAGGAAGAAATGTTTCTCCAAACCTCTGGTACTTCCATGAGCAGGGTTTTCGCTCCCAGCTTGGCCAATCTCTATGTTCATAATTTTGAACAAACAGAGATATTACAAGAGAATAATCCCTATGTACAACACATCCAAGTATGGAAGCGTTATATTGATTACATCTTTGTGGTCTGGAGAGGTCCTCCTGATTCTATCATATCATTCCATCACTGGTTGAACACGAGGAATGAGTTTCTAAAATTCACTTTTGAATTTTCCTTAACTAGTCTCCCATTCTTAAACGTGCGTATTTTTCCAGAAGACAATGGTTTGGGCATGGAACTTTATCGTATCCCCCCAGCACGCAATTCTCTACTCTCATATCAGAGCTTTCACCCTAAAGCCCTTCGTGATAACTTGCCATTTGGGCAATTTTTACGCATTCAACGTAATTGTACGTCTCTATTGAAATATGAGGAACACTCAAAATAATTAGCTCTTCAGCTAAAGGCAAGGAAATATCCGACAAAAGTAATTTGTAACTCAAAGAAAAGAGCGGCCAATAACAACAGGCAGGCATTGATTGAGCTGAATGCTCCGAAGGAAGAAGGAAAGAGACTTACATGTGTCAATACCTTTAGCGGTTATTCCAATGATATCAAGAAGAGTATCTTGAAACATTAGAAAATTCTCAATATTGGAGCTTCCCCTTTACCATCTCCCTTTTTGCTTTCAAAAGAAGCTCCAACATTAAGGATCACATTGTGCACACAAGACCCATTATGAAAAAATCAGGTTATCAAGCTTCTCCATGGGGATTACCTCCTGTACAGGGACATTTTCCGTGTGGGTCGTGCGCGACATGTGCACAGACCAAACACACTACGGAGATAGATATTGGGACAGATCGACCTTGGAGATTATCCAAGCACACTAACTGTAACAGTGAGAAGCTGATATATACGATCACATGCCCATGTGGTTTGCGCTACGTGGGTATGACTACACGCAAAGTGAAAATAAGAATCCTGGAGCATAAAAGTACCATACGCTGCAAGAAAAGGTCCACTAAGATGACTAATCACTTTATAGATCCGAACCACTCAGAATCCGATCTGAAATGGGTGGTTTTAGAGCAACCATTCATTCCACCACACATCACTGATTTTTCTAAGTTTTTACTTAATCGTGACCAACGGTGGGTGTTTAAGCTTCACACAGATACCAGTGGATTGAATGATGACATTCCCTGGTTATTACTGTGAATTGCACAATGAGAAGGTTTAATAAGTGCTCTCTATAATTTTTGAAGGTTCAATTCAGGCCAATCTAAGTGTTTTTATTGAGTCTTTCTACTAGCTATTTTGGCCTTTGCAAATAGAGGGCTATACAGGCCTTACCAGGTAGTTTTGTATCAACCTACTTTTTCTTGATTTCTCTATCCTTTCAAAACAAATGGTTTCAGATTGGCTTGATAGTATGGGCCACTGAAACTAGCATGATCATGGTGGCTCTGTTACACGACATTTCCTATTACCTATGGTCTGTCTACTATGCTATTCACTGATATGTTGGCAAAGCAACATTCTCTCAGTTCTATATGACTGCTTGCCATGAATTGTTGATTATATCTCTTGTCATAACTATATGGTGACTCTTCCACTTATACTGACGATGGGTTTCCATTCTAACAGAGATGTGAGCTATTTGGAGATACAACCATTTGACACAGACACCGTCTGATGAAACCGCTGACCGTGTCTGTCTTTTTTACCTTGGTAGCAATCTGGTTTTATTTTAACCGGTCTCTATGTTTACCTCTCAATCTTTATTTCCATTGAGGTGACACTACGATTGATTTGAAACATAGTGTGTGCGCATGTGCGAGTTGATTAGTACGCGCAGTATGCGCAATCACATCTATCGCGCATGCGCGTGATGTTGAGTGTGAACGGTATGCGCATGTGTGTCATTCTCTCTCCCCCGTTGATCAGGCAATGCTTGGTCGACTATGGGTCCTCATTATTGACGAAGAAGGCTTTAAAATCCAATGGCGCCTTCTGTGTGGTGCCTCCGGTCACAGCCTCAGTCTGCGACGGGGTTCTGACGGATAGGTGAGTACACACCATGCTTTTCCCTTGTATCGGTTGAAGCGACCGGTTTAGACTTAGCAGCTTATGCAGAAATAGTGACTTCGAGGGCTATTTGATGTCTTAGGTCCCCGTTATTTTGTTTGTCATGTTGGTCCTTCTGAATAACTCCCGGTACACAGATGGAGGTTAAGCCCATTGGTATAACAGAGTTTTGGGCAGATCATATAAGAATGGGAACTGAGATGTGACATGTACTTCCAGAATAAGCTACATGAATTTTTAGAGTGTAGAAGTCATTTTAAATGCTTTATGCTTATTTCTAGTCTACTTTTGCGTTTGATCTCTAGCATGTGAGCAGTTAGTGTTTCTCTATGTCGTTTTGTAGTAACCTGTGTGTTGAAATGGACATATGACACAGAGTTATATACTTATTTTTTGTAGAGCGGGGCCCCTTTCCCTGAGCTGTTGCCAGGTTGAGGTGAGGCTCATTATATCCAAAAGATTGGGTGAGTTAATTTCCACCTTTTAATTTGTTGAAGTAAGGGACAAGTAATGAGGCCCTTTCATTAAAAAATATGTGTGTTTATTTGCTTATTGTGGGGTATTAGCCTGACAAATGCCTATTTTCTGTTTTATAGGTATTTCCACTATCACTGATGGATACAATGGAGAATGGTTCATATCACAATAATATTGTGTTATGTTGCACTTTTTTAGGTTTTTCACTTAGCAGCAGCTTTGTACTTTTTTACGGTCCTGACAAAAGCCCAGATACTTTAATGATCAGAAGAGGAGAAACATGTTGACCTTTTGTTTACAACCAGCAGTTTAATTATCATACTGCTCTTGCACTGCTTTTTATATCTGCCAGTGGGAGCAAATCAATAAAGTTAGTTCTATTTGTTGCTCACTAGGTAGTTTTAAATCACATTCATTATTATTTGCCCTGCGTGTTTTCCATATTTTACCTTACTTGCCACGGGACTTTAGGATCCCTGACAGGTTAGCAGCTTCAATTTCTAAAAACATCCCTGAGCTCCTCCCTCACAGTGAGGGGGTTGTAGACCTCAGTGGAACTAGGTTTTTCCACTGAGAGGAGATTCCCAAATGATGAAGCATGTCACCTTTGGTGAGTGAGGGTAATCGTCCTTAAGGGATTTCTCTTTATTTTCTTTAACTTCTACATTGAGATCCAATACCCTTCATAATTTGCTACTTGATACACACTTTGTGAGTTTAGACCCAGTGAGGATATGTGTTAAAATACACTGGCAAGTGACCCAGACTCTGTCCCCTCTGCTTTCAGGTTCTTCTCATCTTCGATCCAGGCTTGGATCTCTTTGGACACTTCGCTTCTTCCCAGCAGCAGCACTTCTTTGCCAGCTCCCATTGAAATCGACGACGTGATCCGACACCATTTGACACCTATGCACCCGGCTTCCCTGGGTGAGGTAACACGAGTACTCCGGTGCTCCCATGGGTGTTGACCCTAGAACTTCCTAAGTCCCAAAGGGTTTGGTTCTGAATCAATTCTAAGTGTCCCTAATCTTTAAAAATCTAACCGCGACTTTCCCCATAGAAGCTAACGGGAGCTTGCGACTGTGTTCTCACACTGCACATGGCCCCCGTGGGTCCCATGTGTCACTACCTTGGGTGATTCTCTGGGGTTCCAGTGATTCTACAGGCTCTAGGCCTTGTGTCTAGTTAAGTCGTGGTACTTATACCACTATTTTAGTATATGGTTTGGCTCGCCCCTAGGACCTGACGTGTATTTGTGCTTATTCCTGTCATATTTGAAGTGTAACTTATGTGTTTTGACCTCTAGTCTCATAAAGAGCCTAGGAGGGTGTGTTTAGAAATAAATACACATATTTTATATATATACCTGGTGTGGTTGTCTTTCATTTAGGCACTCAAGGGATTATAGATTGGTAAAACAAGCTGCTTTACAGTCCTTCAAGACTTAGCCTGAAGGCTGCTCTCCATAGCTACCACTAGGATAGCTTTCAATAAAGGTTGTCTTTAACCTATAACCAATAAGGGGTTGTTTGGACTGGTACAGGGTGCCCACTATAACTAGTGGACAGCATATACCAGGCCAACTTCTCACATCGACTATGCCAAAAGCCTCTACCACTGATCATCTTTAACAACTATGAAAAGACTACAACGGATTCAGAACTTTACTGCCAGGCTATTCCTACATGTAAAGCCACAATCCCACATCTTCCCTGCCTTGAAGGCGCTACATAGGTTACCAGTTACCAGAAGATCCACATTCAAGCTGCTTTCTATCGTCCACCAAGCAATACAGGGCCTCTGTTCATCAGGAATGAAATCACCACAAACATTCAACAAAGGAACCTCCACTCTAGATTGACACCTTGCCTAAAAATCCCACCATACAAGAAAAAACCCATAGGTGGCACATCTTCCTCTGCTCAAGCAGCCAAACTATGGAATTAATTACCCACAAACATAAGATCCACAGATAACAATCTTATCCTCAGAAGACTACTCAAGGGTTGTCTCTTTCCTACATAATCACCAAACTCAAACACAAAGTGTACAGTATATCCCTGTGTATATAAACATTTGATTTGATTATATGTATGTATCTACATATGTGAATTTCTTGATATAAATATTTTTAATAGGTACTTATGTATCTATGTATTTATTACTTTACTACTACTGTAAAAAAAAAACTTTGACTCTCTCCAATGCACTACCCGTTATTTCTCCCTCTACCTCTCTTAATATACCCTCAATCTCCATTCCCTGACTCATCCCAAACCTCATTCTACTACTATGATCTTCAAAATAACCCTTTCTAGACTCTTCCCTCCTCTATGCCTCCTTGGATCACCCAAACCTTATTTTAACTCTATGATTTTCCAAACAACCTTTCTAATTTCTTTCCTCACCTATCCCTCCTTTGGCTCATCCCAAAACTCCTTTTACTACTCTGACCTCCTTAATTCATTTTTAGAGTCTTACCTCCTCCATCTCTTCTAAATTCTTCCCTCACCTATCCCTACTGTGACTTATCCAAAACCTCATCTTACTACTATGATCTCCCAATAAACACTTTCTAGACTCTTCCCTCTTTTATTCCCCCATTATCCTTTTCAATCCAACTAACAGACTCACATGTCCACCACTCAAATGAACTCAAATTTCAGTATAATAATCCACCACTTATCCTTTTTGGGTTCCGGAGTAGCGTGATACTCAATAAAAAGCAATTTGACGAATCATCAGGAGTAGTAAGCGCTATAGAAATACAATTACAATACAATTACACTGGAACTTTCGACTACTGCAGAAACAATCACCATGGCTCTGCTGAAACAAAGCAAGGGCAGTACATATTGTAAAGCATTCAAACTGCTGCCACCCATTAACCTAAACAAGAATATTCTAGTGAAAGTAATGGGGAAGGTTGTATGATTGAATTACGCATGCTTTTACAAACAATGCCTTTACAATGACTTCATTACAACTAAGCACAAAGGAAGTATGATAGGGTCTAAGGGAAAGTTTAATGACCTGCCTCAGTTCTAATCCCCTAATCCTATAATTGAAAAACAAATAAAGGAACTGGGGGTCTAACAAAATCCTGCAAATTGAGCAGAAATATGAAATAGAGGGCTAGTTAGTCCCACATAGCAGAGGAGGGAGTAAAAGAAAAAAGAAAAAGAAAGAGACAACCAAATGCAATCTATAAGGACCTCAGAGCGAAATTTTGGATACCCATCAATTGTTTGTGTGATCAATCTTATCATCTGGTCATCCAATCCAAAATAAGATGCTTCTCTTGATCATAGAGAGCATCTAATTGGGAGTGATTTCACTCAAGGGTGGTCCAAGATTGTCAACGGATTGGAGCGAGAAGACCAACCATAGTAAGATGATAGAGCAATCGAAAGGAGTGCAGTGCTACCAAAAGAAAATAGAGCGGTGTGTTAAAATAGAATTGTGAGAAAACACTACTAGTTTAATATGTGTCTCACATTCTAAGTAAAACAACAGTGCAAAAAGCAGTGTTAAACAAATAACTGCTATATAGAGAGGTCGACATGTTTCAGCCTAATGAGATCCATTTATCCCTGCGGCTTTCTTCAGGACCCTTGTTGTTAGATTTTCGCTACTGCAAACATGTGAAGAATAAAATGTATAGTGGAGAAAAGGAAAAAAGAAAATTTAAATTTATCTCACTATCATTTAAAGGTGGCACAATGTACAACCTTAAGTAGATCCTCCGCCTCAAAAGGCTGCAGTGTGCATCTGTCAAGAGAACAAATGGAGAGTGTCTCAGTCTTTAAAAATAGTACTCCCAATATTGTATTCGTACCCAGCCTTGTGTTAGGGGGCTTACCCGTAATGATCGAGGAACGGACCTCACCTCACCTGGATCCTGGCTCAGGACTAGGAGGCCCCGCTCTGTATGGAAGAAAAATTAACCTCCCAACATCCAGAAAATAATCATAAAAACCTTAATACATCTTCATAGGTGTGCTAGTGTAGTTAACTACTAGCGACTGTGTACCAAGTATATGTAAATAAAACCACACATATGGCAACCCAAGAGAAGAAACCTTGCCCATATACTGTGATAAAGTGCCGTAAAACAAGGGAAGAGGCAGTGTGAAAACCCATATTTTCTTTGCTTCCCCATGATGCTAAACGTCAAGTTTACACTATGAAAGTTCCTACAGAGTGTAAAAGTTATCAGGTAATAATACAAATTAATGTTGTCAGAAAAAGGAGGGTGTTCTCTGTAATGTTAAAGGCATAGTGGGAATGACAATCTGTATGTGCCAAACATGCTAAGGTTTTAAATAAGCTCCTATATAAAGTATCCACCAGAGGGAGCCTAAAACACGAGAGATTGCATATAAAACTACGGGCAAAATGACAATGTTACCTATGAAAAACCTCGTAAGGGTAGGGAGAGTGCTCACCTATCCGTCTTTGCCTCGTTGTGGCTGCAGAGTCAGGAGAGAGGTTACCCGAGCATTCAGCCAGGCGTGTTTATGAAGCCGAGAAAACCTCGTCAATTGCAAACGCGGGAGCCTATGATGTGCGTCATCAACTGTTGCCGGAAAAACATCAAGGACTTCAAAGTGACGTCACAGTGGAGGCGTCTGTAGTCCGTATATGTAGTTTACGCGCTAAAGATGTAGCTCGCGCGTTGCGGTTTGAGAGGGAATCGCTGTACATGTACACCGTAGCATTAACTGTGTATTGTCTGGTTTTTAAAGCCACTATTACAGACACCAGATCAAAGCACTCGAAACCTCAGTGTTAAAAAATTGAAGAAGAAACCATGGGAACGTGAACACGTGACCGCTAGTGTGTAGTAACTAACTACAAAAGGATGGCATATGTAGTTCTTAAGGAGATGTGTAGGTACTGACTACACCTCTTGAATGCTTGTATACAACTCACTCGTTACTGTGTGAGAGAGCCATGTAAAAGCAGCGTGAGTGCATAATCCCTAATAGGTAGTCACTACTAAAGAGGACTACAGGAAGATGTCAACAAAAAAATATTGGCATCTGTAGTTCATATAGATGCACTGCCTGGCCTAGTATGCGGTATTAAGATGTCATGGGACACTTAGCTATAATGCAACATCCTAAACCTTATGTGCATACCATGGTATCGTGGTGTTAGAACGTACCCAAAGCCAAATGCCATACCTTGGAACTATAATGTAGCATCATAGACCTCATGAGGGTACCAAAGTGACAGGGCATCCTAAATGAAAGAAACCAAAACCGCATAAGGGAGATATATAGAAACCATGAATTTCACAAACCCTTTTAAAGGGTGGTCCAAGGGATGTCATCGTTAAGACCCCTGACATCACTATGTAATCTAAACACCCATTTCTGCTCCTTTGTAAAGAGGTATTTAGTGATGTCACAGATATGGGACGGTATCATAGGCTTTTCAAGCACTGTCCACGAAAAATCTTCTGCCTTGGGGTTGTTTTCAATGAAATGTCTGGTTAATCTAGTGGTTGATTTCTTGCATCTGAATGAACTCTTGTGTTCTAACATGCGAGTCCTTACTTTGCGAGTTGTCATACCTACATATTTACATTGGCATGGACAAGTGAGTAGGTAAATAAGATTATCACTATTGCAATTAGTGAACTTCTTTTGCAACCAAGGTCTGTTAGTACCTATATCAATGGAGGTGGTGTGTATCGTTTGTGGGCAAATGGAGCAATTCCCACAGGGAAAATGGCCTGTCACTGCGGGGAGCTCCCATAAAGTGCCTACTGCTCTCTGAGGAATGGATTTCGGGCGTGTGTGTACTAAACGATCTCGTATTTTTCCAGATCTCTTGAAAGAGAACAAAGGAGGTGCCAACGATCCATCACAAGAGGTCAAAATGCGCCAATGTTTTCGGACACTCTTTTGTATCTCATTAGCCATCGTGCTGAAAGTGGTGACAAACGTCATCCGTTCAAGTATTGGTTTCTCAAAAGCGGGTTCCAAAAGCGCTTGACGGTGATTGTTAGTAGCCCGCTTTAATGAACGTTTCACCAATCTCCGAGGATATTGTCTAGAGACCAATTGTTCCGTTAGGGCCTCCGCGTGCTTCCTGAAAGTATTATCAGTAGAACAGTTCCTACGGACTCGCAGGAACTGTCCAAAAGGTAAGTTATCCCTTAATGATTTGGGGTGTTGACTGTCATATCGTAGTAGAGAGTTTCGAGACATAGGTTTCCGATAGAGTTCACTCTCTAACCCTGTAGGGGTAACAAAGATCGACAGATCTAGGAAGGCTAACCTTTTATCATCAATTTCAACTGTAAACTTCAGGAACTGGTTTCTGGTATTGAGCCATTGATGGAAAAGATGGATCGACTCACGATCGCCTCTCCACACCACCAGCACATCGTCAATATAGCGTTTCCACAATCGGATAGACTGAAGAAACGGATTAGTTGAATTGAAGATGTGTTGTTGTTCATAGGAATGGACATAGAGGTTGGCCAAACTAGGCGCAAAAATACTGCCCATGCTGGTCCCGGAGACTTGCAAGTAAATCTGGTCTTCGAATTTGAAGAAGTTGTCCTTCATGGCAAGTTTAGCCAATGCCATGATGAAATGAACCGGAGTGATGGAGTTCAGTTCGGTTTCATATAGAATAGCAGAAACTGTATCCAAGGTCTCATCTTGGGGAATAGAGGTATATAATGCCTCCACATCAAAAGAGACTAACAGATCCGTGTTCATATCAAAATCAATGATGGGCAGCAGACGTAATACATCTTTCGTATCTTGGAGATACGTAGGCATATTACTGACAATGGGTCTCAAAAAGAAATCTACAAACGTAGACAGAGGTTCCAGAATCGCTCCTTGTCCTGAGATGATGGGTCTCCCCGGCGGAGGTCTTTGGGCTTTATGTATTTACAACTAATGCATATGCTTTTACCACGAAAATGTAAGTATTTTACAGGTAAGTGTAACCCCTTTATATAGATAGATAGATAATACACTTCCCTGTGAAATACCCACATTTTCATTGCAAAGTCATGCGTGGTAAAGGCATATTTGTGGTAAAAACAATTGTTGCAAAGACATTCGTGGTAAAGACACATTAACTGTAATTGAGTCGTTGTAAAGGCTATGCGTGGTTCCGGCCTAGCTGTAAAGGCTGTTTCCAAATGGGGAACCATTTTTCACTGCTTAGGAGTAAGCTGGTTTTACTAAATCAGGCAGGGTTCATAGCCAGTAGAAAGACCTCAAATAATCCATGCACCATATTCACAGTAATAAACCAACTTAAACTGAGGCTAGACGCAGTTGCTTTGAAATCATGGATCGGCAAGCATCCAGCATAAATGGCGTACTGCAAGGTGTTAATCGTACAATATGTCACTCCATTCTCGCCCAATTCTGAGGATGTTCATGATGTGAACAACTTCTTCCCGCATGGGATTCACATCCATGCCACACACCAAAGTGATCACCTGCACTAAGCTGATCCATACAGTTTAAACATAGCCACATCCATGCTCACTGGATACACAAGGCAGCTATGCCTGAAACCCCAGCATAACCTATAATTCTACACACCATGCAAAACAATGACCCCTCCAGAACCAGTTGGTGCAGGAGACCCCGAATATTAGAATCATCCAAAACTGGGGTAGACAGACTGAAAAATCCCAAGAACGTTCCAAAAGAACAGGAAAACAAACTTAGGGCCACCAAATCGCCATCATCAAAATCATGTCTGCAATTTGTCTTTCAACCTAAGCAGACACCCTAGGAAGCATGGCAACCAGAGGAAAAGCATACAGTGTGTCCCCTGCAAGCTCCCAACCCCAGATACGGGTATCAGCGGACGTACTGGGAAAGCTGGGGAGAGATTCTTGAGGCAAAGAGGTTCACCTCATCCATGCCCTAGCTAACCATAAGTTCTCTGGTTCTCTGGTTCCAGTTCTCAATCAATGGTGTCTTTAAGGAACCAATATTTCCAGTCTGTCACCTTTTGGTGTGCCCAAGAAAGTACTCTGCTGTTCCCAAGATGCATCTGTTGAGGCAGAAGTCCCAAGAGTCCTTGGCCAATTCAGTCTGCATCTTGGAACAAGCACCTCCTTAGCAGATAATGTATCAAAGTAAATAAGTTGTTGTCCATCTTCAACTAAATAGAGCAGGTTATCATGAACTTGATCATACATTTCGAGAAATTCCAGACAAGTGCCGTGTAATTTTAGCTGCTCCAAACACCCCATTCCAGAAGATAAATCTCCAAACTGCGTACGCCAGTCCTAACATCTGGAGTCTGAGGAGGCATCAAAGAGGGCCTTTACATTTCAGGCACACATATGTTTCAGCCACTAGGTGACCTGTGTCCTAGCATCATCTGGCAGAGTCCCCAAGTCCAAGTATTTCAGTCCTTTACTCAAGTGGACACTTTCAGGCACAGAAGAGCCATGTAGTGAAAAGAAGCTGGAAAGATAACCTGTATGAAAGACTGCAATAGGGCCACTAATCTGGCAAACTGTCAAAGAGGCAGGAACTCCCAATAAAGAGCTTTTCTTTGTTCCTCTTTGATGTTGGCTATATTCTTGAATGGAAGGGGCTAGATGGCTGTGAAGAAATCTGAGACAATACCCAGTAAGGTCATCGTCTGGCTGGAGTTTGGTCATGTCCCTGTTGGTCACAAAAGAGACCAATCATCAACTCTAGATGTAACTGCAGCCTATTTACACTGTTTCATCAAAAGAAGATTATTCAGGTAAACTATAAAATAAACCCTTTGGGCCTCTGGTCTTCCATCACCCAATTGAGAAGCTTCACATTGCACCAAGGTGCTGAGGACAGCCCGAAAGGAGGCCAGTGAACTTGACCATTTGATCTCTCCACCGGAAATGGAAGAACTGCTTGTGAGGTATGAATATCAGGGAGGTCAGGTAAGAATCCTTTAGGCTCAACTAGACCATCATCCATGTGCAGCGTGGTATGCAGTAGGAGAATGTCCTCTATTTTGAAAAGGAGGTAATCCATTTGCTGAACCTGTGTTGGTTGATCACTGGTCTTTGTCCCTTATCGTTTTTTTCCACCAGGATGGTTTTGTTACAGGGGTGGCGAATCGTCCACACAAAAGCTACTTTCTCCTCCAAGGTTCTCCAAGGATGGAAAAATGAAGCAGAGTGGGATATCTTGTTTGCTTGTGGGATACATTAAACTTTATGTGGAAACCTACCACTGTTTGAAGTATCCAAAAGTCTCAGTCAACTAGCCCCATTTGTGCATGAAAAAATACTAGCAACCCTATCAATGTTAGATCAGAAAAAAGGGTGATTGTGAGCAACTGGGTTGTTGGTTCAATAGAGTGGAAACCCTGCTCGGGCAACAGTCACAATCCCAGGCAGGGTGAACCACTAAAGTCAGTCAGTCAGTCAGTCAAAAGTCACTTTATTCGGTTATTTAAAACCATAAAAGCATGTTAAAAATACCCATCACATTTCAAAACTAATTTTTTTTACATAAAATCAATCATGATTAAAACATAATCCCAAGTCTGAATATACATATACCACTATAAAATACAAACAGTATAAAAAACATTTCATACACAATGGATCAATGATACATAAAAGGATATGATTACCTAATCCTACTCACTCGCTGTTTCTTTTTTTTTCTTTAATCTAACTGCTGCTGCTAAAAAGCTCGCAATACTAAAAGTTTCCCAGGGACTACTCAACATCTGCAAATATATGAGCGCCGATCTAGCCTGCAGGAAACGTTTGTTCTTTAAGATAGGAAGGATATAACCTCTAAAGTCACTAAATAAACCTGAGATAACACTTTTCGTACCTTGGCACAAAAGCAGTCAGGCTTAACATATAGGTAATGTGTAAAGTATGTATGCAGCACACAAACAGTAATAAAGTGAAAACAAAACACAGCAATTTAAAATAGGAGAATAAATTGTTGGCAAAAAAAGGACAAAAATCCAATCAGAAGAACGAGAGTTATTATTTTTGATTGTTAACATTTAGGGGCCGATTCCGATCCTGAATCTTTTTTCCCCGTACGACTCGTATCCGTATTTTTTTCCGTATGAATCGTACAAGTCACGTCCGACCCGTGAAGTACGATCCGTATGGGAAAAAGTACATATGGATCTGCCCGATCCGTACGAATCGTAGCTGGAAAATTAGTACGAGACGGACCCGGACACTTCTCTGTACAAATCGTAAAAAATTAAGTCCGACCGTACTAGTACGTCCGGACCGGCTTTACAATTTACGATTCGTACGGAAAACGTCCCGTACACGGGGAATGACTTTGCCCGCTATGAAGCGAAGTTTGTACACACCGTATCCCAAGTGCGAATGTATGGTGCGTACCCCCAGCGCGTAGGTACGCACCGTACCCCCAGCGCATAGGTATGCACCGTACCCCCAGCGCATAGGTACTCACCGTACCCCCAGTGCGAATGTACGTGCGTACCCCCAGTGCATAGGTACGCACCGTACCCCCAGCGCGTAGGTATGCACCGTACCCCCAGCACGTAGGTACGCACTGTACCCCCAGTGCGAATGTACAGTGCGTACCCCCAGCGCGTATGTACGGTGCGTACCCCCAGCACGTATGTGCACACCGTACCCCCATTGCGAATGTACGGTGCATACCCCCAACATCGCGTATGTACGGCGGATGTTGCGGGTACGCGATGTTGCGGGTACGCACAGTACATATGCGATGGCAGTCTACGCACCCGCACCGAACATAAGCAATGGGGTGTACGCACCATACATAGCGATGTCCGTGTACGCACCTTACATCCATTACGCATGGGGGGTGTGGCTGTACGACTCGTACCCCTGTACCGTACTGAACCATGGACACTGTAAAACAGCACAAGGAGGGCATATTCGACTCGCACAACACCACAAAACACGTCTACACTGCACAATAAAATGGAAATGACTGACCTGAACACATCCAAACAGGCAAACAGAGGGGCAAAATCATAACCACCCCTTATAATACACCCACCAAAAATTCAAACTGAGCCCCACCCACAAATGGACCAATAAAAAGGGACCACACACACAAACCATGAGCCTTTGCAACAGACTCACTACTGCTACAGAGCACACACAAACCACTGCACCCATCCACCTTAACATATACACCTTCACACACACCCCTTCACACATACCCCCTCTCCACATTCAGACACACACCGTCACATTCAGACCCACACACCCACAACCATCCACACCCTCACCCCACACCATGCCCACCGACAAGAATCCAAAGTTCACAAGGGAGGAGCTGGAGATCCTTGTCAATGAAGTCATCAGAGTCGAGCCACAGCTGTTTGGAACATTGGTCAGACAGACCAGCATAGCTGAAAAATCACGCCTGTGGCAGAGGATCGTCGATAGGGTGAATGCTGTTGCACCCATCAGAAGGACCAGGACCGAATCCCAAGCCAGGTGGTACGATCTGCGGAGGGCCGGCGTCAAGAGAAAAATGAATGAAGAACACGCCCAGAGCAACATCACTGGAGGTGGTGCGCTCCGCAGACCAGTACATTACCATCCCTGGGAGGAGAAGGTGATGGCCATGCTTCCGCCGGTGGGAGTACATGGACTCCAAGGACTTCCAGAGCCTGGTGAGTACACAAACAACTTACGTAACATGGGGGTAATGGCATCCACACCCCAACTACACCAAATGCACGCAACTACCCCCAAGCCCTCACCCGCCAGAACCACAGTCAAAAACAACGCGAATGCCAATAACGTGTATGCCCCATTGAGAAAGCAAGGCCATGCTATGTCCCATGCTACATGAAGCACCAACCCACGAATGGATGTCCGGTATGCTGGGAGGGTGGGTGCCCCAAAACGCATGTTTGAATTCCAAATCAGACACAATTGCCCTCATCCCATATGGCCCAGCTACATACCCATGCACCATGCGCAATGCACAGGGATTGGGAAAGTACTGACAAGATAGCTCACACTTGGCCCTGGTGTAGGCAGCACAAGGCCCTCCTGTGACCAGTGCAAACACAAACACCAACACAACAAGGTCAGATATCTAGGACAGGAACTCACACTCACTGTCATGGCAGCATGCGCCATGGGGGGACAGCCACATCACCTGGGAGCCCCAGTGCCAAATCACACTACACCCACCAGCAGGCCCTGTCACACACACCCCTTACACAAGCCGACACCACCAGGACAGCCAATGGATTTACCCACTGTCACAATGGACATGTAACACAACAAGACCAATACTTAGCCGAAGAAGCACCCAAGCCACAAATCGACATGTCAAAGACTCAGGAGAACATATCAAGCTGTCCCCCGCAACATACCCATACACAAGTGAACATTGAGGAGAATGCTAGGCACATACAACTACCTGGAGGAACAGTGCCAACTTGAATGTGTATGAAACGTGCATGTTGCATGAAACAGCATTAACATTGTCTGTCTCTCACACACAGGGCAACATGATGAACATCCCCCCAACAATGGGGGTGAAGAATCACAGTCACAGGCTAGGGAGGAACCAGATCCCACCAGCAGCAACGCCTCTCAACACTCCACGGATGACCCCGACCGACCTGGACCTTCTGGTGTCCAAGCCCCTGCAGAACCTGGTTCAGGAACATCTGTGCCAACCACCACCCCCATTCCTGCCACATCCCAGGAGACACCCAGGAACCCTGCCCGCAGTGAACAACAGAGCCAGTCTGACCAGGAGGGACAAGGTGCGGCGGGCACCCAGGATGAGGCAGACAACACCGCCACTGCCATTCCTCAGGGGTCCTGTCGACCCGATGTGCCCGGCCAGGCTCGTGTGGGCAGGGGTGGTGGGAGTGGAGGCAGGCGGAGGCGAGAACCTGACCAGCCAGCTGAAGGGACCGGTATGTTACACTGGTCTGATCTCCCTGATCTCCCTGATCTCCCTGGTGTCACGCCGGTATGGAGGTATACCGGCGTGACACCAGGGAGATCAGCCAGGTAGTGGTGACCCTCACTGAGATCAAAAACCAGCAGGCCGAGCAACACGCCAGTCAACAACAACACCAAGGACGGATGGAGGCAAGACTGGCTGAGCTCCTGGCAGTGCAAAGGGACATAAGCCATTCACTCCGTCGGATCGCCGACAACATGGGCAACCCTCCCTGTCCCACCAGGCGCAGACCAGCACCAGCCACAGGGAGGGAGGAGGAGGAGGATTCGTCCGACGGAGCGTCCCAAACATCGTCAAGGCCTGCATCTGAGGGTCCCCGGAGGAAGGTTGGTCGTCCACGGAAAAGACCGTGAGAGGCAGCGGGCCATCCACATCTCCCAGGTCACCTGGCCTGGCACCTGGCCTTCATGTGCGACAGCATCACTTCATTGACTGACATCATCTGCCACATGGACTTGCTGGTCACAGTCTGACCAATGATGCCAAACACTGTGGGTTGGACTCTGATGACTTCAAATGCCAAGGATCCCATCTCCCCCTGTGAACTTTGGATTCTATGGTCCCTGCATTTCCCCTTTTTCTGTGCAAAAATCACGCCCCAGAGCTAGAAATAAAAAATTAATAATTGAAATTTCAAGTTGCAGTCATTTAGCATGAGTCCACAACATATGTGTGGGGATATGTCGAAGTATGCCTGAGTGTGGAACTAACTCCACCCATCCATACACTTGGATCTGAGTCCGGTCGAGGACACACATGGCTCACAATGTATCACAAAATACAGACATGGAGCACAATACTCATCCGTGATGGCCTCAAGCTGCTGAAGGGGGGCTTGCTATATTGCTCAGACAGACCAATTTGGAAGAGTTACATGAAGGTGTAGAGGTCATGGGTCATGTTGATGTGCCCGGGGAGGGAGTACCAGGTCTGTTTTGTGAGGTGGGAGAACTATCTCCTGCATGCAGATTTTATGTGGATGTGATGAATGGTGGCCAGGGCAAGGTGGGCTGCATGGAGTTGGGCAAACGGGGTGTTGGATGACACACGTCCAAGGTCGGTTTGGGTCTGGGGTTGTGGACTGCCTCCTGAGTGTGGTTGAGGAGTCTGAAGGTGATCCTGCAGCACACAGTGAGCCATTGTATCTCTCTCAGGTGGACGGTGATGTGGCTGGGGCGGGGGATGTTGCAGATGAGGTGTGCGGATGCACCCTGGATGTGGATAAGTTCTCCTGCATTTTTGCTGTTGTCCTCTGTAGAGGCCGGTGCTGTAGTTGAGCCGGCTGGTGTCCTGGACCAGGGGGACGGTCTGTCTTGCCTTGGAGTGGATCTATCTGGGGGTCATTAGCAGCATGTGGAGGGTGTTGCAGCATGAGGTACAGATGTTGGTGAGTTGCATGGTAATTGTGAGCGATGGGTCCATGATGAACGCCAGCTTGCGTGCGTGGCCACTGGGTGGTGGTGCGGTGCACAGACCAGTGGGACGCAGGGAGTTGACCCAGCCGTAAGGGGACAATCCTCAGATGATGACCTCTGTCCTGTCCAAGTCAAGCCTCAGATGGCTGATGTTCAGCCATTCATCAACGGATCTCATGCCTTCTTGAAGTTTGGATCTGGCAATGGCTGGCTCTTTGGTGAGTTTGAGGAGCAGCTGGGTGTCAATGGCATACCAGATGATGATGAGGTTGTGTGCACATGTGATGGTGGAGAGGGGGGTCATGGAGACATTGAAGATCATCACGCTGAGAGAAGAGCCCTGTGGCATGGGCCAGATGCCCCCAGTGTACTACATGTTGCAGGGTGGAGGCAGACTCCCTGGGCCTTGCTGGTGAGCTAATTTCTGATTTAATCCTGGGCCCTCCTCTGGATACCAGTGTTGGAGATGTGTGAGCTGACAGTGTGGTAGCACATGGTGTAGAATGCCGTTGAGAGGTCAAGGGTGGTGGCCTCACCATTGGTGAGCAGGGCAAAGTAGTCGTTGGTGGTGGCAATGATGACGGTTGCAGTGGTGTGATTACTGTTGAAAACGGTCTGGTGCCTGTTGGCTGCAGCTGGTTGCATGGAGGAAATTGGTCAGTTGGTTGTTGGGTGTCTTCCTGATGACATTTGCTGGGTAGGGAAGCAGGGTGATGTACCAGGAGATCCTGCGGTACTGCCGTCCGCTGTTTAAGAAGGGCTTGGGGCTCTGCATGCCTTCTGCACCCATGGAATGTGGCTAACTCAAAGGAGACATTCATGACGCGCTGGACGTGGGCTTCAAGGATGGGGAATGATGTGGTTGAGCTGTTGTGTGGGAAGGGGCCTGATGGAGAGCCAGAGTGGATGGTGCACATGATCCCGGTTGTGTACTTGCTGCTGACGGGAGTCCAGGACCTGAGGGGGTTTGTCTGCCTCTGTGTAGGCTGTTGTGTATGGCCATGAGCTAGCAGTGGTACAAAGTTGGAAGGGATGGGATCTGCCTTGCAAGGGTGGGGTGTCTTGGATGGAGATCTGCTGTCAGTTCACTCACAGTGCTGATGAGCTCCTTGATGTCGTGTGTTTGGGTGCCTTGGCACTATCTGAAGGATCTCCACTTGTCCTTGCTGATGATATGGTGATGGCTGTGTGTGGTGTGTTCCAGGGCTGTAAGGAAAATTATGTCTCTTTGTGTTGCAAGGTTTGCACAAGAGTCCGGCTAGGTCTGTAGGAGTCCAGTAGGTCTGCCTTGTCCCAGGTGCCTTAACTGTTGTTGTGCTTCACAGGAAAGTCCGTCAATGTGCCAAGATTGTTGGATCAGTTGCTGATCCAGTGCGTGAGTCTGCAGGGTGTGGCGGTGGTGTTGTTTTGAGTGTCCCACACAGCTTGTCTGTGGCGACTTACATCAAGCATCTTTGGGGGATCTGTAGCGGGGTGTGTGGCACTGTGTTGCTTGTTGGAGACGTGGATTCAAATGTTGATGGACCGATGATGGATGGTGGTGTGTTTCCCCTCTAGCAAGAAGTTACAGGCCCCCAGCCACATGTAGCCTGTTGAGGTGAGGGCTTGCGTGCAGATGTACGTGTTGATGGCTTAGCGGAATTGTGGATGTAGGCCTGCAGATCTGGAGATGAGTGTTACTCCGAGGGTTGCCAGGGAGTTGCTGTGAACCCGGATTTGTGACTCTGAGGGTGTACCTGTGAAGAAATAGCAATTCAGCCCCCGGGATTGGTTGTGGCGTCCCTGCGGGTGATCTTGGATCCGTCTGAGATGGCAATGAAGACGTCATGTGCTGAGGATGCTTTTGTCCAGGTTACAGTCATGAAGGTGATGTGTGGGGCTGTAGTGTTGAGAAGGTAACAGAGTCCAATGGCGTGCTGGTGGATGGAGCGGGTGTGGAGTAGGAGGCACATTACCTGGTTGTCCTGACAGGGTCAGGTAGGCTGGGCAGCGCTGTGTAGGCAGTTGGTGTAGCACACTCAGCATGCGAAGGTGTCGTGTGTGTGCTTAGGGGTTGCCTGATGGCAGGCGGATGATTGTCACGAGGATATTGCTTGGAGAGTGGCTGCAGCATGAGCCTGTTGTGTGACGTGGGTCATGCAAAGACTAGAGGGTCGTGCACTGTGCATGTTGCAGGCGCAGACGGTCCTGCCTTTGGCACAGTGCTGGGGCCACAGTGCCACAGAAAAGCTGCTGGCTGCATTTCGAATGGGTGGAGGGGGAAGGGCTGAGCATATTTGAGGCGTGGGGGTTGCACAATCAGGGCACTCTGAGTGGCGGGGCCGCAGGTGAGGCAGCAACAGGCGGAAGGGGTTAGAAATTATGCAAAAATCAACACACAAAGACAAGGAGGTCTGCAAGGCACAGTGCAACAGGTGCATGTCAAGGAAGGAGTGTCAGGTCACTCATGGGTCACTCCCAGAAAGTTTATGATCAATCACCATAAATTACAGCCACTGTATCAGGCAACAAAATGCGGAGATGCGCAAAGGAGACAAACCCTCAGCAGGCATTCACGTCCCGTTGTGGGGAGCAACCTGCACAAATACATGCACAACCAGGTACTTCATGCACAATAGAGATCATTAGCCATAAAGCACTGCATGCATGTTGCCAAAGTACACATACACTCATATGCTCAATCTCTGTCAATTATGCCATAGATGACGCATGCAAACTGGTAAGAGATTTGCAGTGACCGAGATGAGGCACTTTGGATTGTGCTGAACACCTTTATTCCACATACACACACAAAGGGATATGCATCCATATTAACAGACTCACAGGTCAGTTGACAGAACATGTGGGACATACGCTGGACACCCCCTTCACAACACGGATGATGTCAATCCCAATGAACTGGCACACAAGGTAAGGGGATGAGCAAAACACATCCTGCTGCACACGGAGAGGCTGCAATTCCCCATAGAGCATGTTGTTGTGATGTCCCCCACTATGTCCACCCGTAGCATCTGGAATGTTTCAGAGGCAAGGTTTACACACATTGATGCCTTCATCATACGCCATATTCCACTACAGATGACTGTCAAGAAGGCTGACTATCATGTCATGGGAGTGATGCTACATGTTATATGCTCCATCGTGAGAAGACATGTATGAATGGTACCACAACATGCACAGAAGCAGTCACCACACATTCCCAACCTGTACCACCACCAAAAAGCCTTGCTGCAATCCTTACCCAAACTGACATTTCCACATGTCCGTGCATGGAACGCTGATTCAGCACATGTTGCAATCCTCACGAGGAATAGCAGGAGGACAACGATGACACGAGCAGACAACAGGTGCAAAATAACTGGGAATGACAGACACACGAGAAATCACCTAAAACAATTCTCAACGCACACATGGAAGTGTACAAAACATGAACAATGTTGGACACATGTAAATTGCAAATCAAGTCTCTCCGCAAAACTGTGTTGCATGACATCATCACTCGAGTGACACATCAGAACACACATCCAAGTCACTTTGCATTCAGTCAGCTGGACACACACATTGCAACACATGCCAATCAATGCTACAAGCTTGCACACTCATACCCGGTGACTCACCATTATGAGAAGAAGTTGCGTATGAGCTGACTCCGGATATTATCCCCATCCTCCTCTCCATCACTAGCCCCGTGACCAAGCCCTTGATCCTCCACGGGTGGATGCTCCTGCTCATCTGGATCCAGGATGAGTGGCACTGCCTTCTCAACTGCCATGTTGTGCAGCATGCAGCACACGATGAAGATTTTGCAGACCTTCTCCGGGGCATAAGGGAGGGACCCGCCTGTCTTGTCCAGGCACCGGAATCGGCTCTTCAGGAGTCCAAACGTCCTCTCAATCACTTGCCTGGTCTGCCCGTGTGCATCGTTGTACCGGTGATCTGCAGCTGTTCTTGGGTTGCGGAGAGGTGTCATCAGCCATGGCATGTTGGGATAGCCAGAGTCCCCTACATGGAAACATCATGTAAATAAGTGGGTCAGGAGATGCCGTAAGAGACAAAGATACCGCAACACATAGGAAAAAAAGACTATACCCAACAAGACATGCTCGTTTGTTGTGCAGCCACTGCATCATTTGTGGCACCCTGCTACGCCTCATGATGTAGGCATCGTGTGCTGATCCTGGAAAACATGCACAGACATGGGAAATCAGCATGTTAGCAAGACACACCACAAGGGCATTTATCGAGTGGTAATGTTTGCGGTTGCGATAGGTTTGTTCCTGTGCCTGTGGTGGTACAAAAGCCACATGTGTACCATCAATGGACCCAATTACATGGGGCATCCCACCCAGGGCATAGAAATCCCCCTTGACATCCCTCAACCCCTCTGGAGTCGGAAATTTGATGAATTCATCAAGGTGCTCCAATATGGCTGCTAAAACATCACGCAGGACACGGCTGAACATAGTCTGGGACATCCCACCTACATCAGCTATGGTCAATTGAAACGTACCTGTGGCAAAAAATTGTAAGGCTGCCATCACCTTCATCTTGGGGGTCAGCGCAGTAGGATACCTGTGTTGCGGTTGGAGGTGTGGTGCCAGCTTGTTCGTCAGGTCCTCAATCAACTGTTGAGTGAATCTGTAACGGCGGATGCAGGCACGTTCCCTCATGGCACCCAAGTCTGGCATTAGTCTTGGGACAGGTGGTGCCCTGCAAAACATAGTTTTGAAGAATGAAGATTGAGAGTCAGCCAACATCAATGTCAATGAACATAGCACATGCTACACTGCTAATACACATCAGGTAACTATGGAGTCGGGTGTGTGCAATACATCCAGGACACAGATGCCAGCTTGCTGGTACTCCTACAAAAAGCCTGATACACCTGTTGATTGTCAAGTCTACATGACATGCCCTCAAGTGATTTGGGTTACAACAAACAAATGATGGACGGAATGCTGACAATGCAGACATTCTCCCCCAGTCAAGAGATCTGGGTTAAATCCATCGTTCTTTTGCCCACTACGCCACCCCAGTTCAGACATGGCCATATGCAAATCAGTCTTGACCCTGTGCCTCATGGGAACAGTCCAGCCCGAACTGCCAAGCCATGTCTTCCCTGGACCGGAATCAAGCATCCTAGGACCGGTTTCTGGCTATCAGCCGTCATCAGCCAGGATAGCTTGACTCCAGTGGCGTAGTGAGCACGGGACCCACGTCTGGGCATACCCATCCCACTTAGGGCGAAAAGTGTTACAACAAACAAATGATCGACGGAATGCTGACAATGCAGACATTCTCCCCCAGTCAAGAGATCTGGGTTAAATCCATCGTTCTTTTGCCCACTACGCCACCCCAGTTCAGACATGGCCATATGCAAATCAGTCTTGACCCTGTGCCTCATGGGAACAGTCCAGCCCGAACTGCCAAGCCATGTCTTCCCTGGACCGGAATCAAGCATCCTAGGACCGGTTTCTGGCTATCAGCCGTCATCAGCCAGGATAGCTTGACTCCAGTGGCGTAGTGAGCACGGGACCCACGTCTGGGCATACCCATCCCACTTAGGGCGAAAAGCGTTACAACAAACAAATGATGGACGGAATGCTGACAATGCAGACATTCTCCCCCAGTCAAGAGATCTGGGTTAAATCCATCGTTCTTTTGCCCACTACGCCACCCCAGTTCAGACATGGCCATATGCAAATCAGTCTTGTCCCTGTGCCTCATGGGAACAGTCCAGCCCGAACTGCCAAGCCATGTCTTCCCCAGACCGGAATCAAGCATCCTAGGACCGGTTTCTGGCTATCAGCCGTCATCAGCCAGGATAGCTTGACTCCAGTGGCGTAGTGAGCAGGGGACCCACGTCTGGGCATACCCATCCCACTTAGGGCGAAAAGCGTTACAACAAACAAATGATGGACGGAATGCTGACAATGCAGACATTCTCCCCCAGTCAAGAGATCTGGGTTAAATCCATCGTTCTTTTGCCCACTACGCCACCCCAGTTCAGACATGGCCATATGCAAATCAGTCTTGACCCTGTGCCTCATGGGAACAGTCCAGCCCGAACTGCCAAGCCATGTCTTCCCTGGAACGGAATCAAGCATCCTATGACCGGTTTCTGGCTATCAGCCGTCATCAGCCAGGATAGCTTGACTCCAGTGGCGTAGTGAGCACGGGACCCACGTCTGGGCATACCCATCCCACTTAGGGCGAAAAGCGTTACAACAAACAAATGATGGATGGAATGCTGACAATGCAGACATTCTCCCCCAGTCAAGAGATCTGGGTTAAATCCATCGTTCTTTTGCCCACTACGCCACCCCAGTTCAGACATGGCCATATGCAAATCAGTCTTGACCCTGTGCCTCATGGGAACAGTCCAGCCCGAACTGCCAAGCCATGTCTTCCCTGGACCGGAATCAAGCATTCTAGGGCCGGTTTCTGGCTATCAGCCGTCATCAGCCAGGATAGCTTGACTCCAGTGGCGTAGTGAGCACGGGACCCACGTCTGGGCATACCCATCCCACTTAGGGCGAAAAGCGTTACAACAAACAAATGATGGACGGAATGCTGACAATGCAGACATTCTCCCCCAGTCAAGAGATCTGGGTTAAATCCATCGTTCTTTTGCCCACTACGCCACCCCAGTTCAGACATGGCCATATGCAAATCAGTCTTGACCCTGTGCCTCATGGGAACAGTCCAGCCCGAACTGCCAAGCCATGTCTTCCCTGGACCGGAATCAAGCATCCTAGGACCGGTTTCTGGCTATCAGCCGTCATCAGCCAGGATAGCTTGACTCCAGTGGCGTAGTGAGCACGGGACCCACGTCTGGGCATACCCATCCCACTTAGGGCGAAAAGCGTTACAACAAACAAATGATGGATGGAATGCTGACAATGCAGACATTCTCCCCCAGTCAAGAGATCTGGGTTAAATCCATCGTTCTTTTGCCCACTATGCCACCCCAGTTCAGACATGGCCATATGCAAATCAGTCTTGACCCTGTGCCTCATGGGAACAGTCCAGCCCAAACTGCCAAGCCATGTCTTCCCTGGACTGGAATCAAGCATCCTAGGACCGGTTTCTGGCTATCAGCCGTCATCAGCCAGGATAGCTTGACTCCAGTGGCGTAGTGAGCACGGGACCCACGTCTGGGCATACCCATCCCACTTAGGGCGAAAAGCGTTACAACAAACAAATGATGGACGGAATGCTGACAATGCAGACATTCTCCCCCAGTCAAGAGATCTGGGTTAAATCCATCGTTCTTTTGCCCACTACGCCACCCCAGTTCAGACATGGCCATATGCAAATCAGTCTTGACCCTGTGCCTCATGGGAACAGTCAAGCCCGAACTGCCAAGCCATGTCTTCCCTGGACCGGAATCAAGCATCCTAGGACCGGTTTCTGCCTATCAGCCGTCATCAGCCAGGATAGCTTGACTCCAGTGGCGTAGTGAGCACGGGACCCACGTCTGGGCATACCCATCCCACTTAGGGCGAAAAGCGATACAACAAACAAATGATGGACGGAATGCTGACAATGCAGACATTCTCCCCCAGTCAAGAGATCTGGGTTAAATCCATTGTTCTTTTGCCCACTACGCCACCCCAGTTCAGACATGGCCATATGCAAATAAGTCTTGACCCTGTGCCTCATGGGAACAGTCCAGCCCGAACTGCCAAGCCATGTTTTCCCTGGACCGGAATCAAGCATCCTAGGACCGGTTTCTGGCTATCAGCCGTCATCAGCCAGGATAGCTTGACTCCAGTGGCGTAGTGAGCACGGGACCCACGTCTGGGCATACCCATCCCACTTAGGGCGAAAAGCGTTACAACAAACAAATGATGGACGGAATGCTGACAATGCAGACATTCTCCCCCAGTCAAGAGATCTGGGTTAAATCCATCGTTCTTTTGCCCACTACGCCACCCCAGTTCAGACCTTGACATATGCAAATCAGTCTTGACCCTGTGCCTCATGGGAACAGTCCAGCCCGAACTGCCAAGCCATGTCTTCCCTGGACCGGAATCAAGCATCCTAGGACCGGTTTCTGGCTATCAGCCGTCATCAGCCAGGATAGCTTGACTCCAGTGGCGTAGTGAGCACGGGACCCACATCTGGGCATACCCATCCCACTTAGGGCGAAAAGCGTTACAACAAACAAATGATGGACGGAATGCTGACAATGCAGACATTCTCCCCCAGTCAAGAGATCTGGGTTAAATCCATCGTTCTTTTGCCCACTACGCCACCCCAGTTCAGACATGGCCATATGCAAATCAGTCTTGACCCTGTGCCTCATGGGAAAAGTCCAGCCCGAACTGCCAAGCTATGTCTTCCCTGGACCGGAATCAAGCATCCTAGGACCAGTTTCTGGCTATCAGCCGTCATCAGCCAGGATAGCTTGACTCCAGTGGTGTAGTGAGCACGGGACCCACGTCTGGGCATACCCATCCCACTTAGGGCGAAAAGCGTTACAACAAACAAATGATGGACGGAATGCTGACAATGCAGACATTCTCCCCCAGTCAAGAGATCTGGGTTAAATCCATCGTTCTTTTGCCCACTACGCCACCCCAGTTCAGACATGGCCATATGCAAATCAGTCTTGACCCTGTGCCTCATGGGAACAGTCCAGCCTGAACTGCCAAGCCATGTCTTCGCTGGACCGGAATCAAGCATCCTAGGACCGGTTTCTGGCTATCAGCCGTCATCAGCCAGGATAGCTTGACTCCAGTGGCGTAGTGAGCACGGGACCCACGTCTGGGCATACCCATCCCACTTAGGGCGAAAAGCGTTACAACAAACAAATGATGGACGGAATGCTGACAATGCAGACATTCTCCCCCAGTCAAGAGATCTGGGTTAAATCCATTGTTCTTTTGCCCACTACGCCACCCCAGTTCAGACATGGCCATATGCAAATCAGTCTTGACCCTGTGCCTCATGGGAACAGTCCAGCCCGAACTGCCAAGCCATGTCTTCCCTGGACCGGAATCAAGCATCCTAGGACCGGTTTCTGGCTATCAGCCATCATCAGCCAGGATAGCTTGACTCCAGTGGCGTAGTGAGCACGGGACCCACGTCTGGGCATACCCATCCCACTTAGGGCGAAAAGCGTTACAACAAACAAATGATGGACGGAATGCTGACAATGCAGACATTCTCCCCCAGTCAAGAGATCTGGGTTAAATCCATCGTTCTTTTGCCCACTACGCCACCCCAGTTCAGACCTTGCCATATGAAAATCAGTCTTGACCCTGTGCCTCATGGGAACAGTCCAGCCCGAACTGCCAAGCCATGTCTTCCCTGGACCGGAATCAAGCATCCTAGGACCGGTTTCTGGCTATCAGCCGTCATCAGCCAGGATAGCTTGACTCCAGTGGCGTAGTGAGCACGGGACCCACGTCTGGGCATACCCATCCCACTTAGGGCGAAAAGCGTTACAACAAACAAATGATGGACGGAATGCTGACAATGCAGACATTCTTCCCCAGTCAAGAGATCTGGGTTAAATCCATCGTTCTTTTTCCCACTACGCCACCCCAGTTCAGACATGGCCATGTGCAAATCAGTCTTGACCCTGTGCCTCATAGGAACAGTCCAGCCCGAACTGCCAAGCTATGTCTTCCCTGGACCAGAATCAAGATTCCTAGGACCAGTTTCTGGCTATCAGCCGTCATCAGCCAGGATAGCTGGACTCAAGTGGTGTAGTGAGCACGGGACCCACGTCTGGGCATACCCATCCCACTTAGGGCGAAAAGCGTTACAAAAAACAAATAATGGACGGAATGCTGACAATGCAGACATTCTCCCCCAGTCAAGAGATCTGGGTTAAATCCATCGTTCTTTTGCCCACTACGCCACCCCAGTTCAGACATGGCCATATGCAAATCAGTCTTGACCCTGTGCCTCATGGGAACAGTCCAGCCAGAACTGCCAAGCCATGTCTTCCCTGGACCGGAATCAAGCATCCTAGGACCGGTGTCTGGCTATCAGCCGTCATCAGCCAGGATAGCTGGACTCAAGTGGTGTAGTGAGCACGGGACCCACGTCTGGGCATACCCATCCCACTTAGGGCGAAAAGCGTTACAACAAACAAATAATGGATGGAATGCTGACAATGCAGACATTCTCCCCCAGTCAAGAGATCTGGGTTAAATCCATCGTTCTTTTGCCCACTACGCCCCCCCAGTTCAGACCTTGCCATATGCAAATCAGTCTTGACCCTGTGCCTCATGGGAACAGTCCAGCCCGAACTGCCAAGCCATGTCTTCCCTGGACCGGAATCAAGCATCCTAGGACCGGTTTCTGGCTATCAGCCGTCATCAGCCAGGATAGCTTGACTCCAGTGGCGTAGTGTGCACGGGACCCACGTCTGGGCATACCCATCCCACTTAGGGCGAAAAGCGTTACAACAAACAAATGATGGACGGAATGCTGACAATGCAGACATTCTCCCCCAGTCAAGAGATCTGGGTTAAATCCATCGTTCTTTTGCCCACTACGCCACCCCAGTTCAGACATGGCCATATGCAAATCAGTCTTGACCCTGTGCCTCATTGGAACATTCCTGCCCGAACTGCCAAGCTATGTCTTCCCTGGACCAGAATCAAGCATCCTAGGACCAGTTTCTGGCTATCAGCCGTCATCAGCCAGGATAGCTTGACTCCAGTGGCGTAGTGTGCACGGGACCCACGTCTGGGTGTGCACGGGACCCACGTCTGGGCATACCCATCCCACTTAGGGCGAAAAGCGTTACAACAAACAAATGATGGACGGAATGCTGACAATGCATACATTCTCCCCCAGTCAAGAGATCTGGGTTAAATCCATCGTTCTTTTGCCCACTACGCCACCCCAGTTCAGACATGGCCATATGCAAATCAGTCTTGACCCTGTGCCTCATGGGAACAGTCCAGCCAGAACTGCCAAGCCATGTCTTCCCTGGACCGGAATCAAGCATCCTAGGACCGGTTTCTGGCTATCAGCCGTCATCAGCCAGGATAGCTTGACTCCAGTGGCGTAGTGAGCACGGGATCCACGTCTGGGCATACCCATCCCACTTAGGGCGAAAAGCGTTACAACAAACAAATGATGGACGGAATGCTGACAATGCATACATTCTCCCCCAGTCAAGAGATCTGGGTTAAATCCATTGTTCTTTTGCCCACTACGCCACCCCAGTTCAGACATGGCCATATGCAAATCAGTCTTGACCCTATGCCTCATGGGAACAGTCCAGCCCGAACTGCCAAGCCATGTCTTCCCTGGACCGGAATCAAGCATCCTAGGACCGGTTTCTGGCTATCAGCCATCATCAGCCAGGATAGCTTGACTCCAGTGGCGTAGTGAGCACGGGACTCACATCTGGGCATACCCATCCCACTTAGGGCGAAAAGCGTTACAACAAACAAATGATGGACGGAATGCTGACAATGCAGACATTCTCCCCCAGTCAAGAGATCTGGGTTAAATCCATCGTTCTTTTGCCCACTACGCCACCCCAGTTCAGACATGGCCATATGCAAATCAGTCTTGACCCTGTGCCTCATGGGAACAGTCCAGCCCGAACTGCCAAGCCATGTCTTCCCTGGACCGGAATCAAGCATCCTAGGACCGGTTTCTGGCTATCAGCCGTCATCAGCCAGGATAGCTTGACTCCAGTGGCGTAGTGAGCACGGGACCCACGTCTGGGCATACCCATCCCACTTAGGGCGAAAAGCGTTACAACAAACAAATGATGGACGGAATGTTGACAATGCATACATTCTCCCCCAGTCAAGAGATCTGGGTTAAATCCATCGTTTTTTTGGCAGTTCGGGCTGGACTGTTCCCATGAGGCACAGGGTCAAGACTGATTTGCATATGGCCATGTCTAAACTGTGGTGGTGTAGTGGGCAAAAGAACGATGGATTTAACCCAGATCTCTTGACTGGGGGAGAATGTATGCATTGTCAGCATTCCGTCCATCATTTGTTTGTTGTAACGCTTTTCGCCCTAAGTGGGATGGGTATTCCCAGACGTGGGACCCGTGCTCACTACGCCACTGGAGTCAAGCTATCCTGGCTGATGACGGCTGATAGCCAGAAACCGGTCCTAGGATGCTTGATTCCGGTCCAGGGAAGACATGGCTTGGCAGTTCGGGCTGGACTGCTCCCATGAGGCACAGGGTCAAGACTGATTTGCATATGGCCATGTCTAAACTGGGGTGGTGTAGTGGGCAAAAGAACGATGGATTTAACCCAGATCTCTTGACTGGGGGAGAATGTATGCATTGTCAGCATTCCGTCCATCATTTGTTTGTTGTAACGCTTTTCGCCCTAAGTGGGATGGGTATTCCCAGACGTGGGACCCGTGCTCACTACGCCACTGGAGTCAAGCTATCCTGGCTGATGACGGCTGATAGCCAGAAACCGGTCCCAGGATGCTTGATTCCGGTCCAGGGAAGACATGGCTTGGCAGTTCGGGCTGGACTGTTCCCATGAGGCACAGGGTCAAGACTGATTTGCATATGGCCATGTCTAAACTGTGGTGGTGTAGTGGGCAAAAGAACGATGGATTTAACCCAGATCTCTTGACTGGGGGAGAATGTATGCATTGTCAGCATTCCGTCCATCATTTGTTTGTTGTAACGCTTTTCGCCCTAAGTGGGATGGGTATTCCCAGACGTGGGACCCGTGCTCACTACGCCACTGGAGTCAAGCTATCCTGGCTGATGACGGCTGATAGCCAGAAACCGGTCCTAGGATGCTTGATTCCGGTCCAGGGAAGACATGGCTTGGCAGTTCGGGCTGGACTGTTCCCATGAGGCACAGGGTCAAGACTGATTTGCATATGGCCATGTCTAAACTGGGGTGGTGTAGTGGGCAAAAGAACGATGGATTTAACCCAGATCTCTTGACTGGGGGAGAATGTATGCATTGTCAGCATTCCGTCCATCATTTGTTTGTTGTAACGCTTTTCGCCCTAAGTGGGATGGGTATTCCGAGACGTGAGACCCGTGCTCACTACGCCACTGGAGTCAAGCTATCCTGGCTGATGACGGCTGATAGCCAGAAACCGGTCCCAGGATGCTTGATTCCGGTCCAGGGAAGACATGGCTTGGCAGTTCGGGCTGGACTGTTCCCATGAGGCACAGGGTCAAGACTGATTTGCATATGGCCATGTCTAAACTGGGGTGGTGTAGTGGGCAAAAGAACGATGGATTTAACCCAGATCTCTTGACTGGGGGAGAATGTATGCATTGTCAGCATTCCGTCCATCATTTGTTTGTTGTAACGCTTTTCGCCCTAAGTGGGATGGGTATTCCCAGACGTGGGACCCGTGCTCACTACGCCACTGGAGTCAAGCTATCCTGGCTGATGACGGCTGATAGCCAGAAACCGGTCCTAGGATGCTTGATTCCGGTCCAGGGAAGACATGGCTTGGCAGTTCGGGCTGGACTGTTCCCATGAGGCACAGGGCCAAGACTGATTTGCATATGGCCATGTCTAAACTGGGGTGGTGTAGTGGGCAAAAGAACGATGGATTTAACCCAGATCTCTTGACTGGGGGAGAATGTATGCATTGTCAGCATTCCGTCCATCATTTGTTTGTTGTAACGCTTTTCGCCCTAAGTGGGATGGGTATTCCCAGACGTGGGACCCGTGCTCACTACGCCACTGGAGTCAAGCTATCCTGGCTGATGACGGCTGATAGCCAGAAACCGGTCCTAGGATGCTTGATTCCGGTCCAGGGAAGACATGGCTTGGCAGTTCGGGCTGGACTGTTCCCATGAGGCACAGGGTCAAGACTGATTTGCATATGGCCATGTCTAAACTGGGGTGGTGTAGTGGGCAAAAGAACGATGGATTTAACCCAGATCTCTTGACTGGGGGAGAATGTATGCATTGTCAGCATTCCGTCCATCATTTGTTTGTTGTAACGCTTTTCGCCCTAAGTGGGATGGGTATTCCCAGACGTGGGACCCGTGCTCACTACGCCACTGGAGTCAAGCTATCCTGGCTGATGACGGCTGATAGCCAGAAACCGGTCCTAGGATGCTTGATTCCGGTCCAGGGAAGACATGGCTTGGCAGTTCGGGCTGGACTGTTCCCATGAGGCACAGGGTCAAGACTGATTTGCATATGGCCATGTCTAAACTGGGGTGGTGTAGTGGGCAAAAGAACGATGGATTTAATCCAGATCTCTTGACTGGGGGAGAATGTATGCATTGTCAGCATTCCGTCCATCATTTGTTTGTTGTAACGCTTTTCGCCCTAAGTGGGATGGGTATTCCCAGACGTGGGACCCGTGCTCACTACGCCACTGGAGTCAAGCTATCCTGGCTGATGACGGCTGATAGCCAGAAACCGGTCCTAGGATGCTTGATTCCGGTCCAGGGAAGACATGGCTTGGCAGTTCGGGCTGGACTGTTCCCATGAGGCACAGGGTCAAGACTGATTTGCATATGGCCATGTCTAAACTGGGGTGGTGTAGTGGGCAAAAGAACGATGGATTTAACCCAGATCTCTTGACTGGGGGAGAATGTATGCATTGTCAGCATTCCGTCCATCATTTGTTTGTTGTAACGCTTTTCGCCCTAAGTGGGATGGGTATTCCCAGACATGGGACCCGTGCTCACTACGCCACTGGAGTCAAGCTATCCTGGCTGATGACGGCTGATAGCCAGAAACCGGTCCTAGGATGCTTGATTCCGGTCCAGGGAAGACATGGCTTGGCAGTTCGGGCTGGACTGTTCCCATGAGGCACAGGGTCAAGACTGATTTGCATATGGCCATGTCTAAACTGGGGTGGTGTAGTGGGCAAAAGAACGATGGATTTAACCCAGATCTCTTGACTGGGGGAGAATGTATGCATTGTCAGCATTCCGTCCATCATTTGTTTGTTGTAACGCTTTTCGCCCTAAGTGGGATGGGTATTCCCAGACGTGGGACCCGTGCTCACTACGCCACTGGTGTCAAGCTATCCTGGCTGATGACGGCTGATAGCCAGAAACCGGTCCTAGGATGCTTGATTCCGGTCCAGGGAAGACATGGCTTGGCAGTTCGGGCTGGACTGTTCCCATGAGGCACAGGGTCAAGACTGATTTGCATATGGCCATGTCTAAACTGGGGTGGTGTAGTGGGCAAAAGAACGATGGATTTAACCCAGATCTCTTGACTGGGGGAGAATGTATGCATTGTCAGCATTCCGTCCATCATTTGTTTGTTGTAACGCTTTTCGCCCTAAGTGGGATGGGTATTCCCAGACGTGGGACCCGTGCTCACTACGCCACTGGAGTCAAGCTATCCTGGCTGATGACGGCTGATAGCCAGAAACCGGTCCTAGGATGCTTGATTCCGGTCCAGGGAAGACATGGCTTGGCAGTTCGGGCTGGACTGCTCCCATGAGGCACAGGGTCAAGACTGATTTGCATATGGCCATGTCTAAACTGGGGTGGTGTAGTGGGCAAAAGAACGATGGATTTAACCCAGATCTCTTGACTGGGGGAGAATGTATGCATTGTCAGCATTCCGTCCATCATTTGTTTGTTGTAACGCTTTTCGCCCTAAGTGGGATGGGTATTCCCAGACGTGGGACCCGTGCTCACTACGCCACTGGAGTCAAGCTATCCTGGCTGATGACGGCTGATAGCCAGAAACCGGTCCCAGGATGCTTGATTCCGGTCCAGGGAAGACATGGCTTGGCAGTTCGGGCTGGACTGTTCCCATGAGGCACAGGGTCAAGACTGATTTGCATATGGCCATGTCTAAACTGTGGTGGTGTAGTGGGCAAAAGAACGATGGATTTAACCCAGATCTCTTGACTGGGGGAGAATGTATGCATTGTCAGCATTCCGTCCATCATTTGTTTGTTGTAACGCTTTTCGCCCTAAGTGGGATGGGTATTCCCAGACGTGGGACCCGTGCTCACTACGCCACTGGAGTCAAGCTATCCTGGCTGATGACGGCTGATAGCCAGAAACCGGTCCTAGGATGCTTGATTCCGGTCCAGGGAAGACATGGCTTGGCAGTTCGGGCTGGACTGTTCCCATGAGGCACAGGGTCAAGACTAATTTGCATATGGCCATGTCTAAACTGGGGTGGTGTAGTGGGCAAAAGAACGATGGATTTAACCCAGATCTCTTGACTGGGGGAGAATGTATGCATTGTCAGCATTCCGTCCATCATTTGTTTGTTGTAACGCTTTTCGCCCTAAGTGGGATGGGTATTCCGAGACGTGAGATCCGTGCTCACTACGCCACTGGAGTCAAGCTATCCTGGCTGATGACGGCTGATAGCCAGAAACCGGTCCCAGGATGCTTGATTCCGGTCCAGGGAAGACATGGCTTGGCAGTTCGGGCTGGACTGTTCCCATGAGGCACAGGGTCAAGACTGATTTGCATATGGCCATGTCTAAACTGGGGTGGTGTAGTGGGCAAAAGAACGATGGATTTAACCCAGATCTCTTGACTGGGGGAGAATGTATGCATTGTCAGCATTCCGTCCATCATTTGTTTGTTGTAACGCTTTTCGCCCTAAGTGGGATGGGTATTCCCAGACGTGGGACCCGTGCTCACTACGCCACTGGAGTCAAGCTATCCTGGCTGATGACGGCTGATAGCCAGAAACCGGTCCTAGGATGCTTGATTCCGGTCCAGGGAAGACATGGCTTGGCAGTTCGGGCTGGACTGTTCCCATGAGGCACAGGGCCAAGACTGATTTGCATATGGCCATGTCTAAACTGGGGTGGTGTAGTGGGCAAAAGAACGATGGATTTAACCCAGATCTCTTGACTGGGGGAGAATGTATGCATTGTCAGCATTCCGTCCATCATTTGTTTGTTGTAACGCTTTTCGCCCTAAGTGGGATGGGTATTCCCAGACGTGGGACCCGTGCTCACTACGCCACTGGAGTCAAGCTATCCTGGCTGATGACGGCTGATAGCCAGAAACCGGTCCTAGGATGCTTGATTCCGGTCCAGGGAAGACATGGCTTGGCAGTTCGGGCTGGACTGTTCCCATGAGGCACAGGGTCAAGACTGATTTGCATATGGCCATGTCTAAACTGGGGTGGTGTAGTGGGCAAAAGAACGATGGATTTAACCCAGATCTCTTGACTGGGGGAGAATGTATGCATTGTCAGCATTCCGTCCATCATTTGTTTGTTGTAACGCTTTTCGCCCTAAGTGGGATGGGTATTCCCAGACGTGGGACCCGTGCTCACTACGCCACTGGAGTCAAGCTATCCTGGCTGATGACGGCTGATAGCCAGAAACCGGTCCTAGGATGCTTGATTCCGGTCCAGGGAAGACATGGCTTGGCAGTTCGGGCTGGACTGTTCCCATGAGGCACAGGGTCAAGACTGATTTGCATATGGCCATGTCTAAACTGGGGTGGTGTAGTGGGCAAAAGAACGATGGATTTAATCCAGATCTCTTGACTGGGGGAGAATGTATGCATTGTCAGCATTCCGTCCATCATTTGTTTGTTGTAACGCTTTTCGCCCTAAGTGGGATGGGTATTCCCAGACGTGGGACCCGTGCTCACTACGCCACTGGAGTCAAGCTATCCTGGCTGATGACGGCTGATAGCCAGAAACCGGTCCTAGGATGCTTGATTCCGGTCCAGGGAAGACATGGCTTGGCAGTTCGGGCTGGACTGTTCCCATGAGGCACAGGGTCAAGACTGATTTGCATATGGCCATGTCTAAACTGGGGTGGTGTAGTGGGCAAAAGAACGATGGATTTAACCCAGATCTCTTGACTGGGGGAGAATGTATGCATTGTCAGCATTCCGTCCATCATTTGTTTGTTGTAACGCTTTTCGCCCTAAGTGGGATGGGTATTCCCAGACGTGGGACCCGTGCTCACTACGCCACTGGAGTCAAGCTATCCTGGCTGATGACGGCTGATAGCCAGAAACCGGTCCTAGGATGCTTGATTCCGGTCCAGGGAAGACATGGCTTGGCAGTTCGGGCTGGACTGTTCCCATGAGGCACAGGGTCAAGACTGATTTGCATATGGCCATGTCTAAACTGGGGTGGTGTAGTGGGCAAAAGAACGATGGATTTAACCCAGATCTCTTGACTGGGGGAGAATGTATGCATTGTCAGCATTCCGTCCATCATTTGTTTGTTGTAACGCTTTTCGCCCTAAGTGGGATGGGTATTCCCAGACGTGGGACCCGTGCTCACTACGCCACTGGTGTCAAGCTATCCTGGCTGATGACGGCTGATAGTCAGAAACCGGTCCTAGGATGCTTGATTCCGGTCCAGGGAAGACATGGCTTGGCAGTTCGGGCTGGACTGTTCCCATGAGGCACAGGGTCAAGACTGATTTGCATATGGCCATGTCTAAACTGGGGTGGTGTAGTGGGCAAAAGAACGATGGATTTAACCCAGATCTCTTGACTGGGGGAGAATGTATGCATTGTCAGCATTCCGTCCATCATTTGTTTGTTGTAACGCTTTTCGCCCTAAGTGGGATGGGTATTCCCAGACGTGGGACCCGTGCTCACTACGCCACTGGAGTCAAGCTATCCTGGCTGATGACGGCTGATAGCCAGAAACCGGTCCTAGGATGCTTGATTCCGGTCCAGGGAAGACATGGCTTGGCAGTTCGGGCTGGACTGTTCCCATGAGGCACAGGGTCAAGACTGATTTGCATATGGCCATGTCTAAACTGGGGTGGTGTAGTGTGCAAAAGAACGATGGATTTAACCCAGATCTCTTGACTGGGGGAGAATGTATGCATTGTCAGCATTCAGTCCATCATTTGTTTGTTGTAACGCTTTTCGCCCTAAGTGGGATGGGTATTCCCAGACGTGGGACCCGTGCTCACTACGCCACTGGAGTCAAGCTAGCCTGGCTGATGACGGCTGATAGCCAGAAACCGGTCCTAGGATGCTTGATTCCGGTCCAGGGAAGACATGGCTTGGCAGTTCGGGCTGGACTGTTCCCATGAGGCACAGGGTCAAGACTGATTTGCATATGGCCATGTCTAAACTGGGGTGGTGTAGTGGGCAAAAGAACGATGGATTTAACCCAGATCTCTTGACTGGGGGACAATGTATGCATTGTCAGCATTCCGTCCATCATTTGTTTGTTGTAACGCTTTTCGCCCTAAGTGGGATGGGTATTCCCAGACGTGGGACCCGTGCTCACTACGCCACTGGAGTCAAGCTATCCTGGCTGATGACGGCTGATAGCCAGAAACCGGTCCTAGGATGCTTGATTCCGGTCCAGGGAAGACATGGCTTGGCAGTTCGGGCTGGACTGTTCCCATGAGGCACAGGGTCAAGACTGATTTGCGTATGGCCATGTCTAAACTCGGGTGGTGTAGTGGGCAAAAGAACGATGGATTTAACCCAGATCTCTTGACTGGGGGAGAATGTATGCATTGTCAGCATTCCGTCCATCATTTGTTTGTTGTAACGCTTTTCGCCCTAAGTGGGATGGGTATTCCCAGACGTGGGACCCGTGCTCACTACGCCACTGGAGTCAAGCTATCCTGGCTGATGACGGCTGATAGCCAGAAACCGGTCCTAGGATGCTCGATTCCGGTCCAGGGAAGACATGGCTTGGCAGTTCGGGCTGGACTGTTCCCATGAGGCACAGGGTCAAGACTGATTTGCATATGGCCATGTCTAAACTGGGGTGGTGTAGTGGGCAAAAGAACGATGGATTTAACCCAGATCTCTTGACTGGGGGAGAATGTATGCATTGTCAGCATTCCGTCCATCATTTGTTTGTTGTAACGCTGTACGGATACGCCAGCACTCCCATAGTGATAGGGACCCTACACACGCGTGTACGGTCCGTATCACTGTGGCGTACGCATACGCCAGCACTCCCATAGTGATAGGGACCCTACACACGTGTGTACGGTCCGTATCACTGTGGCGTACGCATACGCCAGCACTCCCATAGTGATAGGGACCCTGCACACGCGTGTACGGTCCGTATCACTGTGGCATACGCATACGCCAGCACTCCCATAGTGATAGGGACCCTACACACACGTGTACGGTCCGTATCACTATGGCGTACGCATACGCCAGCACTCCCATAGTGATAGGGACCCTACACACGCCCTCAGAGCGTATGTACGGTGCGTTTCACACCTGACAGTGGTGACAGGCGGCACACAGAAAGGAATTGAGCTGTCATACTTGGCCAAGGCTGGACATCAAGGCATTGTCTGTGCAGTACTACATGTGTCGGGCACAGGTGGGTCAGGCTGTGATGTGGCACTATACTCCTGAGGTGTGAAGCTAATAAAAGTATGATGAGCTGGGTACACATGTCATGTGTGATGGTGCCCTATGTGCCACACATCCCCTTCACTCCTTTGACATGTGTGCATGTAGTACAGACTTGTTGAGACATGCGTCACTGGCATGGCACAGTCAACGACACCCGCAACTGTCCCCTGATGCCAGGTACACGGAATATTACCCCTGACATGTGAATGCCCGCGTTGCACGCTGTAACTATGTCATGTGTGTGTCATGTGTTCCCATAGGTTTGCTGTAGGTGTTTGGTCAAATGCATCTGCAGTTGCTGCAACCAACATGTGTCTGTGTGTAGATGGCCATGGCACACTGTTACGCACACCAGCCCACATGTGTAATCCAACGTAAGGTGTGTATGTATGCATCAACACGGAGTTTCAAAACAAGGACATATCTGCATTCTCTCAATGTATGTGTGATCAGTCTTGACATGTAATCCTTCATGGCAAGGTGTGTGGTCTGTCCTTTTTCTATGACATGTGACCTGTGCCTCTAGTGTTCCGCAACCTGTCTGTACAATAAACATCCTTCTTCTGCACATGTGTGGATGTCTGTAACTCCTGCAATGCGTCTGCCTGTTCACTTACACTGGCCCACAGCTAGTTTCATGGCATGGCATATTGAGGTTGAGAATCAACCTTTGTAGCTGGCTCTTGGTAGGAGTGTCACCTGCCTGGCATACGTGTCCAGGGCATATTGCACAGAACTGACTCTGTATGTAGCATATGTGTATTGCCTGTTGAACATGTGCTCAGTACATTGACATTGGTGGTGTACTGTACTCACTCTTCGTTGTCCCTTCTAATTCACTGCAGGGCTCCGCCTCTCCCTCGACCAATTCCGGACTTGGCTGACCTGGGGGAACATGACTGTATACGCCGCTGCCGCTTCCCCCAACATTTGATTGAGGACTTGACGACACGGCTGGCACCACACCTCCAACCGCTACACAGGTATCCTACTGCACTGACACCCAAGATGAAGGTGATGGCAGCCCTACATTTCTTTGCCACGGGTACCTTTCAACATACCATTGCCCATGTTGGTGGCATGTCCCAAACCATGTTCAGCCGTGTTCTGCATGATTTTTTAGAGGCCATGTTGGATCACCTGGATGAGTTCATAAAATTCCCAACTCCTGAGCAGTTGACAGGTGTCAAGCGTGAGTTCTATGCCCTGTGAGGGATGCCCCATGTCATTGGGTCCATAGATGGAACACATGTGGCTTTGGTACCACCACAGGCACAGGAGGTAGCGTATAGGAACCGCAAGCATTACCACTCCATTAATGCCCTCGTGGTGTGTCTTGCCAACATGGTGATTTCACATGTCTGTGCTCGTTTTCCAGGATCAGCACACAATGCCTACATCATGAAGCGTAGCAGGGTGCCTGAAATGATGCTGCAGCTGCGCAACAAACGAGCATGTATTGTTGGTGGGTATACTCTGGCAGTCCTGTATTTAACGTCATCGTCCTGTCTTACTGCTTCTCCTGACCCACTGTTGTCCATGATGTTTCCATGTAGGGGACGCTGGCTATCCCAACATGCCATGGCTGATCACGCCTCTCTGCAACCCCAGCACGGCTGCCGATCACCGCTACAACAACGCCCATGGGCGGACCAGGCGAGTGATAGAGAGGACGTTTGGCTTCCTGAAGAGCCGATTCCGTTGCCTCCACAAGACCGGTGGCACACTCCCATATGCACCGGTGAAGGTCTGCAAGATCTTCCTCGTGTGCTGCATGCTGCACAACATGGCAGTGGAGAAAGCTGTGCCACTCATCCTGGATCCAGATGAGCAGGACCATCCACCCGTGGAGGATGAAGGGCTTGGTCACGAGGCAAGTGATGTGGAGGAGGAGGAGGCGGTAGAGGACATCTGGAGTCGGCTCATACGCAACTTCTTTGCTTAGTGGTGAGTTCCAGTGTCTGAGTGTGCACGCATTGGGCCGTGTGTGGCATGTGTTGCAATGTGTGTGTCCAGCTGCATGTCTGCCAAGTGAGTCAGAGGTGTGTTTGGATGTCTCACTCGAGTGATGGTGCAATGGAAGAATGTTTTTCCAGAGTCATCATTGTCACCTAGCATGTTGACAACCTTATACGTGCCGAGTACATGCACATGCACATGCATGCGGATGTACTTCTTTTGGCTGACTTCTGGTGTGTCTCTCATCCACAGGTACTTGCGCATGCTGTCTGCTGGTGGCATTGTTGTGCTCCTGCTATTCCTCATGAACACAGCAACATGTGCTGAATCAGCGTTACATGCACGGACAAGTTTGAAAATCTCCTTAGGGTAAGGGATGCAGCACGGCTTTTTGGGAGTGGTATTTGTTTTGAATGTGTGTGCACTGCTCCTGTTCATGTTTGGATACTTTACATACATGTAGAATCACCATGGGGCACATGACATGGAGCTGAATTCACCTGAATTGATGGTCAGACTTGGTGACAGTCATCTGTAATGGGATTGTGGATTGTGATGAAGCCATCAATGTGTGTAACACTGCCCTCGGAAACATACGGGTTGCACCGGGTTGACATGGTGTGTGAATTCCCCATTAGGGGCTCAATGGTGTATAGCAGCCTCTCCGTGAGCAGCAGGGGGTGTTTAGCTGTAACCCGTCACTTGTGTGCCAGTTCTATGGATTTCCAGCATCTGTGGTGCAAAGGGGGGTGCCAGTGTTGGTCCCACATGTTCATCCACATGACCTGTGTATGTGTTGACAGAGTTGCATTAGCATTCCGACACACATGAGTAATAAAGGTGTCCCTCTGCCTCCAAGGTGCCTCATCTCTGTCAATGGTGGTCTGTTGCCACTGTGCATGTGGCATGTCTGGCATTGTTCTCAGAGCTGGTGCATATGAGTCTATGTGTAGAGTAGCAAGATGCAAGCTGTTTGTCAGGGATTAGAATCTGTATTGTGCATGATGTCCATGGCTGTGTAGGTATTGAGGCATGTCAGTATCCACGACGGCCACTGTGCTGCATGTGAATCCATTGTGTGTGTGTGTGCCATGTTGAACCAGACATTCCTTCCTTGACATACACCTTTTGCATAGTTCCTTCCTGAGATCCTTGTCTTTGTGTGCTACTTGTGGCATTGTTTTCTTGACATGGCGCATGCTGCTGCAGGCCCTGCAGCAAGGGTACCCAGTGTCCACGCAAACGAGCTGGTGTTCATCATGGATTGCTTGCTGACATGTGCTATGCTGATCAGCAGCATCTGTGCCTCATGCTGCAGCACACTCTGCATTATGCACAAGATCCCCAGTTCCATCCACCTCAAGGCAAGAGGGAGACCATCCCCCAGGTCAACTACGACATCCGTGTCTAATCCTACCCTGCACTCTACGGACATGTGCGTTACAACTCCCATGATACTTGTCCACATCCAGGGTGCATCTGCACAGCTCTGCTTCTACATCCAGCGACCAGGCCACATCAACGTCCAACAGAGATGGGGGAATGGATCACTGCCAGATGCAGGATGACCTTCTCAATCCACGCACACACTCAGGATGCAGCCCACAACCACAACACAACCTTGTGGCACTGTGATCCAACACCCCATTGTGCCATCTCCATGCATCCAACCTTGGCCGGCCCACCATTCTCCACATCCACCTGACTTAAGCATGCAGGACATGGTTCTGCCACGTGTCTACACATACCTGGGACTCCCACCCCAGGACACTCCACATGATCCCTGACCTCTGCGCATGACTGTTGCTCTTCTAAATAGGTCTGTAGGCACAGTTGTGCGGGCACCCCCTCAGCTGGTTGGGCCCATCACGGGTGAGTATGGTGCGCCATGTCTGTATTGGATGATACATTATGACCCATGTGTGTCCTGTGCCAGACTCAGACCCCAGGGTATGGATGGTTGGAGTAACTTCTGAAATCAGGCATGGTTTGACTTTACAACACACACATGTAGTGGAATAATGCAAAATGACGGCATCATCTCGTGATTGTGATGATTTTTATTTGTGGTGGGGCACGTGTTTGGGGGGGATGACAAGAGGTGCTTGGCGGGAGTGTAGAATCCAAAGTTCACAGGGGGAGTTGGTATCCTTGCCATTGAAAGTCATCAGAGTCTATGCCACAGTCTTTGTCAACATTGGTCAGACAGTGACCAGCAAGGCCATGTGGCAGAGAATGTCATTTGCTGATGTGCTGCTGTTGGGCCAGAGGGCCAGGTGCCAGGCCAGGTGACCTGGGAGATGGTGATGTTCCGCTGACTCTCACGGTCTTTTGCGTGGACGACCCACCCTCCTGCGGGGACCCTCAGAAGCAGGCCGTGACGATGCTTGTGATGCTCCGTCGGATGAATCCTCCTCCTCCTGATCCCTCCCTGTGGGTGGTGATGTTCTTCGCCTGGTGGCACAGGGAGGGTTGCCCATGTTTTCGGCAATTCGACGGAGTACACGGGTCATGTCCGTTTGCACCTCCATGAGTTCAGCCTGTCTTGCCTCCATCCGTCCTTGGTGTCGCTGTTGACAGGCATGTTGCTTGGCCTGCAGGGTCTTCATTTCCTCGAGGGTCCCCTTGATGTCTGTGAGGGTGGACGCAATCTGGACAATGCCCCTGGCGTCACGCCGGTATGTGTCCAGGATGTTGCTGACGTGTGACATTACCGGTTCCTGAGCCAACTGGTCAGGTTTGCGCCTCCGCCGTCCTCCACTCCCACCACCCCTGCCCACTTGCGCCTGGCCTGCCGTTGTGGGCACATCGGGTCTCCGGGACCCCTGAGGGATGGCATTTGCGGTGTCACCTGCCTCCTCCTGGGTGCCCAGAGAACCTTGTCCCTCCTGGACAGACTGGCTGTGTTGTTGTGTGCGGGCAGGGCTCTTGGGTGTCTCCTGGGATGTGGCAGGAATGGGGGTGGTGGTTGGCACAGTTGTACCTGACGCAGGTGCTGCAGGTGGTTGGACACCAGAGGGGCCAGGTTGGTCTGGGTCATCCACGGAGTGGTGAGAGTCGTCGCTGCCGGTGGGGTCCTCTTCACGCAGAGCCTGGTCCTGTGAGTCTTCCCCCACAACACGATCGACGACGTTGACCTGTGTGTGAGAGAGACAGTGTTAATTGTGTTACATGCGACATCCATGTTTCATTCATTTTTGAGTTGGCACTGTTCCTCTGGGTGGTTGGATTTGGCTAGCATTCCTCTCACAGTGCACTTGTGCATGGGTATGTCCCTTGGCCACAGCTTTCGACACTTTACCTATGTGTGACACAATCTTAGTTGATGCATCTTTTGGGAACGCAGTCAGCAGTGTAGTGAGCGGGCGTAGCAAGCCATGCAGAGCCGCCTTACGTGTTGCACTGTACGTGGCCAAATGGTGTTTTTTCCATGCTATTTGAGAATGCAGGTAGGTAACTTAAGCATTTTGACAGGGTTCTGACAAACACAGTGGGTGGGTATACTGGGTGTAAGGTTATGTTTGTGCCTGCAGCACGGATGTACTCGTGCACAGATTGACACATGGCCGAGTGTTTATCAAAGGTTGAAGGGGGGGTTCACGCACTGCCAAACCTTGTCTACATGCACACAGTCCACCTGCTGATGAGCGGACATGGCCCCACCACCCAAGGGTTATTTGGTCTCCCTCTGTCTCCCTTTCTCCCTCCCTCTGTCAGCCTCCTCCCTCTGTCCGTCTCCCTCTGTCTCCCTTTCTCCCTCCCTCTGTCAGCCTCCTCCCACTGTCCGTCTCCCTCTGTCTCCCTTTCTCCCTCCCTCAGCCTCCTCCCACTGTCCCGTCTCCCTCTGTCTCCCTTTCTCCCTCCCTCTGTCAGCCTCCTCCCTCTGTCTGTCTCCCTCTGTCTCCCTTTCTCTCTCCCTCTGTCAGCCTCCTCCCACTGTCCGTCTCCCTCTGTCTCCCTTTCTCCCTCCCTCTGTCAGCCTCCTCCCACTGTCCGTCTCCCTCTGTCTCCCTTTCTCCCTCCCCCTGTCAGCCTCCTCCCTCTGTCTCCCTTTCTCCCTCCCTCTGTCAGCCTCCTCCCACTGTCCGTCTCCCTCTATCTCCCTTTCTCCCTCCCTCTGTCAGCCTCCTCCCTCTGTCCGTCTCCCTTTCTCCCACCCTCTGTCACCCTCCTCCCACTGTCTGTCTCCCGTTCTCCCTCCCTCTGTCACCCTCCTCCCACTGTCCGTCTCCATCCCTCTGTCAGCCTCCTCCCTCTGTCCGTCTCCCTTTCTCCCTCCCTCTGTCACCCTCCTCCCACTGTTCGTCTCCCTTTCTCCCTCCCTCTGTCACTCTCCTCCCACTGTCCGTCTCCCTGTCTCCCTTTCTCCCTTCCTCTGTCAGCCTCCTCCCTCTGTCCGTCTCCCTCTGTCTCCCTTTCTCCCTCCCTCTTTCAGCCTCCTCCCACTGTCCGTCTCCCTTTCTCCCTTCTTCTGTCAGCCTCCTCCCACTGTCCGTCTCCCTCTGTCTCCCTTTCTCCCTCCCTCTGTCAGCCTCCTCCCACTGTCCATCTCCCTTTCTCCCTCCCTCTGTCAGCCTCCTCCCACTGTCCGTCTCCCTCTGTCTCCCTTTCTCCCTCCCTCTGTCAGCCTCCTCCCTCTGTCCGTCTCCCTCTGTCTCCCTTTCTCCCTCCCTCTGTCACCCTCCTCCCACTGTCCGTCTCCCTCTGTCTCCCTTTCTCCCTCCCTCTGTCAGCCTCCTCCCTCTGTCCGTCTCCCTTTCTCCGTCCCTCTGTCACCCTCCTCCCACTGTCCGTCTCCCTTTCTCCCTCCCTCTGTCACCCTCCTCCCACTGTCCGTCTCCCTCTGTCTCCCTTTCTCCCTCCCTCTGTCAGCCTCCTCCCTCCCTCTGTCTGTCTCCCTGTGTCCACCTCTGTCTCCATCCCTCTCTCTCCCCCTCTCCCTCCCTCTGTGTGTCACCCTCTGTCACCTCAGCCCAGCTTCCTGGGCACACACAGTTTGCAGGTCTTTCAAAGGCCATTGGCTTGTTCATGTGGGTTTGTTTCTTATCTCCGGGCACCCATTGGGCGGAGTGTCTGAGTCTGCGCTGCTGCTGTGGCGGTGTGTGCTGACACTCTTTCAGAGTGATGCGTCTTCATTAGCTGCTGTTATGTGCAAATTGTGCCTTCATACCCATGTCATCCTGCAACGCGGCCACCATTAGCAGGCAACACAGTACTGTGTGGGGACACACTGTTTGTATGGCTGTGCCCTAGGTCATATGGGCTGAGGGCATTGTTGTGTGCTTCAGAGTTGCTCTATGTTAGTTTTGAGGCCCACCCTCCCGGCATCGGGGACATCCTGTCTTGTGTTGGTGTTTTGTGTGGCCTGTGACTTGGCATGGCTTTGCTTGGGGCATGGGGCATGGAGGCGCTAGTGGCATGTGTGTGTTTTTGGAGTGTGGTTGTGTCCGGTGCTGGCTTTGGGGGGGTTGCGTGCATTATTGGTATTTTGGTTGTGTATGGCATTCCCCCCTTGTGAGGTGAGTTGTTTGTGTACTCACCAGGCTCTCGGACTCCTTCTACTCCGTCTACTCCCACTGGCGGCAGCGTGGCCATCACCTTCTCCTCCCAGGGATGGCAGTGTACCAGTCTGCGGGGCGGCCCTCCTCCTGTGATATTGGCCTGGTTGTGCTCGTCCGTCATTTTGCGGCGGACCGTCCTCCGCAGATCGTACCACCTGGCTTGGCACTCATGCCTGGTCCTTCTGGTGGACCCAACAGCATTCACAGAATTGACAATCCTCTCCCACATGGCTGATTTTTCGGCTATGCTGGTCCGTCTGACCAATGTTCCAAAGAGCTGTGGCTCGACTCTGACGATTTCGTCGACAAGGACCTCCAGCTCCTCCTTGGTGAACTTTGGATTCTTGTTAGTGGGCATGGTGTGGGGTGTGGGTGTGGATGGTTGTGGGGGTGTGGGTGTGAATGGTTGTGGGGGTGTGAGTGTGGTTGTGCAGGTGTGTGTGTGTGAATGTGATGAGGGTGTGTTTGTGATGGTGGTTGTGTGAAGGAGTGCAAGTGTACGGTGTATTGATGTATGTAGTATGGTGCAGTGTGTTGTCTCTGTGGTCTGGCAGTAGTGGATCTGTTGCAAAGGATCATGGTTCGTGTGTGCTGGGCCTTTTTATTGGTCCATTTGTGGGTGTGGCTGTGTTTGAACTTTGGGTGGGTGTGTTATTAGGAGTGGTAGTGGTTTGGGCCTCTGTTTAGCTGTTTGTCAGTTGCAGGTCAGTGTATAGGATGTATTTGGGCTTGTTGGACATGTTTTGTGGTGTTGTGTGCATCGAATTGACTCTCCTTGTGTTTTTTTGGTTTGTCCTGGTTCAGTATGAGTGTTTTTTGCGTCTGTACGGTGCGTACATGGGCCATGTTGTTGTACAGTGCTGTCCTTTGCTATGGCTTAGTACGACTCGTACATGCGCGATGTTGGGTGAGGGTGCTGGTGTGGGGGCCTGGGGTAGGGTGCGTACAGACACGGGCAGGGTGTTAGTCCGCACCGTCCATCGGTGGTGGTGTTTCGCACCGTACATACAGGGGGGGCTGGGTGTACGCTCTGTACATACACTGGTGGGGTGTTGGTACGCTCCATTCATACACGGGTGGGGGTACGGTCCGTACATACACTGGTGGGGTGTTGGTACGCTCCATTCATACACGGGTGGAGGTACAGTCCGTACATACACGGGTGGGGAGTTGGTACGCTCCATGCATACACGGGTGGGGGTACGGTCCGTACATACACTGGTGGGGTGTTGGTACGCTCCATTCATACACGGGTGGGGGTACGGTCCGTACATACACTGGTGGGGTGTTGGTACGCTCCATGCATACACGGGTGGGGGTACGGTCCGTACATACACGGGTGGGGAGTTGGTACGCTCCATTCATACACGGGTGGGGGTACGGTCCGTACATACACTGGTGGGGTGTTGGTACGCTCTATTCATACACGGGTGGGGGTACGGTCCGTACATACACGGGTGGGGAGTTGGTACACTCCATGCATACATGGGTGGGGGTACGGGCCGTACATACACGGGTGGGGGTACGGTCTGTACAAACACGGGTGGGGAGTTGGTACGCTCCATGCATACACGGGTGGGGGTACGGTCCGTACATACACGGGTGGGGGTACGCTCCATACATACACTGGTGGGGTGTTGGTACGCTCCATTCATACACGGGTGGGAGTACGGTCCGTACATACACGGGTGGGGGTACGGTCTGTACATACACTGGTGGGGTGTTGGTACGCTCCATTCATACACGGGTGGGGGTACGGTCCGTACATACACTGGTGGGGTGTTGGTACGCTCCAGTCATACACGGGTGGGGGTACGGTCCGTACATACACTGGTGGGGGTATGCTCCGTACATATACGGGTGGGGGTACGCTCCGTACATACACTGGTGGGGTGTGGGTATGCTCCATTCATACACGGGTGGGGGTACGGTCCGTACATACACGGGTGGGGGTATGCTCTGTACATACACTGGTGGGGTGTGGGTACGCTCCATACATACACGGGTGGGGGTATGCTCCATACATACACTGGTGGGGGTTCGGCGCGTACATCCGCATCCGGGGGGCGTTTGGCGCGTACATGCGGGGGATGGGGGGGTTTGGCGCGTACATACGAGGGCTGGGGGGGTGTTCTGAGCGTACATACGGGGTCTGGGGTGGGGTGTTCGACACGTATGCGGTCACATGTCTCCATGGTTGCTATAGGAGTTCGGTCCGTACGGTGTTTTTTCCATACAGTTGTAAAATCGAAAGGACGGGAGTGATCGCACTTGCGCGGTCAGACTTCATTGTTCTGATTCGTACGGTAAATCGTCCGGGGATGTGTCGGACACATTTTCCGACCCGAGGACGTGTGGGGAAATGTTCCCGATGTGATTCGTATGGAGTTTTTCCCATGCGAATCGTACTTGGCAGTTTGTACGCTACTTGTACGATTCGTACGGAAAAAATTCCGGATACGATTTGTACGGGGGAAATTTTTCCAGGATCGGAATCGGCACCTTAGTTGAGAACACAGTTGCGCCAATGACTTGATACAGATTACTGATCTCTGTTGTTGGGTTTCAAAACCTGGCATAGAACTCTCCAGGATTAAGGTGCAGTGTAAAGAGTGGTACATAACAGGGTGCCTCTCAAGATTGTTAGCATTGTGAAACATTAGAGGAATCCCCTGCTTTCTATTCTGGGCTGCGCTGCATTAATTATTTTTTTTTTTTTAAATATTTGTATTCATTGCATAATGTCAAATATACAAATATCGATATTCATCATAGCATACCAAATTTAACATTTTACACATTTTTTTCCCTCCCACCCCCTTTCCCTCCCCTCCCCCCCACCCATTACCTCCCACTACCTCCCCCCACCCACCATGCAGGGGTTGTGCAGCTTCCCTTATCGTCTAAGAAGAATCCTCTATCCTTCAAATCATTTAGTCATTGGCTCCCAAATTTTTAGCCCTTTCATCCAAGCCTGTGTTCCTCTTTTCTCATAAATAGCTTTCTCAAAATTGTAATTAGCCGTCATACGAGACAGCCACTGATAAAAAGTTGGGGGGGAGGGATTCAGCCAAGCTGAAGCCAGACATAATCGAAATGTTGCCATACCAATAAACAGCAATTTTTCACCTGGTTACCCTTGTTGGTCCGTATCCACCCCTAATCCAATCAAAGATGGGGAAAGGACAATATCGTTCCCAAGCAGTTCCCTAAAAAAGGTTGAAATCTCTTGCTTTAGATTATTTAAGCCACTGCATGTAGCAAACATATGGTTTAAGTCCGCTTGATAGAATGAGCATCTAGGACATAAAGTCCCTCTCCCTGTCCCCCATTTTGCTATTTTCTTTGGGGTGTAATAAAGTGAGAAGCAAGTTTTGTAGTACTGGGCCTGAAGTCGGGCCGGGATTAAAATATTTTGCGCCAAATTTAATGAGTGTTTAAATAATTCTTCTGAGATTCCTATTTCTTCTTTCCACTTTTTTGCACGGTCTTCTAAGTCGTCTGGCATTAGTTCATTGAGGAGTTTATACATAACTCTAATAGGTGGTGGTTCAATCTTTCTCATATTATCAATAATATAATTATTACCAAAACCAATTGAGCCTCCGCATTTTTTACTTCAAAAATCCCGTATTTGTAGATATTTAAAAAAATGCCTCCTATCTAAATCAAACTTTCCCCTCAAATTGTCAAACGAGACTATGCCAGTTATTGTGTAGAAGTCCCCCAATTTGGTTAGGCCTTTTTCCTGCCAATTTTTAACTATAGAGTCTCTAAAAATTTCCGGCAAGTTATGATTATTACCAATTGGTGTATAGTAATTTAATCGGCCTAATCCAAGCTTTTTACGTATTGATTTCAAAACCTTACATCCACCAACCAGTATCTTAAAACGGACTTTCTTATAATGACAATCATGCAGGAACCTCCATGCCCATGCCTTTTCGCCCATTAAAAGTTCAATCAGTGTCGGTGTATCCTCTAGTGTTCTTTCTCTTGGTTTTTCACCGATAAGGGTTAAATTCCTCAAAAGAGTAATAACCCAATAATATAATCTTATGTTTGGAAGCGCAAGTTCACCCCTTTCTTTTGGCAAAGTTAAATATTTATGAGCCCTTCTTGGTTTATCATATGCCCAGATAAATTGTGAAAACAGATCCTCAATTTTCTTCAAACAATTATTGCTAAATTCTAATGGAATTGCTCTTAAATAATATAAACATTTGGGAAAAAAAAGCATTTTAATTATATTGCATCTTCCAATAATTGACAAATGTAGATTATGCAACCTGTTTAATTCCACTTTAGTTTTAGCTATCAAGGGATTGATATTCTCTTCAACAATATCTTCTATATTTGTCATAATATTAACTCCAAGATATGTGGCCTTATCAACCTGCCTATCATCATTATTCATAGTTATATTTTTACATAACATTTGTGTTTTAGAGCGATTGAGTGAATATCCGGAATATTGACCAAATCTCGCCGCCTCTGTCTCAATCTCGCTCATAGTTATTTCAGGATTGGCAGTCAGTACAGCTATATCATCGGCATAAGCCAATATTTTAGTTTCCCAGCCCTGAGAGATTATAGGGCTAATTTTAGGATAAGCCTCCAGTTGTTATCAAAAACTGTTTATATATAAGGCAAACAGAAGCGGCGAGCTTGGGCATCCTTGCCGAGTACCTCTTGAAATCTTAAATGAGTCTGTCAGCTCCCCATTTATATAAAGTTTTGCTGTAGGTTGGAAGTAATTACAACAAACAAATGATGGACGGAATGCTGACAATGCATACATTCTCCCCCAGTCAAGAGATCTGGGTTAAATCCATCGTTCTTTTGCCCACTACACCACCCCAGTTTAGACATGGCCATATGCAAATCAGTCTTGACCCTGTGCCTCATGGGAACAGTCCAGCCCGAACTGCCAAGCCATGTCTTCCCTGGACCGGAATCAAGCATCCTAGGACCGGTTTCTGGCTATCAGCCGTCATCAGCCAGGATAGCTTGACTCCAGTGGCGTAGTGAGTACGGGTCCCACGTCTGGGAATACCCATCCCACTTAGGGCGAAAAGCGTTACAACAAACAAATGATGGACGGAATGCTGACAATGCATACATTCTCCCCCAGTCAAGAGATCTGGGTTAAATCCATCGTTCTTTTGCCCACTACACCACCCCAGTTTAGACATGGCCATATGCAAATCAGTCTTGACCCTGTGCCTCATGGGAACAGTCCAGCCCGAACTGCCAAGCCATGTCTTCCCTGGACCGGAATCAAGCATCCTAGGACCGGTTTCTGGCTATCAGCCGTCATCAGCCAGGATAGCTTGACTCCAGTGGCGTAGTGAGTACGGGTCCCACGTCTGGGAATACCCATCCCACTTAGGGCGAAAAGCGTTACAACAAACAAATGATGGACGGAATGCTGACAATGCATACATTCTCCCCCAGTCAAGAGATCTGGGTTAAATCCATCGTTCTTTTGCCCACTACACCACCCCAGTTTAGACATGGCCATATGCAAATCAGTCTTGACCCTGTGCCTCATGGGAACAGTCCAGCCCGAACTGCCAAGCCATGTCTTCCCTGGACCGGAATCAAGCATCCTAGGACCGGTTTCTGGCTATCAGCCGTCATCAGCCAGGATAGCTTGACTCCAGTGGCGTAGTGAGTACGGGTCCCACGTCTGGGAATACCCATCCCACTTAGGGCGAAAAGCGTTACAACAAACAAATGATGGACGGAATGCTGACAATGCATACATTCTCCCCCAGTCAAGAGATCTGGGTTAAATCCATCGTTCTTTTGCCCACTACACCACCCCAGTTTAGACATGGCCATATGCAAATCAGTCTTGACCCTGTGCCTCATGGGAACAGTCCAGCCCGAACTGCCAAGCCATGTCTTCCCTGGACCGGAATCAAGCATCCTAGGACCGGTTTCTGGCTATCAGCCGTCATCAGCCAGGATAGCTTGACTCCAGTGGCGTAGTGAGTACGGGTCCCACGTCTGGGAATACCCATCCCACTTAGGGCGAAAAGCGTTACAACAAACAAATGATGGACGGAATGCTGACAATGCATACATTCTCCCCCAGTCAAGAGATCTGGGTTAAATCCATCGTTCTTTTGCCCACTACACCACCCCAGTTTAGACATGGCCATATGCAAATCAGTCTTGACCCTGTGCCTCATGGGAACAGTCCAGCCCGAACTGCCAAGCCATGTCTTCCCTGGACCGGAATCAAGCATCCTAGGACCGGTTTCTGGCTATCAGCCGTCATCAGCCAGGATAGCTTGACTCCAGTGGCGTAGTGAGTACGGGTCCCACGTCTGGGAATACCCATCCCACTTAGGGCGAAAAGCGTTACAACAAACAAATGATGGACGGAATGCTGACAATGCATACATTCTCCCCCAGTCAAGAGATCTGGGTTAAATCCAATGTCTGCATTGTCAGCATTCCGTCCATCATTTGTTTGTTGTAACGCTTTTCGCCCTAAGTGGGATGGGTATGCCCAGACGTGGGTCCCGTGCCCACTACGCCACTGGAGTCAAGCTATCCTGGCTGATGACGGCTGATAGCCAGAAACCGGTCCTAGGATGCTTGATTCCGGTCCAGGGAAGACATGGCTTGGCAGTTCGGGCTGGACTGTTCCCATGAGGCACAGGGTCAAGACTGATTTGCATATGGCCATGTCTGAACTGGGGTGGCGTAGTGGGCAAAAGAACGATGGATTTAACCCAGATCTCTTGACTGGGGGAGAATGTCTGCATTGTCAGCATTCCGTCCATCATTTGTTTGTTGTAACGCTTTTCGCCCTAAGTGGGATGGGTATGCCCAGACGTGGGTCCCGTGCCCACTACGCCACTGGAGTCAAGCTATCCTGGCTGATGACGGCTGATAGCCAGAAACCGGTCCTAGGATGCTTGATTCCGGTCCAGGGAAGACATGGCTTGGCAGTTCGGGCTGGACTGTTCCCATGAGGCACAGGGTCAAGACTGATTTGCATATGGCCATGTCTGAACTGGGGTGGCGTAGTGGGCAAAAGAACGATGGATTTAACCCAGATCTCTTGACTGGGGGAGAATGTCTGCATTGTCAGCATTCCGTCCATCATTTGTTTGTTGTAACGCTTTTCGCCCTAAGTGGGATGGGTATGCCCAGACGTGGGTCCCGTGCCCACTACGCCACTGGAGTCAAGCTATCCTGGCTGATGACGGCTGATAGCCAGAAACCGGTCCTAGGATGCTTGATTCCGGTCCAGGGAAGACATGGCTTGGCAGTTCGGGCTGGACTGTTCCCATGAGGCACAGGGTCAAGACTGATTTGCATATGGCCATGTCTGAACTGGGGTGGCGTAGTGGGCAAAAGAACGATGGATTTAACCCAGATCTCTTGACTGGGGGAGAATGTCTGCATTGTCAGCATTCCGTCCATCATTTGTTTGTTGTAACGTAGGTTGGAAGTAAAGCATCTTGAATGCGTGTATACGTTTTGGACCAATCTCGGCCTTTGCCAGGGTCTCCCATAAAAAAGGCCAAGAGACCCTGTCAAAGGCCTTTTCAGCATCCAGCAAAATTAGCGCAGTAGGATCCTTTATGATGTTAGCGGCATCAAAGAGTGATATAGCCCTTCTAATGTGGTCTGTTGTACCACGGCCTGGGATAAAGACATGTTGTTTTGGTGAAACAATTTTGTGAATCACCCCAGACAAACGAACAGCTAAGATTTTTGAGTAGATCTTACTGTCAGCATTTATTAAGGTAATCGGGCGATAAGAAGCAGGTTCGAGAGCTGATTTGTTCTTCTTAAGAAAAACGATTCTTTTTGCTTGTGTCCATGAGTCGGGAGGCCTCCCCCCATTATATAGATGCTCGATTAACTGTTGCATACCTCCCTTTAATTCAGTCGAGAATTTCTTGTAAAATTCCATTGGGATTTTATCTAGGCCAGTGGCTTTGCCACAAGGAAGACTATTGATACATAATAAAGTTTCAATCCATTGGGGGGCCTGTTCCATTTGCATCTGTTCATCCTGTGATAGTCGTGCAGGGGGAGATTGATCTAAATAAGCCTTAATATCTTTCAAGTTGTCGAGGTTAGTCTCGTAATACAATTCCTGATAATATCGATAGAATACCCTGCGTATCCCTTCTGGGTCAGTAATTTTACCTTGTGGGGTATCATTTATAGCTGCAATTGAGTTCCGTGTAGCTTTCAGTCTTGCCTTGATAGCTGAGTGATGGCCAACCTGTTCACTGCACTCGTAAGCTTCCTGTCTCCATGCGGTTAGAGTTTCTGCTGCTTTTTGTGCTATTATCTCCAAAAGGGATGATTTAGCTGCCATTATTTTTGCAAGCGAGTCTGAAGGGTCTCCCCCACTTTGAATTACTGTTATCAATTCTTCTTCTGCCCTTGCCAGACAACTTTGTTTATCATTTAATAATTGGCGTTTCTCTTTATTCTTGGATAATGAGAACCTAAATGTTTCTCCTCGTATTGCAGCTTTGAGTGCATCTCAGACAATTTCTATCCCTGTGCTTTCCAGATTCTCTCTAAGGAATTGAGGGATCTACAATTTCATATGCGTGCAGTAATCGTTGTTCATGAGCAAGGAGCGTTCAAAACTCCAGTTAGACATTCTTCTACTTCCCGGCCCTTTCCCTTTAAATTCGACTACTAAAGGATTATGGTCTGATATTATACAAGTGATTTTTTCTATTGAGCAAAGGTGTAGAATACAGTGTGATGCAAATATATAGTCTAACCTCACATGTTTACTATGTGGGCAAGAAAAGTGTGTATAACCCGGGTCTTGGGGGTACTGTGTATGCCAAACATCCGTGAGTGCTTGTTCGTGACATAATGTCTTCAATGCTCTCAGTACCTTTAGTTTCCTCCCTTTATAAATCCATGTTTTATTAGTATTAATATTCTTGCTAACAGGTAGGTTTATTCTGACATCTCCACATATAAGCAGTGGTAGAGGCCAAGTAGCTAACTCATTATTCAATTGGTCAAAAATTACCGGGTCATCCATGATACTTCCATAAATTGTACCTAAAGTGAATGAAGTAAATATATCTCCATTCCTTCTGCAACATTCTGTGATGACCCACCTCCCATTGCAATCAGCCAGTGTACGTGGAAATTGTATCATATGATTAGCTGAGAGAATCGCTACCCCACGTGTCCGTGTATTTTGTGTCGTAGCCCCTACTACTTTATATCCCAATTAAACGCTGCATTAGTTAAAATGGTCACTCTGCCACTGTTCGGATATGTGTTTAGAATACCACTGAATGGGTACCTGAAAAATACATTAGGGGCATAAATGCCTGCTCAGAGATGCCCAGGATCTCTTCACCCACACTATCATAGATTGGTTTATGAAGGTGGGCTCCCCCTACTGTAAATAACGACTTCCTGGAATAAGGGTGTCACAAATTACATAACATTGAGTCGAATCAATGATAGAATATCAATGTCAAGAATATCGAAGTCCTATCTACATTATGGTAAGTACAAAAATATTGGAAACAAATAACGTGTGTACGGACCATACCCACGCCCCCCAGAGCGTGGGTACGGTCCGTACACGCGTACACCTACATCACCACTACAATGGTGGTACGGACCGTACCCACGCCCCCCAGTGTGTGGGTATGGTCCGTACCACCATTGTAGTGGTGATGTAGGGGTACGCATGTACGGACCGTACCCTCGCTCTGGGGGGCGTGGGTATGGTCCGTACACGCGTACCCCTACATCACCACTACAATGGTGGTACGGACCGTACCCACGCCCCCCAGAGCGTGGGTACGGTCCGTACCACCATTGCAGTGGTGATGTAGGGGTACGTGTGTACGGACCGTACCCACGCCCCCCAGAGCGTGCGTACGGTCCGTACACCATTGCAGTGGTGATGTAGGGGTACGCGTGTACAGACCGTACCCACGGCCCCCAGATCGTGGGTACGTCCGTACACGCGTACCCCTACATCACCACTACAATGGTGGTACGGGACATACCCACACACCTCAGAGCGTGGGTACGGGCCGTACCACCATTGTAGAGGTGACGTAGGGGTGTGCGTGGTAGGCCCATACACACCCTATGAATGCATGGGTACGGGCCGTACCACCCGTACCCCTACGGCCCCATTACATGATGGATACAAGGCGTACACACGCCACAAATGTTGGTCTACCGCTTGGTGCAGCATATCAGCTGTAAATTGGGGGTGGTGTATGCCCAGGACAGCAGTGTACCACAGCAAGGGGGCAAGTGGGTGGGTGCAGAGGAATACCAGCAGTGGACACAGACATGTGAGGGGTGGGTGCAGAGGAATACCAGCAGTGGACACAGACATCGGGGTGGGTGCCTATCACTCCCAGCAGTGGACAGAGACATGGGGGTGGGTGCCTATCACTCCCAGCAGTGGACACAGACATGGGGGTGGGTGCAGAGGAATACCAGCAGTGGACAGAGACATGGGGGTGGGTGCCTATCACTCCCAGCAGTGGACAGAGACATGTGAGGGGTGGGTGCCTATCACTCCCAGCAGTGGACAGAGACATGGGGGTGGGTGCCTATCACTCCCAGCAGTGGACAGAGACATATGAGGGGTGGGTGCCTATCACTCCCAGCAGTGGAGAGAGACATGTGAGGGGTGGGTGCCTATCACTCCCAGCAGTGGACAGAGACATGTGAGGGGTGGGTGCCTATCACTCCCAGCAGTGGACACAGACATGGGGGTGGGTGCCTATCACTCCCAGCAGCGGGCACAGACATGGGGGTGGGTGCAGAGGAATACCAGCAGTGGACACAGACATGGGGGTGGGTGCCTATCACTCCCAGCAGTGGACAGAGACATGTGAGGGGTGGGTTCCTATCACTCCCAGCAGTGGACACCGACATGGGGGCGGGTGCCTATCACTCCCAGCAGTGGACAGAGACATGGGGGTGGGTGCCTATCACTCCCAGCAGTGGACACAGACATGGGGGTGGGTGCAGAGGAATACCAGCAGTGGACACAGACATGGGGGTGGGTGCCAATCACTCCCAGCAGTGGACACAGACATGGGGGTGGGTGCAGAGGAATACCAGCAGTGGACACAGACATGGGGGTGGGTGCCTATCACTCCCAGCAGTGGACAGAGACATGTGAGGGGTGGATGCCTATCACTCCCAGCAGTGGACAGAGACATGGGGTGGGTGCCTATCACTCCCAGCAGTGGACACAGACATGGGGGTGGGTGCCTATCACTCCCAGCAGTGGACAGACATGGGGGTGGGTGCAGAGGAATACCAGCAGTGGACACAGACATGGGTGTGTGTACATCCTTATCAGATGATCCCAATTCCATGGGTGTATGTACGCATCCCGATATTTGGACTATGTTGATAGTGCCATAACAACACATCACTGACAGCAGTGTCCCACTCCCATGAGGATGGATGTCTTTCCCCCACTGCATGACACACCACATGTGGGTGTGAGGACAAATCACACATGCATACCCACCCCTGGCAGATGCAGCACAAACCACACATAGAGATCATGCCACAAGACTGTATGGTCATGTCAATGCCTACTAAACTAAGAGAGACAAAGGGAACACACACTGTCACGCACATCCCAGGACTGATAGGAATGTACAGGTGCTGGGACAGCCACCAAGATGTTGTCTGTCATGGAAGGAATAGGGTGGAGTTCCCACAGATACAATGCCCACAATTGTGAGTCAGGTGTTCAAATACCCAGCAGAACAAGTACCATATGTGTGCTAGGCTGGGATTACACACATGCATTGTGCGGAAAAGGGACAATTTCTCCATGAAGGCATGGCAAAATACTCTATACACAAGTACAGTGAGTACCAAGGATGGCACAGACGATGCAGCCGGAGACATTGCTGAGCAGGCATGGCCAGAGTTGAAGGGATCAATCACCAACAAAGGAAATGTAGACACAGGGCAACACAACAATTGTGCAACCCTCTGCAGGGGAGATGTCAGGTGCCACAGAGGAAGGAACACTCCTAGGGACAATGTCTCCAAACACAAAGAGCAGACACGACCAAAGATTCTTTGCAGAGACCTTGTGAGGGCACGCAGATACCAGGTTCCACCCCATGAGATGCAGACTACAACATTTCCATGAAACATAACACATTCCCACAACCCCAACTCCTGGAGCCTCAGCATCAACATCAATACATGAAATGCAAGACTTTTCAAAACGGAAAAGAAAATGCTTTATTCAGCATGAAAAATTAAGATGTAGTAAAGAACACTATGTACAAAGGCCAATGACCAGTCCAGAGATGAAGTCCTTGGGGGGGGGACATGCCCACGCGTCTCCCCTAGCTTGCCTGCACATACTAAACCTCTGGTTCAGCGACTGGGGGGGCATCATGTGGGGAAGGACCAGGCACTGCAGGGACAGGAGGGGGAAGGGTAGGTGTGGTGGGTTCAGGGACGGACGACTCCACCACAGGGGGTGGGGCAGCGCCAAAGGTAGAGGCGAGCTCGGCACTGCACACTTCTGCCAGATCTTCAAGCGTCTCCCCTGCACCCGGAGAAACAACAGGCCCCAAGGAGGGGGGGGGGTCAGAGGGATGGCCTGCAGCGCTACTGGGGGAGGTGGTGGACAGGCTGGGGGACTTAACTCCCCTACCCGTGGAGTGCCTTAACCGTTTGCGGCCAGGTGAACTAGTGGGGCTGAGGCCCAGGCCAGCGAAGAAGGCCTCCTTCTCCGATTCTGGGGCAGGGGAGCCAAGGGGAGTGACATCGGAGGGACTGGGGAGTGAGTCATGTGGACGAGGACTGTGGCTGCATGCCTGCCTGTGTGCCCCAGACCCAGTGGGTGTGCCTGCTTCCCCCTGAGTGTGCGTGTCAGGAGGTGTGCGCTTGCCCTTACGTGGTGGTGTGCTGCTTGTGTCTGGTGGGGTGCGTGTGTGTGGATGTCTTGGTGTGCTTGGGACAGGCATGGGTGTGGGACTTGTGGATGGTACAGGGGTAGGGAGGGACGCAGCGCTGCAGGTGACTCACTACTGCCGTCAGTGACGAGTCCAGGGACCTCAGCAACATGCGTTGGTCAGACATTGCTGATGACATGCCCTCCATGTACGACACCATCTGGGTCAGCAGTCTGGTGTGGCCATGGAGGACAGTCAGGATCGATGTCTGCCCAACCTGCAACTGACACTGAATGTCCACAGACTCGGCAGTGATGGCAGCAGGGGGGACAGGGGCAGGGGGTGCGGTGCCTGGCACGAAGGAGACATGTGGTCGCCTAGCACGGACAGAAGGGACCCGAGCAAGTGGGAGGGCGGTGATGGGAATGGAGGGGGCGGTGACGGACGGAGTGCTGCTGCCAGCTGTTGGAGCAGCCTCCGCCCCCTCAGGGAGTTCAGCCTCGGACCCGTCAGCCTCGTAGTAAGTGTTGGTACTGGGCAGGTCCTCCGCCTCACTACCCTCACCCTTCGTGCCACTAGATTCCACCGACTCCTCAGCAGTGGTGGCACCAGTGCTCGATCCCTCCTCCACGTACGTGCCGGTGTCTGAAGGCATGCTACCTCTTGTTCACTGTTAACCCAACAGTAATGTCGCACCCAAGGCCAAATACCACATGCCAATGCAGAAGGTGTCCCCACACTCAGAGACCTGTGAGCACTTAGGAAACCCCAAAGAAATACATTGTGATTCCTGAAGTGTCACAAACCTTTACACAATTGACATGTCTAGAATGTGTGAATGTGCCACTTTGGGAACAGAACACACATGTGTCTGTATAACAGAAGTTACACAAGGAGGTGCACACCAAACTACATGTACACAGTTATTGTCTGAGCTGCCAGACTCATTCAAATAAGCCACTGTTAGGCAGAAATGGGGTATCAGTAAGTACATATACATGGCACCATGGTGTTCTGGATGACATGACACTCGTAAGTTGGTATCAGCAACAATCAAGGACTAACCCAAATGCAACCACACTGTGGGAACATGTACATGTATGAACTCTAAACAAGTTTTGTTCAAACTGTGCCTTACTTTAAAATGTGCCAGCGGGTCCCTGGAAAGTGTAAAGGTGGTGTCTTGTGCACTTCCTTGGGAGACATCTGTCATGCAGGCACATTATTGTCCTTCACAACAAAACAATAAGGTCAAGCATATGAAACATTGAGACATGTTGACAGGTGTAGTGATTGCCAAGGGACAATTTCTCTGAGTAACAACTTGAATAATGTCATTTGTCACATGGCTATCCGTCACCTGATTACACAGTTGGCTACACATATGACCTACTGACTGTCATCTGGAGTGGCACACATGTCCACACCCAGGACAATGAATAAGCTAATGGGCCTGCAATTGTTTTGTAAAAAAGCCTAGCTGTACTGTGGGGACACCCTCATGGCAAGCCAGAATGTACCCACAGATGTCAGCACACAAAGTCACAACTGTGTAGCATCTGAACCGCACACAGGTGCAAAAAATGTACAAGCAGGATACATGATTGTCCAAAACTGACACAGGCTACGAAGCACAAACATTAAGCACTGGCCAACATCACGGGGGCACTGCACAGTGACTTTCTGTACTGCGAATTATCACACACAAGTCAGAACTGGCAATGAAAAATCAGGTTTGAAAATGTACGCCCCTCCCGCACACACCCACCCATACCTGAGTCAATGTGGCTGATAACGATCAAGAAGTGACACCTCTTATTCATGGTTACAATAACTGTGCTTGAAAACTCGCTTCATTAACACAACATCACCTTGTAGGGCTGGCAAAACATATTTGTCACAAACAACCATCAACAGATTGTTGTGAATAGCCACACAGGCACTGCCCAGTGTGAGTATGCACAAGCAAACTGGTGTATCCCTGTCCAGTGGACACATGTAGCACACATGTGAAAAATACATCCTAGGCCAGGGAACAATGCCACAGAGGCAGGGCCATGCTGAACCCACAGTGAATGTGCACAGTGTTGGATGACACACATGATTAGGAGGGCAGGCTGTGTCAGGGGACTGTAGTGGGCACACTGCTCCATGGTCCTGGAATGAGCTGACTGTAACAGGAGCAACCGTGCCGACACTATGCATATCTCCCACTCATGCACATCATGTCTGAGGCCACAACATTGGTAATGCATGCTGCAAGTCTGTTCTTTTGAAACCTCACACTCCCATGTTGAGACTCAGCATCAGTGCCAACAATTATGCACCCCCAAATGACTGAACAGGACAGGGCACAGGCAGACCACCCCCAAACATGATGATGAAAGCAGTGTGCACCTTGATTAACTGGCAGCCTAGATGACCATGTGCAATAGTGATAACACACAGACCAGGTAACACATGTCAAGGAGGGGAAGGGAGGAAGAACAGCACAGGTTGACTTGGGTGAACAGGATATGCACTGCACATATATACCCTGGCAGTGTCTCCAGGCGACTGAGCAGCAACAAAAGCTGGTGACACACAACAAACACACATGTACCTACCCCCTTCCTGCTGCTGTAACTCCTGTATCTGCCTATCCAGGTCAGGGAAGACCACTGCCAGGACACGCTTCATTTGGTGGGTCAGGCGCCGGCGCCCGCCATGCTTGCGGGGAGCCTCCTCCTTCAGCATGACCCGGGCGATCCTCCGGGTCCAGCACCGGATGTCCTGCCATCTCTTCCTCACTTGTGGCAGGCGCCAACTGCGACCCTCCACCAATTGAACGGCCTTGACGGCCTCTTTCCAGATCTTCCCCTTATGGTAGGCGGTTACCTGTGAGGATGACAAAGTGGGACAACATCACTACACCTGCACCATGTCACAGAGACACACATTTTAACATCTTTGATTTGTTGAACAGGGCATAGTATGCTGGCAAGTAATAGCACAATAGTCATAGGGACATTTGCCACTGTGGACGCACCAATGCACTACATGGCATAGTAAGTACACAGGTGGCATGAGGGGTGCGAACCAATCCCTGATCATGGCACACACTGTGCATCCCAAGCAACACAAGGCTGATGGCCAGCACCGCAAAGCAGTCACATGCCCCAGGCCACTGACGAAACCGCAGCAGAGTACACAGACACACACAGGCACAGATCAATCACCTGCCTTTGTCAACAGCGGATACAAAGCTCACTCTGCACATGTGCCACTTGCCAGGGTGGTGTCACAGGTGTGGGGCTAGCTCAGCAAGTCAGACACACAGCACGGCTTCCTTCTCACATCAGATGGGTCGAGCAGTTGCCTCCTCCATGCAGCTGTGGTGCAACACTCCACATAGACACTCACCCACATGACAAGGAACATTCACACACATCAATGTCCAGGGGGCATACACATCATTTGGACACTCTCACCACTCTCACCACAGCACCACTCAACTCACACACATCTGTGGGTGCAGTCACCTGTCACACCGGGGTGACCACTGAATCACCGCAGGACAATAGAACAAGAATGCCCAAGAGGATTAGCCAGGCTGAATGTGCCATGCACTATGCAGTGAATGTCACAGTAAGCACAATGCAAGTGAGGAGTGCACACATGAACTATATCAAGCCCTGCATGAGAGACATAAGCCATCCACCCCCCCGGGACCCACTCTAAACAACATTGCATGTCTGTCACACCTGGACACAATGCCAGAAGTGACAGACACAAAAAAGGTGCACAGGCAAAGGTAGTGGAGTCAGCACTCACCTGCTCCCCTGGTCGACCATACAGCATGGGGTACCGTGGGAGGATCACATCCAGCAGGGCCTCATTCTCCTCCTGGGTGAAAGGCTGGGCCCTCTCCACAGTCCTTGACTTGGTGCCAGAGGGAGACAATACAGCAGCAGGGGTATCGACTGACATGTTGTGCAGGCAAGTGCCCTCTCATGGGTTCTGCCTGCCTTATATCTGCATTGCTGGCCTATTTCATTTACAGGAGTACAGAGTGATTGGTCAGACTCATTTACATCCTACGTTTCCTCCAATCCCTTTAAACATACACCAGTGACAGCCTTAGCATCTTTCGAATTTGCAGCATCATGTCAAGTCAACAACCACTTTGCAACAATGTATAATGTGGCCAACTGCTTTTTCCAGACCACATGATGTAAAGTTTTGAACTTGAAACTCGGTATCCATGACAACCAGCATGCATTTATGTCCTAATACTTGTCCCTCATGTGTCCCCATTGTAATTTTTAAATCCACACACAGGTACGGCGCGTTTCACACGTACCCCTAGGGCACCATCACTACAGTGATACAGCCCGTACTCACGCGTGTACGGGCCGTACACGCGTGAGTACGGCCCCTATCACTATAGTTGTTTTACCGTAGGCCATAGTGATAGGGGCCGTACTCATGCGTGTACTGGCCGTACACGCGTGAGTACGGCCCCTTTCACTATAGTTGTGTTACCGTAGGCCATAGTGATAGGGGCCGTACTCACGCGTGTACAGCCCGTACACGCGTGAGTACGGCCCCTTTCGCTATAGTTGTGTTACCGTAGGCCATTGTGATAGGGGCCGTACTCACGTGTGTATGGGCCGTACACGCGTGAGTACGGCCCCTATCACAATGGCCTACGGCAACACAACTATAGTGATAGGGGCCGTACTTGTCCCTCATGTGTCCCCATTGTAATTTTTAAATCCCCACACAGGTACGGCGCGTTGCACACGTACCCCTAGGGCCCATCACTACAGTGATACGGCCCGTACTCACACGTGTACGGGCCGTACACGAGTGAGTACGGCCCCTATCACTATAGTTGTGTTACCGTAGGCCATAGTGATAGGGGCCGTACTCACGCGTGTACGGGCCGTACACGCGTGAGTACGGCCCCTTTCACTATAGTTGTGTTACCGTAGGCCATAGTGATAGGGGCTGTACTCACGCGTGTACAGCCCGTACATGCGTGAGTACGGCCCCTTTCACTATAGTTGTGTTACCATAGGCCATTTTGATAGGGGCCGTACTCACACGTGTACGGGCCGTACACGCGTGAACACGGCCCCTATCACAATGGCCTACGGCAACACAACTATAGTGATAGGGGCCATACTCACGCGTGTACGGCCCGTACTCATGCGTGTACGGGCCGTACACGCGTGAGTACGGCCCTATCACAATGGCCTACGGTAACACAACTATAGTGATAGGGGCCGTACTCACGCGTGTACGGCCCGTACACGCGTGAGTACGGCCCCTATCACAATTAATGATAGGGGCCGTACTCACGCGTGTACGGCCTGTACACGCGTGAGTACGGCCCCTATCACAATGGCCTACGGTAACACAACTATAGTGATAGGGGCCGTGCTCACGCGTGTTGGCCCGTACACACGGCCTCAGAGCGTGCAGGGCCTAGGTGTGTCAGGCAGTGATGTGGCACATGTCTCCTCATGTTGTGGCACAATAGATGTGTGATGAGCTGTTTACACATGTCATGTGTGATGGGGCACTATGTGGCACACTCCCCTTCACACTTTGCACATGTGTGAATGTAGTACAAACGTGTCAAGCACTGCATCACTGGTATGCCACAGTCACCAACACCCGCAACTGTCCCCTGATGGCAGGTACACGGATAATTTCACCTGACATGTGACTACCAGCATGCCACGATGTGACTATGTCATGTGTGTGTCATGTGTTCCCATGAGCTTGCAGTTGGTGTTCCGTCAACTCCATCTGCTGTTGCAGCATCCAACATGTGTCTGTGTGCATATGTGCATGGCACACAATTACGCACACCATGCCACATGTGCAATACCACGTGACATGTGTCTGCATGCATCGAACATGGTATTGTGACCTGAGGACCTATCTGCGTTGTCTCCATGTCTGGGTTATCAGCATTTGACATGTACCCCTTCATGGAAAGGTGTGTGATCTGCCCTTTTTAAATGACATCTGACCTGTGCGTCTAGCTTCCCGCCTGCTGTCTGTATGAGATTACATCCTTCAAATGCAGATATGTGGATGTCTGTCACTCCTGTAATGTGTCTGGCTGTTCACTTACACTGGCACACAGCTCGTTTCATGGCATGTCATGTCGACCTTGCAAATAAACTATTGTAGCTGGCTCTTCGTAGGAGTATCACCTTGCTGGCATACGTGTGCTGGATGTATTGCACAGACCAGACTCTGTATTTAGCAGATGTGTATTAGCTGTTGAACATGTGCTCATTTCATTGACATTGTTGTTGTGATGTACTCGCTCATCATTATTCCTTCCAAATCTCTGCAGGGCACCGCCTCTCCTCCGACCAATGCCAGACCTGGGTGCCATGCGTGAACATGACTGCATCCGAAGATACCACTTCTCGTAAGAGTTGATTGAGCGCTTGACCACCCGGCTGGAACCACACCTCCAACCGCGACACAGGTATCCTACTGCTCTGACCCCCAAGATGAAGGTGATGGCAGCCCTACATTTTTTTGCCACCGGTACCTTTCAATTCACCATAGCTGATGTCGGTGGCATGTCCCAGACAATGTTCAGCCGTGTCCTGCATGATGTTTTAGAAGCCATGTTGGAGCACCTGGATGAATTCATCCATTTTCCCACTCGTGAGCAGTTGACAGGTGTCAAGGGTGAGTTCTATGCCCTGGGAGGGATGCCTCATGTAATTGGGGCCATTGATGGGACACATGTGGCTTTGGTACCACCACAGGCACAGGAGGTAGCCTTTCGGAACCGCAAACATTATCACTCTATTAATGCCCTTGTGGTGTGTCTACCTAACATGTGGATTTCCCATGTCTGTGCCCGTTTTCCAGGGTCAGCACACGATGCCTACATCATGAGGCGTAGCAGGGTGCCAGAAATGATGCTGCGGCTGCAAGACGAACGAGCATGTCTTGTTGGTGGGTATACTCTGTTTGTCCTCTGTTTATCGGTATCTATGTATCTTACGGCATCTCCTGACCCACTTCTTCACATGATGTTTCCATGTAGGGGACTCTGGCTATCCCAACATGCCATGGCTGATGACGCCTCTCCGCAATCCCAGAACAGCCGCAGAACACCGTTACAACGACGCCCATGGGCAGACCAGGCGCGTGATTGAGAGGACGTTTGGACTCCTGAAAAGCCGATTCCGGTGCCTCCACAAGACCGGCGGGTCCCTCCCACATGCCCCAGTGAAGGTCTGCAAAATCTTCCTCGTGTGCTGCATGCTGCACAACATGGCAGTGGAGAAGGCAGTGCCACTCATCCTGGATGCCGATGAGCAGGAACATCCACCCGTGGAGGATGAAGGGCTTGGGCATGAGGAAAGTGAGGAGGAGGAGGAGGACATCCGGAGTCAGCTCATACGCAACTTCTTCTCCTGTGTCTGAGTGTGCATGCTTTGAGCCTTGTGTGGCATGTGTTTCAATGTGTGTGTCCAGCTGACTGTGTGCTAAGTGACTTGGAGGTGTGTTCTGATGTGTCATTCAAGTGATGATGTCATTCAACACATTTTAGCATGGACACTAATTTGTTAAATTAGCATGGTGAGGAAATATGAATTTTTATGATCAATTGTGTCCCCTATCTTAGACCCTAACGGCTCCATGTACATGCTACAAGTACATGTATGTTCCCTCCACTTCCAGCGATGAAGACGCAAATACATTTGCGTCCAACGTTAACATGTCCTCTTTCAGATCCACCATGAATGGGTCGAATATTCCGTTCCTAAGTATGCATTGCCACCGTCTTTATATGGTGCACCTTTCACGTTTTTCAGCTCTGGCAAGTTAGGCCCTGAATTCTGCCATCGAGCTTTTCCTGCTTTCTGCCTCTGAATGCTCCAGCCTGGACCTGCATCTGTATCCATGACCTTTGTCTTACTTCCTGCGTGGCTAACGGTGCCTGGCCCGGCCTGTTGCCTGCCAAGACTGTATTCAGCCTTCAAGTTATCTGCTCCGCTCCTCGAGAAATTCCTGTCTAGTAGTTTAGGTAAACATCCACCCAGCTACAGAGCAAAGGGCCCGGCCTTACTGTCTCCGTGCAAGTAATTCATAGCTCCTGTTACCATGGTAGGCCCATGCCCCCTCGCATCTCATGTAGACACGTAGACACTTATACACGCACTAACAGTCAGTATAGGATAGCCTCTGCCCGAGGGACCTTTCCTTCCAGATAATACAGTTCCTTAAACACAAGATATTAGATACGATTTGGGATTAGGTTGTTCTGACATCCCAGACTTCTGTCTCCTCACGTAGGGCTAAATGTCAAGTCCCCTTCACCCTCCAGTTACACGTCAATCACACGTCATGCTGCTGCACGCGCATCTCTGCCATGTATTTCTGCTGACATTACAGGATTCTCTTATGGATCCACCCACCTGTGACATCCTCATAATGACGTTTCTAAGTACACGCCTATTGTAACGCCTTTTTCATTACGTATGTGTACTCTTATCTCTCCTCTCAACTGTTACGCCTTCTGCACCTGCCTTACTGAAATGCATTGACTATATATATGATAACCTGTCAATAAAGTATGCGTTATCCCTTCCCGAACCTTCGTGGTGACGGAATCCGATTGCCTGGTTCGAACCAATTCCTTTGTAAGGAATAAAACCCCTTTTAAACCCTCTAATATCACGGATTCTGCCTCTTATTTATTCTGAGTTATCCTTATTGAACTTTACCGCATAAATTAAGTACAGGTAATTAAAATTTACCACATAATTGGCGCCCGAACAGGGACTCCTCCCCCACCCCACGCGCCGGAGGTGCATTGCAGACCCGGTCTCCTGCCACAGCCGGACGGACAACTACGCGTACCTGCAGGATTTCCTGTACCTCCCTCAGGCCAACGGAGGTGACTGAGGCTGCGATCAACACCCAGACGAGGCGGTGAGGAGTGCGGAGGATCCCGACCAGAGCCTAGCTGAGAGAGCAAGATCCGAGGTATACAGAGGCCCACCAGGTTCCGAAGTTCCGAAGTATCCACGTCACGAGTCGAGTCGAGTCCAGTCTGGTCTAGTCCAGACCAGAGTTTCCGAGGCCTTCTGTTCCGTTCCGTGCTTCCCGGTGAGTACCGTTGCTGGGGACGCATCTAGACGTGCGCATTGGTTTGTGCCGGTCAAGGCGGGTTCGGGTACACAGACCCGGTCTGCACTGTTTTAGCAGTGTATCTGTACTGTTTAGCAGTACATCCAGTATTATGCAGTTAGCTAGTTTTATTCTAATTATCATTGTTCGTTTTAAAATGTTTTAATATGTTTTAAATGTCGTGGTATGAGTGATTGTTCGATCTTCATTACTGTGTTTATTGTATTAATTGTGTTCTAGTCCGAGTCAGAATCAAGTAGCAAGGTTTAAGATGCCGTTCTTTTCAAAATTAAGACAGATAAAAACTAGAAAAGGGATACTCGAGGAAGCCGTTCCCATTCCACCTAGGGACACTCCAGGGTACTTTATGTACCATAAACATGGCCTAGATGCCGTATTATATCTCGATTTGTGGGTGGACTACACCAAGGATTTAGCAGAGAATCAGAGATGGCCCGCTGCTGGGACATGGGATGCAGATTGCATCATGAGAGTAGAAGAAGCATTATGGAAAAAGAAAGCCAGACAGTCACAGAAAGATGCCATTGAATTATGGCGTAAAGAATCGCATAGACGCACAGAGAAAGCACTCAGAAAAGAAGAGAAAAGTAGGGAGGATTCAGACAAAGCCCGAGAAAACGTATTAATTGAGGAAGGTATCCGAGCAAAAGCAGAACAAGTAGACAGACAATGAAACACTCTTATGAATGGTATGTATCCTCTTCTGGCCGAGGGTTTACCTAAGGCCACCCTGGAAGTACCGAAAGATCTGCCACCTCCATTGCTTCCGACTAAATTGCTCCCCAAGACCGCAAAGGACATTTTCCTTTCTTCCTATTTAGACGATGTAGCCCCCGAATATGTTAATGCTCCGCCGCCACGCACACCACCTGCTAACGGCGCTCGACCCCGAGATAATCTGCCCCCACTTCCGCAGCAACATACTCCTCCTTCCGTTCCAAACCTTCCGCCCGTTCCTTCACTCCTTCCTGCATCTATTCTTCCTACCTTACACCCAATGAATCCTTTTGGACCTAGCACCTCAGGAGGAGCGACAGGAAGTTTTCATACGCCGCCATCAGTGCGTCGATTGACTTATAGGGATTTAGCACACCAACGTACACCTCAAACAGCGAATTACGACATACTTAAAGAGCCTCTTACAGACTGTAGATATGATCCAGTGCCCGGTAAAGACGACAGAATGATGCTATCATCAGTACGTCTACGACGAGTTGCGAACTATTTAATGATACTACCAGGAATGGTTGATCATCTAGACAAAATATATCACTTTGTCCAAACAGGGCAAGGTCCCGAAAGTATTGGCGAGGCCATGGCATACCAGAAAGTGGACACGCAAAAACTGTTGTTACGCTTCTTCATAAACTGCCTGATAAGAAACAAAGATAGGCCTAGTGCAGACCCGGAAGAAATGAAAGCACTTAACAAATGGGGTCAGAATATAGCAGACGGAAAACATGATAAACAGAATAGTATAAAAAATATGTACCGAAGGATCCGAAAAACAGTAGAACAAATACGTGAAAGAGAACAGCCTGAAAGAGAACTAGATGCAGATAAAACTGAATCCTCGGAGGAGGAGGAACAACCAGAAACGACAACAGGACAATTACAATTACCAGCTAGAGAAATGATAGCTTATGTAGGTAAGGGAAGATCTTTTAATAATTCAATGCGTCCGATACGTCCAGAAAGTAAGAGAATTTTTCAAGCAGCCATGTCAAATCCAAAGACCCCTGAACACTTATTTCAGGCCACTGATAAAATACTTCAAGAACGAATGGGGTACCATGTACTCGATTCTATGGATGAACAAGAATTAGCCAGGTCAGCAGTACAATGGGCTGACAGTTCTGATAAATATAGTGATGACGCGCTAGTACACACGTTTTTGAATCTTTCACCAGACGAACAGCGTTTAGCTGGTATGTACATGATACAACACCTCCTTATATTGTATAAAGGTCAACATTCCGATCCTGGTCCCCTACCTGATATACTGATAGAACTACTCATGAATAAATGGAGAGGTCTAGGTACGGATCTAATTAAAGTAATTCTAGAACATCGGCACAGATACAGTGCCTTCCTGTGTCCACAGCTTGATCCAGCTCCCTCCATGGAAAGAAAAATGTATTACATAGACAGACAGAATCCCTTACGCGAAGTGCACCCAGTTAGAAATGATGATAATACTTTTAGACGCGTGTTTGTGTACACGCCCATAACTAAAATAGAACTATTGGAAATGAAAAAATTAGTGCCCAGCCATGACAGAGATCCAGCAGGTTTTCACCGTGAAATAAAAGACATGTTACTCATGGGTGATTATACCTATCCTGACATTATGAAAATATTAAAAGTATTATTGCCTGCCGGTATTTACGAGAAACTCAAAGAAAAAGAATGGGAGGTGGGAGAGCAAAAGATTGATTGGACTGCATTAGAAAACGAAGAAAATACCCGAACTCCAGGCCTAGGGCTTGGGGACAAAACTAAAGCGTTACCAGGATTGTTAGTACAAGTATTGCCACGTTTATTAACTACGAAAAAGGAAGACTGGGGTGCAATCTCAGCCTGCAAACAGAAACCCGATGAAGACACTAGTGATTTTTATTCCCGATTTGAAAAATGTTTTGGTATTAATAGCGGCCTGAAAGCAAGTAGCGATTCATATCCACATCTTTTTGTAACAAAATTAGTCGAGAATTCCCTGCCCCAGGTTAAGAACAGAGTATTGAAAGTCGAGAGCACTTGGCAAGCTAATACCCCGTCACAAATGTTACAAATGTTACAGTACCACCAGAATAGAATTAGAGAAGAACAAGAACACGAACAAAGACGTATGAAAGATACGAAAATGAAAATGCTCGTTGCTCAGTCAGTTCCAGCTGACGGTCATAAAAAGGGTGCGACACAGTCCAGTAATTCAGCGGCTCCTGTTAAAGGGACATGCAACTATTGTAAACAGCCAGGTCATTATATACACGATTGTGCAGTTCTGAAACACAATATCTCTACGGGTAAAACCAAGGAGAGACCGCGTCCACCTAGACAGGATCAGATCCAACCACAAGTACCTCAGAATGTACAGCCTATGCAAGCTTCGCAATAGGCCGTAGCAGTACCACAGCCACAGCCTAGTGCCGCAACACAAAACACGACACAACAGATGTACCAGTATGCACAAAATGACTATCCCGATTATCAGCGATACACATGAAACAGCCTAGAGAGGGAGGTTGGCTTGCCTCTTATTGAGGTTCCCGTAGATCAAGAGGGTCCTTATGTACATAGTGAAGTATTAGGGAAAGACAGAAAGTTTTTAATTGATACAGGGGCAAGCAGAACAACTATAAGTCACGACGAGGTTCCAGGGGCACCCCTCTCAGGCTCACAGAATGTTTCCCTTGGATTTTCAGGAAAGCCTATTGTTAACGAAGTATCGCAACCTCTTCCTCTTGCAGTTGGTCCATTGATACGGACTACAGATTTATTGCTTACAAAATCATGCCCAGAAAACTTGTTAGGTATAAAGACACTGTAAGCACTAGGAGCTGTAATATGTTGTTCCCCAGAAGGGGTACGATTATTTTTGCGTGACTTTAAAGGTCACTACGTATTGAAAGATATAGACCACCGGTTACAGAATGTCCCTGCACATTTATGGGCACAAGGCCCCACTGATGTAGGTTGTATGCACATTACACCATATCGAGTCACACTCAAAGCAGGAGTGGTATTACCACGAATTCGACAATACAAGTTACCTCCAGATGCTGTAGTGGCTTTGCTGCAAATCATTGACGAGCTCATTGCACAAGGAGTGGTTGTGGAAACCGACTCCAATGTATGTAATTCTCCTATCATTCCAATTCTTAAACGTACTGATCCAAATGCGCCCCCAGTTTATCGATTAATTATTGATCTGCGCGAATTGAATAAATGCATTGTACCACAGTATCCCGTTGTTCCAGATATCTCTTCGTTATTGACAGCTATTGATTCAGAAGCAACGTTCTTTACTGTGATTGACCTCAAGAACGCCTTCTTTAGCGTCCCAATCGATCCGGAAAGCCAATATTTGTTCGGATTCTGTTTAAATGGACGAAGCTTCAAATTTGCACGCGCACCTCAAGGATTCACAGAAAGCCCCAGCATCTATAGCCAAGCACTGAAAAGACAACTTGACAGTATCCACATGCCTGTTAACACTACCCTGCTTCAGTATGTCGATGATCTACTGATCACCGCCCGAAGCGAGCCCGAATGTGAAAAAGCATCACTGACGGTTTTACATTTCCTGGCTGACAAGGGGCACAAGGTGTCCCCTTCGAAGCTGCAATTCTGTGTTCAGCAAGTTGTGTACCTTGGGCACTTGCTGTCCAAAGGGGGGAGACAGCTCACACCTGACCGCATCCAGTTAATTGTAAACATGTCACCACCCAAGACACAAAAGGAGGTGCGGGCCTTCATAGGCCTCACTTCGTACTGTAGACAATGGATTCCCCAATATGCATTTCTAGTAAAGCCACTCATTCAGTTGACAACCCAGGAGGCAGCGACTTCGACTGTCCTCCCTTGGACTCAGGAACATACACAAGCTTTTGAAGACTTAAAGAAAGCCTTATGTCAAGCACCTGTTTTAGCGACACCATGTTACAGTAAGCCTTTTACACTATTTGTCACAGAACGCGAAGGTACTGCCTTGTCAGTACTCACCCAGGAACAAGCAGGTTCACACAAACCGTGTGCTTACTTTTCTAGCACATTAGATCCAGTAGCCCAGGCTCTGCCTACGTGCCTGAAATCAGTCGCAGCGACAGCTTTAGCGATCAGACAAAGCGATTCCATAGTATTAGGACATCAATTGACAGTGCAAGTTCCACATTCCGTGGAAGTTCTTTTAAACCGAACACAGACCCAGCACTTGACTATAGCACGACTGACAGGTTATGAATTGACGTTGTTTCAGCCACACATAGAAATCAGACGCTGTAGTACATTAAATCCTGCCACACTTTTGCCATTAAGTGGAACAGACCCATTGGCACATGATTGTATTGAAGTCATTACTATTACGACAAAACCCAGACAAGACTTGACAGACATTCCATTACCAGATCCAGACCTGACACTTTATGTGGATGGTTCATGCATGAGAACAAGTACAGGAGAGTTAGTGGCCGCTTACGCAGTCACAACAGACACCGAAGTTATTGAAACGTATTGTATTGACACCTTGTCAGCTCAAGCAGCAGAGCTCATCGCTCTGACACAAGCCTGTATTCAAGCCAAAAATAAAAGAGTTAACATATACACAGATTCACGTTATGCATTCGGAGTTGTACACGACTTCGGAGTCCTCTGGCGAGAGAGAGGTTATTTAACTTCTCACGGTGCCAACATTCAACACGGTCCCCTCATTCAAGCTCTGTTAGATGCAATACATCTGCCTACTGCGATATCTATCATGAAGTGCAAGGCACATACAAAAGTCATCGATATCATTTCCCAGGGTAACGACCTGGCAGACCGAACAGCTAAGCAAACAGCACAGAATCGGACTCATGCAACTGACTTGACAAAGACAATAGTTCCAACATCGACACACTGCATGACAGTTAGGGATCCCGCCCTTGATGTAATTGACATACAGACACATGCTACACCAGAGGAAATCAAGAAATGGCCTGAACTAGGAGGGATCCAAACAGATCAGGGATGGATGACGAAGGGAAAATCTACATGGTTTCTCCCCGACTCCATGGTTCAAGTTATCATTAACACAATACATAGTCCAGCGCATCTAGGAGAGAAAGCTATGTTAGACAGTATTCGAAACATCTGGTTCAATAAACACTTACGAGCAGCAGCCAAACAGAAAGTGCGTACTTGCATGATTTGTTGCCAGTTCAACCCAGGTAAAGGCATTCCTCTAGAGCAAGGTGGATTTCAACCTCCCAATCACCCTTTTGAAGTCCTCCAGATGGATTATATCCAGATGGAACGTTGTCGAGGATTCAAATATGTCCTCGTAGTTGTATGCGCACTTTCCCGTTGGACAGAAGCATATCCAGTCTCAGATTACACTGCCCCGACCACTGCCAAGCAGCTGGTTCGTGAATTCTTCCCACGGTATGGTTTGCCCCGTATCGTGTACTCAGATAATGGTCAACCATTCTCATCCGAGCTAATGAAACACATTTCACTCCTGTTAGGCTATCAATGGAAATTCCACTGTGTCCGGCATCCCGAGGCAGCAGGTCTCGTGGAGCGTCATAATCAGACTCTGAAAATACGACTTTCTAAAATCTGCAGAGAGAAAGGCGTCGACTGGATAGTAGCTTTACCAGTTGCGCTCTTTTACATGAGAATGATAGCACATTCTCGAACAGGGCTATCCCCGTACGAGGTGGTCTTCGGTAGGCCACCAGATATGTGGGGGACGCCTATACCTCGTAAAATCACTGATGTTGATTGTAATATGCTGACAGATTACCTTGCTTCCTTGATGTCTGCACTACAATCTTGCCGTTCACAGGTAGCTGCAGCCTTTCCCGACAACACCGAGGTGAAGCCCCATGAAGTGGTTCCCGGAGACTACGTATTTATAAGAAATTTCGACAGGAGGAGCCCGCTGGAGCCTCGCTGGCAAACGCCGAAATTAGTACTCCTGACCACGAGGACAGCAGTGAAGATTGAGGGTCGCAAGGGTTGGCTACATTCGAGCCATATCAAGAAATTACATGGACTGCCTTCTGATTTGAACTCTCAGCCCTACCCTCCTCCACAGACTGACTCAAAACTCCCCCTGGTCGAGAAAACTGCTTCCCAGGAATATAAACTGAAACTAAGGTCTAGCAAGTCAGACAATTTGATTGTTTAAGTCCTCTCCTAGGTGAATCGGTTAAATTAGTCTCTGACATGTATCCTCTAGACCGAAACAGAGAGAAAGATAGACAGAAACAGCTCAAGAAACGTGCATATTGTAAATTACTTCGTAGTCACTGTATAGTGACATTATTGATTATGTTTTTTCTAAATCTTCTGATTATTGCTGCAAGTATACTGTTGCACATATACTACCCTATTTTCAAGCGTGCACATTCTGCTTCCGATGTTACTGCCGAACACTCTTTTAGCGAATTACCTCCACATGAGTTGCCCTACAGACTTGCGCTGCGCAACATCACATTCATTAGTATGTTACATCACTTCCATCAGACCAACAACGCTACAAATTGTTGGATATGTGGCCGACTCCCTCCCTACCAGAAATACAAGGGAGTTCTGCCCCTCTTTCCATATCCATTCACACACAATGGTTCCTGTGGTGCATGGTTTAGTTTGATTAATTCTTTAGATTCAGATACCATAATTTACCAGAGCAACTGGGTATGGGGAAACCTGAACTTAGTTTTGCTTAAAGCCTGCTACCCTAACAAGGAGGGACTTCCCAAAAGGACAGGAACTGATCTAGAAAATGAAGTATATGGATTAGGTAATTTTACACTTAACCTCATGATTCTGAATGTTGAATCCGAAGCCGCACCAGTCTTGCCTGCTATGTCCGTATTACCAGTCAAAGGTGAATTATGTGTAAGAAAGAATGGTACAGTACACTTGGGTCATAGTAAATGTACTACTGTGATCGAATTCAGTGATCAAGGCAAGTCTACATTTAGAGCTTCCCGTCATTCCTACTTCATTTGTGGTCATACCGCATATATACGTTTACCTCTAGATTAGGATGGTACCTGTTACATTGCATTCCTTCTGCCACCTGTTTTCCTAGCCCCTCCTGATTATCATAGAAACACCCATCTAGTACACAATAGACCCCAGAGAGATCTCCCGATTGTCGACTACGCTGAAACGGCATGGGAACAATACACAGACTTCAATAAAGGTCTCTTCCCCTACATAGGTGTTGTCTCTAATAGTAAACTGATACGCAGATTAACCAGAACCCTTGAAGCAGTAGTGAATGAAACTACCTCTGCCCTAGGCAACTTAACAGAGGAGCAGTCTGCGATGCGGATTGTTGTTCTCCAAAATCGTCTTGTCCTAGACGTCATCCTGGCCGATAGGGGCGGAGCCTGTAGAGTCATCGGATCGAGTTGCTGTGTTTTCATTCCAGAAAACGCACCATCAGTATATAAAGCCATAACTCATCTCCATAAGATTGCAAGTCAGATACACCAGAATCCAGGCACCTGGACGTGGTCCGGTTGGTTCTGGAGTGTGTTGTCAGCCTGGGGATGGAAAGTCCTATCCTTCCTAGGTATTGCCCTTCTCATAGTATTCAGTTGCTGCCTGTGTCTACAATGTGGACCAGCGATTTGCGGCCTGTGTGCCACATCATGTATTCCACACTCAAGTTCTCATTCAAAATCCCGGAAGAAGAAAGAAGAACAAATGATGTTACATGAACAGATTGATGGATTCCTGAGGATCGATATCTCATGAAGGGTCCGTAGGGGACAAGGAGGGAATGAGGAAATATGAATTTTTATGATCAATTGTGTCCCCTATCTTAGACCCTAACGGCTCCATGTACATGCTACAAGTACATGTATGTTCCCTCCACTTCCAGCGATGAAGACGCAAATACATTTGCGTCCAACGTTAACATGTCCTCTTTCAGATCCACCATGAATGGGTGGAATATTCCGTTCCTAAGTATGCATTGCCACCGTCTTTATATGGTGCACCTTTCACGTTTTTCAGCTCTGGCAAGTTAGGCCCTGAATTCTGCCATCGAGCTTTTCCTGCTTTCTGCCTCTGAATGCTCCAGCCTGGACCTGCATCTGTATCCATGATCTTTGTCTTACTTCCTGCGCGGCTAACGGTGCCTGGCCCGGCCTGTTGCCTGCCAAGACTGTATTCAGCCTTCAAGTTATCTGCTCCGCTCCTCGAGAAATTCCTGTCTAGTAGTTTAGGTAAACATCCACCCAGCTACAGAGCAAAGGGCCCGGCCTTACTGTCTCCGTGCAAGTAATTCATAGCTCCTGTTACCATGGTAGGCCCATGCCCCCTCGCATCTCATGTAGACACGTAGACACTTATACACGCACTAACAGTCAGTATAGGATAGCCTCTGCCCGAGGGACCTTTCCTTCCAGATAATACAGTTCCTTAAACACAAGATATTAGATACGATTTGGGATTAGGTTGTTCTGACATCCCAGACTTCTGTCTCCTCACGTAGGGCTAAATGTCAAGTCCCCTTCACCCTCCAGTTACACGTCAATCACACGTCATGCTGCTGCACGCGCATCTCTGCCATGTATTTCTGCTGACATTACAGGATTCTCTCATGGATCCACCCACCTGTGACATCCTCATAATGACGTTTCTAAGTACACGCCTATTGTAACGCCTTTTTCATTACGTATGTGTACTCTTATCTCTCCTCTCAACTGTTACGCCTTCTGCACCTGCCTTACTGAAATGCATTGACTATATATATGATAACCTGTCAATAAAGTATGCGTTATCCCTTCCCGAACCTTCGTGGTGACGGAATCCGATTGCCTGGTTCGAACCAATTCCTTTGTAAGGAATAAAACCCCTTTTAAACCCTCTAATATCACGGATTCTGCCTCTTATTTATTCTGAGTTATCCTTATTGAACTTTACCGCATAAATTAAGTACAGGTAATTAAAATTTACCACAATGGTGATAACATCATTCCTGTCGAGTACATGTCCATGTCTGCCGATAACTAGCTCTTTGCTGACTTGTGGTGTGTCTGTCATCCACAGTTTCTTGCGCATGTCGTCTGCTTGTGTCTTCGTTGGCCTCCAGCTATTCCTCATGAGTATTGCAACGTGTGCTGAATCAGCGTTCCATGCACGGACATGGTGAAAAGTCATTTTGGGTAAGGAGTGCAGCAAGGCATTTTGTGTGTGGTACGTGTTTGGTTTATGTTGGGACTGCTCCTGTGCATGTTGTGTTACCATGCATACCTGTCGACTCACCATGGGGCACATGACATGTGGCATGGCTCCCATGACTTGATATTCACCCTTCCTGACAGCCATCTGTAATGTTTTGTGGAATGTGATGAAGGCATCAATGTGTGTAAAACGTCCCTCAGGAACATACGGGATGCTGATGGTGGACATAGTGTGGGACATCCCCATAAGAGGCTCAATAGCGAATTGCAGACTCTCCGTGTGGAGCAAGGGGTGTTTGGCTCACCCACTTCACTTGTGTGCCAGCTCAGTAGGATTTTACACATCTGTGTGTTGCAGGGGCTGTCCAGTGTAGGTCCCACATGGTCAGAGGAATGACCTGTGAGTCTGTTCAAAAGGATGCATTTCCCTTAGTGTGAGCCTGAGTAATAAAGGTGTTCCTCACACTCCAAGGTGCCTCATCTCTGTCAATGCTGGTCTCTTGCCACTTTGCATGCGGCATCTCTGGCATAGTTGTGAAAGATTGTGCAGAGGAGTCCATGTGTAGTTTAGCAACATGCATGCAGTTCCTCATGGATTATGATCCCTATTGTGCATGAAGTCCATGGTTGTGTATGTATTTTGGCTTGTTGGTCCACACAATGGGCCATCAACACCTGCTGAGGGTGTGTCTCCTGTGCGCAGCTCGGCCTTCAGTTCCCTGATCCGGTGTCATTCATCTTTGGTGTTTGTGCATGCATTGTCTCTGGGTGTGCCATGTAAAACCGGACACTCCTTCCTTTACACACACCTGTTGCAGTTGTCCTTCAGACATCCTAGTCTTTGTGTGCAAATTGTGGAATATTTTCAAGGACATGCCGCCTGCTGCTGCGGACCCTGCAGCAAGGGCCCACAGAGTATCCTGATTTGGCAACACACACGCCTCAAAGATGCTCCTCCCTTCCTCCCTCCACCCATTCATTTGGCTGTCCTCAGCTTGTCTATGCCACAGTTGGCGCCACGCGGTGGCAAAGGATGGACCATCAGCACATGCAACGTGCACATTGCACGACCCTTATGTCCTTCCATGACCCACATCACACTACGGTCTGATGTAGCAACCACACTCCAAGCAATGTCCATCCGCAAATCTACCGCATGCTGTCAGACATACCCTAAGCGCACACACGACACCTTTGCATGCTGAGTGTGCTACTCCAACTGCCTGCACAGCGCTGCCACGCCTTCCAGGCCCTGTCACACCAACCAGGTCATGTCCCTCCTACTCCCCACCGGCTCTGTACCCCAGCAAGGCCATGGGAGTGGGACACAAGGCTTCTGCATGTAGTATGGTGTCGTCGTCTGGCACATGGCACAGGTATCATCTCTCAGCGTGTCAATGTACAATGTGTCAAGGACCCCCCTCTCCACCATCACATGCGCACAGCACCTCATCAGCTGGTATGCCATTGACAGCCAGGTGCTCCTCACCCTCACCAAAGACGCAGACATTGCCAGTTCCATTATTCCTGAATGCATGAGATCCATTGATGAATGGCTGTACATGAGCCACCTGAGGCTGGACTTGTACAGGACTGAGGTGATCATCTGAGGATTGTCCCCTTACAGCTGGGTCAAGTGCTTGTGTCCCACCCGCAAGAGCCCTGCCCCGGCCCCCAGTGGCCACACACACAAGATGGTGTGCATCATGTATTGCTCGCACACATTTGCCATGTCAGTCCACAGCATCTGTACCTCATGCTGCAACGCCCTCTGTATTATGAACATGATCCACAGATAGATCCACTCCAAGGAAAGACAGACCATCCCCCATGTCCACAACAACATCCGTGTCAAATACTGGCCTGCCCTCTACGGAGCACGTACATCCAAACTCCCGGGAAACTTGTCCACATCCAGGGTGCATCTGCACACCTCAGCTTCAACATCCTGCGCCCCAGCCACATGACCGTCCACCATAGATAGCTGCAATGGATCACTGTCTGCTGCAGGATGACCTCAACACTCCCCACCCACACTCAGGAGGCAGTCCACAACCCCGACACAAAACCAACCTTGTACGTCTTGTCATACGAGACCCCGTTGGGCCATCTCCGTGCATCCGACCTTTCCCTGGCCACCATTCTTCACATCCACCGTACTCCTGCATGCAGGACATAGTTCTCCCACCTGCCAACACATACCTGGGACTCCCTCCCCGGGAACATCCACATGAGCCATGACCTCTACGCCTTAATGATAATCTTCCAAATAGGTCTGTCCGCTCAGTATTGCAAGCTCCCCCTCACCAGCTTGTGGCCATCACAGGTGAGTGTTCTGCTCCATGCCTGCTTTGAATGATACCTTGTGACCCATGTGTGTCCTGTACCAGACTCAGATCCCAGGGTATGGATGGCTGGAGTTAGTTTAACACTCAGGCATAGTTTGACACTTACACACACATATGTTGTGGAATTAAGCAACATGACAGCAACGTCTCATGTACCAAATAATATTTTTATTTGCGGTGGGGTACGTGTTTTGGTAGGTGAAATTAGGTGCTCTACCGGGGGAATAGAATCCAAAGTTCACAGGGGGAGATGGTATCCTTGGCATTGGAAGTCATCAGAGTCCAGAGCACAGTGTTGGTCATCATTGGTCAGACTGTGACCAGCAAGTCCATGTGGCAGAGAATGTCTTTGGATGAGGTGCTGCTGTTGCGTCAGAGGGCCAGGTGCCAGGCCAGGTGACCTGGGAGATGTTGATGGTCCGCTGACTCTCACTGTCTTTTCCGTGGACGACCCACCTTCCTCCGGGGACCCTCAGATGCAGGCCTTGACGATGTTTGGGATGCTCCGTCGGATGAATCCTCCTCCTCCTCCCTCCCTGTGGCTGGTGCTGGTCTGCGCCTGCTGTCACAGGGAGGGTTGCCCATGTTGTCGGCAATCCGACGGAGTGAATGGCTCATGTCCCTTTGCACCGCCAGGAGCTCAGCCTGTCTTGCCTCCATCCGTCCTTGGTGTTGTTGTTGACTGGCATGTTGCTCGGCCTGCATGTTCTTGATCTTGTTGAGGGTCCCCTGCATCTCTGTGAGTCTTGACACTACCTGGCTGATGCCCCTGGTGTCACGCCGGTATGTGTCCAGGATGTGGCGTATGTGGGACATACCGATTCCCTCAGCTGGCTGGTCAGGTCCGCGCATCCGCCTGCCTCCACTCCCACCACCCCTGCCCACTTGAGCCTGGGCTGCCGTTGTGGGCACATCGGGTCTACGGGACCCCTGAGGGATGGCATTTGCAGGGTTGCCTGCCTCCTCCTGGGTGCCCGGAGAACCTTGTCCCTCCTGGTCAGACTGGCTCTGTTGTTCAGTGCGAGCAGGGCTCCTGGGTGTCTCCTGGGATGTGGCAGCAATGGGGGTGGTGGTTGGCACAGATGTACCTGACGCAGGTGCTGCAGGGGCTTGGGCACCAGAGGGGCCAGGTTGGTCGGGGTCATCCACGGAGTGGTGAGAGTCGTCGCTGCCGGTGGGGTCATCTTCACGCCGAGCCGGGGACTGTGATTGTTCCCCCCCAGTGTTGGGGGAGATCCACGACGTTGCCCTGTGTGTGAGAGAGAGGCAATGTTAATGCTGTTTCATGCGACATCCATGTTTCATACATATTTATGTTGTCACAGTTCCTCCAGGTAGTTGGATGTGCCTAGCATTCCTCTCAATGTCCACTTTGGGATGGGTATGTTGCGGGGGACAGATTGAGATGTTCTCCTGAGTGTTTGACCTGTAGAATTTTGGCTAGGATGCTTATTTGGCTATGGATTGGTCTTGTGTCACATGTCCATTGTGAGAGTGTGTAAATCTGTTGCCTGCCCTGGGGGTGTGTGCTTGTGTAAGGGGGGTGTGTGTGACCGGGCCTGCTGTTGGGTGTAGTGTGATTTGTCATTGGGTCTCCCAGGTGATGTGTCTGTCCCCTCATGGTGAATGCTGGCATGACAGTGAGTGTGAGTTCCTGTGCTAGTTACCTGTGCTTGTGGAGTTGGTGTTTGAGTGTACAGTGGTCCCAGGAAGGCCTTGTGCTGCATAAAGCAGGGCCAAGTGTCAGCTACCTTGTCAGTACTTTGCCAGTCCCTGTGCATTGTGCATGGGTATGTACCTATGCCATATGGGCTGAGGGCATTGGTGTCTGCTTCTCATTTTCACAATGTGTTGTGTGAGGCCCACCCTCCCAGCCTCCCGGACATCCAGTCTTGGGTTTGTGGTTGGTGTAGCCTGGGACATGGCATTGGCTTGATTTGTGAATGGTGCATGGAGACGTTGGTGGCATGAGCGTGGTTTTTGAGTGTGGTTGTGTGCGGTGAGGGCTTGGGGGAAGTTACGTGCATTTTGTGTATTTGTGGTGTGGATGGCATTCCCCCCATGTTACATCAGTTGTTTGTGTACTCACCAGGCTCTGCGACTCCTTGGACTCCGTGTACTCCCACCGGCCGAAGCGTGGCCATCACCTTCTCCTCCCAGGGATGGTAGTGTACGGGTCTGCGGGGCAGCCCGCCTCCAGTGATGTTACTCTGGGCGTATTCCTCATTCATCTTCCTCTTGACTGCCCTGCGCAGATCGTACCACCTGGCTTGGCATTCATGCCTGGTCCTTTGGATGGGCGCAACAGCATTCACCTTATCGACGATCCTCTGCCACAGGCTGTTTTTCTGGGCTATGCTGGTCTGTCTGACCAATGTTCCAAACAGCTGTGGCTCGACTCTGATGACTTCGTTGACAAGGAGCTCCAGCTCCGCCCTTGTGAACTTTGGATTTTTGTCTGTGGGCATGGTGTGGGGTGTGGGTGTGGATGGCTGTGGGTGTGTGGGTGTGAATGTGACGGTGTGTGTGTGAATGTGAGTGGGGGTGTTTGTGAAGGAGGTTGTGTGAAGGTGTGTGAGTTAAGGTGTAGTTAAGGGATCAGTAAGGTGCAGTTGTTTGTGTGTGGGGTCTGGCAGCAGTGGGTCTGTTGCAATGGCTCATGGGTTGTGTGTGTGGTCCCTTTTTATTGGTCCATTTTTGGGTGTGGCTGTGTTTGAATTTTGGTGGGTGTGTTATAAGAGGTGGTTGTGAGTTTGGGCCTCTGTTTGCCTGTTTGGATGTGCCAGGTCAGTCTTTGAGATGTATTTTGTCATGTAGACGTTTTTTGTGGTGTTGTGCGAGTCGAATTGACCCTCCTTGCTGTTTTACAGTGTCCTGGTTCTGTACGAGTATTTTTCTCATAGGTACGGTCCGTACATACGCGATGCTGGGTGAGGGTGCTGGGGTACGGGGTTGGGGTGCTGCGTGTACATGCAGTGGGGGTACGGCGCTTACAGGTGCGGGCCTGGGGCGGTGGGGGTACGGCGCGTACAGGTGCGGGCCTGGGGCGGTGGGGGTACGGCGCATATAGGTGCAGGCCTGGGGTACCCGCATACATGGGGGGTACGGCGCATACATGCGGTGGGGGTACGGCGCGTACAGGTGCGGGCCTGGGGCGGTGGGGGTACGGCACGTACAGGTGCGGGCCTGGGGCGGTGGGGGTACGGCGCATACAGGTGCGGGCCTGGGGTACCCGCGTACATGGGGGGTAAGGCGCGTACATGCGGGGTACGGCACGTACAGGTGCGGTCCTGGGGCGGTGGGGGTACGGCGCATACAGGTGCAGGCCTGGGGTACCCGCGTACATGGGGGGGGTATGGCGCGTACATGCAGGGGTACGGCACGTACAGGTGCGTGCCTGGAGTACCCACGTACATAGGGGGGTACGGCACGTACATGCGGGGGTACGGCACATACATGCGGGGGTACAGCACGTACAGGTGCGGGCTAGGGGTACCCGCGTACATGGAGGGGGGTACAGCACGTACAATCGGGGGTATGGCACGTACATGCAGGGATACGGCGTGTACAGGTGCGGGCCAGGGGTACCCGTGTACATGGGGGGTACGGCGCGTACATGCGGGGGTACGGCGCGTACAGGTGCGGGCCTGGAGTACCCGCGTACATGGGGTGGGGGTACGGCGCGTACTGGGGGGGTACGGCACGTACAGGTGCGGGCCTGGGGTACAGTGCGGACAGGGGGGTGTACGGTGCTGACATATTGGGGGGTGGGGGGGCTGTACGGCTCGTACACGGGCACAAGTTTACCCGTGTACATGTGTGCTACTGCGTTGGCTCCGTACGGGGCCTTTTACATGCGGTTGTGTATTCGGACGGGCGGTACGAATCGTACTTGCGCGTTCGGACTTTTGTTTTACGATTCGCACGTAAAAATGTCCGGCTCCCTCTCGTACACTTTTCACGAGGCCATTCGGACGTAAAAAATTCTGACTCCCTCTCGTAGACATATCCTGAAGCTATTCGTAGGTATTTTTCACGTCCGAATCGTACTTGGCCGTTTGTACGGTACTTGTACGATTCGTATGTAAAAAAATACGGATACGAGTCGTACGCAATTTTTTTTCCCCGGATCGGAATCGGCACCATAATGTAAATAAAATTAAACATATACGTATAAAATATGATGTATATACATACTTAATATTATTTACAATTAATTATTCTTATTAATTAATAACTTATAAATTGTTAAAAAAACATTTTATAAATTATAAATACATACATACACATACAACCATAATATAAATAAAAATATAAAGAAGATATATAACACATTTTAAAAAAAGTGTTAAATAAATTATACACTACATTCACTAAAACAGTAGGGAAAGTGTTGGATAGCGTAGAGGTTGAAATTACTATTCCAACTCCAGAGAGTGCAACAGTAGGGAAAGTGTTGGATAGCGTAGAGGTTAAAATTACTATTCCAACTCCAGAGTGTGCAACAGTAGGGAAAGTGTTGGATAGCGTAGAGGTTCAAATTACTATTCCAACTCCAGAGAATGCAACAGTAGAGAAAGTGTTGGATAGCGTAGGGGTAAAAATTACTATTCCAACTCCAGAGAGTGCAAAAGTCGGGAAAGTGTTGGATAGCGTAGAGGTTAAAATTACTATTCCAACTCCAGAGTGTGCAACAGTAGGGAAAGTGTTGTATAGCGTAGAGGTTCAAATTACTATTCCAACTCCAGAGAATGCAACAGTAGGGAAAGTGTTGGATAGCGTAGGGGTAAAAATTACTATTCCAACTCCAGAGAGTGCAAAAGTAGGGAAAGTGTTGGATAGCGTAGAGGTTAAAATTACTATTCAAACTCCAGAGAGTGCAACAGTAGGGAATATGTTGGATAGCGTAGGGGTAAAAATAACTTACTAATAATTACAATCATTTAAAAAAAAATAATAATAATGTAATTATTAAATAACAATGCAATTAATAAACAATACCAATAAATAAGCACTTAAAAATAATTACCAATTAATAATTAATTAACAATTAAATTGATAATTATAATTAAATAATCATTATTAACAATTAATTACCAAATAATAATAAAATAAAAAATTATTAATTTTCAATACCCAAAAACAATAATTATTAAAAACTATTTAGCAATTGATAATTAACAATACATTATTGATAAATACCAATCCATATTAATTAATGACAATTAATTACCAATTAATAATTAATGAACAAATTACTTTCCAACACATCAAAATATTAATTATTAAAATGTTATTATCAATTAATAATTAATTAACAATAAATTAATTATCAATACTTAACAATAAATAAATAATTACTTAATTACAATTAAATTACTTCCCACCCTATTGTCCTATAAACTCACAACACACTTCAATAATAAATTAATACACTTAATATAATTACCAATTAATCAATTAATAAAAATGAATTACCAATTAATAATTATTTAACATAAAATTAATTATCAATACCAATAAATAAAAATAAATAATTACTTAATTAGAATTAAATTACTTCCCACCCTATTCCCCTCTAAACCCACAACCCGCTACAAAACTAAAAAGCAAAAATAATTACTAATTCCTACAATTTTTTAATTCATTTAATATAATTAAATTACTTCCCACCCTATTCCCCTATAAACCCACAACCCGCTATGGTACTAAAACGCATGATTTACTTTTTTTTTTAAATTACTAACTTCTAAAAAATTCATACATATATTCTAAAACCAGTACAATAATTAACAAAAAATATAAATACAAACATAAAATACATAATAAAATACATAACACTAATATAAATATCGATATTAGTAACATCGATATTTTTGCTATCGATATTACTAACTTCGATATTAACAAAAACGATATTTCTTACCTTCAGGTCGATATTCTGGTCGTCGATATTCTTGACTTCGATATTGTGTCCCTACGATATTTCAAACTCGATATTATTGTAGGTCAAAATTGAAAACTCTATATTTAGACTGTTTACCCATTGAGTGGTAGTGTGGGAAACTGGATTGATCTGTGTACTCCAAAAAGACAGAATATAAGAGGCGTAGCTGCCAGGAAAAAGTTATTTTAAGGCTGCTCATCCTGAATGATGGAACAGATACAGAGTGAGACTCATATACATTACTGTTCACTAAGGGGCCTATTACAATGTTGGTCGGAAAGCCTCCGACCGACATCGTCGATTTAAATTCCGACCGCTTACTTACAAAGTAGCCGGTCGGATTTGAAACCGGCCAGTCATTCCGGCTGAAACCTGATGGGCTCAAGGAGACCTGCCCTTAGTCACAATGGACAGCGTTTCCACTGTTGGGATTACGATGCTTGGTTTCCGACAGGCTTTCCATGTTGTGCTTTTTGACATGGAAAGCCTGTCGGAAAGTGAGTTTGGGGGCCCCTAGGAGGGCCCCTTTCTCTTTGCAGCATCCAGTTGGGGGCCGAGGGGGCACCTATGGTGTCCCCCTGTTGATCCCAGCACCATGTGGTAGGCACACTTAGGTGCACGCCACCCGGTGCAGGGATGAACACAACCTCCCATTTCCCTAGGGAGCTTGCGGCTGTAGCACAAGCTCCCATTGGGAAATGTGAGATGGTGCAGTCTCATCGTAATCAGGCAGTCGGGACCGCAGACCGGAGGTCGGACGGTTCCAATTCTGCAATGATATCGGTTGGAAGCAACTCTGACTGACATCATAATCGGCCCCTATGGTTTCAGTGTTGCGGGTTTGTTTGAGGGTTCCTGTGTGAATTTATTCAACTCACCTTTGTGTGCTAATTTACAAATGTTAACTTCTCCTTTGCACTGGCATTTTCCACTAGTCGCACTCAATGTTATACAAATTTGATTAGTGAATTTATTTGCTTTTCTTTAACCATACAGCCTTGCATTTATACAAGGAGTAAAAACAGTACAAGCTGCTTCAGCATTTTTATACTATTAATAAAGATTCAGTGATGGAAAATTTTCTTACTTTGAATTCTGCAAACTCAAGTTCAGATACCTAATACACTTGCATGTGACTTTGGAACCTAAGTTCAATACATACAGGGTCTGATTATGTAGTCAGTTGGAGGCATCTCTGCAGTTTCGGAACCGATCGACCTCGGGTCGGGGGATGCGAAACTGCGATTACGATGCGACTGCACATTGTGCGGTTTGCCACTCCCATTTCCCTATGGGAGCTTGTATGGCAGTCGGAAAACGGCCGCCGCACAAGCTCCCATAGAGAAATGGGAGGTACTGTAAATCCCTGCACCATGTGGCCAGCACCGTGTGGGATTTATAGGAGGGAAATAAAGGTGCCCCCCACCGCCCGGCCCACAACCGTAGGCCGCCGAGTGAAGGGTGCCCTGTTAGGGGACAACAAAGTCGCTTTGCAACAGGCTGTTCATGTCGCAAAGCCCAACATAGAAAGCCTGTCAGAAACCAACATCATAATCCCGACGGCGGAAACGTCGTCCTTAAGGCATTATATGGTGGTTCTGTCTGGAGGCTGGTTTGGCCTCCAACCGCTGTCATTTTAATACAGCGGTTGGACTTCAAACCAAGGATGTCAGTCAGTAAACCGCCGACGAGCAGTTGGAGGCTTACCGACTGACATTCTAATCAGGCCCTAAGTTTAACTGAACGCCCCAATACTCAAATTCAATTAATCAGTATTGTGACAATTATCTTGACTATCCAACAAACATCCAAAACACTGTGGGGCCGAATCTGGCTGCAAATCGTACCGACCGACACGGACCCGGAACAGATACCGACCGGCACGGACCGGCGCCGTACGACCCGTGCAGTACGATGCAATGCGTGTGAATTACAACCGACACGTATGGAATACAAGCCGTATGACCGAGCCGTAGGAAAAACAGTGATTCAGTTGGAAAACTGACGCGAATCACACCGACCGACACGTACCCGGAATGAACCCGACCGACACGTACCCACGATGTCCGATCTGCGCAGTACAATGCAATGCGTGTAAAACCAGACCGACCCGCACCGAGCCCAAGCCGCATGACCGACACGCACAGAAAACAGGGAGCCCAAGCAATAGAGATCTCTGCGTCCGACGCATAGGAAACACAAAAGAAAGTCAGCGTGAACGAGCCGGAGAAGTCCGCACGAGCCAACATCAGCGTCCGTCTCAGTCAGAAGAACGTCTCCTTCATGACTAGAAAACCCAAAGGAAAAAAAGACAAAAAAAAGATCAAACAAGCAATCACAAAGCCAATAAGTTAAAAAAAAAACCTGGAACAAAGACACCCACAACTCCACCTATATAAAGGACATCAATCACTACCATGATCCTTTGCAAATAGGAGACAACAGCCAGCAGCAAGCACCATCACACAGCAACCACAGACACACTCACACATCACACAACTCTCACACCATTAGCACCTCACCAAAAGCACACACACATACATCTAGCAAAACCAACACTAAGCCACACTCACTTGCACACTCACACACACATCACTCACCACCACCACCCATCACCATGCCCCAAAGAAGAATCCAAAGTTCACAGATGATGAGTTAGAAGTGCTGGTAGACGAGATCATCAGAGTAGAGCCACATTTGCTTGGTACATTGGTCCAAAGGACCCCCATGTCACAGAAAACAAAGATGTGGGCGAGGATTGTGGACAAGGTGAACGCACAAGCACCAATGTTGCGTACAAAGGACGATATCCAGAACAGGTGGTATGACGTGCGCAGGAGGGTCAAGAAACTAATCGAGAAAGATCACGCCTTGAGTCAGCGCACTGGCGGTGGCCCTCCTGCCAAACCAGTCTACTTCAGGACCTGGGAGGAGAAGGTGCGGGACATCCTACCACCAGAGAGCGTCCATGGTCTAGCAGACATACCAGAGCCTGGTGAGTACACAAACAACATACTCAATATTGTGTGGCAAGGGGATAGTGAAACCATGCACCGTTAGCAAAGCCACAGTAACCAATAGATAATCATCCCAAGATGTGTATGCTTGTCAGACAAACACAATACCTGCCATCGCATAGTGACTTGGAACTGTGTCATGACATGTACAAACCTACCAACAAATAGAGCAAGGCAGTGGCACAAATCCAAATAAACACTGTCAGACAGTTTGCCAACACAAACACACTACCTCACAGTGCAGCTGACTGACAGGAAGGAATAGTGGGTATGCAGGTGAAGTGAGTGTATCCAAAAGCATGATGGGGTTTGTAGTCTCAGATAATGCTCCCCCTCCAAATTGGCCCATCAAGACCTCTCTGAAACATGCCCACATCACAGGGAGCGGAAAATGAATGACAAGATTGCTGACACTGGGTCCTGCTGTGGGGAGCACAAGGCCCTGGTAGGGGTTGTGCGCTAATCAGAAGCAGGACACCACTGACTGACATCCTGAAAGGCAACTTGCACGCCCTTCAATGGAAGCACGTTTCATGGTGGGATGTCTGGCTGGGTGAGAAGGAGGACTGACAGCTCTGACCATACTTACCAGCATGTGGAGACACACACACCCCTTAACACAAACTCCACACAACTCACCGGGTAGAATGCATTGACCCACACCTCAGTGAAATATCAGCAAAAGATACACAGTACTGGGTTATGCTGTGTGAAGCACAGGGGCTCTCTTTGGACTTGTAGCCAAACAAACACCAGGCTTTCACAGTTAGCCATCTTGCCATTGCTGTCACACCTCCTCACAGGGAAGCACAGTCAAGAGGAAGGGAGTATGAGCATGCTGGGAAGGGGGTGTAGCCAAGAGCATGATGGGAGTTGCAGTCACAGACAATCCCCAGCCATCCACATGGCCCAGCAGGCTCACACTGAACCATGCTCGCCTCACAGGGAGTGGGAAGGGACTGAAAGGATGTCTGACACTGGGCTCTGTTGTGGGGAGCACAAGGCCATGCTGGGAACTGGGCACCAACAAACACCAGGACTGCACAGTCAGCTATCTTGCTATTGCTGTCACACCCCCTCCCAGGGAAGCAAAGTCAAGAGGAAGGAAGTATGAGCATGCTGGGAAGGGGGGTGTAGCCAAGAGCATGATGGGAGTTGCAGTCACAGACAATCCCCAGCCACCCACATGGCCCAGCAAGCTCACACTGAACCATGCTCGCCTTACAGGGAGTGGGAAGGGACTGACAGGATGTCTGACAGTGGGCTCTGTTGTGTGGAGCACAAGGCCATGCTGGGAACTGGGCAACAACAAACACCAGGACTTCACAGTCAGCCATCTAGCCATTGCTCTCACTCCCCCTCACAGGGAAGCAGAGTCAAGAGGAAGGAAGTATGGGCATGCTGGGAAGGGGGGGGGGTGTAGCCAGACGCATGATGGGAGTTACAGTCACAGACATTCCCCTCCCACCCACATGGCCCAGCAAGCTCACACTGAACCATGCTCGCCTCACAGGGAGTGGGAATGGACTGACAAGATGTCTGACACTGGGCTCTGTTGTGGGGAGCACAAGGCCCTGCTGGGAACTGGGCACCAACAAACACCAGGACTGCACTGACTGACATCTTGCCATTGCTGTCACACCCCTCACAGGGAAGCACAGTCAAGAGGAATGAAGTATGGGCATGCTGGGAAGGGGAGTGTAGCCAAGAGCATGATGGGAGTTGCAGTCACAGACAATCCCCAGCCACCCACATGGCCTAGCAAGCTCACACTGAACCATGCTCGCCTTACAGGGAGTGGGAAGGGACTGACAGGATGTCTGACAGTGGGCTCTGTTGTGGGGAGCACAAGGCCATGCTGGGAACTAGGCAACAACAAACACCAGGACTTCACAGTCAGCCATCTAGCCATTGCTGTCACACCCCCTCACAGGGAAGCAGGGTCAAGAGGAAGGAAGTATGGGAATGCTGGGAAGGGGGGTGTAGCCAGACGCATGATAGGAGTTGCAGTCACAGACATTCCCCACCCACCCACATGGCCCAGCAAGCTCACACTGAACCATGCTCGCATCACAGGGAGTGGGAAGGGACTGACAAGATGTCTGACACTGGGCCTGAGAAATCATGTGGCTGACAATCACACTTATGCACTGGCCAAACAAAACGTGGCCGCACACACAGCCATTGCAACCATATGTTCCAAATCATTGTCTGGGGATGCAGTGTCCAGGGGTGCCCCCTGGCCGGGCTGGGGAGGTGTGTCTTGCAGATGACAAATGTGGAGAGCCATATATGTACATTGCACAAAACACACAGGAACTCACATAAACATCATTGACAGGGGACATCTGACAGTGAATGGAATGGACACTCCAATATAGCCGACACCATAGCATGTTCGCATTCATACTCAGTGCTGTTGTGAGCTGCATTCCACTCCTACATCGTGCTGAAACATATGCATCCTTCACACAACACACCACTCACCAGACACTGTAGACACAAGGTCAAACCTGGACTGCATTGGAGGAGACATGCTACTCACAGCAGCCAAACTGCAACACAGACACCAACGGCCCTCACTGTCATGAGCATTGAAAAGCCAGAGTGCTACCTTGCCCAATCCATGTCACCATGGGGAACATTGACAAGTCAAATCACATATGCACGTACAAAACTCAGCACCAGACTCATTAATAATGGTGACATCATCACTTGTATGAAATGAGATGGGAACTAGGAACACTGTAAAAAAACACTTCCTCCAAAGAGATCACAGGCATACCAGACTGTGACCATGTCGTACCAATACACCAATGTGGCACACAAAGACTAGCAAACTCTGCTACCACACATTCCCCAATAGTACAACATATCCCCAGTGAAATACCGCATATGTCCTTGTTAAAGCTCACATGTGTACAGGGATGACACACCTGTGTCAGCAACGTGATGGCCCTTGGGTAGTAATGGTCATGTACAGGCAAATTTATCCATGAGCTGGGCATGCTCACACTTCGACATGCACATTGAAATGTTTCATTTTGGCTGGCCAATGTGCAACAACAATATCAATCTCTGTCCATGACAACCCTGGACAAAGCAGTGTACAGGCAGGCATCCTTTTGTACAGTAGAAAATGTCATGTTTGTGAACCTTTGATGCCTGTAGAAACCTAACTTACATTGCGTGTCTCTTCCAAACACAGGTGGTGCTGGGGACACAGCACCAAATGAAGAGGATTCCCAGTTGCAGACTCTGGTGGACACTGAGCTCTCTGGTTTGAATCTGTCTCTGTCCTCTTCGAATGACGACGAACAACCTGACACCTCCGGTGTGAGCCATCATGCAGCACCAGCAGCACCAACATCTGCACCCCCTGTACCCACGCCTCCAGCATCTGGAAACAGACAGGGTACCCCCGCCAACACAGACAGACCAAGGCCACAGAACACCGACAGCAGAGGGACACAGGACCCCCCGGAACCTACAGCCAACACCACCAGCAACACCACCCAAGGGGTCCCAGTGTCACCTGTGCGTGCTGCCGCTGGTTCTGACCATGTGGATAGGGGTGCTGGGAGGGGTGGGAGGCAGAGGGCGCGCCTTGCAGAGGGGTCTGGTCTGCATGATGACCCCCAACTGGCACGCATCATAGATGCGTACCAGGATAGCACCGAAGGATTTGGTCAGGTATTGGGGATCCTCAAGGACATAAAACAGGAGCAGGCTGCCCACCATGCCCGCATGGAGGCAAAGTGGGATGCACTTACTGCGTGCATCGGTACATACTCCAAATCCTCCGCCAGATCAGCACAAACATGTCCACACCTTCCAGTGTGGCCACAACATCTGTTGCTACACCATCTGCCAGTGCCACAGGGAGGGAGGAGGACTCTGGTGGAGAGTCCCCTGCACCGCAGTGGCCTGCACCTGAGGATCCCCCCCCCCTCCAAGAAGAAGAGGGGTCGTCCGAAGAAGGACATGTGAGACGCAGATGTTCCTGTATATCCCCCAGGGCCTCTAAACCTGTTCTGGACAATGTTCTTTGTGCGCAACCCGTTCACCTTGTCGGATCAGACACAACTCGCCTACATGACATGGAGGGTTCATGTTGGTCCAATGTAGCAGATGACTGTGGACTTTACTCTGGACATTTCATATACCAACACTTCCAACTCTACTGTGAACTTTGGATTCAAAACCCAATGTACAGCACCCACCATCCTGTGCACTATCCTCACACATGTTCAGAAATAAACTCACCAGTACACCATACTTGCCTCTGTTGTGATTCCATCTTGTCATGTGTCATGGATATGTTGATCCGCTAAATAACACAGTGCATGCCAAATACTACAACAATGTGACCACCGTTATGTGAGTCATGGTGATGTGACACATGTGAGGGAGACACACCACTATGGCACCACAACACATACTCACCATGGCTATGTTACTCATCCCACACAATGATGTTGACCTGAAACACATTGGTATGCACAGACACAACACCTATTCACAGTCAGTGGTACAAAGTCCACAGGTGAGGTAAGCAAATGTCACTCAGATGTGGGAAGACAGACAACGCACCTAACAAAGCATAGCACAGGTTCATTACACATCAGCAATGTTTATTCTAAAATAGTTGCAAGGCAATTGTACGTTACAGTGGACACACGGTCAAAGAGTGTCTGAGAATTGAAGTCCAGGGGTGTGTGGCACATCACTTGATGGGAATTGCCTACTCCCACACTGATGTCGGATTCTGGGTGTTGGGGGTCTGTGTTGACCAAACAACAGGCAAAGTATCCTGGGAAGGACAGACACAAGACACAGTCAAAAGCACAGCAGAACAGGAGAGAAATACAATACACATGCACAAAACATGTCACAAGAAACCTACACAGAAAAAAGTTAGCAGTACTACACTATTGTGGAGTACAGACCACCTGAATGGACACATCACTGCACGCATCCAGTCAAGTGGCACACAGATACACTCAGACAGAAACAGAGCAGCCACAACACATTTCAGGCTAACTCCATACATTGACATAACAACCCTGTAAACTCACATTCAGGTGAAGAAGTTGTTGATGACCTGTGTGCGGACGTCACCCTCATCATCATCATCACTGGCATCGTGTCCCAGGACAGGGATCCTCCACAGGTGGCGGAGGTCGGTCATCGTCATCCTGGATGAGAGGCACCTTCTTCCGCACTGACATGTTGTGTAGCATGCAGCATACAAGGATAATTTTGCACACCTTTGCAGGGTCATATGGGAGGGCCCCTCCAGTCTTGTCCAGGCAGCGGAAGCGGCTTTTCAGGAGACCAAATGTCCGCTCAATCACCCTCCTGCTCTGACCATGTGCCTCATTGTAGCGCATCTCGGCTGGTGTCACAGGGTTCCTGAGGGGTGTAAGCAACCACGGCATGTTGGGGTATCCGGAGTCACCTACACACAAACAATTGAACAATTAGCAGAGTTTTGTAGGAGGGCGGAATACAACATTGCCAAACACACACAATGGTAAACAGTCAGTACACACCGACAAGCCAGGCACGCTGGTCTGGCATCTGTGACATCAGCGCTGCAATGCGACTACTCCTCATGATGTAGGCATCGTGCGCAGAACCAGGGAAACGTACACACACAAGTGTGATACACATGTCTGCAAGACATACCACCAGAGCATTGATGGAGTGGAAATGTTTCCTGTTCCGGTATGCCTGCTCATGTGCCTGTGGTGGTATCAGGGCCACATGTGTACCATCAATAGATCCAATGACGTTCGGCATCCTCCCCAGTGTATAAAAGGCATCCTTTATTTCAGGGAGTTGAGCTGGGCTAGGGAACTTGATGTACAGGTCAAGGAAATGCAACATCCCCTCCAACACATCGCGTAGCACACGACTAAACATAGTTTGCGACATACTACCAGCAGTAGTCACAGTGTACTGAAAGGTACCAGTAGCAAAGAAGTGCAGGGCTGCCATCACCTTCACCTCTGGGGTCAGTGCTGTAGGGTATGTCCGGCCAGGTGCAGATGTGGCGCCAACTGCTCCGCCAACTCCTCAATCAGTGGCCTGGTGAAGCGGTACCGTCGGATGCAGTCGCGTTCCTCCATGGTCTCAAGGTCTGGGAACAGTCAATGGACAGCTGGTGCCCTGCAGAACAGAGATACACAAAGGAAGATTCTCGGTTCATCCACCCATGTGGCCATGACCAAGCAAAATATCACATGATACATCATGACAATGCACAATGTACTGAGGTGTGTGCTGTTGGGCATGGACACATATGTCACCTACATGGCCATTACCTCACACCTCACATCTCAAATCCACATGTCCACATAAGACCCATGTAGTGCAATGGCCAATCATTGGGCTGTGTCACCCAACCTATGTACTGCTGTGACGTTACAAACACACACCACAGTGACAAGTGAGGCCTGATGTCTCCCAGGCATCACATATCTTTGCCATACAGATACCCAGGGTCCCTGTATTGCCACATCGACACTGGCTTGACATGGGGTATCATGTACACGCCACAAGGCAACCGTGAGTCCCACAGGTAGTGTCCACTGTTGTCTCTGCAGGCCCTACATGTACGTCTCGTAGACACACACACAACATCAAGGTTGATGCACAAACCACATGGATGTGGAGACTGTCTCCCATTGGGCACATTTGATCAGCCACATCTGAGACACAACATGCACATAGACTGTGGGTGTACATGAGAATTGTGGCCACAGGTCTCACTGTGACATACATGCCATCACCCCCAGGACTCAGGGTGTATGTGACATGTCCGAAACATATCCAACCTGCAACTGTGTCCATGACTCATGCCCATAACTGTACAGGTGCACATCACAGTGGTAATGTGCACAACACACAAAGGATTCTGTCCCCATGAACACGCGCACAGCCTAGGAGTGGCTGAACAAAAGTGCCACACAACAAACCAAATGTTGCCCCCAACACAGGGAATGCAGCCTTACATGCCATGGGACACTGTGTGGCCAATGCTGTAGTGTGGAAGGTGTGCACATGAGTCCCTGGCAAGTAATTGTGTGTTGAAGCAGTCAAATAGTCACACCAATGAGGTCCGACGCGGGTGACAATGCGTACGCATTGCACGGTTCATGACCAAGCTGTGCGTACGCTTTGCCATTGAATGCAATGAGGCCCGACGCTGGTGACAATGCGTACGCATTGCACGGTTCATGACCGAGCCGTGCGTACGCTTTGCCATTGAATGCAATGAGGCCCGACGCGGGTGACAATGCGTACGCATTGCACGGTTCATGACCGAGCCGTGCGTATGCTTTGCCATTGACTGCAGTGAGGTCCGACGCGGGTGACAATGCGTACGCATTGCACGGTTCATGACAGAGCCGTGCGTACGCTTTGCCATTGACTGCAATGAGGCCCGACGCGGGTGACAATGCGTACGCATTGCACGGTTCATGACCGAGCCGTGCATACGCTTTGCCATTGACTGCAATGAGGTCCGACGCGGGTGACAATGTGCACGCATTGAACGGCTCATGACCGAGCCGTGCATACGCTTTGCCATTGACTGCAATGAGGCCCGACGCGTGTGACTATCATGCATGCGCGTCGGGCAGGTATGGTCCGAGACAGGCGTACGCCTTGGCCATTGAATCGCATGGAGACAGGTGCATGTGTATTTTCAAAATACGCGTTGTACAGTCAGTTGACCGAGCCGGGCACACCCATTGGCTCTGGAATGTCATGGAGACGGATGCAGGTTTAACAAGTACGAGTTGTGCGCAGGAAATTCAGTTGGATGCCTACAACAATGTTGCAATTCTTAGGGTTTTATGAAAGTGAAGATTTGAACGATGCGGAAGACGTGTACGAGTCGTACATTTCCATGGATTGGCCAGATTCATAGAACGCAACCATGTTGGACCTATCACTGGAGACACATGGCACAGAGTCTGCCTCTGCAGCACAGATATAAGGCTGGCTGGACCCCAGGGAGCTCACTTGCCTGCACTACATGCTACTGGACCACATCCCTGCTACCACTGCTGCTGTCTCTGCATCCTCTGGCTCCTGCTATGGCACGTACTCTGGAGAGAGCCCCAGCCTTCACTGGGGAGAACCAGGCCCTGCTGGACGGGCTCCTTTCACAGTACAGCAAGCTGTATGGGAAACCAGGGGAGCAGGTGAGTGTGCAGTCCACTCCCTTCCTAATTGTGCATGTTGTCTGACTAGCAGTACTAGCAGTGTTTACACCAGTGGCAAGCCTACTCACTGAGTACTATCATCCCCAAAGTGTGTAGGTACATGTAATGAACAGGTGTTCTGCAGCTAATGTGCATTTGTGCAAGCTTAAACTTCCCCGACATTGTTAACATGTCAGACATGCAGGGCATTTGTCCTTTTCCATGGGTGCACTACCTGTGTCACTCATTTTACTTTGTGATGATGACATGTATATCCAACTGTGTGCAGCACAAATAGGGGGCATGTGTGTTAATGGACTTTTAACTTTGTCATCCTCACAGGTTGATGCCCACCAGAAGCAGGAGATATGGCTGACCATCGCCCGGGCAGTTCGATCGGTGGGGGTTTACAAGCGCTGGATCCGCAACTGCCAGAAGAGGTGGCAGGACCTTCTGGGCTGGACCCGGAGGATCGCAAGGGTCCAGCTGAAGCTGTCGCCTCCTCGCAGGAGGGGCAGACACCGGACCCTGACCCCCCATGTGCTCCAGACACTGGCGGTGGTCTTCCCAGACCTGGATAGGCAGCTGAAGGCCAGACAGCTGATATGCTTCTTTTCCGGATGCTGTGACGTGCCGTACGTCGCGACCCGTCCGGCGCGTAGTAAGTACGCATCGTACTTGTCCAGGCGGAAACTGCTTTGGATACTGCTTCTGGGCGACTCGGTTCGGTGTTAGGAGTTACGGCTCAGACGGAGAATGGAGCTTGAATCACAGCCTACGTGTCGGTCGGATTTTTCGCAGTTATGCGCATCGTACTTCATCAACAGGACGGACCGGCTCAGAGTACGGGACGGTCACAAGGTAAGGCTACGAACAGCTCTCGGAGAGCAGTCCGACCCGGATCGGAATCGACCCTTGTGTGTTTTTGAAGTGCAGTATACTCAAGGGCCTGCCAGCTGACATATGCACTACAAAACACTTAAAAACAAAAACACTTTTAAAATTGGTATTCCTGAAGTACAGCCTTCAGTTTTACCTGTGACAGGAACATAATAAACAAATGACAAGTAAACTATATTATAATGTCATAGCTTTGTGTTAAAAGCAAACACCCATTGAGTTTATAAAACCACAATTTCTGGAACTGGAACTGTATGTTGTGCAACTGGTACAGAGGAAGGCATAGCAAATGTCTGTCCGCTTCCTGAATTCCAATGGCTTAGTATGAAGCCATACTATTTTCTTCTCCAGCCCCTGAAATATGCATTTTTCCGCCCACGAGTAGCGGTTCTCATGGCCGCCATATTAGTATGGCCAAACATAGCCCATTTCCCATCCGCCGCGGTGCAACCGCGGCAGTGGGAGCCAATGGAGACTCACCGCCGTGCGGAATGACGTCCGCCCCGCTCCACAAATTAGGATGCCCTAAACAACCAGGCGCACCGCAGCGGAGAAACCGCCCAACCACAGACGGCCCCAACCACCATGGATCCAGCTCTACACATTTTCCGGTGGTGTACCTGCTACATCACCAGCAACTCATGGTTCGCCGCGGACGCCGCCGCAGGTACGCAATAACACAACCACAAAACACAACACATGGGCTGACACAGGGTCCAAATCCACATCAGCCACCCTGGTGGAGACAGGAACACATCCACAATGGCACCCACACATGACCCACCTGCCACCAAGTCACCCCTCTGCATCCTGGACAAACATCTTCCGCGGCCATGCAACAATGTCCCGGTCACGTCACCTCAGCTGTGAAGACAAGGGAATACATGAGCACAATGCAGAAGGCAGAGCCAGTGCCAGTGCCAGACATGGGCAGGGCACAAAGAGCACAGGGCCACACCTCCACCCACCACACACTAGCACACCCCCAGAAGGCACATGCCATGTGCGTGCCCTCCAGTGCACCCCCATGCACAACAACAAGCCAGGTGAATCCACACCCTGCACCACACACCAAACAACCAGGGAGACAGCTATTGCAGGAGTGGCTGCAGAGGAACACACAGCACAGTAGAACAGGGCCAGGGAAACACACACAACACAACACCACAAACACTCAGGGCAATAAAAAAGAGTACAAGCACCAAATGAACACACACACACATACAAGGAACACACATCCTACTGGACACACAGCCTGCCAAGTCACACAGACATACCCCATACTGACACACAGACACATACACACACCACATGCCAACAGCAATGGAGCGCAACAAATAGGAAAGCCAAAGTGGGGTGCACACTAATGGAAGGCCATGGAGACAAACAACAAGCATGTGTACATCACATCAAGACAAGGAACAGAAAACAACACCCTCAGATCATCAAAGCACACATGGCTGGTAAAGTTAGTGAAGTCAAACCACAGACAGCTCAGTGCAACAACACAGGGAGATAGCAAGGCAAACCAAGTATAGGCACAAGAATGAAAGGAAGGCCCTGAAGTCAAACTGTGAACAGCCACACATGTATACAACTACTTCACAGGAGACCACCAGCAGCACAACACACAGGGCCCATTGACACACTCCATGACTGCCAAACACCAGTAGGAATCTACACACATACCCCCCTCACACCAGCACTACACAACACCAGTGTCAAACACACTGAAGGCTGGCAATACTTGCCAAGCAATACACAGACAAACAATCACACACCCTGGGGGTAGCCACAAACATCACACGCACACACAGGGATGCCAGAACAAATGTCTGCACAAAAACAACAGACAAACACATAACCCAACAGAAACACACACAGAACCACAACAAGAACAGACATGCCCTGTGCAGCTAAACTGTGGAAAGGCAATGGGAGCACAGACACAACAGGAGTGCACAACCTCATCACTCAAGAACAATGCACAGACAACATACCACAACACAGACAAGAAGTGCATCAGCACAGAACAACACAGCCACATCAAACAAACAACAGATGCACAGGCAAAACAATCACATAGCAAACACAGCAGGACATCAGGGGATGCACACCAGGCAATGACAAGGCAACAGATACACACAGCACTGCATGCACAACAAGCAGTGTGTGCATACCAAGCATACCAGCCACACACAGACATGAGTGACATAACATTAACCCACACAACACCAATCAGCACAGCACAAAGACAACAGCACACCCAGGAAGTGAAGCAGTACCACAGCCAACACACATACATCAAACAAAACACCAACAGATGCACAAGTCTGGGATAGAAAGGTGGAAACAACTTGACCAGAGGACTGGGCTGCACACACAGTTGAACTGCATATGAGCAACCATGACTGCCAAACAGCACAAGAACATCACATACAACCCATTGGGGAAATGCCCTGAGTGACACATTGCTCCTGGCCAAAGAACTGCACCACAAAGCACAGTGTCACAAATGAAGTGATGGGGAGGCACACACACATGTAAAGCAAGTGGACAGCTGACATCAAAGTGAACTGTACTGCATGTCAGTAGGTGACATGGCAGGAGTGTACCATACAAAAATAGAGGTAGTGCAGACTCACAATCGGTAGGCATCTGAAGCACAGATAGGGGATGTATGACACCACACACAACATGCCATACTGGAGGCAAAAAGGCACCATGTGACAGCAATGCATGAGAAAACACAACCGCAATGGCAGTGTGGAGCAGCAGGTCTGCAGTCTCCACAAACAGTAACAAGACACATGGATGTTCAACAAAACACAACACTGACTTGCCAGTCACACACTCTGCATACTCACAAGTGACAAAAACAACAGGTAGGAGTCATCCAGAACTGCAAGGACACACCAACACACTGCACAGTGCACAACATACAACTCACATATGTGCATACAGCCACATCCACAGGGCTGAACAATCAAAACATCAGGCATACAACTCCTGGGTGACACATGTGTGTAGTTGACAATGCAGGGGCATGCACACATCAACACTTCCGACAAACTCACCCCCTTCACACTGTACACTTCCTGACCATTCAAGAGCACACATTGAAAGTAAGCCATGGGACTAGGATGACTGCCCATCACAAGATGACCACACACATATACTACTGGGCACACATAAAGGAAGAATACACATACATGATGACCCTGGCTAGCCTGCCTACAATCATGTGTATAGAATCCCACTCTGTGCTGGCAGTGCCTGTCACACCTGTAAAAAATAGAGTAAGTGAGCCAAGACATTGGCTATGTTGAAGTGGCACACAGACCATGTGGCACAGTAAACCATATACACACAGCAAAAGAACTTTATACAGTAAGGACACTGACAAAACAGACAACAGGAGCAACTGTCTTTATTCACATATTGCACAGATAGGCACCATGAGAAGAGCATGGCACAAAATGCAGAGTATGTCCATGAGAAGCTGCACAGGCAAGGGCAAAACAGCAGTGAACAATAAGGCCAGTGCAAAGTGCAGAGTGTGTCCATGAGAAGCTGCACAGGCAAGGGCAAAACAGCAAGGCCAGTGGTCAGTCCAGGGTGCAGAGTATGTCCATGAGAAGCTACACAGGCAAGGGCAAAACAGCAGTGAACAACAAGGCCAGTGGCCAGGGCAAAGTGCAGAGTATGTCCATAAGAAGCTGCAGAGGGAAGGGCAAAACAGCAAGGCCAGTGGCCAGGGCAAAGTGCAGAGTATGTCCATGAGAATCTGCACAGGCAAGGGCAAAACAGCAGTGAATGACAAGGCCAATGGCCAGGAAAAAGTGCAGAGTATGCCCATGAGAAGCTGCACAGGGAATACTTGAACACAGCCAAGAGCAACAAGACCAGTGGCAAAAACGAAGTGCAGGGTATGTCCAGGAGAAGCTGCACAGGGAATACTTGAACACAGAAAAGAGCAACAAGGCCAGTGGCAAAAACAAAGTGCAGAGTATGTCCAGGAGAGGCTCCACAAGGATTGTGTGTGACTGTACCTTTCCATGGACAGCAACACAGTCAGGGGGTAACAATGTGCAGTACAGGCCCACCTGGGTGAGAGACAGGTGTGTGAGGGTGACTACCACTCAGACTTTGCTGTCAGGCGGACTGGGAGCTGGCTGTGTCTCGGGGACTATTGGGGCACCTGACCGGGGAGAGAGCGGCCCAGCTGAGGTAGAGCTATCAGTGGCTTGGCAAGCTGGAGGGCTGCTTGGACCAGGTGGTGTAGTGGCACGTGGAGGTGGAGTCATGCAGACGGGAGACAAGGTGTGGCTGGGAGATTGTGGAGGGCTGCCCTTCAACTTCTTGGGGATCCTAAATGGCTCCCCTGCATTGGTATCAATTGGAAGTGATGTGGACACAACAGGAACACTCACCACCAAAGCTGCATCAGGTGCAGATGCTGGCACCCCCTCTGGTGATGTGCTGGATCCAGCGGAACGCTTTGCCTGGCTTCGCCTTTGCCCCCCTTCCCCTGTTTATTAGGTGTTACCCCTACAGTGCCCTCCTTCCCCTGCTTCACTGGGCTTGGAATGGGAGTCGAGGTGGTGGGTGAATCTGCCTTGGAGCCCTTCCTAGGTGTACCCTTGGCATGCACCACCTTCTCGGTGGGCACAGAAACTGTTATGCTTCTCTTTGCGGGATGCTTTAGGGACAGAAGAGTCCTTGGATGGGGATGCCTCTGAGGCATGTGAGCCTGACTTCTGCTTCTTTGCATTTTGTCCCCTGGTGTTGCCTGACAGGCTTTTCTCTCTGCGCTCTGGGATGGCTTTGGTCTTCTGTGGGGATGGTGTCTGCGTCCGGGACCGCTTGGGTTGCTGCTGCTGTGTGCTTCGTGTGGTGTATCGTGACTTTGATGTATGTTGACCGTGGTCACTATTGTCAGACGTGGCCAATGCCAGGGGAGTGGACAAAGGGACCGAAGCTGTACTGTGAGTATGTGCCTTTTGAAGGGCTGACCTCACTGTGGAGGACAAAGCCTGGACAGTCCGGTGCAGCCCACCCACGCCTGAATGTATGCCCTCCATGAAAGCAACCACCTGTGCCAATTTTTTGTCGTGGTCAATGAAGGCATTGAGGAGAGCTGTCTGGCCTACACACAGCTGGCGCAAAAGGTCCACAGACTCAGCACTGATGGCAGCAGGGGGGACAGGGGCAGCGGTGCCAGGGGTGAAGGACACTCTTCCCCTCTTACTGAGGCGGACACGGGCAGCACCAGAGGAAGTGGCTGGGAGGGTGGGCACTGGCCGCTGTGTGGTGGAAGATGATGCAGAGTCCCCGTTCCCTGTGCCTGCCAACATGGATGCATCCCCGCTGGCATCAGATGGTGTGGTACTTTCGTCTCAGGCTGGGATTCCTCCAGCAGACTCATGTCCCCCTCTGAGGCACTGGTGACATATGTGTCCCTGGACTCCTGTGCAGCTGTTGTGCTTGTTTCACCACCACTGGTGTCCGTCTCCTGTCCCTCCGTGACAACAGGAGATGCTGCATTAGAGAGAGAGATGTAGGGTCAGTTCAGTGGCAGCAACAGAACAGACATATGCAAGCAATGCATAACAAAAGATGACTAAATCTACATGTTGCACACCACCCTGTACAATCACATTGGGTGGGCCTGTCTGCGCCCGTCAGCGACTGACAGAGGCTGGGCTGGGCATCCCCTCTTACGTTTTGGAGCCAGAATGGGTGAGCGCAAATTAGCTTCTTCAAATGACATGGTGAAGATGAAAGCAAAAGTCCCCCGCAATTGTGCCTCCATAATATCTTACTTAACGACAGCTGTGGGACCCATTACATCTGAAATTCATAATGTGGAAGCCCAATTGGCTATGGGAGGTGAGGCAGTTGTTGGTAATCCCCTCCAGCTGGAGGCCTCATCTGATGAGATTCCTAATCTTATTCCGGTTGAGGATCCTCCGGAGGAAGTTTGTGGCTTAATGCGAGACAGTATCTCTTCATTGAACCCATACCCTGTACCATGAATTAGAGATGTTGATAGTCCGGACAAAATCCTATTTAAGGAGTCGGCTTCGGCCCCCGTAAGGAAGAAGAGAAAGAAGGACACCAAGCTCGGTTTGAACAATAAGGAGCTGGTAATGCAGGAGGGGGGAAGAAGTCGCTCAACTGTGGAGGAGCGGCCGCCCGTCCATCTTGTAAACAACACAAAGGACATGGAATTAGTTCTTAACCCATATTGACACTCTCTTTGACACACTAAGGGTTGAGATAATTAATTGTATGAATTTAGGGCTGAAGGGATTATGAAGAAACTAGCTTGTCTAGAAAGAAAATGGGAGGGTGTGTCATGTCCTAATGCTATTACCAGGGAGTTGAATAGTAATATACAATGTAGCAAAACGCTTTGTAACAAGAATACCCTACATGTTACCAGGGCGACTCCCATGGGGGATGGCAGTGCAATTGTGCCTCAGTCAGGGATTACGCCTGGAAAGTCCCCCCAAAAAGCCGAAATGAGTGATAATCAGGTTGGGTTACCTAGGAAGTCGGAAATAAGATCAAAGGCGGAAATGTGTAAATTGATGGGGGGGGGGGGTTAACCAGGTCAGGCTCCATCTGCCACCTGAAGCCACCCCGTTAGTGGCAGTTTTAACCGGGGTACCCCTTCTTAAGGAAAATGTTGTGGAAGCACCTGATGAGTTAATTCGTAAAGTTAAATTCTGGTGTGCTTTGCACTCTGAAGGAGGATTTAATGCATCTTCACATGTTATTATGGCTAGACGGGTCGGGTGGGTAGTTCCCTGCCCCAAACAGAAGGAGGGTGTTGGAAATGGCCCTTTTTGCAGGGTCATCCCTAAACATTTTGCCTTCCTCCTGTATTCTTTTTTACCTGTTTGTGTTGATTTTATGACTCTGGGCACTTTACCACTGCTGAACAGTGCTAAAGTGCATATGCTATCCCTTTGTAAACATGATATGTGAATTGGTATATCCATGATTGGCTTATTTGGTTTACCTGTTAGTCCCTAGTAGCGTGGCCTCTGTGTGCCCAGGGCTGGTAAACCAAATGCTGCTGGTGGGCCGGCAGCGCTGGTTTGCGCCACCCACAGAAGCAGCTTGTAAAGTGTGTCTCAGACCTGCCACTGCAGTGTCTGTGTGCAGTCTAGAACTCAAAAACACATGAGCTCCACACTGTGTGGAGTAGGGAACAAGAGGCACAGGGTTTTAGGAGCTAGCAGCCTCCAACTATGAATGTTTAACCACAAAAGAGCTGCTCCTAAAGTGATAACCACTATAAGGTTTGAGTTATATTGTGAGTGGAGACATCTCACAAAAAGTAACGGACTGGTCTCACTCACCACCTGGTGTCATGCTTCATCATTGACCAGTCCTCGCCCTCTAAAACCTTGGTTTGATAGAGGGCGGGCATACACCTGACGACAGGGATGCACTTCTAAACTAAGTGGGGGCCCGTGTATGAGTGAGTGAGATTAAAAATCATTATAGTTATCCTCATTGTGGTTATCACTTTAGGAGCAGCTCTTTGTGGTTAAACATTCATAGTTGGAGGCTACTAGCTCCTAAAACCCCGTGCCTCTTGTTCCCCCCTCCACACAGTGTGGAGCTCATGTGTTTTTGATTTCGTACAGCTGATGGCTGTGGGAACATAAACAGGGGTAAAAATATTCCTAACAATAGGAAAAAGTACTGATTACCCAAGAATCAGACTAATAGGAACTGACGGATACAGTTAATCCCCAGTCCTTTCCCCACAGATAAAAAGAACGGATCACAATTTGATCCAGACAACCCATCAACTTACCCTATCTCACCTCACTCTACTGTAACCATGGATACGGAACTTTCATTTGGGGATGAGATCTTAGCTGAGATCCTCAGTGCACCATCTTTGCTAGCTGAAACTGTGGTAGCTCAAACAGTTAAAATCTCTGACGAATGGGAAGCAATATCAACAAAGATGAAAGATCAGATATGCACGGCCCTACATGGGGCATTTATGACAGAGTACCTCAGAAAAAACACCGCCCGTGAGGACTCATAGTCACCAACGAACCAAGGTTGTTACTTAACAATGAAGAGTTCCGTACTAATTGGTCATGCATTGCCTGGAAGTGTACCAAGGATTGGCTCATTTTAATCATCAAAACCGCCAGGCAGCTGGCTGCTGCCCTCCTTGTTGAAATTCAACAAAGTGAATGCAAATTAAAAACAACGGTACAGTTGTCAGTCTTCAAGAAGAAACTTGAAGAAATTAACAATGACCACTCCGAGTACAAAGACTACCTCACACAATCGAAGTTAACAAAACTGAGAAAAGATGTGCAGAAGTTTAGTAGAGAAACAGCGTATCCATACATAACGGACGAACACTATGACAAACCTGCCCATAGCAAACAGGCAGAAAACAAAGATTCAGACCTACTCCATTGAATTGGACTTTCAGCTCAGGGGATGAAAGGAGTGACACTAGCAGTGATGAAAGCTCAGGACAACAGCAGAATAGACAGCAGGGCTACCGCCAAACAATGGCACCACAACCACCACCCTTTGGTTTTTGGCAACAACCTTACTTTCCACCAGGATTTGGCTTCCCACAAGGTCCCCAGCCTTTTTTATACCGGGGCGGGGGCAGAGGCCGACAAAAAAGAAGGAACACAAGGGTGCAGTGGGAGGACCAACCATCCACCACGGTGGTGACCAGGAGCAAAGGGAGGGCGAACATGCCCTCAACAAGCAGGGAATAACCAACATTGTTAACCTCAGCAAACATGTTCTGACTACTGATGAGGAAACAGTCCTATCAAAAGGACTGGGTTTCGTCCCTACACCAAAGAATGATGCCTTTGTACTCCACACAGAACTTGCACAGTTCTTCAGAAAACTTAAGCTACGCGATTACTTTGGTGATAATGAAGACAAGACTGAAGAAGTAAAAACTACAACAGGACTTAGAAAGAAGTCAATATTCCAACCACCAGCCCAGAAAACCTCATGTCAAGTACTAGCTTTTGAAGAAGCAGTACTCAACAAAATCAAGGGGATCAACTTCCAGAGTACCAAGGGTTTCCAAAACCTTACGAAAAATTAGCACACAGCACTGCAAAGTCTGAAGAACAACCACGATCTTGTGATAAAACCCGCGGACAAAGGTGGAGCAATTGTGATTAAGGACCAGGAGATGTACCAAGAAGAGTGTAAAAGACTCCTCTCAGACACAGTTAGTTACGCCATACACAGAATTGATCCAACCACATCCCTCATGACGAGAATCAAAAATATGGTAGAGGAGGCCCTCACCAATGATTGGATTACTAGACAGGAGGCGGGTTTCCTTATTAATGAGGAACCTAGGATCCTTAGATTCTACACGCTCCCTAAGATCCACAAGTCTGGACCCCCCCACCCGGAAGACCCATCGTATCCGGGATTGGATCAGTTCTGGAACCTCTTTCGCAGTTTTGCGATTGGTTCCTCAGACCGATTGTGAAAAAATCACATTCCTACCTTAGGGACATCAAGGATGTCCTTTACCTTCTCCGAGATCTGGAAATAGATCCTACAGAGAACCTTCTCATAAAAATGGACATAGAGGCCTTATACACAAGCATACCACAGAGACAAACCTTGGAAGTGGTGGAACAAATTATCCTAAACATGGAGTGGAATTTCATCACTCCCCAACATTTTGTGATGGAATGTGCTGAATTAGCACTAACTGAGAATTTTTTCGAATTCGAAAACACCATCTACCACCAGATTACCGGTACTTCGATGGGCAGCACTTTTGCCCCAAGCATGGCATGTCTCTATGTCCAACAATTTGAGGAAGACCACATTTACAATCCTAATAATCCATTCCTGAAACACCTTAATGTGTGGAAACGCTTTATTGATGATGTGCTGATTGTATGGCACGGAACCAAGGAAGAGGCAACAGAATTTGTCCAATGGGTCAGTTCCAAGGACACCCATCTCAGATTCACACACACGATTGATGTGAACCACACAATTTTTCTGGATCTAGACATTACCATAACCCAAGAAGGATTCACAACAAAGGTTCATAACAAAACCACAGATAAAAACATTTACTTCTCTATGAGAGCTACCATCCTAGGGCCCTGAGACAAAACCTCCCGGTAGGTCAGTTCCTCCGAATCCGACGGAACTGCTCGAATACAACAACCTTTGAGGAGCAGGCTGAACAACTGGAAAATAAACTTCTAGAACGCCACTACCCGAGAAAAATGGTGAGACGAGCAAGGAAACGTGCCAAGAACAATCCAAGAGAGTCACTACTAGAGGATATAACAAAAAGAGACACCAAAAGACCATTATGCGTTACGATATACACTCCAATCTCAAACAAAGTACAAAAAATCATGAGAAAAAACTGGCACATCCTCAATAGTGCTGGAAACCAGTGGCAGCCACCTTTATTTGCCTTTAGAAGGAACAGGAGTCTGCGCGACAAACTAGTACACGCAAAGAGACCATCGACCGGAGAAGAGGAAAAACAAACCCTGTGGAGCCAACCACGGCCCGTCGGCCACTTCTCCTGTGGAAACTGTACATCCTGCGCACTCACTTCTAATACCAAGGAGGTAGACATAGGAATGGGGATCCCTTGGCAACTGCGAGAATACAGTAATTGCAACACGGAGAACGTCGTATACCTCTTGAACTGCCCATGTGACCTCAAATACGTTGGCATGACCACCAGGAAAATCAAAGTGCGTATCAATGAACATCGGAGCACGATTCGGTGTAAAAAGACCAACACCAAACTGACTCGTCATTTCACTGAAAAATCCATAAAGACACAGACCTGAAATGGACCATTCTGGAAGTAATGAAAAAACAAAAGTTTGACCTTACTAAAGCCCTACATGTAAGAGAACAACGCTGGGTGTTCCGTTTACGAACCTGGGACAAAGGGCTCAACGATGAAATACCGTGGCTCCAAACGGGGCGTTGAAACCTCTAACAACCACCAGTAGATTAATTCACACTAACACATAGACGAAGTGTACCTGTCTATGTGTCACACGACACTGTGAAACCATCGGTACATGCAGTGCCCTGTCTTAAATGAGTTTACTTAAAATGGGATGAGTCTACCTGGAATTATCACACTTAGCTGGCTTTTTAACTAAGCCGAAGTCGTGAGGCTAATAGGCCACATGCCCTCCAAAGTCATCCTCCCCCAGCTGGAACCGTCTCTCACCCAGGCTTAACGCATGAATAGAAATGATAGCGCAGACACTCAGCGCTGATACCCAACATTTGACATCCCTACCCTTATCACCCTCATTATGATCTTCCTTTGGAATACCTGTTTGCACAAGTGCATCAGAGCAAGTCCAACTGAAAACTGCCCGCTAGTACACGCACAACATCGCCCATCTGGGCAGCTCTAGACTCTGGGTAGAATACCCCCCCTTTGTTCTGGGCAATCAGCCGCTCACCCGTTCACACACCGGGTGCTCAGCAGTCACGCACCAGTCACACACAGAGCAGACGTGTACTTCTGCCCCTTCTGCAAAATCTCGCCCCTCTGGGCAGTTGAAAAAATCTAGGTAGAATTTCACCTTGCATCACAGTAATTGTCCGCCCACCCGTTTCCACATCGGGTGCCTTGGCAGTCACGCACCAATAGCACACAAGAGCATGCGTGTACTTTTGCCAATTTAAAACTAGGCACTGTCGCGTAGGGCACGGACCACCGCGCACTTTTCCTCAGTGATTTCCATCACGCGCTTCACTTCTCTAATCTGAGCATGTGCGTAACTCCACCATTTTGAAACCAGGCACTCGCGCTTCAGGACACAGGAAGTAGTGCTCCGGGTTTATTCACACTGTGCATGTGCACAGTGCGGCCATGGATGAATCAGGCTTCCCCTCCAGGGACACAGGAAACCACGCACCTGATTTCACTTAGCACCACTTAAAACCAATTTGCTTAAGTGAGCAGACTATAAAAGCACAACGGCTCTCCACCCAGTCCTACACCGGGGAGGAACGGGAGCAGTCGCCTAGGATCCACGCAGGAAACTTTCCTTGAGGCAGTAAGGGTGTGAATAAGATCGGGTTGAATGAAAGTACTTTGGGGAAATTAGCACAATTGAGGATGAATGTTCTGTGTGTTTGTACTTGAAAAACCATAATTCTCACGCCAGCTGTGATCTATATGTTTTTTCCACATGTTCTGACAAACAGGGGTTTCCCCTCCCCTCCCCTACTCCCATGGGGCCAGTAGCTTTGGTTTTTAGGGTAAGAACAGTGAGACACGTGCTCTAACCTTTGCATCCCCATCATGTACACAAATTGAGTGGCACATGTCACATGAGTAGTCACTCAATTGAGTTCAGTTATTCGCCACTACTACTGTCTGTTGTTATATATTTTTTCTCTCCCTAAATTTTCTTTTACAGGCTTGAATCTAGGAGCCATCCAATTGTGGAGTGTGACAGTGATCACGCCCACACAGTGGTACACTCTTGCCCCCATTTACATATTTAGGTCCTGATGAATGCCCCCCTCCTGGGCCAAGACGGCAGAAACATGTCGACCTCTAAACACAACGGTTAGGGGACACTAATTCCCCCACATACCGTCACCTGCTTTTAAACATCATATAGTTACCTTTCACATTAAAAAACACAATGAGGATAACTATAATGATTTTTAATCTCACTCACTCATACACAGGCCCCCACTTAATTTAGAAGTGCATCCCTGTCGTCAGGTGTATGCCCGCCCTCTATCAAACCAAGGTTTTAGAGGGCGAGGACTGGTCAATGATGAAGCATGACACCAGGTGGTGTGTGAGACCAGTCCGTTACTTTTTGTGAGATGTCCCCACTCACAATATAACTCAAACCTTATAGTGATTATCACTTTAGGAGCAGCTCTTTTGTGGTTAAACTGCCATCTTGGCTGTGAAGTGCACCCACTTCCCTGCCCCTGAACCTTCCCTTGGCATCATGTAAGCCACCCCTATGGTAGGGTGCATTGTATGTGTAAGGTAGGACATGCTCTGATGTGTGTAGCATGTCCTGGTAGTGAATTACACCCCATTTCATTTTTCACTACTGTAAGGCTACCTGTTCTCCATAGGCCAGAATGGGCAGTTTGACTATCACACTCTATAGTCTTAACTGACCCCAGGAACATGGTAGAAAAACGAATTTAGTATGCCTGAGCTCAGAATATTAAAATACATCTTTTAGTGAAGTTTATTTTTATATTCTGGGTTTGAAAATACCACTTTTAGAAAGTAGGTATTTTCTTGCCTAAGCCTTCCAGTGTGCTCTGTTGTTATGTGTATTGGCTGTCTGGGTTGGGGAATTGCAGTAGACAGGGTGAAGTGTTTCAGTGGTGAATAGAGAGATCTGCCTCTAGATGGGTGGGAGGAGTTGCACCTGGGACCTGAATTGGGCTGTGCCTTCCCTCCACAATGCTGGCTCCATCTCCTATGGTGCGTCTGATGTCTCTGTCCTGCAGCCTGAAAGGAAAGAAGCAGCCTGGTAAACAAAGTGCTCCAGGACTGAGCAGAACTGGTTCTGGCTGGGTTCAGTGACTTGTGACCCTTTAGAACAAAGACTTTTGGGGTATAAATATCTGTGCTGAAACCCCTACAATTTGTATTGCCCCTGGATCTCAAGACCAACCTCTGTCCGTGGAACTGAAGAAAGCTGCAGGAGAGGACTGTCCTGGTGTTGTTTGCTGTTCCCTGGATTGGCCTGCAGTAGTTTTCATTGGACTGGAAAAAAGAGCAAAAATGAGCTGTAAGAGAACTTTTTAATCTTGAACCTGCAATCACCCAAGGGCTAGAGAGAGAGCTAGCCCCCTGACTGAATTCTCAGGCCCAGTAGACTTCATTTCGTCGCTAAAGCCTCAAAATTATCGCTAACGCCCAAAAATCATCGCTACACCTACAGAGCGTAAAGAAAATCATTGCATCGCTGCCACTGAAGGCTCGCTGGCCTGATTATCACCCCGCACGTTTGCGGCCAGAAAATCATCGCTACAGCTGCTGAGCGTAAAGAAAATCATTGCATCACTGCCGCTGAAGGCTCGCTGGCCTGATCATCGCCCCGCACGTTTGCAGCCAGAAAATCATCGCTACAGCTGCTGAGCGTAAAGAAAATCATCGCATCACTGCCGCTGAAGGCTCGCTGGCTTGATCATCGCCCGCACGTTTGCGGCCAGAAAATCATCGCTACAGCTGCTGAGCGTAAAGAAAATCGTCGCATCGCAGCCGCTGCGGGCCCGCTGGCTTGATCATCGCCCCGCACGTTTGCGGCCAGAAAATCATCGCTACAGCTGCTGAGCGTAAAGAAAATCGTCGCATCGCTGCCGTTAAGGGCCCGCTGGCCTGATCATCGCCCCGCACGTTTGCGGGCAGAAAATCATCGGTACAGCTGCTGAGCGTAAAGATACTCGTCGCTAACCCCCGTTAGCGTGAGGAAAAACCTAGCTAACCCGCCGGAGCGACATTTCTTGTGGATTATTTGACAACATCTCAGAACTGTGAGTAAAAAGGGTCGCAGAGACCATTGCCCTGAACTGAGCTTTACCTTCCCCATTGGAACTATTTTTGCAGCATCCAGAGAGAACTATTTTTGTACAGTATTGTGGTTTCCTCGTTATTTGGTCTTGTGATAAGCCTCTATATAAAGATAACAATTTTATTGATAACTACCTGTGTTGTGTCCTTTTGTAGTGTTCCTCACTGTATTTGCTGTGTATGATCATCAACGCTTTACACACTGCCTCTAAGATTAGCCTAACTGCTTGTGCTAGGTTACCACAGGGTGGAGCAGGGATTGTCAAGGGGGTGCAGCCTGTCACTCTGACTTAGAAAGAAGGGTCCCTGCTTGGACAGTGGCCATCCACTGCCAACCAGAGACCCCCATTTCTAACAGAGGGTGATTGTGTTGTTATTAATTTTGACCAAAGGGATAATGCGGGTTTGCTTTTTCGAGGTAACAAACAGGGGGGGAAAGAGGGTATTATTGCATTTCCCTTAGGCTTCTTTTAGCTGCCCAAAATTGCTGATCGACCATACAACCTCACACACAGGCATGAACTGGACATTAGTTTTAAGCCCAGGGGTGACGATCACTTTCAGGAGGGATTAGGTGGTAATCCTGCTGCTCCCCTAATCTTGGGGAGAGAGGTAGGAGTAAGCTCTGTCAACCACAGGCTAAAATTAGCGAATAGATTTTTGCCACTGAGCCAGATGGACAGGAATGATTGACTGATTGGTGGCTCCCCTATACAGGGGCAAGTTGTAGATACTCAGAGGGTGGATCCAAACACTCTGCCCAATAAAAATGGGCCAAAAGCGCCAAGTCAAGTGAAAATGCTGAGTTAGAACATAGCAGGATGACCCTTATGGAATGATTTACTAAGGGATTATGAGATCATCGGGCTCCAAGAATCTTGGGAAGTTGACAATATTTTTTGGCTGGATGGTTACGCAACATAACGGGCAGATCCAAAGGTGGTTTTATAACTATGATCTCATTAAAGGTTGCAGGAAGCCATCGTAAACTGGATCTCGGTTTATCGAACTGTCTTGCTGTTGAAATTGTTCCCACCAATGCAACTAGGATTTTAATTGAGAACTTTTATAATTCATTTGATAGATCTAATGCTATAGAGCATCTATCTAGTCTTAAATTGTTTCTAGAATCCTATAAGGAGAAACAAGTCACACTTTATTCGGTAATAATTTTGGGTGATTTTAATATTTATTTATGTCAAACAAAATTGCCAGGTTACAGATAGTTCAGGCCCAGGGAAATATATGGAGACACATTTTGAACATACACAACAAGGTGTATTTCTTGATGACATCCTGTTGAAGTTTGGTCTCCCATACCCAATTGAAGGGATTGGCGAGGTAGTTGTACTGATCCAGCGCAAAAGACAACATTTACATATTCTCCTTATGTCACAGATTCTTATTCACAAAGGTTCATTCATACATTCATTGGTGGGGCCCATAACACCAACACACTTCACATTCACAAAAACTCACTTGAATCTGTACACAGTGGAAGGGGTTTCTGGACATGTGGGTACCATATTATTTATCAGGATTAATTTTCGTACTACTTTATATATACATTCTATATACACTTTCTGAATCCTGACTTCATCATCAAGGCACTCCACCGTTTGGTCGATGGACCAACTAGTTGGACTCGTTGATGGTGAATTAGAACCAGCTAAAACACAATTAAATTCTAGGAAAACATTTGATATCTTCAGTGATTAATTTAAGAACCACAAAACTTGTTTCTTGTTAATGCAATTTGTTTATCTAAATCATTAATCAATCCTTTTAATCTTGCATTTATTTACTACAGCTCATAATTTGAAACTCAGATTTATTAAAGAGTAATTAAACATTTTAGAAATTTCATTTAAACATAAATGAAGGAAAAATGCAGTAAATCATTTACCAATGAACAGGCAACAATAGCTTCAAATCAAATAGGGAGTTATCCGCATTCTCAAGTAAAGATTCCTTCAGACAGGCAGTCTGACCCTCACCAAGGGATCAAACCGTTAGGCAAAAATGCAGGATATCTGAGATTCTGCAATGTCCATACATCAATCCGCAGCATGGATTAACTCCATACCCAGACTGGAAGCATAGAACTTAATGAAAAATAGGAAAGTCAGGAAAATTGAAAGAGGAACAACCACCCAACAAGAACTCCCTCTCAAAGAATAACCCAAAGACGAACGCAACCGCAAACTCCAACTGCAACTCTCGAACTCCTCCCGAACCCACCAACACCCGTAATGACAGTTGAGGGGTTATTATACCTTTTCTTGCCTTACTTCATACAAAATATTGCAACTTTAGGGGCAGACCAAATGTTCTGATTGGACAGTTTAGGGTTATCAATAGTTCATTGCATTCTTCCCAGTGAAAACTGGGTTCTGCATAGTGACTTGGCACATGAGTTCACAAATTGTGATGGTCCTTCCGATTTCCATGCGGGGACCAGCAAATGTATCTTTTCAAGGCAAAAGGGTCCTATTGACAGTTTCATTCTTTGTCTCTTCCTTGGTTCTCATACGGTCATCTACTGGCTTGCGGTCAAATACCCAACTCATCGACCTTGGTAGGGAACACGGTGTCTGGAGTTCATTTCACCTCGTGATCTCCAGAGCTATCTGGGCATGCGCAGAAATCATCGCGCGCACATGGTGGCATCTGCTTCAGAGAACGCCATCTTGAGTACTGCGGCCTAGTAGGCCCGAATGTTAACTAAGCGAAAATAGACATATCAGCAATTAAAATATAGAAATGAAGGTTCTAATGTTCAAACCCACACTAATCCCAATATATATTAGTATCTTCCTAGCTGCAGCAACATTTAAAGCGATAATACTTACCATACGATAACTTTGAGCCACAATACAATCACGAAGCAATATAAACCATGCAATTTTACTATTTTAACACAATCTAAGGTTGGTTTGCATACCATTGTTAATTATTTAACTTTGCCATGCAAGTAGCAATTTAATCCCACGTGTATTTATGTTTATCAAGGTGCAAATATTGATTAGTACCACTTCCACTTCAAACATGTTATGTAAATTAATTTTAGAATGATTACGTAATTAATTTCATGCAAATTAGAGGAGGTATACAAAATCTTGTTTTACCTGCTCCATCAATCCCCCCTTTGGTGATTTTAAACATCACCACTACTCACTAATTTCACTAAATTTAACTAAGGAAATGGTTTTATTCGAATCCACTTGCATTTGTCAGTTCAAACAATAGTGTTCTCCACACTGTTCTTTTTTGTTTTCTTGTACACATTTTCTTTAAATTCTTCTAATTCTATTTTCTCTATTTCTCTTTCCCTTCTTTCTTTCTCTTTATTTTTCTTGTTTTCTCTTTTTATCTTATTTTGTAGTTTTCTTCTCTTTATGCACAGACATCCTAATCTCAATATTAACACTAGAATAATCACAAAAGTCACAGGTATTAGTATTTTGCCCACAAAAGAGCTACCTAATTTTGTTAATAAATTCTTAATAGAGGAAAAACTTTTACCAAGTTTTTCCCATACACCTTCAACCTCCATTGGAACAATTTCTTCATGCAATTCAGGTATATTTTTAATATATTTCTTTATATTCTGACTTTTGTCAGGAATGTAAGTACAGCAATGTTGTACTTTCAGCATTCCACAGACTCCTTCCTCTTTTGCCAATATAATGTCAAGGGCAAGTCGATTTTGCATTACCATAGCTCTCAGGGCAACCATTTCGGTATTTACAATTAAGAACCCTCCAGCTGTGTTTGTTGATAAACGATCCACAACTGTAGACAATTTTCTAATTTTATGTGCATTCAGAGATATTCCAACTGCTGGTATCAGTGCTCCAAAAATATCACCAATAATTTCTGGCCAACTCTCCCTTCTTCTACATGTTAGCTGTCTACCTATTTCATGCAATCCATTTTCTCCCCTTTCTACATGAAATATTTTTGGAAAGACCAGGCCTAAGTAGCAAGTTCCGTACCAATGGTCCGGCACGTTTAATAGGCTTTGTTTCCACAAATGTAGTATATTCCAGGGAATACTGGATCTTTTCCTCCTTTAAATCCCCATCCTGCCAAGATTTTGTATAAATCCTGGCACTCACTTGCACCTACAAAATAAAAATTATCTCTTCTTATGCATAATTTCCCTTTCTGGGGCCTATCTAAAGCCATTGCCGGGTTTGTTTATCCTTTTAAATGATTTTCCTTCCCGACATCCCAAAATGGTGTTTCCATCTTTTCCCCAGTCACTTTCTTTTGCATTTTGATTCTCCTCTCCTCTACCATATTCAGGAAAGTTTTCTCTTCTTTTCTTAAACTACAAGTAAGGTTGTTCTTAAACACTTCTTCTAAAGTTAGTTTTCTTGTTTCTAGGAAAATTCGCAAAGATTTTACCAGGTTTCACCTTGTTTAATTCAGGAACTACAGGAATTTGTGAGAAAATATTATCTATGTCAGTGTAATAATATTCTAATTTGCCTGTTTAATAAAACAAACTTGCTAAGACACTACAAGTTGACTTAGGGACGATCCTAATATCCAGCCCTTTAAATAAGGAGAGTGGGAGAGGAAGGTAGCCCTTTATGCAGATGATATTCTTGTTTTCTCTTCAAATTTACAGGCAGCATTTCCAGCTGTTATTAGTCTGGCTCAGGAGTTTGGGCTTATCTCAGGCTATGAAATCAATGCTTCAAAAACGGAGATTATGGGTTGGAATTTAGGAGTAACCCAGCATCAGTACCAGACCAGTCCTAAAATGAAGTACTTGGGGATAAACATTCAGCAGGACATCACTAGCATAGCTGAGACTAACTTGACCAGGGTAGCAAAGGAGTGCCAGAGGCTAATGAAATCTTGGGCCTCACTCCCTCTATCCATTATTGGCAGGGTTAATCTGGTCAAGATATCACTACTCTCCAAAATTACTTTCACTTTTAATAGTATTCCCCTCCATTTTGAGAAATCTCTAATCGACAAACTGCGGAGGAACATAAATTTGTTTGTTGGGCATATAAATCACCCAGGATCGCCTGGAAAAAATGGAGGCGCAGGAGAGAAAAGGGAGGTCCTGCTCTACCAGATATTCAGCTTTATGCCTGGGCCTTCCAACTCTCTCACTCGCGCATGCTCTTGAAATGCCTGTCAACACTGGGGTGGGCGCGATGTTTCTAGCAATGCTCAGGGCTGCTAATTTGTCGGTGGAAGGTTTTCTGTTTAAATTTGGCGATCCAAAGTTCTTCAAAAAAATCAAGCTGAAAGTTCTCCAGGGCTTAGCCAAAACATGGGTAAAACTAAGGAACTCTGTCGCACTTGGCTAATTTTCTAGTCTGGCTCCCCTCTGGGATTCCCCTGGGGCACCAGAGTGCTTGAGGGATAGGCTGGCAACTCCCTTGAGGGAATCAGGACTGGTTGTTTGGGGGGATTTGATCATGGTCTGTTCTCTTATTTCTTGCGAGCAACTTAGGGGTGTTGGCTTATCTAGATTTAAATACCTTCAGCTAGAAAGTTGGGCTCATTCACATTCTCAACGAGTTGGAGGAAGTCTTCCTCGGAGGTGGTAATTCCCTGGAACATCAGCTCGTAACGAAGCTCCCTGGGAGGAAGGAAGTCTCTTTATGGTACCAAACCATCTTGGAGGCGGTTGACGGCGAATTCAAACTGGCCGAGGACCTGTGGGGAGGGCCCTTACCTGCACAGGACTGGGATACAATATGGCAGAGCTCATGTAAGATTTTATATGAGGAGATAAAACCCGCATGGCTAAAAAGGAACCACCTGTTTACCATCCACAGGGCATACTTTTCTCCATTAAAACTCTAAAAAATCACTAAAGGCTTACCTGTCTGCTGAAAGAAATGTGGACTGGTCTCGGCTTCCGACATCCATATTTTTAAGGAGTGTCCCGCCCTTGTCTCCTTCTAGGAAAGTATCAAAAATGTTTTGGAAAATACCCTGGGAAGCCCTGTCAACATCGACTTACCTTTAATTATATTCGGCTTGGCAGACAATGTCAAGGGCCCTGCCAGATCACTGCTCTTTTATGCCATTTTACTAGCAAGAAGACAAATCTGCATAAGATGGATGGATTCTACTCCCCCCTCTCTTTTTGACTGGCAGATCTCGGTTTTGGCGGTCGCTAAGCTAGATTTAATGAGAACAGGCAGTAGAAAAAAGAAAGCTTTTTGGAACATCTTGCAATCCCGATAGGGCTCAGAGGAAAACGTTTTTTTTTTTTTTTCCCTTTGTCCTATGATTATGCTGCCTCTACACTCTTTGGGCTTTGTTGGAAACACCCAGTCTAGTACTGGCTGCCCCACGTTAAGAGCCATCTAGCTCCTGCAGTTTAGCAGAAGAGTTGTCTCAGCTGGTTTCTTCATGTCCACCCAAGAAAGTCTTGGTACCTGTAGGTGGGTTCTTTCAATCTCAGACTCCAATGCCTCTCAGCTTGCTGAGTGAGGGTATAGATAATCTGGGTGCGCATTGAAGTGAGATTGGCGGCGAATGAGGATTCAAAAAAAAAAAAAGTTGAAAAAAAAAAAGACACAAGTCATCCCATATGTCAAAGTAAGGTGATGATAAGTGACACCTTCAGATACAGATGCAGGCAACTGCATACAAACGTAACAATCTCTAACATCCATTGTTTCTACTTATTCGTATAATAGCTTTGCGAGAACCTTCTTAGAAAAAGCGTTTATAGACTTATCTTTATGAAGTTCTGTTCTATCTTCCAGTTTTGTGATATGACTGTCATCAGAGTTTTGGCTAACGGTTCCATTCATTGAGTGTCTGTCTTCATTTTTAAATGTTAATCTAAATGAAATAGTTATGACTAATATATTCCAAACAAGCATTAATAATCCTGTACAACAAAAACACATTCTACACCATCTTCGGAAAAATCCACATGTTGGATTTCTATTCTCAGTGTTTGCCATATTGTCAATAATCAGTGTCTTTTGACTTAGCCTCTTTCTTCAAAATTTTCCTTGTCTAAACCTAAGGCTGTAGTTGCCAACTTGGTTCTTTCTGGTCATTTATCTTATCCGGGCTTTCGATTCCTTTCAGAGTTGTTTGCCTCTTAATTCATGTGTGTATCATCCTTATCCATTGGCTCACAGTCTTCATTCGGAATTTCGTGGTCATCAGTTTCTTCTTTAATGTCAGACAATATTACTCTCAGAATTTCTGAGCCTTCTTCTTCCTTGTCCACCTTCTGCACAATCACTCTCAGACCTTCATGGCTATCAGCTTCCTCTTGTATATCAGGAAGTGCCACATATGTCCATTCTGGTGACTTGTACTTCTGGTTAGGCCTTTTTATTCTCTTTGTACGTTGCTTCTGATCCGTGTCCTCTTGTTTTTCTTGACTGGACACTTCATTCACTTGTTCTGCATTATCATGCTTTATTCTTGTCAATCAGTAGCTCAGTTTCTTGATTTTGTTGGGCCAAGCATCTTCTTTCAATGGCCTTTTCAATTGAGATCCTTTCTCATCTCGTTCGGTTTTCCCAGCCCTTTTTCTCAAATTTCTTTCCCCTTTATTTTCTGTTTCGCTTTCTTCGGATTCTGTCTCTGTTTGGATATCACTTTCTTTTAATTTTATTCTCAATATTTCCGGTTCACTGTCTGAATCTATCCCTCCTCGTGTTTCTTCCACACAATCTTCCTGCTGTCTATCTGACCCTTTTTCTACCTGTTTAGGTTGTGTCCCTAAACCTGCTCGGGGTTCTTCCGCAATCACTTCACCCTCACTCTCTGTATCTAATTCCTCTCCTTCTATCTCTACAATTTCCGGAGGAATTTCTCTTGTACTTGTACTCGGGATTTCTTGGTTAATGATTACTTGTTCAGTTTCTCCAGTTTCATGATTAGTTCTTTCTCGTATTCCTGCTTGCTCTGTCTCAGATTCAGAACTAGTATCTGAAATTTCAAGGCGTCGTCTTAGTGGTACATTTTCCTGACCAATAATTTTACTTCGACCTTGTTCATCTGCTTCTGGTTCTTGTCTTGTTTTTGTTTCTTCTGATTCTGATTCCGAACTGGTATCTGATACCTACGGATGTTGTCTTTCAGATTGATCTTCCGGATTAGGGATGCGAAGAGTGTGACTGGCATGAATCCAGTTCTTCACCCCTGCACACTTCACAGCAGTTGTCGTAATCAGAATCACTTGGCATGGTTTTCCCCAGCGTGGAACCAGACAATTTCTTCTGCGCTGTACTTTTGTGCGGACCCAAACTCCAGGACTCAGATCATGAGCTGGCTTCCTTTCAAGAGTGGTCGCATCTGGTCCAACCTGATGAAACACAGAATGTACCATATAAGCCAATCCTTTACAATAGTCCAAGACGAAGTCATCAGATATAGGCAGCAGTTTGTTGACAGGAACGAAAACATGTCTCTTTGCTCTTCCCATTATAATTTCATGGGGGCTCAGACCAGTTTTCCTATCAGGAATTGATCTAATGCTCATTAAGACAAGAGGCAAGACATCTGGCCATTTGAGACCTGTGGCCAAACACATTTTTCCCAATATGTTCTTTATGGTGCCATTCATTTGTTCCACCACTCTAGAAGACTCTGGTCGGTAGGCACAATGCGATTTTTGTTGTACTTTTAATGCTTCACAAATCAGTTTTATAATTTCATTCTGAAAATGTTTTCCCCTATCTGTTTCAATCGTTATTGGGAAACCAAACCTAGGAATGAACTCTCTCAGTAGGAGTTTCGCAAGAGTAACGCCATCATTTCTTCTGGTCGAGTAAGCCTCAACCCAACGAGAAAAGAGACAAACAATCACCAGTACATATCTTAACCTGTTGCATGAGGGCATTTCAATGAAATCAAGCTGCACACGAGTAAAAGGACCTCCCTCCCGTCCTATGGTTCCCAAGCTCACCACAGTTTTCCTTCCTGGATTAAGATGCTGGCATATGAGACATCTCTGGCAAAGGCTCTCAGCTATAAGCCGGAATTTTGCATTATACCAGGTTTGTTTGAAAAGTCTAATCATGGCATCCCTTCCAATGTGTGCTTGCCCATGGAACATCCGTGCCATGGTAGAGATCATGCTATCAGGCATTACTGGTCTTCCATCTCTGTAAACCCAAACTCTGTCCACCTCCCTTTGTGTGCATCCTGATTTTATCCATTGTTTTTTCTCTTCTTCTTCTGCTGCTTCCTGTAACTGTCTCACTTCATCCCATGTACTTACTGTGTTAGTAAAAAGCAAGGGACATAAACCCATTTCCTTTTCCCTGTTACGATTCAATGAGGTCTGATTTCGAGCACAGTATTGGGCTATGTCATTTGCAAATTCATTACTAGCTGACACATAATCTGTTCCTTTCTTGTGTGCTGTACATTTTACGACAGCTATTTCTTTAGGCAGCTGTATCACCTCAAGTAACTTGCCAACTATTTCTGCATTTCTAATTGGAGTTCCACTCGACGTCAAGAAACCTCTGTGGGACCAAATCTGCCCAAAGTCATGCACAACTCCAAACCCATATTGGCTGTCAGTAACCACAATGACTCGCAAATTCTTTCCCAACTTGCATGCTCTAATCAGTGCAAACAACTCGGCAACTTGAGCAGATCGTACTCCTTTCAAACAAGATGCTTCCAAGACAAGTGCACATAGCATATGCAGCACTCAAAATTCCTTCTTCAGTTCTCAGGCATGACCCATCTACAAACATCACATAGTCAGACTCTTTCAAAGGCATGTTCTTTATATCAGGACGCGGTTTGGTGCAAAATTCAAGCACTTCCAGACAATCATGATCAACATCATCCTTCACTTCGGCATTCACAGCATCAGGCAGTAACGTCGATGGGTTCACATTAGTGCATCTTACAAGATTTACATCTGTAGCATCCAAAATCACCTTTTCATATTTAGTTAGACGACTATGCGTCATGAACTGTGTTTTACTTCTTGTCAAAAGGATTGCTACATCATGTGGGACAAACACTCTCACAGGATATCCCATTACAATTCCTTCACTTTGTTCCAAGCTCTTACATGTAGCAGCTACTGCTTTCAAACATCCAGGCAATGCTACAGCTACTGGATCTAGTACAGCTGAAAAATAGGCAATTGGTCTTCTCAATCTTCCATGTCTCTGCACTAACACTGAAAGAGCACATCCATCTCTTTCACTGCAATAAAGCTCAAATTCTTTTTCATAATCAGGCATTCCAAGAGCCGGTGCTTCACACAAGCTGTCTCTCAATTGTTTAAAAGATTTTATCTCTTCTTTATTCAGCTCAATTGGATCTCTCACATCACTCTTTGTCAAATGCACCAATGGTTTTGCAATCAAAGAAAAATTACTAATCCACTGGCGACAGTATCCCACCATTCCAAGAAACATTCTGACTTCTCTCTGTGTCATTGGGGCTCTCATTCCTTTAATGATTTTAATCCTATCCAATGTTACTTTTCTCAGGCCTTTTGTCAATCTTATGACCTAAGTATTGTACTTCTTTCTGACAAAACTGTAATTTTGATGGTGATACTTTAAGTCCTCCATCTGCCAACTGAATTAACAGTGCAATTGTGTCAACAACACAGGCTTCTTGCGTCTTCGATGCCACTAATAGGTCATCGATATATTGGACTAGCACTGAACTTTCTGGCTTCTTTAAATCTTCCAGTGATTTTTTAAAGATCTGATTAAATATGGAAGGACTTTCTGTATGCCCCTGAGGGATACGGCACCATGCCAAAATACGCTCAACAAACCGAAACGCAAAATTTTGTTGGCTATCAGGGTGCAATGGAATAGAAAAGAAAGCATGACACAAATCAATGACTGTGTACCATTCTGCATCATGGGGAATCTGATATAGAATTACTGAAGGGTTTGGCACAATGGGACACCAAGGAACAACAATTTTTCACCTTTCTCAAATCCTGCACTATTCTAAAAGTCCCATTTGGCTTTTTCAAACCCATGATCAGTGAATTACATGGACTGCTCATTATCTCTCTTAGAATTCCTTGTTCAATCATTCTGTCTATTACAAGTGTTACTCCTGTAACTATCTCTGGTGTCAACTTGTACTGAAGAGTATTCGGGTAATTTACTCCTTCCTTTACAATTATTTTCACAGGATCTACTTTTTTCATTAATCCGACATCTTTTCCTGTGAAATCCCACACTTCTGTTTCCACTGTTTCTTTTAATTCCTGAGGCATTCCCTCTGGATCAAATACAACAAATGCATCAGTAATTTCTGGTTCTAGGTTAGCCATTGTCATTCTATAAAGAACATCATCATCTGGAGTTTCAAAAGCTATACCATCAGGTGTACAAAAAATGGTGCAGTTCATTTTACAAAGCAAGTCCCTACCTAACAGATTTACAGGACTAGTGTCACATACTACAAAGCGATGCGATTTTCCCTATTCTAACCTTTACAGGATCGGTAAGATAGGCTTTTATCTGTTTATTAGAAACTCCAACCACTTGGATTGTCTCACCAGAGAGAGGAAGATTTTTTACTTCAGCTGATCGAACAGTTGAGCGAGTAGCACCAGTGTCCACTAGGAAAGTAACATTTACTTCATTCACCTTTCCATCCACAAAGGGTCCCGTCTGGTCTACTTTTAGAGTTGCGCCAAGTACGCACTCCTCTTCCTCTCCTAGGCACCGTCAATAACTCTCCTCTGACTCACTTTCATCGCGTTGCAGCCAATACAGCGAAATGGCACCAGCGCGCGGTAGCTTTGTTACCTGTTCTTTGTTGTAGAATCCTGTCTCATTACTGTATCTTTGAGGATTTAGGTTCTGTGGAAAAGGTGGCTTTGGCAACTGACACTGTTGGGTAACAACCTGCTTCTGTCACGGCGGTTGGCAACTCACCTCATTCTGCACCTGTGGATTTAATGATGAATTATCACCATTGGCTTTTGGTGGCAATTTACACTCGGATTTCCAATGTCCTAACTTTCCGCAACCATGACATGGCCACTTCTTTTTAGCTTCATCTATGCTAATCTACCCTTTTCCCTTTCCAATATTAGGTTTTGGTCTTGCTTGCCCTATTCCACTGGTTTGTTCAATTAACTGGGCTTCTTGTCGCTCCGCTACTTTAACCTGTGCCCACATTGCCTTTTCCTTCAACTTGCGTTGTTTGGCTTCAATTTCATCACTAAAATATTTTGCATGACGCAACACTTCGTCTATCTTTTTATTTTGCCAGTCTACTGTATGTTGTTTAATCATTTCACTAACTTCAGGCCTTAAACCATAAACAAATCTGTAAACAAAATGACTCAAATCCTTTTCACTTAGTTTCTCATCTCCACTGTATTGCTTAAAAGCCAACAGTAACCTTTCGTAATATGCATGCACTGATTCTTTGACCTCCTGGTGAGTTCTGTCAATTTTTACCCAATCAGTGTCTTTCGGAGCTATCATATTTCAGAAACGTAATTACCTGATCATATTTTTTCATTACTTCTGGATCTGGGGCTCCTGTCTTAGGATCCCTAGGATACTCTTGGGTTGGCCAATCTATAGTGATCTTACATTCTGTCCATAAATCTGCAGGCACAATTATGTCAACAAGACCAATCAGATCTATCCATAACACTTTTGAAAGTTTGACAAATCTATCTACCTGTCTATACCATTCAACTGGTTTTTCTCTCAACCTTGGTAAATCATTGGTAAATGACAAAATATCCTGTCTAGTCCATGGAACATGTACATATCCTCCTCCAGGAATTTCTCTCATGGGACATTCTGTTACCACTGGTTCTTTCTCTCTCATCGGGAAAGCTAGAGAGGCTTTGTCTGTAATGTCCTCTCTCCTTCTAAACCATCTACTTTTCCATCGGTTCACATCACCCCATTTTCTTAATAATGCAATTAACTCTTTAATTTGGGTTAACCTTACTGTAGTATTCAAGTTTTCAATGTCTTTTTCAGTAAAATCTACTCTGTATGGCTTCTGCAATGGCCTTATGTTTTCAAAATCTATTCCCATTTCACTCGCTGTCTCTTCTAGCTTTTCATGCAAAGTCCTTGCTCTCCAAGTAATGCTTTTACATAAAAACATTAATTCCTCATCCTGGTATGCTTTTAATTTTTCAGTTGGAATGGTTCCTACAATTAATTCTTCTAAAGTTAATTTTAATTTCGCCACATCTAAAGGTTGTGGTTCTGTATCCTTTTTCTGCAAACTCCTTAACCAATCACTTAATTCTTCAGATGTTGGTCCTACAGGGGTTGTCACTATTCTCATTTTATCTACCATTTTCTCTGGGGTTTCTGTGGCTGTTTCTGTTGCCATAGGTGTCTTTTTTGCTGGACTCTGGTTTACAGTCAATTTTTTAGGTGTACTTAGTCCTGGTATTCCTGCAGTAATCTTCTATTCATTTTCTCCTGAACCACTCCTTTCTTTCTCCTTTTGCATACCGCCATTATACGGGACTGTTAAACAATGCTCATAATCCTTTTGTTTATCAAAAACTGGTATCACTGGTCCTATAGTTACAGGCACATTCACTGCTTCCATAGTATTTGTTAATTCTCTAATCTTTTCAGTTAATTCCTGTGTTGTTCTAGCTAATTCAACAGACTTTTCATTATCAGATCTTACCGTTTGTGACATTTCTGAATCATTAAATGGATTATTTTTTTACAAAATTATTCGGCATTTGTTCAAAACTTTTATTTGTTACAGTTTCCTTTGGCGATGCACTTGGTGTCACCATCACAGAATCCTATTGATATGGAGGTGTTTTTTTTAATAAAAAATGTTCTCCAGCACTTCATCCTCATATTCATTCACTCCATATCTATAACCTTCTGACTCCGTATTATTTCTTTTTTACGTACATTTTCTACCACCTGTATCTCCAGCACTTCTCAGAGGAAACATGCCTTCTGTCACGCTCGCATTATGCCATCTTCTCATTCTGTCACCATGGCTTTCTTGACCATAATATCTACCAAACACATACTTATACCTTCTTCCACTCCAATGCCTTTCTCTTTCATACATCTCTTATTCCCATTCAGTCAAAGCCTCAAATTTGGTAGGTCTGGGTTTCGGTTCCAATCTCATCATTCTATCCCTCAAATTTCGTAGTCCAGCTAGACTAAATGAACCATTCTCTGGAAACGCTAGTACTCCATCATCTTTGGTATACTTTACCCAATTTTCCAACCAAATGCATACATGATAACCATATTTCGCCACCATAAAGGATGCAGGCGTTTTCGGTGGAGGAAGTATCTGTCCTTCTCTAGTTACAATCTGCTTATCTTTCTTAAATAGGTCTTTAATTTTTCCAAACTATGACTTTTTCTCCTTTTCAGGTGGATCGTTATACATCTTATTTTATTTTTCAAACTCTTCATCAATGAAGCTTTGCAATTCACCTTTTCATGGCTTCTCAGTTTTCTGACCAATCCTAGCGTGACTCACACTAACGCACCAATCCAGAGCGTCTAAGTCACTCTTGTAATTCTCCAATCCTAGCACGTCTCACACTAACACACCAATCAGTGAAAGCTTCGTCTCTCCACAGCTGACCAATCCCAGCGCAGTCTTTCTGTCATCAGCCTTTCCCACTACTCCTGCTCTTGCTGACCCCTCCTTTACAAAATTTATCGGCAAACTTTTCTTACTTTTTTTATCAAAATCAATTAGTAACAACATAAACACATCTACATTGCCTGTTTTGCTGAAACCAAAGAGATAGCTTTGTTCATTTACACAAGAATTCTGTCTTTCTAGTAGGCAGCGCATACCTCTACCCTACCACAGACGTTTTTGTTTCGCCGATAAAGTAGCACTTCCCTCTACCTTACCCTTCTAACAAACAAAAGGCAAACCCGTTTCTCTGGGGATAAAACACATGTGGAGACTACAATGCTCCTGAGAATTAAGGCCAGAATGTCACAAGGAAACCTATTGCTATTCCACTCACACACATTCATACGGAGATTTCCCTAACATAACACAATTCCGTGTTATCACAATTCTTGAAACCAGACAATGTTCAATTCCATGTGACTTCTCTTGCCACATAAATCCACTCCCTACTTCCCGGAAGCTTCACATTTCCAACTACACTTAACATTAACAAAACTCTACATAAAGTGTTAAACATAAATCAATAATCACCAAACCAATGCAATAGAAACCATCACCTCTGCTACAATGAAATACTGATCCAGCGCAGAAGACAAAATTGACATATTCTCCTTATGTCACAGATTCTTATTCACAAAGGTTCATTCATACATTCATTGGTGGGGCCCATAACACCAACACACTTCACATTCACAAAAACTCACTCAAATCTATACACAGGAGAAGGGGTTGCTGGACATGTGGGTACCTTATTATTTATCAGGATTAATTTTCTTACTACTTTATATATACATCTCATATACACTTTCTGAATCCTGACTTTATCATCAAGGCACTCCACTGTTTGGTCGATGGACCAACTAGTTGGACTGGTTGATGGTGAATTAGAACCAACTAAAACACAATTAAAGTCTAGGAAAACATTTGATATCTTCAGTGATTAATTTAAGAACCACAAAACTCGTTTCTTGTTAATTCAATTTGTTTATCTAAATCATTAATCAATCCTTTTAATCTTGTATTTATTTACTACAGCTCATAATTTGAAACTCAGATTTATTAAAGAGTAATTAAACATTTAGAAATTTCATTTAAACATAAATGAAGGAAAAATGCAGTAAATCATTTACCAATGAACAGGTGACGATAGCTTCAAATCGAATAGGGAGTTATCCGCATTCTCAAGTAAAAACTCCCTCAGACAGGCAGTCTGCCCCTCACCAAGGGATCAAACCGTTAGGCAAAAATACAGGATATCTGAGATTCTGCAATGTCCATACATCAATCCGCAGCATGGATTAACTCCACACCCAGACTGGCAGCATAGAACTTAATGAAAAATAGGAAAGTCGGGAAAATTGAAAGAGGGACAACCACCCAACAAGAACTCCCTCTCAAAGAATTACCCAAAGACGAACGCAACCGCAAACTCCAACTGCAACTCTCGAACTCCTCCTGAACCCACCAACACCCGTAATGACAGATGAGGGGTTATTATACCTTTTCTTGCCTTACTTCATACAAAATATGGCAACTTTAGGTGCAGACCAAATGTTCTGATTGGACAGTTCGGGGTTATCAAAAGTTCATTGCATTCTTCCCAGTGCAAACTGGTTCTGCATAGTGACTTGGCACATGAGCTCACAAATTGTGATGGTCCTTCCGATTCCCATGCGGGGACCAGCAAATGTATCTTTTCAAGGCAAAAGGGTCCTATTGACAGGTTCATTGTTTGTCTCTTCCTTGGTTCTCATACGGTCATCTACTGGCTTGTGGTCAAGTCCGCAACTCATCGACCTTGGCAGGGAAGACGGTGTCAGGAGTTCATTTCACCTCGTGATCTCCAGAGCTATCTGGGCATGCGCAGAAATCATCGTGCGCACATGGTGGCATCTGCTTCAGAGAACGCCATCTTGAGTACTGCGGCCTGGTAGGTCCGAATGTTAACTTTGCCAAAATAGACATAGCAGCAATTAAAATATAGAAATGAAGGTTCTAATGTTCAAACCCACACTAATCGAAATATATATTAGTATCTTCCTAGCTGCAGCAATATTTAAATCGATAATACTTACCATACGATAACTTTAAGCCACAAGACAATCACGAAGCAAAATAAACCATGCAAGTTTACTATTTAACACAATCTAAGGTTAGTTTGCATACCATTGTTAATTATTTAACTTTGCCGTGCAATTAGCAATTTAATCCCACGTGGATTTATGTTTATCAAGGTGCAAATATTGATTAGTACCACTTCCACTTCAAACATGCTATGTAAATTAATTTTAGAATGATTACATAATTAATTTCATGCAAATTAGAGGAGGTATACAAAATCTTGTTTTACCTGCTCCATCAGTACCTTCTTTTAAAGGTAGGGGAATGAACACAACTATTGACTATATTTTCATTGGTTCTTCCTTGGAAGTTTATGTCAAAGATTTTACTGCTTTATGGTCACAGTTTAGTGACCACAATCCGTTGCACTTGATTTTGGTTGGAGGAATAGGGCTTAATTTTGAGTTTGACAGATGTATCCCTAATCAACCTATTAAATCCAAAGATCAGGGTCGTAGACTTAAATGGTGTAAGATGATCCCTGAAGAGTTTTGTAACGAGTTAGATGTTAAAGTGGGATCGAAGTTAGAGATCTGCTGTGACCCTAGGACTTTGGATAGCAAGATTCTTGTGGCCTACGTTGAAATATGCAATCAAGTGGCTGGAGCTTTAACGTTCACCTGTAAGGAATACCCTAATAGATGTGAGAAATGGTTTGACCACGAGTGCACTACCGCTCACCAAAAGTTGATGGTTGCTCTGAAACAAACACCACATGACAAACCCCTTATAGCCAACCTCAGGAAAAACTATAAACTAGCGGTATATACTCGTAAAAACAAAAATTAAAGAGGAAGCTTGGATTGAGTTACATTCCACTAACGTAATTAAAAATAGCGCCAAGTTCTGGCATGTTGTTAACAAGCAGTTATTTTCAAATAATAAGAGCGGCTCGTTGGATTGCAACATCCCAGAAGCGGAGTGGCTCAACCACTTTAAACATATTTACAGGGATCAAGGGGATAAGGGGCCCCAAAGCACACCTTATGTCATGGAGAACTATACCCTTGTGTTTACTGCTCAGGAAGTAGTTGCGGCTATTGACCAGATGTCAAGTAATAAAGCACCTGGTCCGGATGGTGTCCCGGTGGATCTTTTAAAAACTAATGTTCTATTATGGTCTAATATACTTGCAAATGTTATTTCCGCGGCATGTAAGTTTGGCCTACCACAATCTTGGTCTCGGTCAAATATAGTCCTGGGCTTTTAAAAAGGGAAATAGATGAGACACTCGATGTTATAGGCCTATCTCATTGATAGACTCTGCTGTGAAAGTTTTAGGTAGAGTTGTCCTTGGTAAACTCACTGACTGGTTAAATGATTGTAATATCCTCTCAAACCTACAGTATGGGTTTAGGAATGGGAGAGGAACCATGGACCAGTGTTTAAATGTATCTTTATTGGCCGGGAAATATACGATCGCGAAGAAAAGTTCACTTTATCTGGCCTTTGTGGACCTTTCTTCTGCCTTCGATAGAGAAAATAGATCAAAACTCTGGCAGCTGTTATTAAAACTCGGTCTAGATAAGAACATTGTACATTTTCTGGCTGATTTACACAAAGACTTATCTGCCACAGTTAGATTTGACCAAAAAGGCCACCTTACCAGTTGCATCCGTATTGTTAAAGGTGTGAGACAGGGATGCATTCTAACACCACTCCTATTCACTTTATATATTATCAATATGGAATCGGTCTTAATAGGAGCAAGCAAGGACATACCACGTGTGGGAGAGCGGTTAATCCTGGCTCTCCTATACGCGGATGATGCTGCCTTGATAGCTAGAACTGCAATTGACCTCCAGCACCTTTTAACTTCCTTTGCCGATTTTCTGAAGTCATTAGACCTGGATGTTAATTTTTCTAAATCGCACACAATGATCTTAGGACGTAAACCAAGGAAACTAAAGACTCTTGTTTGTGAAAACAATGTGATATCATGGGTTAATTCGTTTACTTATTTAGGGGTTTTATTTGATGACAGGGGATCGTGGATTCCACAAATGAAAGCCAAAAGAATTGTTATGGCCAGATCCACCTTAGCTGTTCTTGACTTTGCCCGAAAATTGGGAGCAAAGCCTATGCAAGCTATGTTAAACATCTATAGGGCCAAATGTATTACCATCGCATGTTATGGATCTGACATATGGGGATACAGGGAATCGAGGGACATTCAAATAGTTGAAAATAAATCTCTTAGAAACTTGTTATCTGTCCCACAGTCAACATCCTCTTTTATAATCCATCAAGAAACTGGGTTAGGCTTTGTATCTGACCTAATCAGCATGGCACCCTTATTAAAGTAGATAAGCATTTGGACAAACCCAGAGCTAGGGATGAATCGTGAAATCATTTGTGATTGTTTAGCACTTGATTATGCAAGCAGTATCCCTTGGCTGAGCCACGTAAAAAAGCTCGCCACCAATCTAGGAAGGCCAGAAATGTTTAATTCCCCAAAACTTGATTAAAGCAGATTTGATCTGGGCTAAAAATAAGTTTTTGCAGGTTGCACAGATGGATAGGGAGGCCAGTGAGATTAAAAAAACGTTGGTCTGGGCACATCGATTATTGTCCACTTCAAGTACCATGGAACCCTATTTAAACTTAGTCACAAATCAGCATCACCGTTTCTTTTTAGTAAGATTTAGATTCAATCAACGACATTTACTTCTGGCCGAACCGAAGGGATGGAAAAAGATTGAGGACCTGGGTGTTTGTTCATGTGATAGTTTTTAACATTGCTAGTTTTCTGACTGCAGTGGTCAGAATAAAGAAAAAAAGGATTACTATGAATTAGATCGTTTGTAACCTTGAGAAATTTGTAACTTTTCTATCATGATGTGTTTTGTATATGATCATACTATATCTTTTTTGTACCTTGTTGCAATTGAAATATTTTAAGTATTTTTTGTAGTATGCTTTTATGGTTTTAAATTAACCAAATAAAGTGAATTTGACTGACTGGCTCCGTTCAACAAGACACACAACTAGCTCTGAGCACACCTAGGGACATGATGGGGGCACACTACTTGTTGCCACTGACAGATCTGGATGGCACACGAGTGGACAACACAGACACAGGCTACAACATGACATTCCACAATGGCCATGAGCCCATGCCACCCACCATGTTGTACTTTGGGGCCCAAAGACTGGTTCACATTGTTGTCAGATGTCTAGGCCTCCCAAATCTGAGTGCATGCAATGGACGCATTGATGAAGGCACAGTCAGATCGGGCACACTGCCGTTCCCTCCCATGGGATTCCTCAGACTACCCCAATGCAGACGATACCTGAATACCACGACTCAGAATGCAATGGGAATGAACAGCATTCTAATTACCTTTGTAAGTACAGGTAGGGCACATGCGTAACACCTGCACCCATCCCAGCAGCCACTTACATGCCACTGCATCACACTACCAACATCACATAGGCCAGCGCTGGCACAGGCTCTGTACACATGCAGCCACTCCCAGACAAAGTCACCCTCCCCGAATGCTCACCCCTGGCTTGCTGCTGATGCTCCTTCAAACGTGCATCCAGCTCAGGCTGTGTCACCGCCAAAATGCGGCCCATTAGTGATGTCATGCTGCGCCGTGCCAAACGCCCAGTGCGAGGAAGCAGCCCATGGTCATCTTCGCCACGTTCTTTGCCAGCCGGCTGATGTCGTCCCACCTCTTGTAGCAGTGGGTGCGCCATCGGTTTGAGTCCCCCAGAGCTCGCACCTTGGCCGCAATAGCCCTCCAAACGGCCTTACGCTGGTGTACCTTGAGCTGCAGGCATGGGAGACAAGAGGGGGAAATGATCAGTGACACAGTGTTATATACCTACATCTCTCAGTACAGCAGCAAGATACAAACTTATCACAAATCCAAAGATATGTCTAACAGAGACAAGAATACATCTCACATGGTACATCTGCATGGGAAAAGCTGATGTAAATGCATGCAGGTGTGAGGGGGAACACAGTCCCTGCACATCTCACACACATGCAGGATGCCAGCACTGAAACCCCTATGTAGCCTGCCCACATCTCCAGTCCATTTTTGGGTTGACCAACACATACATAACATATCAACCTGTGTTTGGGGGTAGACTCACTGTCGCTAACACTGCGCAGCCCTCGATGTCCCTGCCCAGTGAATAGATAACTGTGTCATGGATGTCACATTGAGGGACATGATCTCACAAATCAAAAATCCGCATCACAAGGCTGGTCGTGTGTAATCTACAGTGTTGAAGTGGCTCATAGCTGGAGTGCAATTAGAAAAGACTGATGTAATACTCTGTAAGTGAAGTGATGTGTCCTTGTCTTTGTAGGCGGGGACTGTGCAGGCCAGCTGGGCTCGCACTGAGATGGACAACAGGGGCACACACAGCCATTCAGCCAAGCAATCACTATCCTGACTCCTGCATGAACAACTTTCTGCATCACTGTATGCCTGACAACACAACACAGGTCGCTCATACATACATGTGCAGGCAGGGAAACCTTTTGCATTGGGTACACACACCTTCCCCCTGGAGAAAGCATGTTAGGCAGTGCATGACACAACCCCACACTCTCAGACACATACTGCATCAGTCCAACTACATGTGTGCCCCCCCTGCACTCCCCCCCACTGTTGAGGACTTACCATGACATTTGGGTCACCATATAGCCTTGGGTACTGTGTGAGCACCTCGTCCACCAGGACCTCCAGCTCCTCGCTCGTGAAGGGACTGGCACGGATCTTCTCTGTCCTTGCCATCACTGTGGACATGAGACAACAGCGGCGGAATTGGGTGGTGAGGGGTTTCTGGCAGCAGTCCCTGGAGGCAGCAGCAGGTGGGTGGTCACTGGCAGCAGTCCCTGGAGGCAGCAGCAGGTGAGGGGTCTCTGCAGCAGTCCCTGGAGGCAGCAGCAGGTGAGGGGTCACTGGCAGCAGTCCCTGGAGGCAGCAGCAGGTGAGGGGTCACTGGCAGCAGTCCCTGGAGGCAGCAGCAGGTGGGTGGTCACTGGCAGCAGTCCCTGGAGGCAGCAGCAGGTGAGGGGTCTCTGGAAGCAGTCCCTGGAAGCAGCAGCAGGTGAGGGGTCTCTGACAGCAGTCCCTGGAGGCAGCAGCAGGTGGGTGGTCACTGGCAGCAGTCCCTGGAGGCAGCAGCAGGTGAGGGGTCACTGGAAGCAGTCCCTGGAGGCAGCAGCAGGTGAGGGCTGTCTGGCCGCAGTCCCTGGAGGCAGCAGCAGGTGAGGGGTCTCTGGGAGCAGTGGAAATGTGAGGCTCCCTCCCACACATATGTAGCCCCCTGGGGTCGTTTCAAAGGTGCCAAGCTGCAGCAATTGGTGGTCCAGGTCTGCCTCTTGCAAATGTATCCAATGACCGCCTCCGTGATGGCGGAGCACGCCTACCGCGATTTTTAAACTTCATCATGCCACTGCAATCAAGGTTCCCATTGGCTGTAAGGGCATGCTCCATGGCAGTGACACACCGCTAGGCCCGGTGTGCGCTACCATGATGGTGCATCTTTCAAATGCATCCAATGACCGCCTCCGTGGTGGCAGAGCACGCCTACCGCGATTTTCAAAATTGCATCATGCCACTGCGATTAAGGTTCCCATTGGCTGTAAGGGCATGCTCCATGGCGGTGACACACTGCAGGGGCCAGGCGGGCGCTACTGCGATTTGGGCAGCGGAGCATGCCAACTGCCATTTGGGCATGTCTCCATGCCTATCACTACCGTACCTGTGTAAATGGGGAGTGCTGGTGACACAACGCTAGGGACAGGCGGTAGCTACCGCGATTTGGGTGCCATATTTTCACGAGGCACCGCGATTTGGGCGGCGGAGCATGCCAACCCCCATTTGGGCATGTCTCCATGCCTATCACTACCGCACTTGTGTAAATGGGGAGTACTTGTGACACACCGCTGGGGCCAGGCGGTAGCTACCGCGATTTGGGTGCCATATTTTCACGAGGCACCGCGATTTGAGCGGCGGAGCATGCCAACCGCCATTTGGGCATGTCTCCATACCTATCACATGCATATCTCCATTAAGCCTGGGCATTGAACTACGCTCCGTTCGCGGAGCTTGCGAAGTTTAGGTAACTTCGCGATTCGCGTAGAGCGCGAAGTTGCAGATTGCTACGCAATCTAGCGCGTAGCGTAGTAGTTTTGCTTCCTCGCGCGCTCAATATTCATTCTCTTACCGTGATTCTGCGATCGCCAACTTGCTTTTCTGTCCATTCGCGAGCACCACGAGATTTGTAATACGGCTGCCCAAGCCCGCGAGAGTGTGCGAACGCGAACACGTCATTCGGGCGCGCGACCTGACTTCCGGCGGCTGTCTTGGTAAGATCGCGATCCCGACCGAACATGCAAAAACTACAATCTGGCGAAGAATATCTCTCGAGCTTCATAAAACCTTCTCTTAAATGATCATTTTGCTCAGAAAAACTCCTCAGATTGTGATTTTGCTGTAGTCTTTTGTGTAAGGAGGAGTCCTTTAATTTTTTTAACTCATTTTTTCAAGAGGAAGGAAGTGCCCCTGAGTCTACAACTTCCTGTTCCTGTCCAACAGGCTCCTCCCAGTGCTTTGTGCATGTGCTGTTCACTTTCATTTGGATTTGGAGCTGGAAGGATCACTTTTTGTGTCTGTCTACTGCATCATACCATTGGATTGGATTTATTTGAGGACTTTTTGATTTGAGATTTAATTTACTACAAGTAAGTTGGAGAATTGGTGTGTTTGTTTCATTGGGGCTTGTTTGTGTACCTACATTTTTCTGGGATTTTCATTGTTTTTAAAAATTATTGTTGTGGCGGGTGGCCTGTACTTTCAATAGGGGCCTAGTTGTTTTTCAGCCAGTAGGGTACCCATGGGTCCTGTAGAATTTCAACATCATGTAGGGCATGGATGGCATAGGATTGAAATGGTAAATGTGGCTGTGGTGTATTTCACTGTTGGTGTGTGTGTGTGTGTGTGAAATACCTTTGTTGGATGTGTGTGCTTGATGTGTAACTTCTTTCCAATCCTTTCGTAGCCCTGTTGATTTTCATTTTTGTATTAAAGCTGTGTTGTTTAGCAGGCCTCCTTTGTCTGGTCATATATTATAGGCCTGCTTCAGTTCATTGTTTTCCATGGCCTGTTGTGACTGTGAGTGCCCATGTGGCTTGTGGCAATTTTGTGGTGGTAGTTTAGTAGTGTGTGCTTATTTTTCCATAAAGGCCTGCATTTCTTTTCTTTGTTCCCCTTGGCTTATGCTTGTTGTTGTTGTGTCCTCCTGGCCATGTGTGGGGCGGCCATTTTGTGTAGGCAAGCATTGTGCTTTTGCCATAGGCTTCCATTGACTGTTCCAAGTTTGTGGCCTAGTCTGCCAGTAGGCCCAGAGGTAGTCAGCCTCAAATCTTTGGTGCGTTATTTAAATTTACAGTTTGTGTTGTCTGTTGATTTTTTTTTATACCATGGATGGCTTTGGATTTTATTGCAAAAGGTGTTTTTTGGGGTGGAATAGCAGTTTTTGGGTGTGTGTCAAATAAATAGGGCTTTTCAGACAGTAGGTAACCCTAGGGATTCAGCTCGCGTACTTTCGGTAACTCTGCACAGCGCGACAACGCGGACTTACAGTTTTCGTCATTTTCGCGCTCTCAATATACGTGTTCGCGCACGCGATAAAGCCTTTTTGTACAGTTCGCGATCCCGAACACGCAGCATTTGCAATCTGGCAAACAATATCTCGCGAGCAACATAAATCTTTCTCGAAAACGCTGATTTTGAGCATTTGGCTAAAAAACTCCTCAGGTTGTCATTCAGCTGTAGTTTTAGAGCACGGAGTCACTTTTATTTTTTTTAAAATATTTTTATGAGAGGAAGTAAGTTCCACAGACACTAGAACTTCCTGTTCCTGTCCTTTGTAATCACATTTTGGTTATTATTGTGGTGGGTGGCCTGAGCATGTGTGTGGTGGCCATTTTAGGAAGGCAGGCATTGTGCTTTTGCCATAGGCGTACATTGACTGTCTTCCATTTCTTGTTGTGGGTGCGTGGCGGCCATTTTGTGGAGCCATCCAAGCAGTGTGCTTGCTTTTGCCATTCTATTCCAAGCTTGTGGCCTAGTCTGCCAGTAGGCCCAGAGGTAGTCATCCTCAAATCTTTGGTGCATTATTTAAATTTACAGTTTGTGTTGTTTGTTGATTTTTATTTTACACCATGGATGGCTTTGGATTTCATTGCAAAAGGTGTTTTTTGGGGTGGGATAGCAATTTTTGGGTGTGTGTTAAATAAATAGGGCTTTTCAGCCAGTAGGTAACCCTAGGGATTCAGCTCGCGTACTTTTGGTAACTCTGCACAGCGTGGAAATGCGGACTTACAGTCTTTGTCATTTTCGCGCTCTCAATATGCGTGTTCGCGCACGCAATAAAGCCTTTTTGTACAGTTCGCGATCCCGCAGCATTTGCAATCTGGCAAACAATATCTCGCGAGCAACATAAATCCTTCTCGAAAATGCTAATTTTGTGCATTTTGCTAAAAAAACTCCTCAGGTTTTCACTCTGCTGTAGTTTTGGAGCACGGAGAAGCTTTAATTTAAAAAATATATATTTTTAGGAGAGGAAGTAAGTCCCACAGAGACTACAACTTCCTAATCCTGTCCTTTGTAATCACTTTTTTGTTATTATTGTGGTGGGTGGACTGAGCATGTGTGGCGGCCATTTTGTGGAGGCAGGCATTGTGCTTTTGCAATAGGCCTGCATTGTCTGTCTTGTATTCCTGACCTTTTCTTGTTTTTGTGAGTGGCCTGGCCATGTGGTGGCGGCCATTTTGTGGTACCAGCCACTGTGCTTTTTCCATAGGCCTCCAAGCTTGTGGCCTAGTCGTACAGTAGGCCCAGGGGTACTACTCATCAATCATCACGCGATTTTTAAACTTCATCATGCCACTGCAATCAAGGTTCCCATTGGCTGTAAGGGCATGCTCCATGGCAGTGACACACCGCTAGGCCCGGTGTGCGCTACCATGATGGTGCATCTTTCAAATGCATCCAATGACCGCCTCCGTGGTGGCAGAGCACGCCTACCGCGATTTTCAAAATTGCATCATGCCACTGCGATTAAGGTTCCCATTGGCTGTAAGGGCATGCTCCATGGCGGTGACACACTGCAGGGGCCAGGCGGGCGCTACTGCGATTTGGGCAGCGGAGCATGCCAACTGCCATTTGGGCATGTCTCCATGCCTATCACTACCGTACCTGTGTAAATGGGGAGTGCTGGTGACACAACGCTAGGGACAGGCGGTAGCTACCGCGATTTGGGTGCCATATTTTCACGAGGCACCGCGATTTGGGCGGCGGAGCATGCCAACCCCCATTTGGGCATGTCTCCATGCCTATCACTACCGCACTTGTGTAAATGGGGAGTACTTGTGACACACCGCTGGGGCCAGGCGGTAGCTACCGCGATTTGGGTGCCATATTTTCACGAGGCACCGCGATTTGAGCGGCGGAGCATGCCAACCGCCATTTGGGCATGTCTCCATACCTATCACATGCATATCTCCATTAAGCCTGGGCATTGAACTACGCTCCGTTCGCGGAGCTTGCGAAGTTTAGGTAACTTCGCGATTCGCGTAGAGCGCGAAGTTGCAGATTGCTACGCAATCTAGCGCGTAGCGTAGTAGTTTTGCTTCCTCGCGCGCTCAATATTCATTCTCTTACCGTGATTCTGCGATCGCCAACTTGCTTTTCTGTCCATTCGCGAGCACCACGAGATTTGTAATACGGCTGCCCAAGCCCGCGAGAGTGTGCGAACGCGAACACGTCATTCGGGCGCGCGACCTGACTTCCGGCGGCTGTCTTGGTAAGATCGCGATCCCGACCGAACATGCAAAAACTACAATCTGGCGAAGAATATCTCTCGAGCTTCATAAAACCTTCTCTTAAATGATCATTTTGCTCAGAAAAACTCCTCAGATTGTGATTTTGCTGTAGTCTTTTGTGTAAGGAGGAGTCCTTTAATTTTTTTAACTCATTTTTTCAAGAGGAAGGAAGTGCCCCTGAGTCTACAACTTCCTGTTCCTGTCCAACAGGCTCCTCCCAGTGCTTTGTGCATGTGCTGTTCACTTTCATTTGGATTTGGAGCTGGAAGGATCACTTTTTGTGTCTGTCTACTGCATCATACCATTGGATTGGATTTATTTGAGGACTTTTTGATTTGAGATTTAATTTACTACAAGTAAGTTGGAGAATTGGTGTGTTTGTTTCATTGGGGCTTGTTTGTGTACCTACATTTTTCTGGGATTTTCATTGTTTTTAAAAATTATTGTTGTGGCGGGTGGCCTGTACTTTCAATAGGGGCCTAGTTGTTTTTCAGCCAGTAGGGTACCCATGGGTCCTGTAGAATTTCAACATCATGTAGGGCATGGATGGCATAGGATTGAAATGGTAAATGTGGCTGTGGTGTATTTCACTGTTGGTGTGTGTGTGTGTGTGTGAAATACCTTTGTTGGATGTGTGTGCTTGATGTGTAACTTCTTTCCAATCCTTTCGTAGCCCTGTTGATTTTCATTTTTGTATTAAAGCTGTGTTGTTTAGCAGGCCTCCTTTGTCTGGTCATATATTATAGGCCTGCTTCAGTTCATTGTTTTCCATGGCCTGTTGTGACTGTGAGTGCCCATGTGGCTTGTGGCAATTTTGTGGTGGTAGTTTAGTAGTGTGTGCTTATTTTTCCATAAAGGCCTGCATTTCTTTTCTTTGTTCCCCTTGGCTTATGCTTGTTGTTGTTGTGTCCTCCTGGCCATGTGTGGGGCGGCCATTTTGTGTAGGCAAGCATTGTGCTTTTGCCATAGGCTTCCATTGACTGTTCCAAGTTTGTGGCCTAGTCTGCCAGTAGGCCCAGAGGTAGTCAGCCTCAAATCTTTGGTGCGTTATTTAAATTTACAGTTTGTGTTGTCTGTTGATTTTTTTTTATACCATGGATGGCTTTGGATTTTATTGCAAAAGGTGTTTTTTGGGGTGGAATAGCAGTTTTTGGGTGTGTGTCAAATAAATAGGGCTTTTCAGACAGTAGGTAACCCTAGGGATTCAGCTCGCGTACTTTCGGTAACTCTGCACAGCGCGACAACGCGGACTTACAGTTTTCGTCATTTTCGCGCTCTCAATATACGTGTTCGCGCACGCGATAAAGCCTTTTTGTACAGTTCGCGATCCCGAACACGCAGCATTTGCAATCTGGCAAACAATATCTCGCGAGCAACATAAATCTTTCTCGAAAACGCTGATTTTGAGCATTTGGCTAAAAAACTCCTCAGGTTGTCATTCAGCTGTAGTTTTAGAGCACGGAGTCACTTTTATTTTTTTTAAAATATTTTTATGAGAGGAAGTAAGTTCCACAGACACTAGAACTTCCTGTTCCTGTCCTTTGTAATCACATTTTGGTTATTATTGTGGTGGGTGGCCTGAGCATGTGTGTGGTGGCCATTTTAGGAAGGCAGGCATTGTGCTTTTGCCATAGGCGTACATTGACTGTCTTCCATTTCTTGTTGTGGGTGCGTGGCGGCCATTTTGTGGAGCCATCCAAGCAGTGTGCTTGCTTTTGCCATTCTATTCCAAGCTTGTGGCCTAGTCTGCCAGTAGGCCCAGAGGTAGTCATCCTCAAATCTTTGGTGCATTATTTAAATTTACAGTTTGTGTTGTTTGTTGATTTTTATTTTACACCATGGATGGCTTTGGATTTCATTGCAAAAGGTGTTTTTTGGGGTGGGATAGCAATTTTTGGGTGTGTGTTAAATAAATAGGGCTTTTCAGCCAGTAGGTAACCCTAGGGATTCAGCTCGCGTACTTTTGGTAACTCTGCACAGCGTGGAAATGCGGACTTACAGTCTTTGTCATTTTCGCGCTCTCAATATGCGTGTTCGCGCACGCAATAAAGCCTTTTTGTACAGTTCGCGATCCCGCAGCATTTGCAATCTGGCAAACAATATCTCGCGAGCAACATAAATCCTTCTCGAAAATGCTAATTTTGTGCATTTTGCTAAAAAAACTCCTCAGGTTTTCACTCTGCTGTAGTTTTGGAGCACGGAGAAGCTTTAATTTAAAAAATATATATTTTTAGGAGAGGAAGTAAGTCCCACAGAGACTACAACTTCCTAATCCTGTCCTTTGTAATCACTTTTTTGTTATTATTGTGGTGGGTGGACTGAGCATGTGTGGCGGCCATTTTGTGGAGGCAGGCATTGTGCTTTTGCAATAGGCCTGCATTGTCTGTCTTGTATTCCTGACCTTTTCTTGTTTTTGTGAGTGGCCTGGCCATGTGGTGGCGGCCATTTTGTGGTACCAGCCACTGTGCTTTTTCCATAGGCCTCCAAGCTTGTGGCCTAGTCGTACAGTAGGCCCAGGGGTACTACTCATCAATCATCACGGGTGCATGGAATTTAAACAACTGTTTTTGTGTTGTGCATTAAATTCCAACATCATGTATGGCTTTGGATTGAATTGTAAAATGTGGGCTTTACTGTTTTTTCGGGGGTACATAAATGCTTTTAGTTTTTATGTGTATATGTTCGTTGTTGTTGCTCCCTGATGCTGCATCCATCCCATAAGATGCACACATTTTTATTTAGGGCAAACAGGCTACACTACATTTATGTTTTTGTTCTTTGCTATTCTTCTTCCTGAGTGTACACAGTACAAGTACACCAGGAGCCCTGGCCTTGTCAGTCTCTTAAATGGCTATACTGTTGTTGTTCACTGACTTCATAAAATTTAATAATTGTGACCACCCACCAGACACTAAGAAGTTATATATTATATTATTGATCTTTTGACTGATGTTCTTCTGGCTTTTTTGCTTTTAGGTGCACAAAAGACAGAGGAGGTGTGTCATCATCATCGACCGTTGTGGTGCCTGACCGACGTCCTGCTGCTGTACACGACGTGACGTGTGAGTGACCTGACCAGGCATCTCTGCAACTTGTGCAACTGAGTGCTGTTTTGACATCTGAAGAAGATGCCCCCAAAGAAAGCAGGTAGCAGGTCCTCCGGTACCAAGAAAGTTGCCATGGAGAAGAAGGAACAGAAGAAGAAGGAAGTGTTACTTAAGTCTGGTGTGCCTCCCAAAACCTTTTTTGGGACACCAAAAATGACGCCTGCAGCAGCGGTGTCGGGGGGCCAAGCTGGGGGCAGCACCTCCACATCAGTGGGCCCAACCCACCAACCCAGGCCCAAGCAGATGAGTGTGGAAGAGGTAGCCAGCCTTATGGTGGAAAGCAGTGATGCTGAGCCTGAACTAAACTTATCGCTATCTCAAAGTAGTACACAATCAACGCAGGAGGGAACACAGCAGATACGTGGTCAACAGCCGCAACCACCGCCTGCAATAGTAGCTGTAGTTCCTCCCGAAGTAGGGGCAGTTCAGGAAATTGAGCCTCATGCAGAGGAAGAAGAGGAAGTCACTCCTTTAGAAGTTCCATTGGCTTCCAAATCCCCAGCAAGGAAAAGGAGGGTTAGTACATCAAGTTCTTCACCAAGCCCCCCTTCTGAGGATCTAGATGCCACTTGGAAGCCACAAACTGAGTCTGAGAGGGAAACACGTCACAAGAGCAGGCATGGGAAAAGGAAGGTCCCAGAAAGCCTTACACATATGAAGGTTGATGTAGAAGAGCAGGATGATGATGATGATGATGATGATGATGATGAGCCAGTCATCACGGACATCACTCCCGGGCCTAAGGAGATGGAGACCAACATTTTTACACTATCCAAAATGGCTGCGAGGGATGTAGCAGGCATACCTCCTAACAGGTAACACCAACACGACCTCCAGCTTCCATATTTACATTAGCAAAGGGCCGGCAGCGTCCTACATCCAGCACAAGCACCACCTCAGCAGAAGTAGGTAGTGGTACTGCACAGAGTCAAATTCAACACACACCCTCCAGTTCATCCGGCATTGGAAGTGGGAGTGGCACCTCCAGCAGGAGACAAACGTTAAGCTCCGCAGTGTGGGACTTTTTTACGGTTAGCGGAAAGGAGGAGAACATTGCTATATGGTCATACCTCTGTTAGTCGTGGTAAGCTTGGTACAAACTATGGTACCGGAGGCCAAATGACCCATCTGAAAAAACACCACGCAATCCAGTGGGAGGAGCACGTTAGTTGCATGAAAACTGCAACCATTGCTGTTGGGCATAAACGAGTAGAAAGTCCGCTCACGGTGGAACAGGAAGAAGAGGGAGACATTCTCTGTGGTAGTGGTACACAAAGTAGCCCTGTTCCCAGCACTGCAGTGGTAACACCCACATCCTTAGCCACATCTCATTGACACAAGAGTAAGAGTCAGCCTGAGACACCAAGGAGTGCTGCTGGCCCAAAAAGTGTGACATTGACCACAGGAAGGAATACCATGCAGCCTACCATTCTTGGCATGTTTACTAGGCCGGAGGGGCAGTACGAACGCAACCACCCAATAGCACGTTTGTACAATGCGAAGCTGGCTAAAATGTTAGCACTGGACCTTCTCCCTTTTCCTTTTGTTGAAGGGGTGGGTTTTCTTGAATTTGTGACCACCATCTGCCCAAAATGGAAAGTTCCCAGCCGCTACTATTTCGCAAGAGTTGCTGTTCCAGCACTACATCACGACGTGCTGGAATTGCTTGGAAAAGCCTTAAAACAGAGTGCTGTTCAGAGTATACACCTGACAACAGACATGTGGACCAGTTGCCAAGCCACTGATTACATGTGCATCACTGCACACTGGGTCTCTTTTTCGGGTGTTAAAGATAAGATATCTGACGGTGTTGTTGACACCGCTGAGATTTTTAAAGACACTCGCAAACATGCACCTGTAGCCATGTTTGCTATGGAGAAATCTCATACTGCTGCAAACATTTTGGATGAGTTTAACAGCAAGGTGTTTGAGTGGCTGTGACCAAGAGGGCTTACCATTCATTGGTTTTGTTGCCACGGACAATGGCAGTAATGTAGTTAGGGCCATGAAAGATGGTGGCTATTTCAGGGTCCCATGTTTGGCACACTGCATTAACATTGTTGTTCAAGACTTTCTGAAAAATGAAAGCAAAGTCAGCAGCTTACTGACCACCTGCAGAAGAATATGCACACATTTCAACCATTCTTTTAAAGCCCGGAAGCAGCTGAGGGTCATTCAACGTGAGCATAAAATGCCAGTCAAAGCACTCATCCAGGAGGTGCCAACACGTTGGAACTCAACGTATTACATGCTTGAGCATCTGTTTGAGCAGTACATACCACTTAATGCTTATGTCATGAAAAGGTCAGGAGATCCTACTGTGAAAGGCATGACCGTTGAGATGGCCCAATGGGACCTCGTCAAATGCTTGACAGAGATGCTACTTCCTTTTGAGGTCTTCACACGTGAAGTGAGCAGGGAGGACTGTATTATGGGCCAAGCTATCCCATTGTTGTACATGCTAGAGCAAGAGCTGAAGGAGGTGTCAGAAATGTACGCAGGTGTGGATGACAAAGTAGACGCATATTATTTGGCAGACACCTTAGTCGCTCGCTTATCTGACAATACAAGGATTCAAAATAACATTGTGTCACATCCACATTACATTACTGCCTCAATTTTGGATCCACGTTACAAATTATTGCTGCGCAGTAATGAAGTAATTCCTTTTTCAGAAGTGGATGTTGCCCAGTACAAAACTTTGATAGCTGAGGAAGCCACTGACTTTGAAAATGAACGGATCTTAATTAGAGGCCCGCCCCCCCAGGGAAGAAAAAGTACTGCAGGGCACCCAGAGTCAAGTTCTACTTCAGAGGCTGAGAGCAGTGCGTTTGCCTCCCAGCAGTCAACAACACTGCCAGCAATAACATCAACAGCACCAACAGGATCATCAGGCACATTTAAAAAAAACGGCAGGTGATTGGTTTCTACGGAAAGGGTTTTGTACGTCCATGACTGATGCAAAGGCAAAAGAGGCCAAGCTAATCGGAGCACCCCTGAACATTGAGCGGATGGTTCAGGCCTATCTAGATGACACAACAGAGGTCTTCATGGAGCAAAGCGCATTGGTGTATTGGTATGGGAAAAGAAGCCAATGGCCAGTGCTCAGCAGGCTGGCGATAAGGTATGTGACTTGCCCTGTTGCAAGTGTCTCTTCAGAGCGTGTTTTCAGTGCTGCTGGTGCCATTGTTACTGTCAAAAGGACCAGTCTCTTGCCCAAAAGCGTTGAGAGGTTAACCATGATCAAAATGAATCAACACTTTATACCACCGGAGTACAAAATACGTGAATCACAGCAGGAAGAGGAGAGCGACTTCGATGACATAAGTAGTGGGTTGTTAGACGTACTTCTGTCCGAACCACCAGAGTTTGAGGACAAGCTCCTCTTCCCTGACAACTAGGCTTTCAAATTGTTCTCTCTTCCTTTATTTGTGTGTGACTGTGTATCTGTTTTTCTGGTTCAAAATCTAATCACAACAAATCCATCAACAGTCTCCTCTTTTTATTTCCCTATTGGAGTTGCACGTCTGTGCATAACTGTCCACTCCACTCCTCAGGGTCCTGCTCCATCTTCCTTACTCTCCCTAAATACATTTCATTGCGTATAACGCGGCAGTATATAAATAGCAAGGATGTGACGCTGTTGTTTGTGTAAGAACATCTGAGAACCCCGTGAGACGAGACGCTACGCGTTTTAACAAGGTAAGGCATGGAGGACCGTTTCGATCTTAAATGGCAGTGGTTCTACAATAGAGAGTGCTGCAATATGTAGTCCAACGCTTTTGAAAAAAATATTTTTTACGAGCTAAGTTCTAACATAACCCTTTAACACCCAGTTGTATATTTTATGTCTTAGGGAAGGTAGGAGATAGGGAACTCCCGAGAAAGGAACACAGCTGTTTTTCAACTTAGGTTGTTTCGCTTTGGAAATATACTACCGGCTTATAGTTAGAAATCCTTGTTCTATGATTTTGATGTTAGCACGACCTTTAATAGTCTAGGCGTGTATTTTGAGTTTAGGGAGTTGATACCGTCCTTACAAAACAATAGCGGACCGAGCAAGGTAGCCCCAATGTTAAGGGAGATTAATTCGATTTGAATAATGAGATTTGATTTGACGGTACGTAACCTCACGTATAATAACGAGACCCCTAGGAGTAATTTAACAAGGAGGTTTTGAATTACATGGAATACCAAGCAAAAAGAAGAACCCCTCTGTTTGGTACCGGGGAGGAGATCTAAAATAAGGCCCCCAAACCAGATTATAAATGGGATTGATATACAAGTATGCGGTCTAGGACGAGGACCCCCAGTTTCGAAAATGATTTGGTATGTTATAGGATTTAATGGCATCGAAAGTATTGAATCTGCTTTTCGAGCATGAACTTCATAAAAATAGCTTCATTGTGAATATTGAGAACTTGTGTGGACTCGTGCTTAACACAATTTGTAAATAAATGATATCTCCTTTTAAAATCTTAGGAACTGGCCTCTGCTTGAATTTAATAATAGCAAGAGAACCATCGATATCGTGAGGAATAATTAAAACAAACTGAACTACATTGAAAACAATTGGAAAGGCTTAATATGAAATAAATACATACTACTGTTTTTACGGTGAGCGAAATTCATATATTTTCTTCAAAAACTTTTTCATGAAATCCCCAAAAATCTAGGGATCTATTGACATATGGATATTAATACTAGTCTATACACACTCTGTCCTAATAGGGTTCACAAATTATGAAACGCGTTGTATGATTAAATATGTACAAGAATTGAGGATTAATCATAAGAAGATACAAGTGCGACATTAGGGTGAGTGGTGCCTCAAAATATCTTTTTCTTTTAAAAAAATTTTAAAAATACTTAAAAATTAAAAAGTGAAGAACAAGGAAATTATGACACAAATAGTGAAAATTAAAAAAATCACAAATGTGTTCATATAATTTGTATTTGTTTTGACAAACTAGGACGAAGTGAATTGACACACTCCCCCCTGGCTATTTAGGATAACGATCATGAAGCCCCATTTCTGTGTAAGTATAATTACTAAACATGGGTTGAATGTAGGCTAATTTCACTAATACATCCCTGGTGACAAACAAGATGTGATGTTATCACTGGACGATTTAGTATGTCCCATGTGTCTCTTTCACAATTAATTAAGTAATGTACTTCAAGAGACCTTTTGCTATTAATAATGATATTCTACCTCGACCGTTAAATTTGAGGCGTGGCAACAGCAGACAATCCTGCATTAAGCATCAACAAATCTGTGATTTAGTTAAGTATGAAGTACAGTTTTTCCTGTACTTCTATACCAAGCAATGGATTAGAGAAGATACAATGTATTGCTTGGTGTAGTCATCCATAATCAAGTATTCTGAACTGAAGAGAAGAAATAGAACTATAAGCACATGAATGTAATCTAATTGTATGTATCCCTTTTTTATAGATTGATTGTACTTGCTAGTGAGAGCTGTTTTTAAAGTGTTGGTCCTGAAGAAGGTGTTACATAATATATACTGCACCGAAACGCGTCGACAAGAGGACACAATTGTATTTGTTGCTTTTATATCTCAATCTTTATTGCACTTTCTATCTTTATTTTAAGTGTTTTATTTTATGTTAGATTTATTGTAACTATTGATTAGAATCATCAAACATGAATTATTGTGAATGAATAATTATGGTTGTGTTTTTATATGAATGCTGTTTTCTGATGTTTACTGCAATACATTAAGCAGTTTTGGATACAATATTGTTATACAGTTTGTGATATAGGAATTTTTAATAAAAATAATACATCCCATTCTTGCTGTGCTATAGTCTTTAGATTTCTTGTCTTCTGGTTCATTATATATTGTATATAATTTTACCGTTGGGAGTATTTCGAATAAACCCAAAAGGGAAGTCTTTTAGTTTTGAATACTTTACATACCCGGTCCCTTTTGGTTAAACCTGGGAAACTCTCTCTTTTTGTACTTACATTTCAAGCAAGCCAGACATTGGATGGAGATGGAGAATAGTACAATACATGTTGCCTCTAACAGTCCCTCCATAAGAAGTGAAACATGACTCCAGCTATATTCCGTTTTGTTTCCAAGCCAAAAGAAACTCATCACTGACTGTCAGAAGGCTAGGCAGGCATCAGATCTGACAGCCAAAGAGAACAGCAAGACAGGTAAGGAGTGATTATTGTGAATGATGGCATACATTGCATTGGATGCTGGCTGACTACGAATGAATGTGCATGAAGTAGAACTATACTAGTTTATCGACAAAGTAAAAGTGACTCAGGTGAGGTGACAGTTAATGTTTCCTTGTAGTTTAATAACCACATTGTACTCCTACCACTGCAGGTGCCGGCCAATATCCGTTGCAATTTTGTAATATGGAATATATTATAAACTTAATCAGTCACTACAGACTGAGTTGGTGTTGGAGAACACGTACCACACGGTCATCATCATGATGCTGCTGAGCATACTATCTTTGCACACAGTCAGTCAGTTGGATCGGAGATAATTGATGGAATAACTGCGTTTCATGGGCTGACTTAAAAGGTAAACAGTTTGAACAAGAACCACAGCAGACCTAGGCTAGATGTCCGTGTAGTGGTGGGGACTGGAGTAGAGTGTAGTGGTATGAGGGACAGTGGCGCATTGATTTAGTCACTTAATTTGGAAAATGCTAGGTTGCTGCAGTGCATATGACATTTGTCTGGCTCGGTCAAAATGTAAGTAAGGGGTAGGGTGCATGGCCTGTGCCGCGGTTCTCCTGTTCTGTGGCTGTGCTGGCTCCTGAGTCCTGTCCCGTTGTTGTTGTAGCTTAATGCTGTAGACACTATGTATCCTATCCAAGCTGCCTCAGTCTGAAAGTGTTCTCTCTAGAGTCTTGTCTTCTCTTCTTGAACTCTAGTGTAATTGAGTTTATTGTTTTAAATGCAGTAATCTTTAAATACCTAGTTTGTTTTTCCATCTACACTTACAGGCCGGCCTTTAACCTGTGCTATAGTGGGAGAAACAACTCACACTTACCTTACCAATCCACATCAGGCAGGCAGTGGTACCCAAGATTGATGTGCGGAGTGTCCATGGAAGGGAGGACCAAGAGGAATGATGAGAATGATGCAACTCCACATTTGGACCAGGATAATACAGCAACTTTAGTATCATTCATCATTCGTCTCTAAATTTATTTGATTCCTTTTTTCTCTTCAATCATTACGACTGTGTGTTGTGGTTTGGTAATTGATCCCTACAACTATTTTTTCATTTCCTTTGCTAGCTTGAAAAATAAAAATAAGCCGGGTACAGCATGTAATTTGGTTCGGTCTGAGCTCTGAGGGCGGCAGACAGGCAAGGCAAATTTCATATTAATTATTTCTTCCCTGTATTGTCTCAATGGGTAATAGTAGTTAGGAAGTACAACTCATTATCATTAACCATCAAGTTCTCTTCCTCAGCATGAATGCATTTGCTTTTTCTCACTTTATACTTTGATTTCTGTGATAATGGATCATGGTCGTCTTACAAGATTGTGTTTTACTTTTGTTGTGTCCATGCATACTGTCTGTTTTTCTTTCTCAAACCTTTCCCAAAACCCCACTTCCCATCTATTCATCAATCCCTAACCCTCTTCCCCCGGGCTGTGTGATTTATATTGAGGTGTGATGTGACTACATTAAATGTACACCAACAATTGATCACACGCTTGCTGAGGCAGATGTGGTGAAAGCAACACTAATTGAATTTCAACTAAGGCAGGGCAAGGATCTTCTTCTGCTTGCCCACCCATGCTGTAGTTTTCTTTGTTCTACTACTCCTCCCACAGTCTCTCAGTCAAGTGACTTTCTCTTTCTTTTTCCAAATGCTATTGCCAGTGTCTACTACTACCACCACAATAATGGCATCTTCTCCGTTCATTTGGGAAACCAACCATGCAGCCATCAGTGTGCCGAACGTCATCATCAATCACAGGTAAGATAAGTTTGGTGGGAGGTATGGACTAGGAGGAGAGACTGACAGTACTATTATGAGAATTAAAAATAACTCAGTGAGGGGTACTGCATCTATCGGTTTGTGTGTTACAAAATCGGCAGATCTTTTAAATCAAACACTGGCTGTGGGCATGCAGCAGCACGGAAACAAAGTAACAAACCATGTAACTTAGATTGAATTCAGAAAACAGTAACCCACCACAAAACATTAACATCGTATAAGTAAATAGTATAAAATGTAATATCCCCTAACAAAAATAAACTATCCCACTCTGACCTAACCCACCCCCCTCCCTAACCCCAACCAATGTCCAAAACGAAACGAAAGTCCAAGAGTCCCAATGTTCGAACGAATCCCCAACGCCCAAAAACCAACCCACCAACAATAGGAATTAAAAAAGGGGCAAATGACAAGGTCCTCTGTAGTTGGCGGGCCTTCAGGTGTTTGTCCACCAGGATTTTTACCCGCTCCTCTAGGTACTCCTCTAAGCGGGCCATCCGGCAGGGCAGCTGGCGGCGAAATGCCCTGCAGTTACATGCAGGGTGGAGGGCAGCAGTGGTTGAGATGGAGGCGCGGCGGCGGGCGGCTGCCGAACCACGGCGCCGTGAAACTGGAGGCAGGGCCTGACTGGGGCCCGGGGCATTGGAGGAGGCTGCAGCTGCAGCCGCCTCCTCCTCCTCCTCCGCCTGAGCCACCAGCCGGCGATATTCTTCGCAAATGGCCTCCAGTTTACGGCGCCGGGCCCTGGCGGCCAACTCCTTGCGAGATGGTTTTGGTGTATCGCATTCTGTGGTGCAGTGCGCACAATGAAAATAATTTTATTTATTTTTATGTTGATTACCTGTATTTGGCCGTAATACACAGTTTACTCGCCAGTGCCACCCACCCTGCCCCTCCCCATGTCACCGCCCGCCAGCACTCCCACCACCAACCGCTACTGCAGAGGGCACTTTGCATTCATTGATTGTTTAACCAATAACCATAAACAACAGATAGGCCACCCTTTGCAGACTGGCTGACCCAATCGAAAATACATTAATAATAATAGGTAGGGAGTGGTCCCCAGAGTGGGAGGAAGGGGCTTCCGCTTGATTATATATATATATATATATATATATATATATATATATATATATATATATATATATATATATATATATATATATATATATATATATATATATATATGACATGCTACTGCAAGTCTACTGTATTCTGTTAATACTACCTATATTCCCCTATGCTTTGCTACTGTGGGGCAGTTTCTTTTACATTTTCTTCAAAGTAAGAATCTCCAGTGACACTTTCCACCTATACTGTCTATTGATGATAGTACATCCAGGCATACATCCATTAAAGTAAACGTTTATCCTTCTTTTTTATATATCTCATACTTAGTTGGTTTCACCAACAACCACCCATGCTTCCGCTCCTTCCTTGCTTGCCTTGGCTTTGAGGTTGAATTTGAACCAAACACCGCTGATTCTTGCTATCTAGCACTATCCACCCATACTGTGTCGCCCACCCAGGCAGGCATTCTCTTTCACCTTCCACCCATCCTTCAACAACCCATGCATCTGATCTGATTACTATCAGCCACCTATGCATGCTTCCAATAACATATCCTTCTCTGCCAGTCAGACATATTATTTATCTCGCCCGTCCTTCCACCCTTAGTTCTTTCCCTCTTTGTTCAACACATCCATCAAGGTCATCTGATCTGAGTTTGTCTTCTCCATAAAACCTTTACAGCTGATTTTGGAGTCAAACAGAAGAGGCCATTGGTTACTCAACTCACGCTGCTAATGCTAAGTAAAGGGTGTCTTCTTCAACCGTTGTATAATGTTCACTACAACTTAATAAGTCGCACAGTACAGTGAAATAGTGAACACACTTCCATCTAGTAATATCAAGAAGTAATGAATATAAGTTACCACCGCCGGCCACTGCTGCTGGCTCCCCACTGTCTCTCCTGCAGGTGCCGCCAGTTCTCCTGCCCCCCCGGAATGGCCGCATCGCCGCTGGCCCCGCCGGCACTGGTGGATGGTAGTGTGCCTAGAAAAAAACATCACAAATTTTTAGATGCCTGGCAACCTCCCCCTATTTTATTAGTGTTCACTTGGAACATTGAAAAAAAAGTTAATCCAACATACATCAGCACTAGACAGTAAGTACAGTCAGTAGACAGACACTAGTAGTGATATGGTTCCTAGGGTCATCTAGTCCTACTCTACTCTTTTGAAAGTTAACCTGAGCCATTTGTAACCCTTTTAGATTCATCATGTCGACTACTACTCTTTTGGCGCATATTTAATTATACCTGCCAGCTTATTGACATGTGCAGTAGACGCCTTTGAGGCCACTTGACTGTTGCGTACAAGTAAAGAGGTCGAAAAACAACCCACTTATTGAGTTTGTTTAGTCCATATTGCTTAGCCATCACATACATGTTACACTTTTTGCCATGACTGCAAAATGCTTGCATTCACTAGTATACTATCTAACGGCTAACGCGCAGCATTTTTCTCATATAATAGGCGGAAGATTCCCTTCTACAAACCAGAGATTTACAGAGCTTATTATGATGCAAGATGATGTAACCAGTATTTCTACGTTCTACGGTGAGGGGTCTTCCAGAATTCAAAAGATCTTGGTTCTTGTTCTTGTTGTCATGCACTTGTAAATGTTTACTGTTTTAATCTTAGGCTTTTTTCTGGCTTATTGACTATGGCTGTAGTAAATTAAATTTCATATTAACGATGGACAGAGTTTGTTACTTGTTTCAAATAAACCATTTGAACTTACACATAGACTCTGTGGTATTTGGTGTGGTGGGGTGGACTTACACAAGTGAGTGAGCAAAATGGTGTTATTATGTTCTGGGTTGTCTGTCTCAGTCATCATCAACATTGTGTATCTTCTTCGTGGGGGGTGTCGGGAGTGGGACCCTAATGTGAGACACTATAGTTAGTTGGTCAGGGGATCGTGGGTTCTTCGGACTGAGGTGTGATCAGTAAGGTCCAACCACCCATCACCAACATCCTATTTGTTGTGCATAGTTCTGTATGTGGCTCTGCAGAATCACTAGACAATAGTAGTATCATGTACTATACGATCAAAAATACTAGTCAAATATCTGGTTGGCCATTTTGTTTGTGGTAATTGTCAAAACCTCAACAATGAGAAGACTAGAAGAGGACAACCTAAAGGACAGGACACAGTGGCTAGAACTATTGGTCAATCAGAGTTTTATTATTCCAAAGAAACCCTTCAATAAAGAGTGGGCAACTGTGCAAGCTTCGCTACAGACAGAGTAATAATAGTAATAGTAGTAGTAGTAGTACAGAGAGTCATAGCAGAGGCAGTTAGAAGCAACTTAGTTAGAGGCAGGGATAAACAGAATTTGGAAACAGATAGTCAAGGTCAAAGAAGTAAGCTTTTGTAAAAAATAGAATTAGAAAGTTTAACCATAATTTATAGTTCAGAAAAAAAAGATGCAGTAAAAGTTAGGGAAATATAAATGTCAATATAACCACTGGAGGACTTACTGGGGCCAGCAGCAGGAGCCTCGGTAGAGGAGCGGTCCTGTGGTTCCCCCGCCGACTCCGACCCCGTCTTCTTGCCCCTGGGTGGTGCTGATGATCATGTAAAATATAATAAAGAAAGAGACAAACATTAAGGAGTGCTGTGAAACAAATAATAATAAATCATTTGGAAAAATAAGTCAAACAACATTTTAGGAAACAACAATTGCAATAAAATTGACCTATCTAATCAGATGGATCGACTACTGGCTTCTTCCTGTATTCACGGATCATCTACTTATTTATGAACACTCCAGTGTTCCATAATCATTCTGATTACAATACGAAGCCTAGTAAGTACCACCTGACCTGCACAACCTATTCCAGACGGGCCAATTGTTCACTAAGTCTGCATTTCCATTTTTTTCAGCCATCAAATTCATAGATGAGATGGAGGACACATGCATACATTTGTGCACACATACATACAACAAATTGTGGGTTGGTTGCATGATTCTGATCTAGTTCTGCTACTGACTGACCATGCTAAGCCTGCCACTCACTAAACAAAGTACAAAAGGTTCTACGGAGGACTGGGGTAAGCAGCACTCAGTGACAGAGGAGGCGTCACGCAGACCGCATAAAACAATTATTAACTAATACTAACAAACTAAACCTAGTATCCAATATCCATCCACCACTATTTCATAGTAGGACAATGGAAGGACTAGAGTCTCTCTAGCAAATCGTATTACCTAACTTCAGTTCTGTAAAAAAAACTCTTACATAATCAGCACAAGCTAGTGCAAACTAAGTTGCAAACAAGTAAGAGTGCCACCGAGCACCTGGGTCCTTAAATCAAAGAAGATTTTGCTTTTTGGAACGTAATTTACCAGCAACGCTTGGCACGCAGCAGTAATCTTGTTGTTCGTCAAATTTAATTTATACACAATAAGTTACTCACCAATCCCGACGACATCGACACCTAGCAGGTCCAACAGTTCCTGCTCCCGGTCCAGGATGTCGGACCACCGGTGGGCTAGCTGATTGTGGGTGCGCCGGACCCCAGTGCACCGGAGCACTGCCCATGCACCTTCGCCCACCGACGGTGCCGCTCCTGGGTAGCATACCCGGAGCCGGGCCTGCTGCCTGCTGCCAAGGTCAAGGGGCGGTGGCGCTGGATGAAAAAAACAAGGGCGGCCACCTCCTCCTCCCCAAACAGTTTCCGGGCCTGTACCCCTGCAGGACGCATTCTGCCGCAAGGCAGGCGGCCCTTGTCTGCTGCTCCTGCAGGTCCCTTGCCCTTGGCACTAGCTGTGCCCTTGGCCATGGTTCTGGGGTGGGTGGGAGGCGGAAAAGAAAAGTTAGAAGTGGAAAAAACAGTTAGGGGGAAGAAGAAAGAAAGAACTTTATAAAGGTAAAAAAAACACAGTAAAAGTAGAAATAAAATGCAAAATATAAACTTAGGCAAAGAGAGAGATAGATGATAACTAAAAAAAGTCCGAAAAAATGCTTTAAAGACAAAGGATTGCAAAGATAAAGGGAGGATAGAAAAGTAGGCCCAGAACCATAGCATAGAGTGAAAAACAAGATGGCCGCGCCCATTCGCGACCGCGTGGGTAAGTTTGCGCGATATTTCTCGCGAACATGCACTATTCATCGCGAACAAGTAAAATGCGCTCCTGAACACGTCAATGCACATCGCGAACACGCTATCCGCGACCCGGAACAGGAAATAAGGCATCGCGAGCGGGCGGGACAATTGAAAAACAAGATAGCCGTGCCCATTGGCGACCGCATGGGTAAGATCGCGATATATTATCCCCCGAGCATGCAAACAGCTCTCCGAACACGCTCACCACGCTCCCGAACAAGAAAAAGCCATCACGAACGAGCGCCCCAAGCAACTACGCAAGCTCGCGAAGCTACGCGTATCTCGCGTAGTGCAAGTACATCTTCGCGAAGCTTCGTGAAGCGCAACTACGCGAACTACGCCCAGGGTTAGTCTCCATGCCTATCACTACCGCACTTGTGTAAATGGGGAGTGCTGGTGACACACCGCTGGGGCCAGGCGATAGCTACCACGATTTGGGCGGCGGAGCATGCCAACCACCACTTTGCAATACATGGATACGTATCACTACCGCACTTGTGTATTGTGGATTGATGGTGACACACCGCTGGGGCCAGGCGGTAGCTACCGCGATTTGGGTGCCATACATTCACATGAGGCACCGCGATTTGGGAGGCGGAGCATGCCAACTGCCATTTGGGCATGTCTCAATGCCTATCACTACCGCACTTGTGTAAATGGGGAGTGCTGGTGACACACCGCTGGGGACAGGCGGTAGCTACCACAATTTGTGTGCCATACAATAGTAATGGCCATCTGGCAAACATCAACAGTGCATAGTGCCCACATGGTCAATGGCACATCATTGTGCATATGATGCCAATGTTCCATTTACTCCACTGGTGACTACACTAAACTTCCTTCTACTTGTGCATTGGTGTTTCACTCTTTGGTAGTTGTGACAGTTTCCTTTGCTTACCTATGTGTACACTGTGCATGGCAATGGGGTCGGTGTGCATATTTGTGCAATGAGAGGGCTGGTGTTTTCATATGGCCCATTCCTTTTGTGACAAATGGGTGGGTGCACGTACTGGCTACTTACCTGTAATGTGCTCACATTTGGCTTTGTTATGTGACACATCTGTGTGTGCGTGGTGGAGGCTTACATCCTGCTCAGTCGGGTCACAAGACAGAATAATATGTCTACCTACCTGTTAGTTTGTTTGAGGTGGGCCATTAGATGCCACATGCATCTGGGTGGTATGGAGAGCTCCATCTTGCTGTACTGGGGGACAAGGGTGCATGGTGGGAGTAGTGGTACAGGCCTCCCACCCCCAGACACCCTCCCAGGGAAGATGGCTACCTACCTGTTGGGTGGAGGTGAACAATGCAATGGATGCCACATGCTTCTGGGTGGGGCAGTGCTCCATCCTGCTGAGGTGTGGGCCAGGAGGCATGGTGGGAGTAGTGGTTTAGGCCTCCCACCCACAAACACCCTCACTGTGAAGATGGCTACCTACCTGTAAGTTTGTTAGGTGTACTGCAATGGCTTCCAACTGCTTCTGGGTGGGGGAGTGTTCCATCCTGCTCAGGTGTGGGACAGGGCATGGTGGGAGCAGTGGTACAGGCCTCCCACCCACAAACACCCTCACTGTGAAGATGGCTACCTACCTGTAAGTTCTCAGGCGCCTAGCCTGTGCCCGGGAAGACAGTGAAATACTGAAAGGGTCAGTGCGATCACACATATTAACAAAATCTGTCGTAGGTTTAGAACCTTACCTGGCGCAGATATATAATAAAAATGACAGATTCTTAATGACTAGATTCAGACTGGATCTTTTACATCACATCTTAGCTGTTCCCGCGGGGTTCACAAGAGATATTGGATCAAAGGGTCCTTGCGGCTGCGATCTGGGATCTCCGCAGGATACCCTCCATTTTGTATTCTTTTGTCCATTTTATGAATACCCGCGGGCTGTTTTCTTAAAAACCATCCTAAGAGTGAATAAATTTACCCAAGTTAGGGTAGCACTCTTATACTTAAAACTCTCCTCGGAACCCCTTACCTTGTTTTGCACCGTGAACTTTTTAAGACTAGCTGCAAAATTAAGGAAGTCTAGACGTGAGGTGTAAGCAACCTCGCTTGCTGGGCACCGATGGTTGGGTGATATGATTAAAGTTACTTCTTAAAACTCGTATATGTCCTGTATATAACTGTAGACATCACCGAGGATGTATGTAAACTATGAATTGTATGGCATAGTGTATCTGGGATTTTTTATGGTATTTTTAATATGTCTCAGCCTATTTTACAAAGCATTGTTTTAAACTGGCTATGATCATGCATTTTAATTAATTTTACTGTGTTGGTATCTCGTACCTTATAGCTGTTAGCACTCTGCACTTTAAAAATGCTATGAATTCGCAGCCTTTCATAAGTCCCAGTGTAACCCTGTTATTAAGGTTCCGGACAGACTCTGTAGAAATTATTAATTTTAATAATTTTAAAATTAGTTGCTCATATTATTGTATTGTGATATGTGTAAATGTATTGTTCTTTTCTTGGATGTTTCAATATCCGAATAAAGATATTTTGATTGATTACCTGTAAGTTTGTTCGGTGTACTGCAATGGCTTCCAACTGCTTCTGGGTGGGGGAGTGCTCCATCCTGCTCAGGTGTGGGACAGGGGGCATGGTGGGAGTAGTGGTACAGGCCTCCAACCCACAAACACCCTCCCAGGAAAGATGGCTACCTACCTGTTAGTTTGATGAGGGTAATGTAATGGCTGACACATGCTTCTGGGTGGGGGGGAGGGCTCCATCTTGCTAGGCTGTGGGACAGGGTGCATGGTGGGTGTAGTGGTACAGGCCTCCCACCCCAAACACCCTCCCAGGGAAGATGGCTACCTACCTGTAGGTTTGTTTGGTGTACTGCAATGGCTTCCAACTGCTTCTGGGTGGGGGAGTGCTCCATCCTGCTGAGGTGTGGGCCAGGGGGCATGGTGGGAGTAGTGGTACAGGCCTCCCACCCCCAAACACCCTCCCAGGGAAGATGGCTATCTACCTGTAAGTTTGATGTGGGTCGTGTAATGGCTGACACATGCTTCTGGGTGGGGGGAGGGATCCATCGTGCTAGGTTGTGGGACAGGGGGCATGGTGGTAGTAGTGGTACGGGCCTCCCACCCACAAACACCCTCACTGTGAAGATGGCTACCTGCCTGTAAGTTTGTTAGGTGTACTGCAATGGCTTCCAACTGCTTCTGGGTGGGGGAGTGCTCTAGTCTGCTGAGGTGTGGAACAGGGAGCATGGTGTGAGTAGTGGTAAAGGCCTCCCACCCTCAAACACCCTCCCAGGGAAGATGGCTACCTACCTGTTTGTTTGATGAGGGTAACGGCTGACACATGCTTCTGGGTGGGGTGGGGGAGGGTTCCATCTTGCTGATGCTGTGGGACAAGGGGGCCTGGTGGGAGTTGTAGTGCTGGCTGCCTTTACACATGCCCCCATGATAATGTTGCTAGATATGTTTGGGGTGAATGAGTCAGTGAATGTTGGATCTGTGAGACATGGTTTTGTGAGTGTGTGGTGCAGATGAATGGAATTTGTCCTAGGTGGTGTAGCTTTGTAGTTGTGCAAGACAGTACATAGTAGTGTGGTGGTAGTCATTTGTTTGCACTTACCAGCCTCCACTCCCCCGGGTACTCCTGTGAGACTCTCTGGATGCAGTATGGCAAGCACCTTCTCCTCCCATGGTGTGAATGGTTTTGGTGGAATGGGAGGGCCACCGCCAGTCCTCTAAGCCAGCGTACGGTTCTTGCTTCTCCTCTCTTTGACAACCCTCTTCAGATCATGCCACCGCTTCATGATCTCCTTTTTAGATCGCGGGGTGTTCCCTACTGCATTGATCCTTGCCCACATTTGCGTCCTTGTGGCTAATGGTGTCTGTTGGACCAGACTACCAAACAGTTGTGGTTCCACTCTGACTATCTCATTTACCATGACTGTCAACTCACTCTCTGTGGGCATTTTATGTGTTGACATGGTGTGTGGTGTGCAAAGTGGTTGTGGGTGCAGGGGTGTGAGTGATGGGTGTGGTTGTGATGTGTATGGTGTGTGATGTGCAGGGGGTTTAGTAGTGCAGGTGTGGTAGTGATGGTGGTGGTGGTGGTGATGTGTGTGTTCTGTATTATTTTGCCTCTCCTCTCTGATCTAGTGAATGCCCTTCTCTTCTGGAGTGTTGCAAACGATTGTGGTCAGGGAAGTGGCTGGTTTTATACTCAGCTATGTGGGTGTGTCCAAATGGAGTATTGCTGTCAGGTGTGTTGTGTGTGTGTTGTCCTGGGAATTGTATTTTTATTTTTGCCATGTGGTTGTGTCATTGGGGTGTGTTTTGTATTTTTGGGGGCATGGCTAGTTTGCTGTGTACACTTTTTGGCCTTATTGTGGGTTTTTTCATTTGTCCGCCATATTTTTCACGGATCGTCCACAGCGGTGGCTATGTTGCAACTCTTTCGCTGACTCTCCCATGTATCCCTGTGTGCGACCGCGGCGGTCTGAAACAGCGGAACGTACCGCGGGACCATCGGGGATATCCTAATTTGCGGTGTGTCCGCTATACTTGCGGTGGGTTGGTGTTTTCCGCTGCAATTCTTTTGCAAAGATTTTGGCCATCTGCGCCCACTATGGGCAGTTTTTCTTGACCCCGCTCCGCCGCAGTCGGTGTTTTTTGGTGCTTGATCCTAATTTGGCTGCCGGTTCGCCCACCACCCTAGCGGTGCAGGGGCCGGCCGCCAGTGGTGCGGCAGTCCCGCACTGGCAATTAGGATGCCACCGACACCGTGGCGGTGGCATCCTCTATTCCCAGCATTGTCATGCACAAGGTGACAGGCACCGTGCGGTGGCTGCCACCTTGTCCGTGACAATGTAGGGGGTACCATAGGTACCCCCCCATGTGCACCCTCCACACCCCCAATACCCTGGGGGCCCGTAACGGGCACCCAAAAGCTAAATCTGCATGGCTTTCCATGGCGGGGTCTCCGCCATGGAAAGCCCTGCACCGCTGCCCATGCTAATATGGATGGCGGTGTCTAGCAGACACCGCCACCATATCCAGCCCCTTTTCTGCCCGGTCGACTGGTCGACCGGCAGAAAACAGGCGGACGGTCTTTCCGTCCGCCGGGGTCCCCCCGCCATACTAATATGGCGGGGGGAAAAGGGTGGCGGGCAGGGTATGATGTAGGGCAGATCGCCACCGCCATGCGGGCAGTGGTGATCCGCCCTACATCATAATAGACACCTTAGTCTTGACCCTGAAATCTGAAAAGAATTTTAAAAGAGTGTAATATACAAAAAGAATGGCAACACAATATTTATTGTATGGGCTTAAAAAGAAAAGTATATAACATTCAAATTCACCAATAGACATTCTCTGGGATGCTAGGAAAAGAAGATTTACTCTTTTGCCTCACTGAAACAATATGCAATTGATTAGTCATTAAATTAGCCTATCAGTACAAAGTGACACACCAGAATCTTGATTGAGCTTTGTTAGCTCAAAGAGAGGGTTGAGAGGCAATACCGTCCTCCTATACTCGCTCACCCCCTCCATCAGCACATAAATACCCACAATAACTCTGCTTTATGCCTACCATCTTCACTAATTTAACATCTCACACAAAACTCTGCTTTCTCCTTTCTCTAGCTGTAACAATTCGTATTTACTTCCCCTCTCCTGCTCCCCACATACTACCCCCAAAATTATGAATAACAAAATATCATGATGAAAAAGTATAAAGTCAAGAATATACTGATGCCAAAGATGTCACAGAACGGACTATTAAATTGTAATATTAAATAAGTGTTTTGATATTTTTGTAAATATGTTATAGCAAAATATTTAAAAAGACAATTTTGAATATTTTTGTTGTCAGCACTTTAAATGTTTGTTTTGAATTCATTTTTGTATTATAGATTTATAAAACAAATTTGACACATTTTATTTCATTTTTTATATCTTTTTTAAAGTAAAAATGTATCTTTAATGTATTTAAATTGTAATTTCTAAATTCTTTTCTTGTTTTACCTTTGAATAAAATTTTGTTTGAAATATAATTTATTAAATAACATAAAAAATATATTTCTAGGTGTATAAATAAATAAATGTTATTTTAAATTATGATGTACAGCATGTACTTATGTTAAATGTTTACAGTACAAATTACTCCTAATTTATTATAGTTATTATTTTATATGTTCATTTGATTGATTTTGTATCTAGGTATGTCGTAGAAAAAGTTACTTTAATGAAAAAATGTATAAATAAATTAAAGAATGTTGTTATTCTAGTTATTGTTTTTTCAATTGAAAAATATGGTGTTTTGTAATTGTTTTGAAATTAATTTGTTTGGATGCTCTTTATATATTTTGTTATTTTGGTGTTTTTATTTCACTCATTTTTAATGTATTTGATGCAAAATGATTCTATATGTATATGAATACATTATGGGGTCGTTTCCGATCCTGTATTTTGTTTTCCCGTACGACTCGTATCCGTATTTTTTTCCGTACGAATCGTACAAGTCACGTCCGACCCGTGAAGTACGATCCGTACGGGAAAAAGTACATACGGATCGGCCCGATCCATACGAATCGTAGCGGGAAAATTAGTACGAGACAGACCTGGACACTTCTCCGTACAAATCGTAAAAATGAAGTTCGACCGTACTAGTACGATCCAGACCGGCGTTACAATCTACGATTCGTACGGAAAACGTCCCGTACACGGGGAATGACTTTGCCCGCTATGAAGCGAAGTTTGTACGCACCGTACCCCCAGCGCGAATGTATGGTGCGTACCCCCAGCGCGTAGGTATGCACCGTACCCCCAGCGCGAATGTACGGTGCGTACCCCCAGCGCGTAGGTACGCACCGTACCCCCAGCGCGTATGTATGGTGCGTACGCACCGTACATTCGCGCTGGGGGTACGGTGCATACCTATGCGCTGGGGGTACGCACCGTACATTCGCGCTGGGGGTACGGTGCATACCTACGCTCTGGGGGTACGCACCATACATACGCGCTGGCGGTCTACGCACCCGCACCCTACAGAAGCAATGGGGTGTACGCACCGTACATAGCAAGGTCCGTGTACGCGCCATACATACACAACGCATGGGGGTGTGTGGCTGTACGACTCGTACCCCAGTACCGTACAGAACCACGGACACTGTAAAACAGCACAAGGAGGGCCTATACGACTCGCACAACACCACAAAACACGTCTACACTGCAGAAGAAATGAAAAGTACTGACCTGGACACATCCAAACAGGCAAACAGAGGGGCAACCTTACAACCACCCCTTATAACACACCCTCCAAAAATTCAAACTGAGCCCCACCCACAAATGGACCAATAAAAAGGGCCCACACACACAAACCATGAGCCATTACAACAGACTCACCACTGCTACAGAGCACACACAAACCACTGCACCCATCCACCTAAACATATACACCTACACACACACCCCTTCACACATACCCCCTCTACACATTCACACACACACTGTCACATTCAGACCCACACACTCACAACCATCCACACCCTCACCAAAGTTCACAAGGGAGGAGCTGGACATCCTTGTCAATGAAGTCATCAGAGTCGAGCCACAGCTGTTTGGAACATTGGTCAGACAGACCAGCATAGCTGAAAAATCATGCCTGTGGCAGAGGATCGTCAAGAGGGTGAATGCTGTCGCACCCATCAGAAGGACCAGGAATGAATGCCAAACCAGGTGGAACGATCTGCGGAGGGCGGTCAAGAGAAAAATGAATGACGAGCACGCCCAGACCAACATCACTGGAGGTGGCGTGCCCCGCAGACCAGTACATTACCATCCCTGGGAGCAGAAGGTGATGGCCATGCTTCCGCCGGTGGGAGTACATGGACTCCAAGGACTTCCAGAGCCTGGTGAGTACACAAACCACTTACGTAACATGGGGGTAATGGCATCCACACCCCAACTACACCTAATGCACACAACTACCCCCAAGCCCTCACCCACCAGAACCACAGTCACACACAACGCGAATGCCAAGAACATGTGTATGCCCCATTGATAAAGCAAGCCCATGCCATGTCCCATGCTACATGAAGCACCAACTCAAGAATGGATGTCCCGTATGCTGGGAGGGTGGGTGCACCAAAACGCATTTTTTAATTCCAAATCAGCCACAATTGCCCTCATCCCATATGGCCCAGCTGCATACCCATGCACCATGCCGAATGCACAGGGATTGGGAAAGTACTGACAAGATAGCTCACACTCGGCCCGGGTGTAGGCAGCACAAGGCCCTCCTGTGACCAGTGCAAACACAAACACCAAGACAACCAGGTCAGATATCTAGGACAGGAACTCACACTCACTGTCATGACAGCATGCTCCATGGGGGGACAGCTACATCACCTGGGAGCACCAGGGCCAAATCACACTACACCCACCAGCAGGCCCTGTCACACACACCCCTTACACAAGCACACACCACCAGGACAGGCAATGGATTGACCCACTGCCACAATGGACATGTAACACAACAACACCAATACCTAGCCGAAGAAGCATCCAAGCCACAAATGGACATGTCAAAGACTCAGGCGAACATATCAATCTGTACCCCGCAACATACCCATACACAAGTGAACATTGAGGAGAATGCTAGGCACATACAACTACCTGGAGGAACTGTGCCAACTTGAATGTGTATGAAACATGCATGTTGCATTAAACAGCTTCAACATTGTCTCTCTCTCACACATAGGCCAACGTGATGAACATCCCCCCAACAATGGGGAGGAAGAATCACAGTCACAGGCTCGGGAGGAACCGGATCCCACCAGCAGCGACGCCTCTCAACACGCCGCAGATGACCCCAACCGACCTGGACCCTCTGGTGTCCAAGCCCCTGCAGTACCTGCTTCAGGAACATCTGTGCCAACCACCACCCCCATTCCTGCCACATCACAGGAGACACCCAGGAGCCCTGCCCGCAGTGAACAGAGCCAGTCTGACCAGGAGGGACAAGGTGCGGCGGGCACACAGGAGGAGGCAGACAACACCGCCACTGCCATCCCTCAGGGGTCCCGTCGACCCGATGTGCCCACAACGGCAGGCCTGGCTCGTGTGGGCAGGGGTGGCAGGAGTGGAGGCAGGCGGAGGCGAGAACCTGACCAGCCAGCTGAAGGGACCTGTATGTCACACATCCGCAACATCATGGAGGCATACCGGCGTGACACCAGGGAGATCAGCCAGGTAGTGGTGACCCTCACTGAGATCAAAATCGAGCAGGCCGAGCAACACGCCAGTGTTAGAATCCGGGGTCTCTGTTAGCGCAGGTATGCACTTGCGACAAGCAGGGACCCTTTCCTCTAAGTCAGGGCGTAGGATTACCTCTTTAAAAATAACCCCTGCTCACCCTCTAGGTAACGTGGCGCGAGCAGTCAGGCTAGATTTCCAGAGGGCATTAGGTTAAGCGTTCAAGTTGTCCCACACAATAATCACCACCCCACCACACAAAGACACAAGGCTGTATTTATATCAAAATAAAGTTCTTTATATAAAAGATTTCTTCAGGCAGGTTGTCAAAATACAGTTCTCTTGCTTTAAATAAAGTTCCAGTTACTTTCAAATGCTTTCAGGCAGTCCACAGTTCTTAAAATGGCAAAATTGTACTTAGAATATCTTCTTTGGGGTGTCTGTGCGCTTCGTAGCGCCTTGCGTACGCTTCGTACGAGGTTTTGGACGTCACTTGCCGTTTCTCAAGCTTCTCGCGTGAGCACGCGTACTCGGGACGTGAACCGTACGGACCGTACCTTCGTTGGTACGCGTCGTACACGTCCGGTATGCTTCTTGCCAAAGCTCACGCTTCCCGCGTGAGCGCCGTCAATGTGTTTAAAGCAGGACGAGCCGTACCTCCGTTGGGACGATGCGAACAGCTGATTTTGAACCGTACACCAGTTCACAACACACGTGTTCGTCGTGTATCAGGTCTACAGTGCTAGTACGGCCCGAACAAAGCAGTGGACGGGTCGTACTTCAGCGCGTTCACACACAGTACCTCAGTTCTTGGGTCGGATGATCGTAGCAGCTTCGGTTGTCCTTGCAGGAGCGTCCCACATCGCGGTGTCGTCCCTCTTCGGCAGTGGGCGGCGGTGCTTCGTGGGGGGCTCAGGACGGTCTCGGCCACACGATCAGGGGCAGAAGCAGGAGGGCAGCTCGGGGGCAATGTCTTCAGCGCGTCGCGCTGTCAGCTTCACGGCGAGGGCACAAAAGGCGTCGCAGGTCCTCACAGGAGCTTCCACGGCCAGGGGGGTCGCAGAGGCTCGGCGCTTGGAGCCTACACAGTCTCTCCTTTGCAGTGCGAGCTACGGCTCGGGGGGCAGGTGCTTGCGGTGCTTGGACCAGGGAACAGGTCTTTGCGGTGCTTTCAGTAGCCCCGGTGGCAGATGTCGCGGTGCTTAGATGAGGGGCACAAGGTCCTCAGGGGTCAGCTTCACAGGATCGCTTCCAGCAGTTCTCCTCTTCTGGGGTAAAGGTTGCGCCCACTGTTCCTGGGGCGCAGTTCAGGGGGCAAGTTCACAAGCAAGCCCTTGGAGATTGTTTGAAACCACAAGTTGATGCAAAGTCTTTTCCTTTAGTCTTTTCCTCTCCTTCCAGCAGACAGGCACCCACTGCAGGCCAGTCTCTCAGGCAGAGAGACAGTATTCCTCCTTGAGCTTATCCAGGTCCTTCTCCTTCAGGCAGAGTTCTTCTTGGCGCAAACAGGATCTGATTTCTTAGGAGCAGGGCTCCTTCTTTTATAGCACAATTCTTTTGTTCTTTGTCGCCAGGGGGCCTGGGCCTGGCTCAGTCCAGTTTTGGAGCACTTTGTTGTGGTGACTCTGCTCTTTCCTTTCAGCAGCAGGGCAGAGACATCAGCCGCTCCACAGGGGGCGGAGTCGGCTTTGTGGTGGCAGAGCACAGGTCTATTCAGAGTCATAGGTGTACTCCTCCCACCCATCCTGGTGTAATCTCTCTACCCACCACCTGGCAGCCAGCCTGTCTCCTGGAATTCCCCAGCCCTGCTCCTTTACTGTTACTAGGCAGAACACACACACACACAGCAGAGGCGGACTGAAATGGCCAGGTCAGTAAATACTAACTTTCTAAAAGTAGTATTTAGAAACACAGGATATTAAAATAAACTTTACTAAAAGAAGTATTTTATTATTCTGAGTTCAGGCATACTAAACTTGACTTTCTACCATGCTCTATGAGTCCACTGGGATTACAGCGTGTAGTAATTCCAGCAGCCGATTCTGGCCTATGGAGAGCAGGTAGCCTTCAATAGTGAAAAATGAAAATGGCTGTAATTCACTATTAGGACATGCCACACACATCAGGGCATGTCCTACCTTATACCTACAATGCACCCTGCCCTTGGGCCTACCAGAGGGGTGACTAATATGTAGTTAAGTGAAGGTTTGGGGACTGGCAAGTAGGTGCACTTGCGCAATCAGCGCGACAGTACCAGACCGCGCGCAGGTTCTGCAGTGGCAGACCCTAGACACATTTTACTAGGCCGCTTCTGTGGGTGGCACAACCAGTGCTGCAAGCCCTCCGGCAGCATTTGTATTTACAAGCCCTGGCACTCCCGGTGCACTTTACTAGGGGCTGATAGTAAACCAAATAAGCCAAACATAGACACCAGTCAATGTATACACTTTACCATAGGGAGAGCATATGCACCTTAGCACTGATCAGCAGTGGTAAGGTGCCCAGAGTCATAAAACAGCCAACACCAGGTCAGAAAAAATACAGGAGGAAGGCAAAAAGTTTAGGGATGTCAGCCAGTCAACAACAACACCAAGGAAGGATGGAGGCAAGACTGGCTGAACTCCTGGCAGTGCAAAGGGACATAAGCCATTCACTCCGTCGGATCGCCGACAACATGGGCAACCCTCCCTGTGACACCAGGCGCAGACCAGCACCAGCCACAGGGAGGGAGGAAGAGGAGGATTCGTCCGACGGAGCGTCCCAAACATCGTCAAGGCCTGCATCTGAGGGTCCCCGGAGGAAGGTTGGTTGGCCACGGAAAAGACCGTGAGAGGCAGCGGGCCATCCACATCTCCCAAGTCACCTGGCCAGGCACCTGGCCTTCATGTGCGACAGCATCACCCCATTGACTGACATCATCTGCCACATGGACTTGCTGGTCACAGTCTGACCAATGATGCCAAACACTGTGGGCTGGACTCTGATGACTTCAAATGCCAAGGATCCCATCTCCCCCTGTGAACTTTGGATTCTATGGTCCCTGCATTTCCCCTTTTTCTGTGCACAAATCACGCCCCAGAGTTCAAAATTAAAAATGTAATGATTGAAATTTCATGTTGCAGTCATTTAGCATGAGTCCACAACCTACGTGTGGGGATATGTTAAAGTATGCCTGTGCGTGGAACTAACTCCAGCCACCCATACACTTGGATCTGAGTCCGGTCGAGGACAAACATGGCTCACAATGTATCACAAAATGCAGTCATGGAGCCTAACACTCACCCGTGATGGCCTTAAGCTGCTGAGGGGGGTCTTGCTATATTGCTCTGACAGACAAATTTTGTAGAGTCACATGAAGGTGTAGAGGTCATGGGTCATGTTGATGTGCCCGGGGAGGGAGTACCAGGTCTGTTTTGCGAGGTGGGAGAACTATCTCCTGCATACAGAGGTCATGTGGATGTGATGAATGGTGGCCAGGGCAAGGTGGGCTGCATGGAGTAGGGCCAACGGGGTGTTGGATGACACACGTCCAAGGTCGGTTTGGGTCAGGGGTTGTGGACTGCCTCCTGAGTGTGGTTGAGGAGTCTGAAGGTGATCCTGCAGCACACAGTGAGCCATTGTACCTATCTCAGGTGGACGGTGATGTGGCTGGGGCGGGGGATGTTGCAGATGAGGTGTGCGGATGCACCCTGGATGTGGATAAGTTCTCCTGCATGTTTGCTGTTGTCCTCTGTAGAGGCCGGTGCTGTATGTGAGCCGGCTGGCATCCTGGACCAGGGGGACGGTCTGTCTTGCCTTGGAGTGGATCTATCTGGGGGCTATCAGCAGCATGTGGAGGGTGTTGTAGCATGAGGTACAGATGTTGGTGAGTTGCATGTTAATTGTGAGCGATGGGTCCATGACGAACACCAGCTTGCCTGCGTGGCCACTGGGTGCTGGTGCAGTGCACACACCAGTGGGACGCAAGGAGTTGACCCAGCCGTAAGGGGACAATCCTCAGATGATGACCTCTGTCACGTCCAAGTCCAGCCTCAGTTGGCTGATGTTCAGCCATTCATCAACGGATCTCATGCCTCTGTGAAGTTTGGATCTGTCAATGGCTGGCCCTTTAGTGAGTTTGAGGAGCAGTTGGGTGTCAATGGCATAACAGATGATGATGAGGTTGTGTGTGCATGTGATGGTGGAGAGGGGGGTCATGGAGACATTGAAGATCGTCACGCTGACAGTAGAGCCCTGTGGCATGATCCAGATGCCCCCAGTGTACTACATGTTGCAGGGTGGAAGCAGACTCCCTGGCCCTTGCTGGTGAGCTACTTCCTGAGTGAATCATGGGCTCTCCTCTGGATACCACTGTTGGAGATGTGTGAGCTGACAGTGTGGTAGCACATGGTGTAGAATGGCGTTGAGAGGACAAGGGTGGTGGCTCACCATTGGTGAGCAGGGCAAAGTAGTCGTTGGTGTTGGCAATGATGACTGTTGCAGTGGTGTAATTACTGTGTAAAACGGTCGGGCGCCAGTTGGCTGGAGCTAGTAGCATGTAGGAAATTGGACAGTTGCTAGTAGAGTGTCTTCCTGGTGACATTTGCTGGGTAGGGAAGTAGGCTGATGTACCAGGAGATGCTGTGGTACTGCCGTCCGTTGTTTAAGAAGGGCCTGGGGCTCTGCATGCCTCCTGCAGCCATGGAATGTGGCTAACTCAAAGGAGACATTCATGACGCGCAGGACGTGGGCTTCAAGGATGGCGAATGATGTGGTTGAGAAGTTGTGTGGGAAGGGGCCTGATGGAGAGCCAGAGTGGATGGTGCACATGATCCCGGTTGTGTACTTGCTGCTGCTGGGAGTCCATGACCTGAGGGGGGTTTGTCCAGCGGAAAATAGTGCTGTCTGCCTCTGTGTGCCAAGGCTGTTGTCCATGGCCATGAGCTTGCAGTGGTACAAAGTAGCAAGGGATGGGATCTGCCTTGCAAGGGTGGGGTGTCTTGGATGGAGATCTGCTGTCAGTTCTCTCACAATGCTGAAGAGCTCCTTGATATCGTGTGTTTGGGTGTCTCGGCACTATCTGAAGGATCTCCACTTGTCCTTGTTGAAGATATGGTGATGGCTGTGTGTGGTATTTTCCAGGGCTGTAAGGAAAATTATGGCTCATTGTGTTGCAAGGTTTGCACAAGAGTCCGGCTAGGTCTGTAGGAGTCCAGTAGGTCTGCCTTGTCCCAGGTGCCTTAACTGTCGTTGTGCTTCACAGGAAAGTCCGTCAATGTGGCTAGATTGATGGATCAGTTGCTGATCCAGTGTGTGAGTTGGCAGGGTGTGGCGGTGGTGTCGTATTGAGGGTCCCACACAGCTTGTCTGTGGCAACTTACATCTGTCATCTGTAAGGGATCGGTAGCGGGGTGAGTGGAACTGTGTTGCTTGTTGGAGACGTGGATTCAAATGTTGATGGACCAATGATGGATGGTGATGTGTGTCCCCTCCCGCAAGAAGTTACGGGCCCCCAGCCACATGTAGCCTATGGAGGTGAGGGCCTGAGTGCAGATGTACGTGTTGATGGCTTACCGGAATTGTGGATGTAGGCCTGCAGATCTGTAGATGAGTGTTACTCCGAGGGTTGCTAGGGAGTTGCTGCAAACCCGGACTTGTGACTCTGAGGGTGTACTTGTCAATAATTACCTATTCAGCCCCCGTGAGTGGTGTTGGCGTCCCTGCGGGTGATCTTGGATCCGTCTGAGATGGCAATGAAGACGTCATGTGCTGAGGATGCTTTTGTCCAGGTTACTGTCATGAAGGTGATGTGTGGGGCTGCAGTGTTGAGGAGGTAACAGAGTCCAATGGCGTGCTGGTGGATGGAGCGTGTGTGGAGTAGGAGGCACCTAACCTGGTTGGAATGACAGGGTCTGGGAGGCTGGGCAGCGCTGTGTAGGCAGTTGGAGTTGCACACTCAGCATGCGAAGGTGTTGTGTGTGTGCTTAGGGGTTGCCTGATGGCAGGAGGATGATTGTCACGAGGACATTGCTTGGAGAGTGGCTGCAGCATGAGCCTGTTGTGTGACGTGGGTAATGCAAAGACTAGACGGTCGTGCACTGTGCATGTTGAAGGCGCAGACGGTCCGTCCTTTTGCACGGCGGTGGGGCTACAGTGGCACAGAAAAGCTGCTGGCTGCATTACAAATGGGTGGTGGGGGAAGGGCTGAGCATTTCAGAGGCGTGGGGGTTGCAGAATTAGGGCACTCGGAGTGGCGGGGCCACAGGTGAGGCAGCAGCAGGCAGAAGGGCTTAGAAATCATGCAAAAATCAACACACAAAGACAAGGAGGTCTGCAAGGCACAGTGCAACAGGTGTATGTCAAGGAAGGAGTGTCAGCTCACTCATGGGTCACTCCCAGAAAGTGTATGATCAATCACCATAAATGACAGCCACTGTGTCAGGCAACAAAATGCGGAGATGCGCAAAGGAGACACACCATCAGCAGCCATTCACGTCCCGTTTTGGGCAGCAACCTGCACAAATACATACACAACCAGGCACATCATGCACAATAGAGATCATTAGCCATGAAGCACTGCATGCATGTTGCCAAAGTGCACATACACTCATATGCCCAATCTTTGTCAAGTCTGCCATAGATGACGCATGCAAACTGGTAAGAGATCTGCAGTGACCGAGATGAGGCACTTTGGATTGTGCTGAACACCTTTATTCCACATACACACACAAAGGGATATGCCTCCATTTTAACAGACTCACAGGTCAGTTGACAGAACATGTGGGACATACGCTGGACACCCCCTTCACAACACGGATGATGTCAATCCTAATGAACTGGCACAAAAGGTAAGGGGATGAACAGAAAACATCCTGCTGCACACTGAGAGGCTGCAATTCCCCATAGAGCATGTTCTTGTGATGTCCCCCACTATGTCCACCCGTAGCCTCTGCAATGTTTCAGAGCCAATGTACACACACTTTGAAGCCTTCATCAGACGCCATATTCCACTACAGATGACTGTCAAGAAGGCTGACTATCATGTCATGGGAGTGATGCTACATGTCATATGCTCCATGGTGAGAAGACATGTATGCATTGTACCACAACATGCACAGAAGCAGTCACCACACATTCACAACCTGTATCACCACAAAAAAGCCTTGCTGCAATACTCACCCAAACTGACATTTCCAAATGTCCGTGCATGGAACGCTGATTCAGCACACGTTGCAATCCACACGAGGAATAGCAGGAGGACAACGATGACACAACCAGACAACAGGTGCCAAATACCTGCGAATGACAGACCCACGAGAAGTCACCAAAAAATGATTCTCAACGCACACATGGAAGTGTACAAAACAGCAACAATGTTGGACACATGTAAATTGCATATCAAGTCTCTCTGCAAAACTGTGTTGCATGACATCATCACTCGAGTGACACATCAGAACACACATCCAAGTCACTGTACATTCAATCAGCTGGACACACACATTGCAACACATGCCACTCAACGCTACAAGCTTGCACACTCATAGCCAGTGACCATTATGAGAAGAAGTTGCGTATGAGCTGACTCCGGATATCATCCCCCTTCTCCTCATCATCACTAGCCTCGTGACCAAGCCCTTGATCCTCCACGGGTGGATGCTCCTGCTCATCTGGATCCAGGATGAGTGGCACTGCCTTCTCAACTGCCATGTTGTGCAGCATGCAGCACACAATGAAGATTTTGCAGACCTTCTCTGGGGCATAAGGGAGGGACCCGCCTGTCTTGTCAAGGCACCGGAATCGGCTCTTCAGGAGTCCAAACGTCCTCTCAATCACTCACCTGGTCTGCCCGTGTGCATCGTTGTACCGGTGATCTGCAGCTGTTCTTGGGTTGCAGAGAGGTGTCAGCAGCCATGGCATGTTGGGATAGCCAGAGTCCCCTACATGGAAACATCATGTAAATAAGTGGGTCACGAGATGCCTAAGAGACTAAGATTCCGCAACACATAGGACAAAAAGACTATACCCACCAACAAGACATGCTCGTTCGTTGTGCAGCCGCAGCATCATTTGTGGCACCCTGCTACGCCTCATGACGTAGGCATCGTGTGCTGATCCTGGAAAACGTGCACAGACATGGGAAATCAGCATGTTAGCAAGACACACCACAAGGGCATTTATCGAGTGGTAATGTTTGCGGTTGCGATAGGCTTGTTCCTGTGCATGTGGTGGTACAAAAGCCACATGTGTACCATCAATGGACCCAATTACATGGGGCATCCCACCCAGTGCATAGAAATCCCCCTTGACATCCCTCAACCCCTCTGGACTTGGAAATGTGATGAATTCATCAAGGTGCTCCAACATGGCTGCTAAAACATCACGCAGGACACGGCTGAACATAGTCTGGGACATCCCACCCAAATCAGCTATGGTGAATTGAAACGTACCTGTTGCAAAAAAATGTAAGGCTGCCATCACCTTCATCTTGGGGGTCAGCGCAGTAGGATACCTGTGTTGCGGTTGGCGGTGTGGTGCCAGCCTGTTTGTCAGGTCCTCAATCAACTGTCGAGTGAATCTGTAACGGCGGATGCAGGAACGTTCCATCATGGCACCCAAGTCTGGCATTAGTCTTGGGACAGGTGGTGCCCTGCAAAACATAGTTTAGAGGAATGAAGATTGAGAGTCGGCAAACATCAATGTCAATGAACATAGCACATGCTACACTGCTAATACACATCAGGTAACTATGGAGTCTGGTGTGCAATACATCCAGGACACAGATGGCAGCTTGCTGGCAATCCGACAAAATGCATGATACACCTGTTGATTGTCAAGTCAACATGACATGCCCTGAAAAGATTTGGGGGCCAGTCTGAGTGAAGAGCCACAGATATCACCGGAGTGACACACAACCACATAGCTGCATTTGAAGGATGTCAGCTCATCCAGACAGCTGACTGCAAGGCACACGCACAGGTCACATGGAATGTCAAATGTACATGTCACACACAGTGCGATGAAGGGGTACACGTGACAACACAAAGCCACAGCCATTGAGACGACAAACACATGAATGACTGAAAATATATGATGTCCCATGCACACAGACTCTACAGCCTTGGGAATCCACATGTGGCAAGGTGTGCGTAGATGTGTTACATGCCCACCTCCACACAGACCCCTGTTGGATGCACCAACAGCAGATGCCGTTGACGGGACAATGACATGAAGCTCATGGGAACACATGACAAACAGCCGACATAGTCCCTAAGGGGCACGCTGATCGTGACAGGTCAGTTCATAAGTGTCCCTGTCCTTGGCATCAGGAGACAGGTGCGGGTGTTGATGACTGTGCCACCCACTGCTGCTATGCATGACACAATTGGACTACAGACACACATGTGGCACGTGTCAAGGTGATGTGTGCCACATCGTGCCCCATAACACATGACATGTGTCCACAGGTCAGAACACATCAATTGTGCAACTAGATGGAAGGACCAGTGCAAGATCACAGGCTAACACACCTAGGGCCTGCACCTGAAAGTATGCAATGATAAGTACTTGATGTGTCCAAGTACGTGTAGGCACTGTTAGTACACGTCCGTGTACGCACCAGTCGTACATGGACATGTACGACTGGTGCGTACACGGACGTGTACAACTGTTGCGTACATGTACTAACAGTGCCTACACGTACCTGTACACGTACGTGTAGGCACTGTTAGTACACGTCCGTGTACGCACCAGTCGTACACGTCCGTGTACGACTGGTGCGTACATGGACGTGTAGTAACAGTGCCTACAAGTACTTGGACACGTCCATGTACGCACCAGTCGTACACGTCCGTGTACGACTGGTGCATCCATGGACGTGTACTAACAGTGTGTACACGTACGTGTCCAAGTACGTGTAGGCCACTGTTAGTACATGTCCGTGTACGCACCAGTCGTACACGTCCGTGTATGACTGGTGCGTACACAGACATGTACTAACAGTGCCTACACGTACTTGGACACGTACGTGTACGCACCAGTTGTACACGTACGTGTACGCACCAGTCGTACACGGATGTGTACGACTGGTGCGTACATGGACATGTACTAACAGTGCCTATACGTACGTGTACAGGTACGTGTAGGCACTGTTAGTACACGTACGTGTACGCACCAGTTGTACACATCCGTGTACGCACCAGTCATACACAAACGTGTTCTACTGGTGCCTACACGTACGTGTCCAAGTACGTGTAGGCATTGGTAGTACACGTACGTGTACGCACCAGTTGTACAAGTACGTGTACTAACAGTGCCTACACGTACCTGTACTAACAGTGCCTACAGGTACGTGTCACACGCACAGTGCAACTGGTGCCGTAGGGGTACGTGTGAGACACACCGTACCTGTGTGTGGCTTTCAAATTTACATAGGGGACACATAAGGGACAGGTATTAGGCCCTAAATGCATGCAGGTTGCCATGGATACCGAGTTTTCTCTTCAAATTTTTCCAGCAGGTGTCCTGGAAAAGTCAGTTGGCCACAATATACAATGTTGCAAAGTGGTTGTTGACTTGACATGATGCTCTAAATTTGAACGATGCTAATGCTGTCACTGCTGTATGTTTAAAGGGATTGGAGTAAACGTAAGATGCGAATGATTCTGACCAATCACTATGTACTCCTCAAAATGAATGGCCCTCAGCAAGACAGATATAAGGCAGCCAGAAGCCATGAGAGGGCACTTGCCTGCACAACGTTCCTGTCGACAACCTTGCTGCTGTCTCTGCTTCCCTGGACCATGTCTCGTGCTGTAGAGAGGGCCCAGCCATTCACCCTGGAGGAGAATGAGGCCATGCTGGACGTCCTCCTCCCACAGTACACCAGCCTGTATGGGAGACCAGGGGAGCAGGTGAGTGCTGAGTCCACTACCTTTGCCTATGCACCTGTTGTGTGACAGTCAATATTGTGTCCAGGTGGGACTGACATGCAATGTTGTTCAGAGTGTGTCCCGGTGGGGGGGATTCTTATGTCACTCATGCAGTGCATCATGTAGTTCCTGTGTGCACTCCTCACTTGCATGGTGCTTACAGTGACTTTCACTGCATAGTGCATGAGACATTCAGCCTGGCTAATCCTTGGGGGCTTTTCTTCATGTTGTCCTGAGGTGATTCAGTGTTCCCACGGTGTTACAGGTGACTGTACCCACAGATGTGTATGAGTTGGGTTGACCTGTGGTGAGAGTGTCCAAATGACGTGTACGACCTCATGGACATTGACGTGTGTGAATGTTCCTTGTCATGTGGGTGAGTGTCTATGTGAAGTGTTGCACCACACCTGCATGTGGAAGGCTACTGATCTAACCATCTGATGTGAAAAGTGAGCCGTGCTTTGTGTCTGACTTGCAGAGCTGCCACGACCCCTGTGACTCCCCCCTGGCAAATGGCACATGTGCAGAGTGAGGGTTGTATCCGCTGTGGTCAATGACAGGCCAGTGCTCAGTGGCTGGGTGTGTCTGTCTAGTCTGCTGAGGGTGCGTCAGTGGAGTGGGACATGTGACTGCACGGCACGTGCTGCCCATCAGCCTGCTGTTGCATGTGCTGCACAGTGTGTGGCATGTGCATTGAGTGTTTTGCACCCCTCATGCCACCTGTAGACTTTCAATGGCATGTACTGCATGTGCGCTTGCACACAGGCCACTTGCATGTTGTGAATGAGGCTATTCCTGTCAGCATCCTATGCCCTGTTCAACATTTCAAAGATGTTCTGATGTGTGTTTCTGGGACATGGAGCAGGTGTATTGATGTTGTGTCACTTTGTCATCCTGACAGGTAACTGCCTACGAGAAGGAGGTCATCTGGGACAACGTCGTCAGGGCCGTGAGGACTGCGGGGGGCGTGATCAGCAGCTGGCCCAGGTCCGCAAGAGATGGCAGGACATCCGGTGCTGGACCCGGCGGATCGCCCGGGTCCAGCTGAAGCTCTCTCCACCTCGCCGCCACAGCGGGCGCCGACACCTGACCCTCCACATGAAACGTGTCCTGGCGGTGGTCTTCCCTGACCTCGATAGGCAGTTAGAGGAGGAACTGCAGCAAGGAGGGGGTAGGTACACGGCTTTTTGTTGTGTTATGTGTCGTCAGCTTTAGGAAGTGCTATTTTGTATGAATACACTCCCAGCGTTCATATGTGCAGTGCATTTTCTCTTTCTAAATGACACCTGCCCATCTTTTTCATCCCTTCCTCTCCTTGACCTGTGTCCCCTGGTGTGTGTGTAATCACATTTGCACATGGTCATCTATGGTGCCAGTACATCTAAGTGCACATTGCTTTCTGCATCATGTGGGTGTCTGTGACTTGTGTCGGTACCTTGCCTGTGCCATGACCTGTTCACTATGTAGGGGGTCCATAGTTGTTGTCACTGATGCTGATTCTCAACATAGGAGTGTGAGTCTTCAACTGGACACCCTTGCAGCATGCATGTGCAATGTTGTGGCCTCAGACATGATGTGCATGAGTGTGAGATATGCATAGTGCCATGACGGTTGTACATGGTAGAGTCAGCTCATTCCAGGACCATGGAGCAGTGTGCCCACTGCAGTCCCCTGAGACACCCTGGCCTCCTAATAATGTGTGTCATCCAACACTGTGCACATTCTCTGTGTGTGCTGCATAGGTCTACCTCTGTAGCATTGTTCCCTGCCCTACTTTGATTTGGTTAATGTGTGCTACATGTGTCCACTGGACAGGGATACAACATTTTGCTTGTGCATACTCACACTGGGCATTGCCTGTGTGGCTATTCACAACAATCTGTGGATGGTTGTTTGTCACAAATATGTGTTCTCAGCCCCACGAGGTGATGTGGTGTCAATGAAGCTATTTTGCAAGCACAGTTGTTGTACCCTGAATAAGAGGTGTCACTTCTTGATCTGTATACTTCACATTGACTCAGATTTTTAACTGGCAGGTCTGACATTTGTGGGAGAATTGGCTGTACTAAAATACACTGGGCAGTGCCCCTGTGATGCTTGCCAGTGCTCAATGTACGTGCTTTGCAGCCTGTGTATTTTTTTTTACCAAGAAGAATCCTGCCCATACATTTTTTGGCACGTGTGTGGTTCTGATGCAACGCAGTTTGGACTGTGTGTGCTGACATCTGTGTGTACATTCAGGCTTGCCATGAGGCTGTCCCCACAGTACAGCTGGCCTTTTGTAACACCCAATTGCAGTCCTATTGGCTTATGCATTGTCCTGGGTGTGGACATGGGTGCCACTCCAGATGACAGGCAGTAGGTCATATGTGTAGCCAACTGTGTCATCAGGTGACGGATGGCCTGGTGACAACTGAAATGATTCTATTTGTTACTCTTCATGATTTGTAGCTTGGCACTCACAGCACTTGTCAACAGTTGTTCATGTTTCACATGTGGAAATTCGTTGATTTGTGTTAAGAACACTAATGTGCCTGCATGCAATATGTCGTACAAGGCAGTGCACACAAAAGTACATTGACACTGTCATGGAATGAGCTGGCACATTTTCTATGAAGCCACTGTTTTAAATACATGTTTTCACAGATTCTCCATTTACATGTTCCCACTGTGGTCTTGATTTTGTGAGACTCATTAGTTGTCGGTGATACAAACGAACGAGTGTCAAGACGTCCAGACCTCCGTGGGCCCATGTATATGTACTTTCTGCAACACAACCTATTTCACCCCTTCTGCCCTCAGTGAAGAGTCTGTGGACACACTGCACCAGTTGCAGGTTGGTCAGGCATCAATGCTGCATGTCCTCCATGAACACACTAGACTGCTCACACAGTTGGTGTCGTTCGTGGACGGCATGTCATCAACGATGACTGAGCAACACAGGTTTCTGCGGTCCATGGACTGTTCACTGAAGGAAGCAGTGTCTCTCTTGCGGCGCTCCGTCCCCCCCTATCCCGGACCCATCCACACTGCCATCTCCCAGGCCTGTCCAAAGCACACACAGACAGCCACAGGCACACACCACAACAGACACATCCAGCACACCCCCAACTAAGGCACAGCGCACACCTCCTGGCACGCACACTAAGGGGGATGTAGTCACACCCACAGGGTCTGGGGGCAAACGGCAGACACGCAGCCACAGTCAGAGTCCGCAGTCCTCATGACCCACTTCCTCCAAATCCACTCCCCTTAGCTCCCCTGGCAAAATGTCACCCAAAGAGACCTACATGGCTAGTCTGTCCCTCAGCCCCATTGTGACACCACCCCGCAAGCGGTTGAGGAAGTCTCTGGCCAGGGGAGTTGAATCCCCCCCCCCATGTCCACCACCTCCACCAAGAGCGCTGCACCCCATCCCTCGGACACCCCCCCTCCGTTGGCCCTGGTGTTCGTTCCGGTGCAGGGGTTCCTCTGGACGCCCTGGCTACAGTGTGCAGTGAGCTGTTCACCACCACCTTTGGCGCTGCACCACCCCCTGTGGTGGATACGTCCAGCCCTGCACCCACCACACCTACCCAACCCACTCCTGTCCCTGTGGTGCCTGGTACTCCCACTGATGATGCCCCCCCCCCCCCGGTCGACAACCCTTGAGGTGACTTTGTGCAGGCAAGGTACGGGTGGACACACTCGCATCCGTCCACCCTTGGACTCAATCTATGGACTGGCCATTGGCCTTTGTAAATAGTGATTTATTACAACTTCTTTTGTTTGTGTGCTGAATAAAGCCTTTTCTTTTAGTTTCCACACTATTGCATTTCAGGTACTTGATGTTGGTGACGAGGCCCTTGAAGTTGGTGTTCTGGTAATGTGTTAGGGTTCTGAGAAATGTTTTAGTATGGTGGTCATGAGGTGGACCATGGTGTCTGTGTGCCATCTCATTGTCTGTGAAAATATTAATTTGTAGTGTTTGTTATTTGGGATTGTGAGACATTGTCCCAGGAAGTGTTCCTTCCTCTGTGGCACCTGACATGTTCCCTGCAAACAGTTGCACAATTGTTGTGCTGACCTATGTCAACATATCCTTTGTTGGTGACGGATCCCTTCACCAATGGCCATGCATGCTCACCAATGTCTCCTGCTAACTCGTCTGTGCCATCCTTGCCAGTCACTGTACATGTGTTCTGTGTATATAGGAATGGCATCAGGGAGCAATTGGCCCTTTTCAGCACTATGCATGTGTGTAGTCACGGCCTAACACACAAATGGCACGTGTAATGCAGGGTATTTGGGCACCTGACTCACAATTGTGGGCTTTGTATCTAGTGGCAGTGGAACCTATTCCTTACATGAGAGACATCATCTGGGTGGCTGGACCAGCACCTGGACATTCCTATCACTCCTGTGATGTGCGTGACAGTGTGTGGTCCCCTTGGCTAACTTATTTTAGTATGCATTTCCATGACTATACAGTCTGTTGGCATTAAATCCGGGTGTGTATTGTGGGGCATCCGCCATGGGTGGGTATACATGTGTTGTATGTCCTCACACCCACATGTGGTGTGTCATGCAGTGTGTGAATGACATCCATCCTCCTGGGAGTGGGGCACTGCGGGGAGTGATATGCACAGACCCCTCATATGTCTGGGCACTGCTGGTAGTCCTCTGCACCCACCCCTCATATGTCTGGGCACTGCTGGGAGTCCTCTGCACCCACCCCTCATATGTCTGGGCACTGCTGGTAGTCCTCTGCACCCTCCCCTCATATGTCTGTCCACTGCTGGTAGTCCTCTGCACCCACCCCTCATATGTCTGGGCACTGCTGGGAGTCCTCTGCACCCACCCCTCATATGTCTGGGCACTGCTGGTAGTCCTCTGCACCCACCCCTCATATGTCTGTCCACTGCTGGGAGGGATGTGCAACCACCCCTCATATGTCTGTCCACTGCTGGTAGTCCTCTGCACCCACCCCTCATATGTCTGGGCACTGCTGGGAGGGATGTGCAACCACCCCTCATATGTCTGGGCGCTGCTGGGAGTCCTCCGCACCCACCCCTCATATGTCTGGGCACTGCTGGTAGTCCTCTGCACCCACCCCTCATATGTCTGGGAACTGTTGGGAGGGATATGCACCCACCCCTCATATGTCTGGGCCCTGCTGGGAGGGATATGCACCCACCCCTCATATGTCTGGGCACTGCTGGGAGGAATATGCAACCACCCCTCATATGTCTGGGCAATGCTAGGAGTCCTCTGCACCCACCCCTCATATGTCTGGGCACTGCTGGTAGCCCTCTGCACCCACCCCTCATATGTCTGGGCACTGCTGGTATTCCTCTGCACCCACCCCTCATATGTCTGGGCACTGCTGGTAGTCCTCTGCACCCACACACCCACCCCTCATATGTCTGGGCCCTGCTGGGAGGGATATGCACCCACCCCTCATATGTCTGGGCACTGCTGGGAGTCCTCTGCACCCACCCCTCATATGTCTGGGCACTGCTGGGAGGGATATGCACCCACCCCTCATATGTCTGGGCACTGCTGGGAGTGATATGCACCCACCCCTCATATGTGTGGGCACTGCTGGGAGGGATATGCAACCACCCCTCATATGTCTGGGCACTGCTGGGAGGGATATGCAACCACTCCTCATATGTCTGGGCACTGCTGGGAGTTCTCTGCACCCACCCCTCATATGTCTGGGCACTGCTGGGAGGGATATGCACCCACCCCTCATATGTCTGGGCACTGCTGGGAGTGATATGCACCCACCCCTCATATGTGTGGGCACTGCTGGGAGGGATATGCAACCACCCCTCATATGTCTGGGCACTGCTGGGAGGGATATGCAACCACTCCTCATATGTCTGGGCACTGCTGGGAGTTCTCTGCACCCACCCCTCATATGTCCAGGCACTGCTGGTAGTCCTCTGCACCCACCCCTCATATGTCTGGGCACTGCTGGGAGTCCTCTGCACCCACCCCTCATATGTCTGTCCACTGCTGGTAGTCCTCTGCACCCACCCCTCATATGTCTGGGCACTGCTGGTAGTCCTCTGAACCCACCCCTCATATGTCTGGGCACTGCTGGGAGTCCTCTGCACCCACCCCTCATATGTCTGTCCACTGCTGGTAGTCCTCTGCACCCACCCCTTATATGTCTGGGCACTGCTGGTAGTCCTCTGAACCCACCCCTCATACGTCTGGGCACTGCTGGGAGGGATATGCACCCACCCCTCATATGTCTGGGCCCTGCTGGGAGGGATATGCACCCACCCCTCATATGTCTGGGCACTGCTGGGAGGGATATGCAACCACCCCTCATATTTCTGGGCACTGCTGGAATTCCTCTGCACCCACCCCTCATATGTCTGGGCACTGCTGAGAGTCCTCTGCACCCACCCCTCATATCTCTGGCCACTGCTGGTAGTCCTCTGCACCCACCTCTCATATGTCTGGGCCCTGCTGGGAGGGATATGCACACACCCCTCATATGTCTGGGCACTGCTGGGAGTCCTCTGCACCCACCCCTCATATGTCTGGGCACTTCTGGGAGGGATATGCACCCACCCCTCATATGTCTGGGCCCTGCTGGGAGGGATATGTACCCAACCCTCATATGTCTGGGCACTGCTGGGAGGGATATGCAACCACCCCTCATATGTCTGGGCACTGCTGGGAGTCCTCTGCACCCACCCCTCATATGTCTGGCCACTGCTGGGAGTGATATGCACCCACCCCTCATATGTCTGGGCACTGCTGGGAGGGATATGCAACCACCCCTCATATGTCTGGGAACTGCTGAGAGTCCTCTGCACCCACCCCTCATATGTCTGGGCACTGCTGGGAGTCCTCTGCACTCACCCCTCATATGTCTGGGCACTGCTGGGAGTCCTCTGCACCCACCCCTCATATGTCTGGGCACTGCTGGTAGTCCTCTGCACCCACCCCTCATATGTCTGGGCCCTGCTGGGAGGGATATGCACCCACCCCTCATATGTCTGGGCACTGCTGGGAGGGATATGCAACCACCCCTCCTATGTCTGGGCACTGCTGGGAGTCCTCTGCTCCCACCCCTCATATGTCTGGGCACTGCTGGAAGTGATATGCACCCACCCCTCATATGTCTGGGCACTGCTGGTAGTCCTCTACACCCACCCCTCATATGTCTGGGCACTGCTGGGAGGCCTCTGCACCCACCCACGCACCCCCTTGGAGCTGTACACTGCTGGCCAGGACCTACACACACATCAATTTGTAGTTAACATGCTGGGCCAGTCCTCTATGCCCACATTCATGGCGTGTGTACGCCTCGTATCCACATTTTCCTGCTGCCGTAACGGGGTATGTGTGGTACGGACCGTACCCACGCATGTATGCGTGGGTACGGTCTGTAACTGGTTACTCATGGGGCCGTAGGGGTACGCACCGTACCCACGCATTCATGCGTGGGTACGGTCCGTACCTGAGTACTCATGGGGCCGTAGGGGTACGCACCATACCCACGCATTCATGCGTGGGTACGGTCCGTACCTGAGGACTCATGGGGCCGTAGGGGTACGCACAGTACCCACGCATTCATGCATGGGTACGGTCCGTACCTGAGGACTCATGGGGCCGTAGGGGTATGCACCGTACTCATGCATTCATGCGTGGGTACGATCCGTACCACTGTTGTCATGGCGCCGTAGGGGTACGTGTGGTACGCACCATACCCACGCATGTTGTTCTCACCTTCTGCGGCGTGTGCGTCCGGTGCGGTGCACCAGGTCGTAGGCCAGGAGGACCGGGATGACATGTACAATGGGGTTCATGGCTGTGCGTCACGTACCGGGGCTCCGTGGCGTTGCCGTTCATGTCGGACTCTGCTTTTCCGGCTGTGTTTGGCTCTTATAAACAAAGAGCTGTACGGAGTGACGTCGATACGAATCGTACTTGCTGGGCTGGAAAAAGGTGGTGAAATACGTACGGACATCGCGTACAAGCATTTCCGGATCGGAATCGTGGGTATTTTTTTGCTGTACGGTCTTTTGTACGATTCGTACAGAAAAAGGCTTTCGGTACGAATCGTACTTCCTAGGTCGTGAAATGAGTTTACCTGGTACGAGTCGTACGGAGAAAACGCTCCGTACGACTATTCGTAGGGCCTTTTTACAGGATCGGAATCGGCCCCTTAATGTTTATCTTGTATTTGAAAGTAATGTTTTTTCGTGGGAGGGATATGCACCCACCCCTCATATGTCTGGGCACTGCTGGGAGTCCTCTGCACCCACCCCTCATATGTCTGAGCACTGCTGGGAGTGATATGCACCCACCCCTCATATGTCTGGGCACTGCTGGGAGGGATATGCAACCACCCCTCATATGTCTGGGCACTGCTGGGAGTCCTCTGCACCCACCCCTCATATGTCTGTCCACAGCTGGTCGTCCTCTGCACCCCCACCTATGTCTGGGCACCGCTGGTAGTCCTTTGCACCCACCCCTCATATGTCTGGGCACTGCTGGGAGTCCTCTGCACCCACCCCTCATATGTCTGGGCACTGCTGGGAGTCCTCTGCACCCACCCCTCATATGTCTGGGACCTGCTGGGAGGGATATGCACCCACCCCTCATATGTCTGGGCACTGCTGGGAGGGATATGCACCCACCCCTCATATGTCTGGGCCCTGCTGGGAGGGATATGTACCCAACCCTCATATGTCTGGGCACTGCTGGGAGGGATATGCAACCACCCCTCATATGTCTGGGCACTGCTGGGAGTCCTCTGCACCCACCCCTCATATGTCTGGCCACTGCTGGGAGTGATATGCACCCACCCCTCATATGTCTGGGCACTGCTGGGAGGGATATGCAACCACCCCTCATATGTCTGGGAACTGCTGAGAGTCCTCTGCACCCACCCCTCATATGTCTGGGCACTGCTGGGAGTCCTCTGCACTCACCCCTCATATGTCTGGGCACTGCTGGGAGTCCTCTGCACCCACCCCTCATATGTCTGGGCACTGCTGGTAGTCCTCTGCACCCACCCCTCATATGTCTGGGCCCTGCGGGGAGGGATATGCACCCACCCCTCATATGTCTGGGCACTGCTGGGAGGGATATGCAACCACCCCTCCTATGTCTGGGCACTGCTGGGAGTCCTCTGCTCCCACCCCTCATATGTCTGGGCACTGCTGGAAGTGATATGCACCCACCCCTCATATGTCTGGGCACTGCTGGTAGTCCTCTTCACCCACCCCTCATATGTCTGGGCACTGCTGGGAGGCCTCTGCACCCACCCACGCACCCCCTTGGAGCTGTACACTGCTGGCCAGGACCTACACACACATCAATTTGTAGTTAACATGCTGGGCCAGTCCTCTATGCCCACATTCATGGCGTGTGTACGCCTCGTATCCAAATTTTCCTGCTGCCGTAACGGGGTATGTGTGGTACGGACCGTACCCACGCATGTATGCGTGGGTACGGTCTGTAACTGGTTACTCATGGGGCCGTAGGGGTACGCACCGTACCCACGCATTCATGCGGGGGTACGGTCCGTACCTGAGTACTCATGGGGCCGTAGGGGTACGCACCGTACCCACGCATTCATGCGTGGGTACGGTCCGTACCTGAGGACTCATGGGGCCGTAGGGGTACGCACAGTACCCACGCATTCATGCATGGGTACGGTCCGTACCTGAGGACTCATGGGGCCGTAGGGGTATGCACCGTACTCATGCATTCATGCGTGGGTACGATCCGTACCACTGTTGCCATGGCGCCGTAGGTGTACGTGTGGTACGCACCATACCCACGCATGTTGTTCTCACCTTCTGCGGCGTGTGCGTCCGGTGCGGCGCACCAGGTCGTAGGCCAGGAGGACCGGGATGACACGTACAATGGGGTTCATGGCTGTGCGTCACGTACCGGGGCTCCGTGGCGTTGCCGTTCATGTCGGACTCTGCTTTTCCAGCTGTGTTTGGCTCTTATAAACAAAGAGCTGTACGGAGTGACGTCGATACGAATCGTACTTGCTGGGCTGGAAAAAGGTGGTGAAATACGTACGGACATCGCGTACAAGCATTTCCGGATCGGAATCGTGGGTATTTTTTTGCTGTACGGTCTTTTGTACGATTCGTACAGAAAAAGGCTTTCGGTACGAATCGTACTTCCTAGGTTGTGAAATGAGTTTACCTGGTACGAGTCGTACGGAGAAAACGCTCCGTACGACTATTCGTAGGGCCTTTTTACAGGATCGGAATCGGCCCCTTAATGTTTATCTTGTATTTGAAAGTAATGTTTTTTCGTGGGTGGGTTTTCTATGTTTTTTACAGGGTTATGGATCCAAAGTTAAGCTACTAATGTGTCGATTCAAAGAAACCAATGTTTTTAGTTTCGATTTTCTTTAATTTGTCAGTTTTCCTAGGGCGTTCATTTTTTTATTTTTTGGTTTGGTGGGGTGGAGGGGGTGTTACGGTTCCTTAAAATGTGTTCCTTTTTTGGATTTAGTTTGCACAGGTTTAATTTTTGCATTTGTCTGCCAGGCATTTTTTTGACTATATTTTCCTGTTATTTTGGATTTTATTTTGACAACATAAATATGGAAGATCTACAGCTACAGTAGTGTAAGTTTTTTAGTGTTGTTTTGGGTGTAGGGTTTATGTTTATATAATTAGTATTTTCGTTTCGTAATTATATGATATGTTAAAGTGTACATTTTTTTATTATGTGTTCAATGTTTATTTTAGTGTTTTAATATTAATATAATATTAGATTTATTAATGTTTTAAGAGTTTAATTTTATTTTTTGTTTATAGTTCAATAGAGTTAATATAGTATTTTATAATATTTGTCTTTTTTGTTGTGAAAATTAATCTAGTTGCTATTGTGGGGTTCAATATTTTTTAAATTTTAAGGGGCAGATTTATGAGCCCCTTGCGCCACTTTTGCGTCACTTTTAACATGGGAAACGTGACGCAAAAGTGGCGCAAGGGGCTCATAAATCTGCCCCTATATATTTATTTTAAGGTAACAATATTTTACAGAGTTCCCCAGTCTGGATCCACCAAATGGAATATGGCATTAAAAAACAACAATGGCCCCTACAGAGAGCAAAAACTCCCTGCGAATAAGGACAACTGTTTCTCAGTTACTCACAAATAAACCCATCTGTAAAAAGCTTATTTCTGAGAAAAAAAAACGTAGGAGGTTGCAACACCAGAGTCGATTCTGTCAGCAAGGTGATCTTTAGATATTATGGGTGGTACTTTGCCTGGAAGGAGGAGGACAGGGCCTCAGCCAATCTGGAAGACTCAATGGGCCCAGTGCCGAGATACAGATGAGCTTCTATGACTATTACTTGTCAGCCACCACACAGCCCAATTTAAACGTGCGTCATTGGATCCACAGGCTTATGGGCAACAACAGCAGCCTGCATTTAGTATCACAGTTTAGAGTCCCCCACAGCCTACAATGAGGCCTTACGAAAGGCTCTGGTGACTCCAACTTGAGTAAACATATACTGTTATGCACCACGGGCCATCTGGAGCATGACAGGCAAGCTCAGTGATGCTGAAATTCCCTTTACAGCCAAATCTGTTCACAATTAAAATTACCCTTTTTTCTGGCCAGAGTGTTAGGATTCAAATTAGGGAATAGCAGGATTCTGTCTATTTCCTCAAACTTCCACAATGTCTCCTACAGTATTCTGACTATTATTTTCACCACAGACCTTCAGGCAGCACTTTCATAGAGTCTTTTCGCCAGTGGGAAGGTGTCCATCATGAGGCATCCCTCAACACCCCTGTCCATCCATGGTTTGAAAATGTCTTCTTTTGTCCTTGCCTGTACAAGACATGGTGGCCAGCCATGTTGAATTACTCTAAGAGTTAGGCACAAAGGTTTCAGAAGGAGCTCCAGCACTCGCAATAAAGTGTCAGGTGCAAATCCAGTAACATCGGTTCCTTACATTTGCCTTCATAGAGCCCATACGTTTGAAAATTCAGCTTGCACTGATCCCCATCGCTTCTCTGCAATCATGTTCTTTTGCAGGTATCACCAACACTTTTCAGGCGCCGTGGCAGGCAAAAGATCGGAGGACACTCAGGTGCTCGAAAGATCACAGCTATCTTGGTGTCACACAGACCTCACAACCAGGAGGACTGCAATTTAAAATGTGTTTGTTGATTTCACATTTTACAAAATATTTTAAAATGGAGGAAAAACGCTTTTGAATGAAGGAGCGAATGCCATTTTAAGTTGAGTGAACACTGACATGAATAAGGTACTGCAGCGCTTTGGGTAAGACTGCAAGCGCATAGCTTGTGGTTCCTGGAAAGCAGATGTAAATGGCAAGGTTTCCAGAAAATCAGGTGGTCGGATATTGCTCTAATAACAACAAGATATGAATTCCAATTATTTGCAGTCAGGTAAGAGAATGATCTGCCATATGTTATAGCTGCAAGGGTTCCAGCTTTTGAAACATGCTTGAAGAAGGGAAGAGTCAATGTGCACCAAAAGGTTTAGAAATGGGAGGTCAGTGAGGCAGAGCTGTCAGGGCTCAGAGACAGCTGCTTCTTTTTAGTGCCCCCCCCCCCCCCACCCCCAGTCTGGTTCTGTCCAAGGTTGGGCACAGTGACGGCAGTCATAGTCAGGTCACAGAAAGTAGTAATCCAGTTGTGGAACTCAACTAGTATACAGACGGCGAGAACATCTCCACAACTGCATTTCCAACACCTACAAACCAAGACTGAGAGAGCTTTCCCTCCAGGGCTGGAGGACAGTGCACAAGGTGCCAGAAGACAGTGTGGGAGGTGCATCTGGGGGGCCGCAATCAGAGAGATTCCCCAAAGGGCTATACATACATTTTAGTGCAGGGTGAGAGCTATGTCAAAGGCACCCAGAGTGAATACCAGCAAACTGGAATAGCATCCTGGGGGAAAATCAGCAATAAATGATAGACTGAGGCAGTGGTAAAAGGTCTACAAGGGCAATAACTGTAGCTCACTAGCAAGATTAGGGTGCGCGTCATGTTTCAGAGAGGTTGAGGCGATGTGCAAAGACATTAACTTAGGCTTGTCTGCCCCATAACCTCATCACATCAGTAGCACCATAAAAGGTGTAAGCTGTTTTTGTTCGAACACCAAGCCAGGGGACCCTTAGGGACCCCTTCCCATTTGAGAGTGGCTTACTACCTTTTTGAAATATGTAGTAAGCTGCAAATGTTTTGCAAACCACAATTGCAGTTGCAAAACAATTGTATATAGAAGTGCGACTCGCTATTAGGAAGGGACGCCCTTGGCACGCCACTTCCTAATAGCTTGTTTCAAACTCTATTTTGTGAGTCGGTAATAGGTTACCGTCTCGCAAAATAGGGTTTGTACATTGCACAGACCATTTTTGCAGTCGCAAACAAGCCGATTTCCCATTTGTGACCGTAAAAAACTGTTGTACATCTGGCCCTAAGTGTATGTGTGTAATGGAGGCTAGTGGGATTCAGCCTGGATACCCCTGGCCTGTGCATGGCAAAGGTGAGGACTGTGCTCCCAACAATAGAAATGTAGTGCTCACATTCCTGAAGCTAGACAATGATGTGAGGAGAGAGGGTCCAGTACTTCTTTGGTTATTCTAGTAGGTCATTAGGGTAGCAAGGAGCTGCTGACTATTATTCCTAAACACAGCCATTTGATGGATAGTAGGAGTGAGGACTGGGTGTGATGACTGTTATGAAAGATAAGGAAGCCTTCAGGTGAGGCTTGGAATGTTGTCTTTCCCGGATTACACATTCAGGTGGGCTGATGGTAGCCAGGTGCAGAAAACCAACACCCATTTGTATCTCTGTTGCAGGTGATACAAACGGCAGACTGCCCCCTACATTGGCAGGCATCACTCTATACAAAGAGTATATCTGGAGAACATCCTGGAAAGGACACTTGAAGGGAAACCCACCCTTAAGCAGCCTTGGACAAACTGAGAATTGCCATGAATAGGTAAAACTGAACGACTGAGCACACATACTATTTCTTGGGGGTGATTTAATCTTATTAATGCTACTACAATTCCTCCTTAGAAACAAAGGGGGAGCAACTTAGAACAGAGTTGAGAGAACCTGGGGACAGAGGGACAGTGAGATTGGGGTGGGCACTGAACCTGCCTAAACATCGCCCACATCACTAACGGGTTTTGCTGCTTGCGGTGTGTAGTAATAAGTTCCAGTATGGAATAAAGTATTTTCTTTCTTATAAAGACAAGCACTGGGTGGAACATTTACTTTATTGGAGCAATGACTGACTGTTGAGCGTTGAGCTCAAATACACCCACATCACCTCTCTGAGAAGCCTGTGACTGCCCGCCCTTGCTACCCTGAGAGTCAAGTGTGGAAATGATTGTACTTGCCTAGTTCTTAGAGCCATAGTAGGCCGGACCCTGGGATATCAGAGGTAAACGACCTCAACCTTTACGGTTGAAGCCAAGAGCCCCCACTGCTTGCCCCGTGGGCCACCGAACAGGGTCTAACACATTATCAAATGGGAATGAACAACATGTGAAGTTATTGGAGAATAATGTGCGAGCAACAACATTGAGAATCCTGGAATTCCCTTCAATTGCAGACACAAGGGGCATTAAACCATTGCTGTAAGAGTACAGCATAGGTATTTAGAGTTACTTGACTTTCAACATACAGCCCACAAACATAAACACCTGGAGGGGGGACTGTTTTACTGAAACTGGGCTCCTAAACCAAAAGAGAAATTGCCTCCAAGTTAGCCTTAAAATAAATCATCAACAATTCACTACAGACATATTCTCATATTCACCAAGCTGAGTTGAATGAGGCAGAAAAGGGTAACAAAAATTATAAAAGAAATGTTGCACTTACACTGGTGAGCTTAAGTCAAAGGTATGAATAAGGGAAAAGTACACACCTTCACACAACCAAAAGCAGACAAATCTTTTTGTAAAGAGTGAGTGTCCACAGGCTGCATCTGATGCATGACATTTCATATGCTTGACTAGAGTTGGTCTTAATAACCTGTTGAAGGCAGAATGGGATGGCAAGATGTATGCCACACATGTTTGTTGTCATGTCTACGATTTGTTTTATGTCTCTCTCACTCCCTAATCCCTCTAAAAGTGAATTTTGTTTGATCTCCAATTGAGGTGTAATTTCTGAGTAGGTGTTTCTACACTGTGGTGTTGTTGCATTTGGACATAATGGGCTCTGATGCAACCCTAGGAAACTGATATTTATTGTGGTATCTACCCTTTGCAAGCATAATTAAACTATAAATGACTAAAATAACAGATGATCAGAAAAGTAGACTATGATGTAACTATCCATTGCAAGCCCAATTCAAATACAAATGGTTAGAAAATAAATGGAGGATCTGCCAAGTAAAGTATACATAGATTATTATCAACTGCAGCTGATAACCATGAACTTTGGAAGTCACCTGATGAAATTGCAGAATTCACCTTTAAGTCCAAAGAATCAAAAAAGATACCATCAGTTTAGCTAGTTGTAGACTAATGTCAAAATCTGTCCTCAAGTCACAGGCTCCGTTACCTGGCAATGGAGGCAGGCTGAGAGAGATGGCTACCCAGTACTTAAGCATAAAGAAATGTGAACTACAAAAATCAGTATTTCTGTTTTGTCAGAGTTTAATTTCAAAGAATTATAGCACGTTTAGAATAACTCTTGAAACAATGTTTTGTAACTGGGCCTGATTTACAACCAACAAGTTTGTTAAGATGGGCACCTCCAGGTCCCAAAATATCACTCTCACCTGCAGAGTTCCCTCGGGTTCCATACTGTCTCCTACTATGTTCAACCTATACCTGGAGCCACTTCGTGCTCATCTTACAAATAACAGCATCAAGATTCATCAATATGCCAATGATACACAACTGCATTTGAAAGTCTCCTCTGCTTAAGACATCCAATGCCTCAAACACAGCTTGCACATGATCCAGATCTGGATGCCCAGAGACTACCCAACCAAGAGACAATTTCTGTTATTTCACAAAAACAAAAATCATGAAACAGTACAAACCTGGCTCCATTACATGAACTTTGACAGCTTCGAAACAGTACTGTCAACAAATGCCAAGTCACTTGGATTCACCTTGGACACAAACCTCCTTTACAAAGAACACAAGGGCATACAAAAAAGATGGCCTGGTACGAGCTCTCTCTTCAAAATGAAAGTGAAACAGTTTCTTCCAGAAAGCAACTACTGAACTGCTGTTCCATCCCTTCAACTCTGATATCCGGATAGTTGTAATACCCTGCCTCATGTGCTCCCAGACTCCATACTGGCAACCCCTAAGGGCATCCTACACATCACAGCCCGTCTCATCCATTGTCTGAAGAAATATGATCACATTATCCCCATCCTTATGGAATGCCAATGGCTCCCTTTGCTGTCCTACGCCATCTTCAAAACCAGCTGCATCATTTATAAAGCCATCACAACCAGCACCCATGCTTATCTTGTAGATAAGCTCACCATCTCTGGTAGTTCTTGACACACCTGCAGCCAGCAAATGATTTACAAAATGTGGCTAAGGCGGCTAACGCCACACTTATCACAAAAGTGTGACCACTTACCTATAAACTAGACTTATATAGGAAGTGGGTGCATGAGTAAAAGGGATCAGCCACAATAAACCCCGTGTAGGGTAATATCCTTATAAAAACGAAATTATATTACTCAGCACTCCAAAGAGACGTCGCAGAAACAAACAAGTATTCAGAATGGGTTGTTCATATAAGATAAATCAGTTGTCCAAGTTTCAGTAGAACATAATGGAGGAGCCCCATATATGATTATTGTTCACTTCTTTATTGTTCGCCTTCTTATAAAATTATCCATTTATTTATTTTGATTGCCAACATGCTTCACTCCCCTGGGACTTCTTCAGGGCTTAATCAGATTCCATGTATCAACATTGACTGTCTTATTTAATGCTCTGATGGTTTTCAAAACTGAACAAATATGATCCCCTAAAATAGTTCAATTTTCGTACGGCGTCACATGCAGCATGTGCATAGCACACCATCAGACTGCAGACTAGGAAGTGTATTAAAGAAAACACTATAAAGCAGGCCTCTTCCATCTATACACCCACAATTTGAAACATTCACATATCGATCAGGAATGACCTGTTGAGCCTGACCCTTTTTCCACGGTTATCCCCAAACTTTTTGCATTCGTCCTCCCATTTTTTCTGACCAATTTATGCTGGCTTTAGGGCTCTGGGCACTTAATCACTGCTAATCAGTGCTAAAGTGTATATGCGCTGTGTAAATTGTGATTATGATTGGTTATCCGGGATTGGCATACTTGATTTACTGGTAAGACCCTAGTAAGGTGCACTGTTCGTGCCCAGGGAATGTAAATCAAATGCTACTAGTGGGTCTGCAGCACTGACTGTGCCACCCACATGAGTGGCACTGTAAACCCATCTCAGGCTTGTCATTTCGGTGTCTGCAACTGCAGTTTTAAACTGACATGTCGACCTGGCAAGTGCACCCACTTGCCAGGCCCAAACCTTCCCTTTTATTACATGCAAGGCACCCCTAAGGTAGGCCCAAGGCAGCCCCATGTGCAGGGTGCAGGGTATTTAAAAGGTAGGACATGTACTGGTGTGGTGTGGGGCCGGATAGTGAAATACTGACAATTACATTTTTCACTATTGCAAGGACTATCTCTCTCATAGGTCATCATTGGAGCTGCCTTGTAACATCATACAAGTGCAACTTTGAATTGGGAAGGGATAGAGACTTGAAGTTTGGGCTCTCTGAACTCAGAATAAAAAAAAAAACATCTTTCTGTGAAGGTGGTTTTTAAATTGTGTGTATAAAAATGAAACTTTCAGAGTGTGGGCATTGTTTTGCCTCTGTCTGCCTGTGGAATACACGTCTGGTTTAGGCTGACAGTTGAGCTGTTTGTGCATTAAATCTAGACAGCCACACAAAGGGAGTTAAGGTGTGCCCTGCATGTCCTGATTGCCCATTATCAGGCTGATGCGCCTTCCTGAGCTAGAGTGGTGGGAGGAGTTGTCACTGACACCTGAATAGGGCTGTGCCTGTCCTCAAACAATGCTTTTGCCACCCCCCTGTAGTGTGTCTGGAGCCAGGACCGGGCAAGGCAGAATTGGTGCACTACAAAGACTATCCTTCGAAGTATGGCGTCTTCAAAGGCGAAATGGGATATAAGTATTGGACCTGTAACCCCACATTTTTGGAACACTTCTGGACTAAGAGGAGCTTTTGCCAAGAAAAAGAGCTGGAGAAGCTGTAGGAGGGGAACTGTCACTTTACTTGTTGTTGTGTTGGGTTGGCCTGCTGCTTGCTGCTTCTGTCTTAGATAGTTAAAGGACTATACTTTGCTTTCTTGTATCCTGCTTACCCATCATATCCACCCCAGCAAGCATAGCATAGAGCTCTGAGATAAGGCGCTTGTCATCCTTTTTGCAGACCAGCCATTTCTTGAAGACCGTGAGCGGACAGGAGGCCGCTACCTTACAGCCTGGGGAGGTCACCCTATGCCTCAGCTGCTGGTAATGGAATGCATCAGCAGCGGGTAGAGAGTATTACTGTTGTAGCTGTTCTAAATGGATGATACCTGATGGATCGAAGAGGGAACCCACTTGTTTACACCCTTCTCTTGCCAGCGGCAGAAAACCTTCGCCTGCATCCCAGGGAGAAATCAGGGTTATCAGCAGTTGGCGACATCGGGGAGGGGAACGATGTCAGCCCCTTGCGGAGGGCCATGTTGTCCCAGACTTTCATCGTCATTGCCGTCACCGGCGACAAGTACAACCACCATGCAATAAATTTATGAGGGAGCCAGGCTACCTGCCAAATGTTTACACCGGCCACCGTCTGGCCAATAAAGGACCAGTACTTTTCAGAGAGGGGTCTATTCCATTCTACTATGTATCTGAGTTGCGTGGCTTGGTAATACCAGCTGATCAGGGGGAGCCCCAAACCACCTTCACCCTTTGGCCATGTTAGTTGGCTAGTCAACCCTCTCCGTAACCCATATACATTTATTGATAGTGAGTTGTAGCGAGCGCAGCACTCCGGGAGGAGGGGCCAGCTGGATCGTTTGAACAATTTAAAGAATACGCTGCAATGCTATCATTTTGACAGCCGCAATGCACCCCGACCAAGCCAGTTGGAGTCGACCCCATGCCTCCAGTGATTTATTCATCTGGTCTAGGAGGGCCCTATAGTTTATCGCCAGGGTCTTTGCTCCTGTGGAAACAAGCTGTATGCCCAGTTACGAGATGGTGTCTGTTGACCAGGTATGGGGAACTGGGTGCGAAGAGCTACCTCGTGGGAAGAGCTAACCGACAGGTTTAATATCTGGGACTTTGTCAGGTTAACTTTAAACCCAGAAACGTCACTGAAAGTCTGCAGCTCCTCCAGCAGATTCAGCAGAAAGTTCATCGGGTCCACCAACGAAAGAATTACATCATCGGTATACATACTGCTAGTGTTCGTGTCTGCGCCAACCGAATGCCTGTAATCCGTTGGTTGTCTCTAATGCGTTGTGCCATGGGTTTCATGTAGAGAGCATAAAGAAGCTGGAGAGGGGACAACCCCGGCAGGTGCCGCTCTTTATCAGAAACATAGCCAAGGACGCCCTATTGACTCAAATGAATGCTCTAAGGGCGCTGTAGATACAACTCATCCACCTAAAAAATGTCTCTCCAAACAAGAAATGGCAAGGGGTTTGAAACGTTTCTCCGCGTTGATGGACAGGAAAAGCGCCTCCTTTCGAGATCTCTTAGTGAGGTCCAGGAGGTGTATCAGTCTGTTAGTATTGTCCTTTCCTTGTCTCATGGGAATGAAGCCGGACTGATCCGGGTCGATCAGTTCTGCCATGACTAGATTCATGCGAGAGGCCAGGACTTTCCTGGTTGAAGTATTACAGACACAGAGGCTTCAAACATTGAGTTGGTCAGCGATCCTGAGTCGCAAAAAGAATTTAAAAGTCGAGTAAGGAGGGGGGAGTGATCTCCTGACAGAAGGATTTATAAAACAGGGTCGATAAGCAGTCTTCGCAGGCTTAAGATACGCAATGGCTGCAACTACCCCCTCAATCTGTATCGGTTGGCCCATTTGGGACGCGATCACCATCAGTAAGCGTCTCAATGAGACTCCCCGCAGGTAGGGACTCCGTTCTCCCCAAGGGCCATCGGAGTCAGAGTGTAAAACCTGATAAAAGTCCTTGAAAGTGGATGCGATTTGCTCATCCGTGTGCACTTACTCCCCCCAGGTCTGTTTAAATGTTAGAAATGGGATCTATGGTTGGCTAAGGCTTGCGCCAAAGCCAGGCAGAGACCACCACTGTAGGAGAGTAGGGTCTGCTATCCTATGGTCACCCCAAATTTTTGCTTTTTGCTTCACTGGTTTTTGACATATTGAGGCTGTGGGCCTGCCAATCAGACCCCCAGCCTGCTGTTCTCTCTACTAAATTAAAACTATGCACCCTAGGTGCATAACCAATTGGAAGTGGATCACCCTGTCAGCCCCTGTACCAGTGTACACTAGGTACCCAGGGCATTGGTGTACCCAAGGCCTGCCAGGGGCTGCAGCATGTATTATGCCACCCCAGGCTTGGCCTAACAATCTGACACAACTGGCTGATCACTCAGCTGGGGTAAGTTGGTGTAATCACCTCTTACTTAGGTGTAGTATACCTATACCTAACCTTAAATGGGACACCTGGTAACCTATAAGTCACTCCTATGGCAGGCCTTAACAATCCTGAAGGCAGAGTGCTTGGTTCCATGTGAGATGGTGCTCTGGCATGAGCTGAGCCTGTCTGCAGTGGTCGGAACAACTTCCTTCTACTGTTTCCAGATATCGTCATACCATATACTCTTAAGTGCATTATGAACCTCGCGGTTAAATGCTATCTTTGGTTTGGCTTTATCAAAACATGTCGAGTAAGGTGTCATACGAATTGGAATACTAACCCCTCGCCAATTCTGGCGACGGGGTTAGCATTCCACCCTTCTAGAGGGACACGACATGTACAGTACCTGAAACCCGGGTAAAATCAGACATAGCCTCAGCTCCACAAAATGGATGCTGCCACCACAGACACAAGTCTGCCCTCCTGCTGCTGGGAGTCCTTCCAGCTTGGGAGGTGTGGACAAAGGGTTTCCTGCCAGGGGAGGTGCGTGCACCACCCCAGACAGGATTTTGTGTATTGGTCAGGTAGGGCTTGAAAGAAACCAGACATGCCTGTGGCTCACAAGGAGCCTCGGTGCATATGCCAGTTCAAACCGGTCCTGGGGCACACCAGTCCCGGGCCTGGGGCGAGCTGGACAAAGGATTGGGGGTGTAACCACCCCCCTTCCTGGTCCCACCCATAGGGAGGGACCTAGCAGGTAGTCCGGCCCCTAGAATCCGAATAAAGGTAGGAGCTGTGTCCTAAGACTTCAGACATCCTGGAATCAACTTGAAACTAAGAAGAAGACGGGAACTTCGACATTCTGCTGCACAGAAGACTGAAGAAAATCTCCCCTGTGGTCAGGGAGTGACCACCTTGCTAACGCAAGCACCATCCAGCGAATCAACGTCTGCTTTGCCGCCGCCTCCCGCCGGAGCCCGAGCCCAGAGACTGACAAGACCTGGACCTCCAGACCTCTCACCGCCCGATCCACAGTCCCTGCAAAGAGGAGACCCGTGGAGGCACCGAGACACGTGGAGCCAGCCATCTTGGAACGACTACGACAAGCTGACCAGTGCAACAACCGAGGCTCCCTCCAAGTTGTGCTTTGGGTCCTGAGAAGCCCAACCCTCGAGCAGCATCTGCACCAAAGGTGAGCCCTCCAGCATCTCCACGATCTGCGTGGGGCCCTTCTGCATTTTGCCACTCGACGCGCCTAACCGGTTGCTGGCCCGCTGGCTAGTGGCCATCTTGGCGACGAAATCTACGACAAACACCGCTGGTCTGGTTGCTCCAGACTGGCCCTTGCTCCCCTCCAAAGGAGCAATCCCTCTGACCTTGCTGGTCAGAACCAACAGCTGATTTCCGAATCCTCCTGCAATTGCTTTTGCCAAGGCTTGTTTGCTTCGATCAAGTCGCCGACACCGCCGACAGCGAGAGCCTGCGTGGGACAGCTCGTGAGCCGACTCCTGGACGTCGTCGACCTTCAGGGACCACGTGGCTGCGGAGACAAGCTACCCCTCATCACCTGTTTGCACCCGACATCGCCTGGTACCCACCTGGTGCCACGCTGGTCACTGGCTAGTGACTGTGAACACTGTCCCCTCTGCTTACAGGTCTTCAACATCTCCGATCCACTCTTGGATCCACTGCATCTCTTCCCGACCGACCGCCTGCAGCACTTTTGTCTACAGGCCCCACGGAACAGATAGAAGAAACCCGACGCACTTCGAGGTCTATGCACCCGCTTCCTGTGGGTGAGGTAAAGCTGGCACACCTGTGCCCAAGTGTAGTATTACATCTCTAGTGCCTGTGTTCCAAATCTTAAGTTCCTAGGTCATCCGGAAGATTCCTTTTGCAGTAACTTTGTACTTTTTACGCACCCATTGAAACCTATGGGAGCCCGCGTGTGACTATTTGCTCTGCACACGCCACCCGTGGACCTCCTGGTCACTAACTGACGTTAGCTCCTTGTAGGCCCAGCGATTCTAGAGGCCCTAGGCCTTTTCCCTTTTCTGTTCGTGGTACTTATACCACTATTTTAGTATATGGTTCGAGTGGCCACCAGGGCCTATCCATATAAAGTGCAACTTCTGTGTATTCTGTGATAATCTTGTTTGACGATTTGTGCTCCTGTGCTCATAAAGAGACTAGGGGTTACTTTGAGAAATAAATACATATATATTTTGAATATATATCTGTGTGGTGTCCTTTCATTGGTATAAAAGGGGGTTACTATTGGTAAAACAGCTTGCTTAACACGCTTCACGAGTTTAGCCTCAAAGACTGCTTAGCCTACGCTACCACTAGGGCAGCTAGTCCGAAAAGGTTGACTTACAACCACACCATAAGGGTTGCTTGGCATGGTACAAGGTGGTCACTAGAACTAGTGAACAGCATATACCAGGCCAACTTCTCACATTGGTGAGCAGCGGTTGGATTTGAGCTTGCTGTGTTTTACCATTGTAATCTCTTGGTTACCAATTGAAAGATCACATAGGTACCTGTAGGTACATATAAAACAAGATTAGATATACTTAAGTTCTACTGAACTTAGTTGTTGTAGAGCAAAGGGAGTAGCACACCCTGACTACAACTACTAGATAGGTTTAGTAGGTAAACCCAAGTGTAGGTAGATTGCAACACATCCACCCACACTTAAGAGCAATGGCCGGGGCAGAGGGGTCCACTGTACCCATCTCTGTTGAGAGTGACCCCCAGAGGGCACCATCCAGCTTTGCTACCCTTAATCAGAATGAGCTCAGGCATTTGGCAACTCTTAGAGGCCTTAAACAGCCCAAGAACCCAAACTCTGCTGAGCTCAGAGAGCTCTTACAGAATGATGAGAATCAGAGAGCACTCAAGAAAGCTTCCCAGTTAGCCCCCTTAGGGACAGGAACAGGAGGCCCCCCTTCTAAAGATGCCACTGAAGTACCCCTTCCCAATAGTCACCCCTTAGATGGGATGCCTACCACAGAGGATGAGAGTGAAAAGGATACTGACAGTAGTGAGGATGAAGGGAGAACTAGCCCAGTGCCAAGTGTTATACTTGGCCCAGCTAAACCAAGGCTATTGGGGACTGACAGTGGGTTCAACCCACTGGATCTCCCCAGTGGACTTAACACAGGGCTGGGAAGGCAAAGGAATCGCTCAGGTGACTCCAATGCTTCCCATGGCTCTAGAGGCTCTCAAGGTCACTCCAGGAGAAGGATGACCACCCCTCAGAGGAGGGAACATGAGGCCAAGATGCAAGAGGCCCAGCTGAGGATCAGGAAGCAGGAGCTAGAAGTAGCCCTGATGGAAGAGAAACTTAGCAAGGCTAGACAGCATAAAGAGAGTGGGTCTATACCCACTGGTGGCAGCATTGTCCCTAAGGACAAAGATAGGGTTTTCGACAATAGAAACCTGTCTAAGGTTGTGCCCCCCTACAAAAGTGGGGATGACATCCACAAGTGGATAACTGCTCTTGAGAGAGCCTGCAAAGTGCAGCAGGTTCCTGAAGATCAGTGGGCAGCAATCCTCTGGCTCTCCTTTGAAGGAAGAGGCAGAGACAGACTCCTCACTGTTAGAGAAGAGGATGTCAGAAACTACAGAGTCCTGAAGAGTGTTCTAGTTGATGGGTTAGGCTTAACCACTGAGCAGTACAGGTTAATGTTCAGAGACACCCAAAAGACACAGACTCAGGACTGGTCTGAATACATTGAATGTGCCACTAAGGCTTTGGAGGGTTGGTTGCTGGGAAGTAAGGTATCTGATTTTACAGGATTGTATAATTTGATGATGAGAGAACAGATTTTAAATAACTGTCAAAACCAGCAACTGCATCAACACTTGGTTGACTCTGATCTGACCTCTCCCCAAGAATTGGGAAAGAAGGCAGACAAATGGGTCAGAACCAGGGTTAAGCAAAAGAACCAGAACCAGGGCCAAGGGGGTGATCAGAAGAAAACAGACCAAAAGGGTGGAGATCAGAAACCTAAAGACCAGAAGTCTTCAACAGGGCCCCAAACTACTGCTAAGGAGGGTGGGTCCCAACAGTCCAAGAAGAAGAAAGAAGGTCAGAAGAAACCCTGGTGCAATCATTGTAAAAATACAACTCACTGGACTAGTGATTGCAAAAAGGGTGGAGCCCCCAACACTGTTGCCCCTAAGGCACCTGCTCCCAGTACTACTGTTAGCAGTGTTGGTCCCCAGACAAAGGGTGTAGTGGGAATCACTATGGGAACTGAAGGAGATTCTGACTTAGACAGAACCCTTACACAGGCAGTCTTGATCTGTGATGGGGACATTGATTTGTCCCTGACTGTGAGCCCCAGTAACCTGGGCAAGTACAGACAGACTCCTTTAATTAATGACAAAGTGGCTCAAGCCTACAGGGACACATGTGCCAGTGTCACTATGGTGACACCAGGCTTTGTGGATCCTGGACAGTACATACCAGGTGAGAACTACCTGGTGACCAATGCCAGCAATGCCACTACTTCACATAGTGTGGCAGTTGTTAACTTCTCATGGGGAGGGGTAACTGGCCTCAAAAGGGTTGTGGTTAGTGCAGACCTCCCAGTAGAATGTTTGTTGGGCAATGACCTAGAGAGTTCTCTATGGTCAGAAGTGGAGTACAGGACTCATGCAGAGATGTTAGGTATATCATCACATGTCCTTGCTGTGACCAGGTCACAGGCCAAAAAGTGCCTCACTGAACCTCAGGTCTTGGATCCTGGAACAATGGACCAAGTACCTACCAAGAAGAAGAACAGGAGGGTCAAGGCTGTGCCTTCCCCCCTGCCTCAGAGTGATGATCAGCCTTCCCAGGAAGCTGATCTAGAGGACCCTGAAGGAACTGTCCCTGAAGAGCTTGAACCTGATCAGGTTGAGTTTCTGGGGACAGGGGGACCTTCAAGGGCTGACTTGAGGCAGGCTCAGTTATCCTGTCCCTCTCTTGAACCCCTCAGACAGCTGGCTGCTGCTGAGGCTGCTGGGAATGCTCAAGGTACCCATAAAGTATATTGGGATGAAGGGCTCCTTTATTCAGAGGCTAGAGACCCCAAGCCTGGTGCAACCAGGAGGTTGGTTATACCTCTGCAATTTAGGGGCTTCCTTCTTACCTTGGCCCATGACATTCCTTTAGCAGGACACCTAGGCCAGAATAAGACCTGGGACAGACTTGTCCCTCACTTTCACTGGCCTCATATGAATGAAGATACAAAGGAGTTTTGTCGCTCCTGTGTTACCTGCCAAGCCAGTGGCAAATCAGGTGGCACAACAAAGGCCCCCCTGATACCACTACCTGTGGTGGGGGTCCCCTTTGAAAGAGTGGGAATAGACATAGTGGGTCCCATGGATCCTCCCACTGCATCTGGGCACAGATTTATACTGGTGGTAGTGGATCATGCCACCAGGTATCCAGAGGCAATTCCCCTTAGGACCACTACAGCTCCTGTGGTGGCCAGGGCCCTGCTGGGAGTATTCTCCAGAGTGGGGTTTCCTAAGGAGGTAGTATCTGACAGAGGTACCAACTTTATGTCAGGATACTTAACAGCTATGTGGAAGGAATGTGGTGTCAACTACAAGTTCACCACCCCTTATCACCCACAATGCAATGGGCTTGTTGAGAGATTCAACAAGACCCTAAAGGGTATGATCAAAGGATTACCTGAAAAGCTCAGGCGAAGATGGGATATCCTTCTACCCTGCCTTCTGTTTGCTTACAGAGAGGTCCCACAAAAAGGAGTTGGCTACAGCCCCTTTGAATTGTTGTTTGGGCACCCTGTGAGAGGCCCACTGTGTTTGGTGAAGGAAGGATGGGAGTTACCTCTCAAAAAGCCTAAGCTAGACATAGTGGACTATGTACTTGGTCTCCGCTCCAGGATGGCTGAGTATATGGAGAAGGCATCTAAAAACCTTGAGGCAAGCCAGGCCTTACAGAAAGCTTGGCATGACCAAAAGGCTGTCTTGGTTGAGTATCAGCCAGGACAGAAGGTATGGGTGTTGGAGCCGGTGGCCCCAGCAGCACTCCAAGACAAATGGTCTGGACCCCATACAATCCTGGAAAAGAAGGGAGAGGTCACCTACTTGGTCGACCTAGGAACTCCCAGGAGTCCCCACAGGGTACTCCATGTTAACAGGCTTAAAGCATATGTTGACAGGGCAGACATGGGCTTGCTCATGGCTACAGATGAGGGACAGGAGGAAGAGAGTGACCCTCTCCCAGACCTGTTGTCTCAGAACCCTGAAGATGGCTCAGTTGAAGGAGTGACCCTTGGAGGCAACCTCACTGCCCATCAGCAGACTGAATGTAGACAGGTTCTACAATCATTTTCACATATGTTTTCCTTGATACCTAGTCAAACTGACTGGTGTACCCATGTTGTGGACACTGGTGACAGTCTGCCTGTAAAGAACAAACTTTACAGACAACCTGACCACGTCAGGGACTGTATAAGGGCTGAGGTACATAAAATGCTGGAATTAGGTGTCATTGAACCCTCAGAGAGCCCCTGGGCTAGCCCAGTGGTTCTGGTCCCCAAACCTCACACCAAAGATGGCAAGAGAGAGATGAGGTTCTGTGTGGATTACAGAGGACTCAATGCTGTCACCAGGACAGATGCACACCCTATTCCAAGGGCAGATGAGCTCATAGACAAACTAGCTTCTGCAAAGTTTTTGAGCACATTTGACTTAACAGCTGGCTATTGGCAAATCAGATTAGCTGAGGAGTCTAAGGCCAAAACAGCATTCTCAACCCCAGGTGGGCATTATCAGTTTGTGGTGATGCCCTTTGGTCTGAAGAATGCACCTGCCACCTTCCAAAGGCTGGTGAACCAAGTCCTTACTGGGTTGGATGACTTTTGCGCAGCATATCTTGATGACATTGCTGTCTTTAGTTCCACCTGGGAGGATCACCTGATCCACCTGAAGAAGGCTCTTGAGGCTCTGCAAAGGGCAGGCCTCACTATCAAGGCTACTAAGTGCCAGATAGGGCAGAGTAAGGTTGTGTATTTGGGCCACCTTGTAGGTGGGGGCCAAGTTCAACCACTGGAGAGTAAGATACAGTCCATCAAGGATTGGTCCCCTCCAACCACCCAGACTCAAGTTCGAGCTTTCTTGGGCTTGACTGGGTATTACAGGAAGTTTGTTAAGAACTATGGGTCCATTGTGACTCCTCTTAATGATCTGACATCCAAGAAGATGCCCAAAAAGGTTCAGTGGACAGTAAGCTGTCAAAAGGCATTTGATGACCTGAAGGAGGCCATGTGCTCTGCACCTATCCTGAAAAGTCCTGACTACTCCAAAGAGTTTATTGTCCAAACAGATGCTTCTGAGTTGGGTGTGGGAGCTGTGCTGTCACAACTTAATGTAGATGGTCAAGACCAACCCATTGCTTTTATTAGCAGAAGGTTGACCCCCAGAGAGAAGAATTGGTCAGCTATTGAGAGGGAGGCCTTTGCTGTGGTGTGGGCCCTGAAGAAGCTGAGGCCATACTTGTTTGGCACTCACTTCAAGATTCAGACCGACCATAAGCCCCTCTTGTGGCTAAATCAGATGAAGGGTGAAAACCCCAAACTGCTTAGGTGGTCCATTTCCCTACAGGGGATGGACTTTACAGTGGAGCACCGGCCAGGTACTGACCATGGGAATGCAGATGGTCTCTCCAGGTACTTCCACTTAGGACATGAAGACGAGACTGGTCAAGGCTAGTTTAATGTCCCAGCGTTTGGGGGGGGGTTGTGTAGGAGAGTAGGGTCTGCTATCCTATGGTCACCCCAAATTTTTGCTTTTTGCTTCACTGGTTTTTGACATATTGAGGCTGTGGGCCTGCCAATCAGACCCCCAGCCTGCTGTTCTCTCTACTAAATTAAAACTATGCACCCTAGGTGCATAACCAATTGGAAGTGGATCACCCTGTCAGCCCCTGTACCAGTGTACACTAGGTACCCAGGGCATTGGTGTACCCAAGGCCTGCCAGGGGCTGCAGCATGTATTATGCCACCCCAGGCTTGGCCTAACAATCTGACACAACTGGCTGATCACTCAGCTGGGGTAAGTTGGTGTAATCACCTCTTACTTAGGTGTAGTATACCTATACCTAACCTTAAATGGGACACCTGGTAACCTATAAGTCACTCCTATGGCAGGCCTTAACAATCCTGAAGGCAGAGTGCTTGGTTCCATGTGAGATGGTGCTCTGGCATGAGCTGAGCCTGTCTGCAGTGGTCGGAACAACTTCCTTCTACTGTTTCCAGATATCGTCATACCATATACTCTTAAGTGCATTATGAACCTCGCGGTTAAATGCTATCTTTGGTTTGGCTTTATCAAAACATGTCGAGTAAGGTGTCATACGAATTGGAATACTAACCCCTCGCCAATTCTGGCGACGGGGTTAGCATTCCACCCTTCTAGAGGGACACGACATGTACAGTACCTGAAACCCGGGTAAAATCAGACATAGCCTCAGCTCCACAAAATGGATGCTGCCACCACAGACACAAGTCTGCCCTCCTGCTGCTGGGAGTCCTTCCAGCTTGGGAGGTGTGGACAAAGGGTTTCCTGCCAGGGGAGGTGCGTGCACCACCCCAGACAGGATTTTGTGTATTGGTCAGGTAGGGCTTGAAAGAAACCAGACATGCCTGTGGCTCACAAGGAGCCTCGGTGCATATGCCAGTTCAAACCGGTCCTGGGGCACACCAGTCCCGGGCCTGGGGCGAGCTGGACAAAGGATTGGGGGTGTAACCACCCCCCTTCCTGGTCCCACCCATAGGGAGGGACCTAGCAGGTAGTCCGGCCCCTAGAATCCGAATAAAGGTAGGAGCTGTGTCCTAAGACTTCAGACATCCTGGAATCAACTTGAAACTAAGAAGAAGACGGGAACTTCGACATTCTGCTGCACAGAAGACTGAAGAAAATCTCCCCTGTGGTCAGGGAGTGACCACCTTGCTAACGCAAGCACCATCCAGCGAATCAACGTCTGCTTTGCCGCCGCCTCCCGCCGGAGCCCGAGCCCAGAGACTGACAAGACCTGGACCTCCAGACCTCTCACCGCCCGATCCACAGTCCCTGCAAAGAGGAGACCCGTGGAGGCACCGAGACACGTGGAGCCAGCCATCTTGGAACGACTACGACAAGCTGACCAGTGCAACAACCGAGGCTCCCTCCAAGTTGTGCTTTGGGTCCTGAGAAGCCCAACCCTCGAGCAGCATCTGCACCAAAGGTGAGCCCTCCAGCATCTCCACGATCTGCGTGGGGCCCTTCTGCATTTTGCCACTCGACGCGCCTAACCGGTTGCTGGCCCGCTGGCTAGTGGCCATCTTGGCGACGAAATCTACGACAAACACCGCTGGTCTGGTTGCTCCAGACTGGCCCTTGCTCCCCTCCAAAGGAGCAATCCCTCTGACCTTGCTGGTCAGAACCAACAGCTGATTTCCGAATCCTCCTGCAATTGCTTTTGCCAAGGCTTGTTTGCTTCGATCAAGTCGCCGACACCGCCGACAGCGAGAGCCTGCGTGGGACAGCTCGTGAGCCGACTCCTGGACGTCGTCGACCTTCAGGGACCACGTGGCTGCGGAGACAAGCTACCCCTCATCACCTGTTTGCACCCGACATCGCCTGGTACCCACCTGGTGCCACGCTGGTCACTGGCTAGTGACTGTGAACACTGTCCCCTCTGCTTACAGGTCTTCAACATCTCCGATCCACTCTTGGATCCACTGCATCTCTTCCCGACCGACCGCCTGCAGCACTTTTGTCTACAGGCCCCACGGAACAGATAGAAGAAACCCGACGCACTTCGAGGTCTATGCACCCGCTTCCTGTGGGTGAGGTAAAGCTGGCACACCTGTGCCCAAGTGTAGTATTACATCTCTAGTGCCTGTGTTCCAAATCTTAAGTTCCTAGGTCATCCGGAAGATTCCTTTTGCAGTAACTTTGTACTTTTTACGCACCCATTGAAACCTATGGGAGCCCGCGTGTGACTATTTGCTCTGCACACGCCACCCGTGGACCTCCTGGTCACTAACTGACGTTAGCTCCTTGTAGGCCCAGCGATTCTAGAGGCCCTAGGCCTTTTCCCTTTTCTGTTCGTGGTACTTATACCACTATTTTAGTATATGGTTCGAGTGGCCACCAGGGCCTATCCATATAAAGTGCAACTTCTGTGTATTCTGTGATAATCTTGTTTGACGATTTGTGCTCCTGTGCTCATAAAGAGACTAGGGGTTACTTTGAGAAATAAATACATATATATTTTGAATATATATCTGTGTGGTGTCCTTTCATTGGTATAAAAGGGGGTTACTATTGGTAAAACAGCTTGCTTAACACGCTTCACGAGTTTAGCCTCAAAGACTGCTTAGCCTACGCTACCACTAGGGCAGCTAGTCCGAAAAGGTTGACTTACAACCACACCATAAGGGTTGCTTGGCATGGTACAAGGTGGTCACTAGAACTAGTGAACAGCATATACCAGGCCAACTTCTCACAACCACTCTAAGTCAGGGCTGGGGAGTTACACGCCGAAGATAACCCCTGCTCACCCCCTTGGTAGCTTGGCACGAGCAGTCAGGCTTATCCTGGAGGCAATGTGTAAAGCGTTTGCGGGCGCACACAGCAACAACACCCTAGGCCCACCACAAAATAAACTCCACACAAGGTTATATATAAAAAATAGCCTTTGTATTATAATAAACACATTAGATGATAATCACATAATTTACACTGTGCCAACTGGCACTGGGCAAAATTTTACAGGGCACTATTTACACAAGACAGGGCCACATGGACCACTGTCAGAATTAGCACAAATCACCAATTGTAAATGTAGAACATATACCAACTGTACACAAATTATAACGGTAGAGCAGAACCAGTAACTACTGGCGCAATAATGACCTCAGCATTATCATAATAGAATCAGGTATAAAACCTATCCTGTATACATCACAACGGCATCAACACATTATGCAATTTCTCACAAGTCTAACGCATTAGACCTTACCTCATAAGTATAATTACACTAGTGGCGTATATCACACAGGGAAGTATAATCTCCCTAACATAAACCTAAACAGGTAAAACAACTGCCTATGCAGACATCATATCTAGAGGTATAAAACACAGGGTGCGCAAAACATACTACACAGCTGTGTTGATTTAGTGCCTGCGCTTGGCGCATGCGCACTTACACGGTGAGCTGAGAGGGTGTGTGGGGCCCTGGCCAATCACAACGCACTGAGAGGTATTTCACGGCAGAATGGCGCGAGCGCGCGTCACTGCATCCTCCTGAGGCTCAGCCGGGAGAGAGGCGACTGTTTGACATTCAGCGTAGTTTGCACAGTATTTTTTTAAATAACTGTTTTATTCTGATTTTACTGCCTACCTTCAGCTTTTAATGTGTTTTTAGTTTTGGCGGCCCGCTACGATCCTTGTTTCAGCGCAGCTGTGTTGATTTAGTGCCTGCGCTTGGCGCATGCGCACTTACACGGTGAGCTGAGAGGGTGTGTGGGGCCCTGGCCAATCACAACGCACTGAGAGGTATTTCACGGCAGAATGGCGCGAGCGCGCGTCACTGCATCCTCCTGAGGCTCAGCCGGGAGAGAGGCGACTGTTTGACATTCAGCGTAGTTTGCACAGTATTTTTTTAAATAACTGTTTTATTCTGATTTTACTGCCTACCTTCAGCTTTTAATGTGTTTTTAGTTTTGGCGGCCCGCTACGATCCTTGTTTCAGCGCAGCTGTGTTGATTTAGTGCCTGCGCTTGGCGCATGCGCACTTACACGGTGAGCTGAGAGGGTGTGTGGGGCCCTGGCCAATCACAACGCACTGAGAGGTATTTCACGGCAGAATGGCGCGAGCGCGCAGCGGACGCGCGCAGCGGGCGTGCCGCTGGCGCGCCGAAGGCGCGCCAAAGGCAAGCCCGTCTGCGCCCGTCCGCGCTTGTCCCGCGCCCGGGGCCGGATATTCTGCTTGCCATTCTCATGAGGGGAGAAAAACTTGGTCTAGGAATCAACTGCTTGACCTGTCTAAACAGAATTGTGCAATCCCTACCTGTTTGTCACTTGACAGAATGCGGATAAGGGGCGGAAACTACTGCGAGTCACAATGCAAATCATGTAAGTTTCTTCTGCCTAGACCTACTCCCATAAAGTCGCTTGATATTTCCACTCCACCTGGGGCCAACAGATTAGACAGTTACCAGGAGGAACATTCCATCAAAGCAGCCCTGATAAACTGCAGATCACTGCCTAAGCATGCTGCTGATCTGTGGCTGCTTCTTAAAACCTTAAATTTGGATTTGCTATTCTTGACCGAAACATGGCTGCGTGAGGGATCGAATCCAGATATTTGCCTGACTGTCCCCATAGGTTACAGAATGGTTATTGCCAACAGAGCCGACAACAGACTTGGAGGAGGTCTGGCAATAATTTTGAAAGCAGACTGGGATATCTCATATAAAAAAATAACGGAGCTGGATCCTATTAAGCTCAACAAAAATCAGTCTACGGCAGGTCTTCTGATTTATAGACCCCCTAGTACTCCGACTTCTTACTGGTCGCCACTTTTCGACTACATTGCCAACCATTCACTGCGTTACTCCAGCTACACTGTACTAGGAGATTTTAACATACATATGGACCTTGCAACATGTCCTCAAACCACCTTAGTGGACGATGCACTTAAAAGTTTAAATCTTGTGCAATTAGTCAACTCTCCCACCCACTCAGCGGGACATACACTAGATCTCATCTTCTCTAACGACAGGGCCATCAGTGTGGAAACACTTTTACCAGTAACCTGGTCAGACCACATGCTAGTCACATTCACGCTGGGACTACTATGTCCTGCCAAAGTCAGTGGACCCACTGTAGAAAAAAGAAGAAATTGGAGGAAAGTTATTTTTGACGCTATGAAAAATGAATTAGCTAACTCCACTCCTACTCCTTCAGGTGATCCCAATAGGGACTCTTCCCTCTTCAATACATGGCTGACCTCTGCCCTAGACAAGATTGCTCCGATCAGATCCTGTAAAGTAGTTAGGAGCAAGCCTTCAGCGCCGTGGTTCAATACTGAACTACAATTGGCTAAAAGTCACTGTAAAAAACTGGAACGCATCTGGAGAAAAAAATATGAAATCTCAGCCAAGTATACTTACAAAGAAGCATTGAAAAAATTCCATATCCTCAAGCGCAAAACTATGAAAGTTTTTTTTGCTAAACAAATTATGGAGGCAGAGAACTCCCCTAGGGAGATTTATAAGATAGTAGAGAGCTTTCTGAAACCTCAATCCCTGAAAAGTATCATCCCGACTACCCCTTTGCTGTGTGAGGAATTAGCCTCTTTTTTTCATGATAAAATTGCGGCCATTTACTCTGCCTTCCCGATTACCGATGAGCGGGAGAGGCCCCTGACTGGTCATCCAGGTAAATGGTCCGACTTTCATCGGTATGAAAAGGATGCCTCCCTGAGGGATCTTATGAAAATTAAGTCTGGCTGCCCCTCTGACCCCTGCCCGGCTAGAATTTTCAAACTTCTAGCCCCGGCAGTGAACAATACATTGAACAATGTTTGGAACACCTCACTTGACACTGGTATTTTCCCTACAGAATGGAAGAAAGCCTTTGTCTGTCCTATTCTAAAAAAAGAAGACTCTGATCCCACGGAACTGAAGAATTTTAGGCCCATCTCCCTGCTTCCCGCTCCTGCAAAAATTCTGGAAAAGGAGGTCCAAAGGCAACTGTCTGACTTTCTCGAATCCAATAACTGCCTACATGACTCACAATCCAGTTTTAGGGCGGGATATAGTACTGAGACGGCACTGCTGGAGGTGACAGAATCAATCCGGGAGACTATGGATCAAGGTAGCTGTGCCATGCTGGTACTGCTTGATCTGTCGGCGGCCTTCGACACGGTCTCCCATAAGATCCTGCTCAACAGGCTCCACTCACTAGGTGTTACAGGAACTGTTCTACGCTGGTTCAAGTCATTTCTGGGAGATAGATCTCAACAAGTCTTTCTTCACCCACACGTGTCAAGTGTTAGGACACTCTCGAAGGGGGTCCCGCAGGGGTCCGCCCTGAGCCCATCTCTGTTCAACGTATATCTGGCCCCCCTGGCATCCATTGTTGAAGGCCTGGGTGTATGTGTCGTTTCTTACGCTGACGACACCCAACTTATCTTCTCCTTCAAAGAGCATAACGAGAATGCTTTCACTAAGTTCAGGCAGTGTCTCCGTGATATCTCCTCCTGGATGACCGATAACTGCATGAAACTAAATACTGACAAGACCGAGATATTGTTTTTTAATCAGCCGACCCCTCCTCAAGTTGAGCTCTGGTGGCCTGCAGAACTTAACCCCCCCCCAATTCCGGTCAACTCAGCAAGGAACCTAGGCTTTAGAATGGACACCCAACTCACTGGCAAGGCTCAAATAGCCTATATTTCCTCACAATGTTTCTGGAAACTGAAGGCACTTCGCAGGTGTCTTCATTTCCTTCCTATGGAATGCAGAAAGATGGTGGTGCATGCGCTTATCACTTCCCAGTTAGATTATGCTAACAGCCTCTTCATTGGTCTGCCTGACTATCTTATGAAGAGACTTCAAAGAATTCAAAATTCTGCTGCGAGATTGATTAGAAATGTGCCACTAAGGTATCATATTACTCCACATTTGCGGAGCCTTCACTGGCTGCCCGTAAAAAAAAGAGTAATGTTTAAGGCCCTGGTCCTAGCCCATAAAGCACTCAGAGAGGTTGGCCCTCGTTATCTGAGACAGAGGCTCCAAAAATATCAGAACGCCAGAACCTTACGCTCCAGCAACCTGAACCTCCTTGCCACTCCACGTTTTAGAAAAGCTAGAATAGGAGGGAGGGCCTTTGTAGTAAAAACGGCTACTTTGTGGAATATGATGCCTAACCACCTACGCCAGATTAAAGCTGAACTCCCTTTCAGAAAGGCCCTCAAAACTTGGTTGTTTGACCTCACGACTTCCGTCTAACGTCTCTCTCACCCCGCTGTCCTCTGCATGACCTATGGATGCTAGCGCCGGGACACCTCCGTTGGAGGTAGCTGTCGCGCTTTACAAATGATTAAATAATAATAATAAATAATAAGTGCTGCGCAGCTGTGGAAGGCCAACGATGAGGCATGGGCTCTCAAATGGTCCTTGACACAATATGCCAAAACGATGGAGCCACCTAGGCTCTAAACACAACATGTCCCCCCAGTACTGTGGAGCCACACGGGGCTCCTGAAATTAATATGCGCCAATACAGAACAGAACTTGCACCAAATCCTTATGGGGCGCACTTGCGTTTCCAATGACATATGCACCCGATGCAGTCACGCACTAAAAATAGCTGGACCCCCAGCGTTGGAGCCATGCAGGCTCTGAAAACAATTATGTCACACATTGGAGCCACACGGGGCTCTGTAATTAAGGAATGAATAATATGGGCTAAGCGTTGGAGCCACACAGGCTCGGTAACCAAATACATGCCCCCTATTCGTTGGAGCCACCTAGGCTCGGAACAGCTGTGCCCCATGTTGGAGCGGCCCTCTGGCAGGCGGGGCCGCTCGAGACAGGTCCTGCACTGTGCCTCGCTCAGGCACTACCCGCGATTCGCACGGAGCCGTCCCAGCCACTTCCACTCACCGGCTGTTCTCTTCACCTGGTCCCTCTTCTGGGACTGGGGCTAACTGCTCATGCCGCCCGCCTCACACTTCTCATGGGGCTCCCGAGGCTCCCAGCCACTCAAGGGAGCCCCACTGGGACGCGAGGCAGCTCCCGGCATGGTCCTTCACCTGGGTCCTCTCCTAGGGCCCAGGACTTCTCTCCGCGTCGCCCGGTCCGCTCTCTCAGACCGGGGCTTCTCCATGGGTGGCAGCGGCATGCGCAGGACTTCCACCCGACCCGTGACTCGGGCCGCAGCGGTGATTTCGACAGCGGCAAATGAGGGGTAGGCTCCCACGGGGGGAAACAAAGTCAACAAGCCGGGTGGGCACCCGCAAGGGCTCACATCAGCGGGGTGGGCACCCGCTTTAATCCCGCCAGTACAACAAAGACGCAGGTTGGGCACCTGCGCACCAAAAGCAAAAGATATGCGGGGTGGGCACCCGCAAGGCCGGCATCACAGGGGAATCCCTCAGCTGGGGATTCCCTCTCTCTCCTGGGAAGCAGCGCAGCAAGGCATCCGCGCTCTTCCTAATAAAGGGCCAAATAAGTAAAAGCGCTCCCAGGCGCTAGAAGAAGGCAAAGGTCCTGGGGCAAAGAAAGATGAATCCACAAAGGTCCCAGAAGTCCATCAGGCATCCAGGGGCTGGGCAGGGCCCAGGGAGGCAAGCCTTTCCCTGGGCCCCAGCAGCAGCACGCCCCTGGTCGATTCGAGTCCAAGAACAGGAACATTTTCATGGGGTCACAGCCGCTCTTTTATAAACAGAATCCTTTGTCTCCAAAGGTGCAGGGAAGGGGCGAACCAGATGCAACTGGTTCCTGAGCACTTTGTTTTGCTCAGCCCCTCTCCCTATTCACAGGACAGGCCAGGGACATCAGACGCACCACAGGGGGTGGAGCCAGCATTGTGTAGGGAAAGCCCAGCCCTATTCAGGTCCTAGGTGTACTCCTCCCTGCCATCAACATGCAGATCTCCCCACTCACCACCGGGGCAGACCCATCCTGACTCCTGGAGACAGACACACCAGCCAATCACAAGCCAGACAGTCACTGCACATTTATTACACAGACAGGCCAGCTTCTAGAAGTGGCACTTCTACACGAGACACCGTAACGCCGCTCACATCATTGCGCAGCATTCACTCTCACGAGTTCGCACATACCAAACTCGACCCTGCACTCCTCTCACATCAGGACTTAACACGGTCACTCAGATCCCCATGCATTCCTATGGGAGGGCAGGTCAGTCTCACTAAAACATACACAGAGCGCACGCACTTTCCACTGGGACACAGTGTGAAAGCGCCTAGGGGCCTAAAACCACTAGTACAACATAGGAAAAAGGCTAGGATAATGCAAAGAGTTCTAGGGGTGAACTTGCCAGAAGGGCCAAGTCCAACACTAAACTAGTTGACTGAACCCGCTAGGGTCTTAGCACGTAGCCTATGCGCGAGCATGCGTCTGCAGCGGTCACTACTGAGAAAGAATTTGTATTTGAGCTGGAGAAGGGCGTATTCTGCCCTGTTCAGGTCCAGGTGTTTTTAAAGGTAATCTCTTACGTGCGTTTATTTATGGCTTCTAACTCTGTGACCACCTGCCCCAGATGTTGGCGTTTCTCATGTCGTGCCCTATTCTCTGCCGCCGATATAGCCATGAATTCACCTCTCACTACCAGCTTCAGTGCTTCCCACACCAATGCTAGAGGGGTATCTTCCACATCAATGAGGCGCAGGAAATCGTCAAGCACCTTGCGCATTGCCAACATCGTGGTGGGGGATTGCAGCATCAAGTTGCGTAATCACCATCAGGAGGCATTAGTTGGGGGATCGCCCGTTCGCAACGTCAGCAAGATCATGACATGGTCCGGAAGAGAACATGGCTCTATGGTCGTTTCCCCCACCCGGGTCATACGTGAAGGGGTCAGTAGCAAATGATCAATGCGCACGTATGACTTGTGCGCTGCTGAAAAAAAGGTATAGTCCCTTAATGCAGGGTGCAGCTGGCACCAAGTATCATAGAGCCTCCCCTCCTGCAAGCCAGCTTAAGCAGCCTGCAGTGAAAGCTCCGGTTTGCGACGAGCGCTGGAGGAAGCAGTCAAGCGAGGGGTCCATGACTATGTTAAAATATCCCCCCACAAGCACCGCCGAATCCGGGGTGGCAATACAGTTGCAAGTGCACTCAACGTAACATGTTCTTGGCGTTCATTTGGGTGTAGATGTTAGCCAGGGTGAAGGTCAGGGAGCCCCATTGTATGCGGACTGCCAGTAGATGTCCTTTTGTCTCATCGATCGTGAGGATCAGTTTCCCATTAAACTTCTGTGCTAGTAGGATAGCTACCCTGTTAGACCTGGCACCTTGGCGTGAGTCTCCCTTCCACTTTTTGTCGTTGTGCCTCATGTGTTTTGCTGGTGTTGGCTGCTCAGAGCACTGTGCCACTGCCAACCAGTGCCACAGTGCAAGTGCTCCCTATGTAAAATGTATATGTTGGTTGGATTCCATGGTTGGCTTATTTGGTTTACTATCAGACCCCAGTAAAGTGCACCAGGAGTGCCCAGGGCTTGTAAATACGAATGCTGCTGGTGGGCTTGCAGCACTGGTTGTGCCACCCACAGAAGCGGCCTAGTAAAATGTGTCTAAGGTCTGCCATTGCAGAACCTGCGTGCAGTCTGGTACTGTCATGCTGACTGGGCAAGTGCACCCACTTCCCAGTCCCTAAACCTTCCCTTAACTTTATATTAGTCACCCCTATGGTAGGCCCAAGGGTAGGGTGCATTGTAAGCATAAGGTAGGACAAGCCCTGATGTGTGTGGCATGTCCTAATAGTGAATTACAGCCATTTTCGTTTTTCACTATTGTAAGGCTACCTGTTCTCCATAGGCCAGAATGGGCTGTTAGAATTGTTACATCCTATGATCCTAACAGACCCAGGGAACATGGTAGAAAATCGAGTTTAGTATGCCTGAACTCAGAATAATAAAATACATCTTTTAGTAAAGTTTATTTTAATATTCTGTGTTTGCAAATACCACTTTTAGAAAGTTGGTATTTGCTTGCCTACCATTTCAGCCCGCCTCTGCTATGATGTGTATCTGCCTGTCTGGTTTGTGTGAGTGACGGGGCTGGGGAAACCCAGTGGGGCAGGGCTAGGTAGCCTGGTGGTGAACAGAGAGATTGACCTCCAGATGGGTGGGAGGAGTGCACCTGGAATCTGAATAGGGCTGTGCTCTGCCACCACAATGCTGGCTCCACCTCCTGTGGAGCGGCTGATGTCTCTGCCCTGCACCCTGAATAGAAAGGCAGAGTCATGTCAACAAAGTGCTCAAGAACTGGTTTGGACTGGGCAAAGGCCCCTCTACCCCAGAGGAACAAAGGAATTAGGGGTATAAGTATTGGGACCCTTCTCCCAAGAAATTAGATCCTGCTTGACAAGAAGAACCTCTGCCTGAAGAGAAGGAACTGGGAAAGCTGTAAGGAGGAGTACTGTCCCTGACCTGGGGGATTGGCCTGCAGTGGTTGCCTTGCTGCTGAAAGGAGAGGAGAAAAGACTACAAAAACTTTAATTCAACTTGTGCTTAAAAGATCTCCAAGGGCTTGTACTGAGCTTGCCCCCTGAACGAAGTCCCAGGACCAGTGGACTTCACCCCCAGCTCCCCAGAGTCTTTTGGAAGTTCCTGCTGCTGTTGTTGGGACTGCGTGTCGCAAGGAGCTGGAAGCGCGACTCGAGAAGGAGGAGCGTGCCGCCATCGGAGCTGTTGTCGTCGCATCTCGCAAAGGGTGTCGCCGCTGCAGCATCGCATCGAGCGGAAGCGTCTCGCATCATTCCGGAAGTGTCTCGCAACGCCGAAGAAGCGTGTCGCCATCGCAGCCATCGTAGCTGACGCATTGTACCGCATCAAGAGAAGAGTCTCGCATCGAGGAAGAAGCGTGTCACCATCGCAGCCATTGTAGTTGTCGCATTGCACCGCATCAAGAAAAGTGCCTCGCATCCACGGAGGAGCGTGCCGCCGTCGGAGCTGCTGTCGTCGCATCGCATAAAGGGGTGACGCCGCTGCAGCATCGCATCGAGCTGAAGTGTCTCGCAAACATCGGAGAAGAGTGTCGCTGCCAAGGCCGCTGTCGTCGCATCGCGTAAAGGGGTGACGCCGCTGTAGCTGACGCATCGAGTCGAGTCTTCTCGCAACATCGGAGAAGCGTAACGCATCTGGAAGATCTTCACGTCTTTATTTCTTTGCACCAAAAACTTCATCGCATCAGCATCGTTGCAACACTTGAGTTGCCCTGCTTGTCGCATCTAAGGTACATTGACTTAAAGTGTCGTATTTAAGAACTTAAGAGAACTAAGCAAACTTCTACCATCTAAAGTAACAGTATTGTGTATTTTTGTCGTTTAATGGTCTTGTGGTAACTCTATATAAAGAATCCTTATTTTTAATATAAAAACTTGTGTGGTGTCCATTTGTAGTGTTGTCACTTGGTTACTGTATGTGTTCACAAATGCGTAACCTATAACGCTCTGAGATAGGCCTTGTCTGCTTGCGCCAAGCTACCTAGAGGGTGAGCAGTGGTTATTTTAGGAGTGTAACCCCTTACCCTGACTAGAGGAAAGGTTCCCTGCTTGTCACAAGTTTCTACCTGTGCCAACCAGAGAACCCGGATTCTAACATACCCCATTCTTCTTCGTGGGGTCCGGTGACCACAGTTGGAGGGGGAAACCAGCGGAAGCGCATGCGAGCGGTGTCTTTGAAGAGTAGCTGTGTTTTTGGTAGTAAGCATATGTTCCCCCTTGCACTCTCTAAGAGGGGCAGTAGTGCAGTGCACATTATTAGATTGTTTAACCTCTGGACATTAAGACTAAGTATCTTTAGCTCCTTAGACATGGCCTGTGGAAGGAGCGACACACGCAGCACGGTTCAAGTAAGGTCCTAGTGGAAGGTGAATTCCTGACTGGTGACTAGGGAGTGCATTAGGGTACCAGCAGTGTTGTGTTGAGGGTACCTGGTGTGCAGGATTAAAGAGAAAAAATATTAACACCAATAAAGAAACACATCATGAACAAACACTTGGACAAGGGGTGACATCAGTCCGTTACAATGATTGAACTTGTACGGGATGTTGGCCTGTTGGGACATCTGAAGGTGTCTTGAACTCTGCTACCGCTGGATCTCTGTTCCCAATTGGGGGGTCACGGCAAAGTAGTAGTGTGTTTGGCATGCCTCTCCAACTCTGCCTCCCGGAAATCATCCTGCCTGGCAATTGTGGGACATTCAGGGAGCCCCCTGCGATACCGGTGAGCTGGTTAGAGTGGTGAGTACCGCCTGTCCGTCTTTAACCATGGTGCCAGTGTCTGGTTTGTGTCTCCCAGAGGATTTCACTGGTCTTCGCAAGGGGTTCTGCATCCGCTGGTGATCAACCTTAGTCTCCGATCCTGCCTCTGCATCTGCCTCCTCCTTTAGGCTCACCACCTCAAGAGCTTCTTTAAGGGATCTCAGCTGACACAATCTGCCCTCATGCCGAAAGATGAGGCGGAAGGGGTGCCCCCACGAGTATGTTATCCTTTTCTTCCTGAGGTGCCTGTGACAGGGCGAAATTCTCTCCGCTTGTGTAGGGTAATCGCTGACAGAGCCTGATACAACATCGGAGTGTATCCTCTGAATTGAATCGGATGAGACTCTCTACCTCGGTGAACAATTGTTTCTTTAATTTGAACATCCTAGACACAAGCCAGTATATCCAGAGGAGGGGACAGATCGAATTTGGATTTCAGGTTCATCTGTGTACTCCAAGATGTGGCGAAACAGGGCCCCTACATAGCCCCTCAGGTCATCTGCTTCCGCCTTGGCTGGCACCCCCTGGAACAGCACGTTGTTTCAACACGATCGATTTTCTAAGTCCTCCGTGTGCACCTGTAGCTCCACTTGCTGCTCTTTTAACATGAGGATCATCTGTTGCAACACCTCCAGTCTTACAGAGCTGCCATTCGGTCCCCCACCTCCTCTAGGTCCCGGCACACCTCTTTCAAGTCCATGGAGAGCTGCGTTTGCATAGTTTGGAGGTCTTCATGAAGGGACGCAAAGCGTGACGACATAAAAGCTTTCGTAGCAGGACCATCTGTCTCCTCTGCTCCTTCTTGGTTATCCATTTCGAGTAAGGGGGGCATAAGCAGCAACCCAGCCGCTGCTGGCTTAACAAGCATGTCCTTTAGAGATCGGTCCTTCTTGGAGCGCACAGAAGACATGAAGCAGGTCCCCAACCAGCCCTCCCGCCACTGGTGCTTCCGGGCTCTTGCCTCGCTGACTTTAGGACTTCTCCCAGCTCCAAGAGCAGTCATGTTTACAGAGGTTTGTCTCTGGTCGCGTACTCCAGGGGGACCACCTTGACCATTCTAGGACTATGTGGTCGGTTTGCAGATCTCTCGATGGGTATTGTTAGGCATCCTGGCGCTATTCCCTAGCGCCTCAGCTAATCTCTCAGCAGTCTCAGTGAGCGATAAGACCTAATTAAGTCCTACGATACTGCAATCAGGCGCTTCTGCGTCTGTGCTCCGCTAACTGGCCGCCTCCTGTGTTGCACTAGGCTCTCTTTTGGTCAGGTTCCCAGGTAGGACTCAGGGATCCTCTCTTCTACCCATTGATCTGTGTTCTGGCGTTGCCTTCTCAGGGCCCATTCGCCGTTGTCTTCTATTGCTGACTCCTCAGCCTGACCCTAGGATGCTGGCATGGATATCCTTCACCAATTTCTATCTGCAGCCTTGCTTAGCGTGTCGGGCCCTCGCGTGTGGAAGGAGGGGGGATGTTCAGCCTCGCTGTCTTCCACCTCCCTTCTTAATGTGCAGCAGTGATACAGCCTACCTTCCTTGCAGTTACCACTGCAGCCGAAGGCAGACAGCTCTCCCTCCAGGTGCTGTGTTTCCTCCTGAGGCCTGCTCGTACCAGCTGCAGTAACTGGGACCCCCTTAAGCAACTCCTCGGGCCTGGGCTGTTACTGGAAGTCCCTGCGTAGATGCCTCTAGTTGCAGATAGGCCTCCTTTCCGCTGTGAGATTCTCCTTCAGGAGCCTCCGCCCGCTTTAGGGCCACATCACTAGGGTCCTTGCCTCCAGGGCTGCTTGGCTGTTCTAGGTGGTTAGCGGATTCGGGCTGCTCTTCTTGCTGCCTCCGTCCTCTGTTCCGCGGTCTCACTCATTGGCTGTACTGCTGCTCTCCGACTCTGCCATCTTCGCGGACCCCTGTCAGTAAGCAAACTCGCCTCGGCCGCTACTTCTCGTCAGGGCATCTCAGCATCAGGAACCCCCATGACACGCCAACTCCAGGCCAGGCATGGGATCTTCGTGGGTGGGAGGAGGAGGTGGTCACTTTTCTCAGTGTTCCTCCCTGTACCCGCCACTGAACCAAGCATTTACATCTGGCCCGGCGTGGTCGAGGGCAGACCGTTTCCCACCTCCGGTGGCTGTTCAGCTCCAACCGGTGCTCAGGCCGCGGGCACCGCTTCATCAACTCCCTCACCTCTTCAGGCACACTATGCGGGGATACAACTGCAATTCCTAGGCGCTGTGGGGTCTGCAGGACAGCACTATCCGGAGCACATGTGTGGCAGAGTCGGAGAGACACAGAGGCATGTCTCATCCGGCCGCCATCCAGACCACCCCCCCACTATTCTTTTTTGAAAGGTTTCCGAGGTACTGTTGTGTCATACTAGTTTAGCTGCTAGCAAAAAAAATATCAAGGAATGACTATATTTGGACACTTTTAGTTCCAAGAGTAGATTGATTATTTCCTTAAAAAGGTCAAGTCTGGTCACCCTTCAAGCAAACTATGCAGTCCTTTAAATATTGTCCCTTCTTAATTTCTGTTGCTATGTTTTAAGATCTAATATGCCTCACTAATGTGATACATAGCACCAGTGTAGACAAGTTTTAATTTGTTAGAAAATAATTATTAATTTAGGCATGTTTAAATTCGCATAACTAAAGTTTGAATTCATATCCTTAATTAAATATGTACAACTTAAACCAATACGATGCCTTAGGAAGTATACATTTAGACACAAATCAGTAGTTGTGGTGTTACACAGATCTTTATGGGAATACACATTTTCTTTTGAGCGCAGCAGAGTAAGAGGACAGAGATGTGCATGATTTTTGCAGTCAGCACAGCATGTGTAGGTGTGAGACTGCAAGCACACTGACAGGAGTTAGTGTGTGCATGCAGGTTCAACTGAGTGGTGAGATATTCATAGGAATCGACATTTCCATTTGAATATTTTAGAGCAAAGTGTAAAATGTAGAAAACATAGTATTTGGAAGCAGGATGATGTCTGTGAAAATGATTAATTTATTTTATGTTAATGAATTAAACTTATCTTTGGAAACTTTAATTTAAGAAGCCAACAGACCAGAAGCATAAAGCAGATTTCGATATTCAACTTTTTTATAGCACAAACCTGGACCGAGGGTATCAGAGCGCTTTACAAAGGTTGAACATACATCACTTACAAGGTATACGCAAGACACATAGTAGGCACGCAGGGTAGTAATATACAATGAAAGGTGAAATAAATGTTCAGTTATTTCCAGAGGTGGAGAAGCTTAGTTTTTTCGGTTGTTGGGAGACTAAATGTTCAAATATTTTCACAGGTAGTGATGCTCAGGTTTTTGGTAGTTGAAGGGAGAATGCACAAAAGTAAGTCAATTATCTCAGATGGGTGAATTCAGGTGTTAGTTGAGAAGAAATAATTTAAGGTTTTTCCTGAAGCATAAGAATGATTGATTGTCACATAGATCCTGAGGAAGAGCTTCCCAAATTCTAGACACATTCCCAGAGTTCCAGAGTAGGAAGGGGCAAGTGATTTTTCTTTCTTACGTTTGGGAGGAATCAAGAGTAGAGTGTTTGAACTTCACAGAGGCTTCCTTCAGCCATCTTTTGACAGTTTGTTTGCGAGGTAATTTGGTTTCTTTTTCTAAAGAACTTTTTGGGTTAAGCAAGCTGTTTTAAATATGCGTCTTGCTTCAATTGGTAGCCAGTTGAGTTTCTTAAGCATGGGAGTGATGTGATCATAACGTCTCTACCCTGAGAGAAGTCTGGCCGCTATGCTGAGCAGGTGATTTTTTTAAGTACCAGTGATGGTTGCATTATTGTAGTCCAGTTTAGAGATGACTAAGGATTGCACCACAGGCTACACTACTGATATAATTTATTTTTTGTAACACTAAATCACATGTAGCTATTGACCTTTCCTTTCCTCTCCTACCTATCCACCACCAAGCTTGATCGGAAGAAGCAAAGAACACGCCAAGAGTATGAGACACTAGATTTAATAGGCTAGACATCTGCTACCCATCTATCCATTCTCACTAAAATATGGGAACACCACCTAATTCCTGGAGTTTTCAATAACAACAAAATAAAGTTGAAGATCTGGATCAGATAATGAATGTACAGTTTCCTTGTCACTGTGACAGAAAGTTTCAATTATATTAAGGACATTCAGGCAAGGATTATGCATTAATTAATTAATTGTATTCAAAACTCCTGCAGCACTGAAAGCATCACTAATAAAAAACAAGATTCCCATAAAATCTACAAGAATGAGAAGCAAACTATAAATCCCAGAACAACTTGAATCAAGTCTTCTCCAATCAGGAGCCAACGCTCTCCATAACAGCTCAAACTTCTTCCGTGAGGTCCTATTTTCTTCATGTAACCTGCACTAATCAAACCATTCCATTTCATGAATTCTGTTTGGCCCCCAAGCCTATAACACAAACTCAGGAGGCTAGCCCCAATATCCAAATCATTCAAAACAGCAAAGCAGATCAACCTTAATACCACTCGACAATTTCAATAACCAAAGACATACTTAGACCTTCTGACATTCACTGAGAGGCGGGGATTGTGGGGGGCAGGGTACACTGGCTGCAAAGAAGCCAGGAGGAATACTCCTCGCTGGCGAGTCTGTAATAGAACTGAAAATTACCATCATTATGGCTATAAAATGTAAAGTTCTATGCCAGAACCTGAGGTGAGGAATATGCAAGTAGAAGGGTTACTCACCAGAAACGCCAAGTCTACTACTGGCTTAAATCAGAATTCCTTGAAAGTAGATTCGGCAGACCAATCTGCTGCATTTATATTATCCTCCAATCTACCTCCAAGAGCAAAGGCCTTTGATGCTATCATACCAAAACAGGAAGAAACAATGCCCACTTCAGACATGATCCAGCTGACCCCTCTTGTAATCGTTGGGGTGATACTCTCCCAAAAGATTTACTAATGCAGATTAGGACCTCATATTTTTCTACTCATAAGTCTTCAGGCAATTCACAACACAAAGCCTAGGAGAGTTAGGAAAAGAAGGATAAGTTACTTTGTGCTCCATGAGATCACAAAGGTCAGCTGGGGAGAACATTCTGCCAGACAAATACAGGGCCCTCACATCAGACACCAGTCTCCCTGAGACTAGCCAAAGTAACAATGCACGTTTTGCTGTAAGCTACTTCCTAGAGAGGAAATGATTTTAGTGCCATGACAAAAAAAATATTCAGGACCAAAATTTACATCCCATAAAAATTAGTACTTGTGTTCCGCAAGTCTGGGTGAAATTAATTTCTTGCAACAGCTCATGGAATTTCACCCCATAGAACACCCTTGCAACGGCAAATTCCCCACCAATATGGCTGAATGAGCAGCTTTGACCAAACAGTAAGCCAAACCCTGATCTGCTAGCTCTGTTGAGACGTTTGCAATTTGAAGAAGTTTTGCTTCCAAGGGATCCAAAACCCAGTTCCAGACAGCCACAAGGCCAAGTTTGCCACATAGAACCTTTTTGCTGGGTCTGTCTACTCAAGCCTTGGAGATTAACATCTGAGCTTGCTTCAAAATATCTAGTTACTGACCTGTGTCCCCTAAAATATGCCGCACCATGAGGCAAAGAGAGATATTTCCATGACTAGATGGTGTGGGTGCACCTAAATGAGTCAACAGAATGCTGGGATCGCCCCCCAGCTTTGCCGCACCATCAACTGCTCCCCCGAAACCACCATCTTGACTGTTGTCTGCTCTACCGCTTACTCTTGGCATTCTTAAAACATCCCGTTTTATATTTTGGTTATATTTTGTTTTGTATTATCCCCTGATTTTAATCTTGAGCCCTCTTACCTGCACAATAAAATTTCGAATTCCACCGCTGTTGGGCGGGCCCTTTTCCCGGAGAAACTGAAATCTTGGCGGCCATATTAGGTGCACACTGGGACGCCTGGCGGCGCCATCTTGGAGGTCGGACGTTCTAGTCGTCACAAGGACGCTAGACGTATACATAAGGGGGTCATGCTGACGCGCAGCGGATTCGCGCAGCGGGGTTACCGGATTTCCGCCGGAGTTACGCCTGAGTTCAGCCCGTCTGCGCCCGTCCGCGCTGAGGACGTGCATTCGTCGCCTCAGGTAACATGTTCGTACTCCTTTCAGGAGATGATTGCTTTAAAGCCTTCTCTACTAGCCTGTCACCACAGCTTTTCGCCTGAGGGCATTCTACGCTCTTCTGTATGCCATACTTGTAACGGTGTTCCATTGCCCTCTTGCTCTCTTAACGGGACAACACATACCTCTATCATTCCACTGAACCATACCCAATTTAGAAAGGGTTTCCTAGTCAATGCTAGGTCACTCATTAAAAATAATGTCGCCTTTCACGATTTTGTGACTGCCAGGAAACCCTCCTGGGTGTTTGTGACAGAAACTTGGGCCTCGGACTCGTCTGGTCATGATTTATTGATGGCTATTCCTGAAGGCTATGCATTGCATAGACTTGACAGAACTAGATGTAGGGGGGGCGGGCTGGCAATTCTTTATAAAGCTTCCTTTGCCTGTAGTATTAAAGCCCTGTCCGAGTCCTCGGACTCCTTTGAGGCCATGTACTTTTTTATCTCCTGATCCCCTTCGGTATCCTTTACAGGCATCCTTATTTATAGACCTCCTGGACCCAGATCCAACTTTAGCTGTGAGCTCTTTAGAATTTTGGAACCCTGTGAGAAGTTGGCCTGGTATATGCTGTTCACTAGTTCTAGTGACCACCTTGTACCATGCCAAGCAACCCTTATGGTGTGGTTGTAAGTCAACCTTTTCGGACCAGCTGCCCTAGTGGTAGCGTAGGCTAAGCAGTCTTTGAGGCTAAACTCGTGAAGCGTGTTAAGCCAGCTGTTTTACCAAATGCAACCCCCTTTTATACCAATGAAAGGACACCACACAGATATATATTCAAAATATATATGTATTTATTTCTCAAAGTAACCCCTAGTCTCTTTATGAGCACAGGAGCACAAATCGTCAAACAAGATTATCACAGAATACACAGAAGTTGCACTTTATATGGATAGGCCCTGGTGGCCACTCGAACCATATACTAAAATAGTGGTATAAGTACCACGAACAGAAAAGGGAAAAGGCCTAGGGCCTCTAGAATCGCTGGGCCTACAAGGAGCTAACGTCAGTTAGTGACCAGGAGGTCCACGGGTGGCGTGTGCAGAGCAAATAGTCACACGCGTGCTCCCATAGGTTTCAATGGGTGCGTAAAAAGTACAAAGTTACTGCAAAAGGAATCTTCCGGATGACCTAGGAACTTAAGATTTGGAACACAGGCACTAGAGATGTAATACTACACTTGGGCACAGGTGTGCCAGCTTTACCTCACCCACAGGAAGCGGGTGCATAGGCCTCGAAGTGCGTCGGGTTTCTTCTATCTGTTCCGTGGGGCCTGTAGACAAAAGTGCTGCAGGCGGTCGGTCGGGAAGAGATGCAGTGGATCCAAGAGTGGATCGGAGATGTTGAAGACCTGTAAGCAGAGGGGACAGTGTTCACAGTCACTAGCCAGTGACCAGCGTGGCACCAGGTGGGTACCAGGCGATGTCGGGTGCAAACAGGTGATGAGGGGTAGCTTGTCTCCGCAGCCACGTGGTCCCTGAAGGTCGACGACGTCCAGGAGTCGGCTCACGAGCTGTCCCACGCAGGCTCTCGCTGTCGGCGGTGTCGGCGACTTGATCGAAGCAAACAAGCCTTGGCAAAAGCAATTGCAGGAGGATTCGGAAATCAGCTGTTGGTTCTGACCAGCAAGGTCAGAGGGATTGCTCCTTTGGAGGGGAGCAAGGGCCAGTCTGGAGCAACCAGACCAGCGGTGTTTGTCGTAGATTTCGTCGCCAAGATGGCCACTAGCCAGCGGGCCAGCAACCGGTTAGGCGCGTCGAGTGGCAAAATGCAGAAGGGCCCCACGCAGATCGTGGAGATGCTGGAGGGCTCACCTTTGGTGCAGATGCTGCTCGAGGGTTGGGCTTCTCAGGACCCAAAGCACAACTTGGAGGGAGCCTCGGTTGTTGCACTGGTCAGCTTGTCGTAGTCGTTCCAAGATGGCTGGCTCCACGTGTCTCGGTGCCTCCACGGGTCTCCTCTTTTCAGGGACTGTGGATCGGGCGGTGAGAGGTCTGGAGGTCCAGGTCTTGTCAGTCTCTGGGCTCGGGCTCCGGCGGGAGGCGGCGGCAAAGCAGACGTTGATTCGCTGGATGGTGCTTGCGTTAGCAAGGTGGTCACTCCCTGACCACAGGGGAGATTTTCTTCAGTCTTCTGTGCAGCAGAATGTCGAAGTTCCCGTCTTCTTCTTAGTTTCAAGTTGATTCCAGGATGTCTGAAGTCTTAGGACACAGCTCCTACCTTTATTCGGATTCTAGGGGCCGGACTACCTGCTAGGTCCCTCCCTATGGGTGGGACCAGGAAGGGGGGTGGTTACACCCCCAATCCTTTGTCCAGCTCGCCCCAGGCCCGGGACTGGTGTGCCCCAGGACCGGTTTGAACTGGCATATGCACCGAGGCTCCTTGTGAGCCACAGGCATGTCTGGTTTCTTTCAAGCCCTACCTGACCAATACACAAAATCCTGTCTGGGGTGGTGCACGCACCTCCCCTGGCAGGAAACCCTTTGTCCACACCTCCCAAGCTGGAAGGACTCCCAGCAGCAGGAGGGCAGACTTGTGTCTGTGGTGGCAGCATCCATTTTGTGGAGCTGAGGCTATGTCTGATTTTACCCGGGTTTCAGGTACTGTACATGTCGTGTCCCTCTAGAAGGGTGGAATGCTAACCCCGTCGCCAGAATTGGCGAGGGGTTAGTATTCCAATTCGTATGACACCTTACTCGACATGTTTTGATAAAGCCCAACCAAAGATAGCATTTAACCGCGAGGTTCATAATGCACTTAAGAGTATATGGTATGACGATATCTGGAAACAGTAGAAGGAAGTTGTTCCGACCACTGCAGACAGGCTCAGCTCATGCCAGAGCACCATCTCACATGGAACCAAGCACTCTGCCTTCAGGATTGTTAAGGCCTGCCATAGGAGTGACTTATAGGTTACCAGGTGTCCCATTTAAGGTTAGGTATAGGTATACTACACCTAAGTAAGAGGTGATTACACCAACTTACCCCAGCTGAGTGATCAGCCAGTTGTGTCAGGTTGTTAGGCCAAGCCTGGGGTGGCATAATACATGCTGCAGCCCCTGGCAGGCCTTGGGTACACCAATGCCCTGGGTACCTAGTGTACACTGGTACAGGGGCTGACAGGGTGATCCACTTCCAATTGGTTATGCACCTAGGGTGCATAGTTTTAATTTAGTAGAGAGAACAGCAGGCTGGGGGTCTGATTGGCAGGCCCACAGCCTCAATATGTCAAAAACCAGTGAAGCAAAAAGCAAAAATTTGGGGTGACCATAGGATAGCAGACCCTACTCTCCTACACAACCCCCCCCCAAACGCTGGGACATTAAACTAGCCTTGACCAGTCTCGTCTTCATGTCCTAAGTGGAAGTACCTGGAGAGACCATCTGCATTCCCATGGTCAGTACCTGGCCGGTGCTCCACTGTAAAGTCCATCCCCTGTAGGGAAATGGACCACCTAAGCAGTTTGGGGTTTTCACCCTTCATCTGATTTAGCCACAAGAGGGGCTTATGGTCGGTCTGAATCTTGAAGTGAGTGCCAAACAAGTATGGCCTCAGCTTCTTCAGGGCCCACACCACAGCAAAGGCCTCCCTCTCAATAGCTGACCAATTCTTCTCTCTGGGGGTCAACCTTCTGCTAATAAAAGCAATGGGTTGGTCTTGACCATCTACATTAAGTTGTGACAGCACAGCTCCCACACCCAACTCAGAAGCATCTGTTTGGACAATAAACTCTTTGGAGTAGTCAGGACTTTTCAGGATAGGTGCAGAGCACATGGCCTCCTTCAGGTCATCAAATGCCTTTTGACAGCTTACTGTCCACTGAACCTTTTTGGGCATCTTCTTGGATGTCAGATCATTAAGAGGAGTCACAATGGACCCATAGTTCTTAACAAACTTCCTGTAATACCCAGTCAAGCCCAAGAAAGCTCGAACTTGAGTCTGGGTGGTTGGAGGGGACCAATCCTTGATGGACTGTATCTTACTCTCCAGTGGTTGAACTTGGCCCCCACCTACAAGGTGGCCCAAATACACAACCTTACTCTGCCCTATCTGGCACTTAGTAGCCTTGATAGTGAGGCCTGCCCTTTGCAGAGCCTCAAGAGCCTTCTTCAGGTGGATCAGGTGATCCTCCCAGGTGGAACTAAAGACAGCAATGTCATCAAGATATGCTGCGCAAAAGTCATCCAACCCAGTAAGGACTTGGTTCACCAGCCTTTGGAAGGTGGCAGGTGCATTCTTCAGACCAAAGGGCATCACCACAAACTGATAATGCCCACCTGGGGTTGAGAATGCTGTTTTGGCCTTAGACTCCTCAGCTAACCTGATTTGCCAATAGCCAGCTGTCAAGTCAAATGTGCTCAAAAACTTTGCAGAAGCTAGTCTGTCTATGAGCTCATCTGCCCTTGGAATAGGGTGTGCATCTGTCCTGGTGACAGCATTGAGTCCTCTGTAGTCCACACAGAACCTCATCTCTCTCTTGCCATCTTTGGTGTGAGGTTTGGGGACCAGAACCACTGGGCTAGCCCAGGGGCTCTCTGAGGGTTCAATGACACCTAATTCCAGCATTTTATGTACCTCAGCCTTTATACAGTCCCTGACGTGGTCAGGTTGTCTGTAAAGTTTGTTCTTTACAGGCAGACTGTCACCAGTGTCCACAACATGGGTACACCAGTCAGTTTGACTAGGTATCAAGGAAAACATATGTGAAAATGATTGTAGAACCTGTCTACATTCAGTCTGCTGATGGGCAGTGAGGTTGCCTCCAAGGGTCACTCCTTCAACTGAGCCATCTTCAGGGTTCTGAGACAACAGGTCTGGGAGAGGGTCACTCTCTTCCTCCTGTCCCTCATCTGTAGCCATGAGCAAGCCCATGTCTGCCCTGTCAACATATGCTTTAAGCCTGTTAACATGGAGTACCCTGTGGGGACTCCTGGGAGTTCCTAGGTCCACCAAGTAGGTGACCTCTCCCTTCTTTTCCAGGATTGTATGGGGTCCAGACCATTTGTCTTGGAGTGCTGCTGGGGCCACTGGCTCCAACACCCATACCTTCTGTCCTGGCTGATACTCAACCAAGACAGCCTTTTGGTCATGCCAAGCTTTCTGTAAGGCCTGGCTTGCCCCAAGGTTTTTAGATGCCTTCTCCATATACTCAGCCATCCTGGAGCGGAGACCAAGTACATAGTCCACTATGTCTAGCTTAGGCTTTTTGAGAGGTAACTCCCATCCTTCCTTCACCAAACACAGTGGGCCTCTCACAGGGTGCCCAAACAACAATTCAAAGGGGCTGTAGCCAACTCCTTTTTGTGGGACCTCTCTGTAAGCAAACAGAAGGCAGGGTAGAAGGATATCCCATCTTCGCCTGAGCTTTTCAGGTAATCCTTTGATCATACCCTTTAGGGTCTTGTTGAATCTCTCAACAAGCCCATTGCATTGTGGGTGATAAGGGGTGGTGAACTTGTAGTTGACACCACATTCCTTCCACATAGCTGTCAAGTATCCTGACATAAAGTTGGTACCTCTGTCAGATACTACCTCCTTAGGAAACCCCACTCTGGAGAATACTCCCAGCAGGGCCCTGGCCACAACAGGAGCTGTAGTGGTCCTAAGGGGAATTGCCTCTGGATACCTGGTGGCATGATCCACTACCACCAGTATAAATCTGTGCCCAGATGCAGTGGGAGGATCCATGGGACCCACTATGTCTATTCCCACTCTTTCAAAGGGAACCCCCACCACAGGTAGTGGTATCAGGGGGGCCTTTGTTGTGCCACCTGATTTGCCACTGGCTTGGCAGGTAACACAGGAGCGACAAAACTCCTTTGTATCTTCATTCATATGAGGCCAGTGAAAGTGAGGGACAAGTCTGTCCCAGGTCTTGTTCTGGCCTAGGTGTCCTGCTAAAGGAATATCATGGGCCAAGGTAAGAAGGAAGCCCCTAAATTGCAGAGGTATAACCAACCTCCTGGTTGCACCAGGCTTGGGGTCTCTAGCCTCTGAATAAAGGAGCCCTTCATCCCAATACACTTTATGGGTACCTTGAGCATTCCCAGCAGCCTCAGCAGCAGCCAGCTGTCTGAGGGGTTCAAGAGAGGGACAGGATAACTGAGCCTGCCTCAAGTCAGCCCTTGAAGGTCCCCCTGTCCCCAGAAACTCAACCTGATCAGGTTCAAGCTCTTCAGGGACAGTTCCTTCAGGGTCCTCTAGATCAGCTTCCTGGGAAGGCTGATCATCACTCTGAGGCAGGGGGGAAGGCACAGCCTTGACCCTCCTGTTCTTCTTCTTGGTAGGTACTTGGTCCATTGTTCCAGGATCCAAGACCTGAGGTTCAGTGAGGCACTTTTTGGCCTGTGACCTGGTCACAGCAAGGACATGTGATGATATACCTAACATCTCTGCATGAGTCCTGTACTCCACTTCTGACCATAGAGAACTCTCTAGGTCATTGCCCAACAAACATTCTACTGGGAGGTCTGCACTAACCACAACCCTTTTGAGGCCAGTTACCCCTCCCCATGAGAAGTTAACAACTGCCACACTATGTGAAGTAGTGGCATTGCTGGCATTGGTCACCAGGTAGTTCTCACCTGGTATGTACTGTCCAGGATCCACAAAGCCTGGTGTCACCATAGTGACACTGGCACATGTGTCCCTGTAGGCTTGAGCCACTTTGTCATTAATTAAAGGAGTCTGTCTGTACTTGCCCAGGTTACTGGGGCTCACAGTCAGGGACAAATCAATGTCCCCATCACAGATCAAGACTGCCTGTGTAAGGGTTCTGTCTAAGTCAGAATCTCCTTCAGTTCCCATAGTGATTCCCACTACACCCTTTGTCTGGGGACCAACACTGCTAACAGTAGTACTGGGAGCAGGTGCCTTAGGGGCAACAGTGTTGGGGGCTCCACCCTTTTTGCAATCACTAGTCCAGTGAGTTGTATTTTTACAATGATTGCACCAGGGTTTCTTCTGACCTTCTTTCTTCTTCTTGGACTGTTGGGACCCACCCTCCTTAGCAGTAGTTTGGGGCCCTGTTGAAGACTTCTGGTCTTTAGGTTTCTGATCTCCACCCTTTTGGTCTGTTTTCTTCTGATCACCCCCTTGGCCCTGGTTCTGGTTCTTTTGCTTAACCCTGGTTCTGACCCATTTGTCTGCCTTCTTTCCCAATTCTTGGGGAGAGGTCAGATCAGAGTCAACCAAGTGTTGATGCAGTTGCTGGTTTTGACAGTTATTTAAAATCTGTTCTCTCATCATCAAATTATACAATCCTGTAAAATCAGATACCTTACTTCCCAGCAACCAACCCTCCAAAGCCTTAGTGGCACATTCAATGTATTCAGACCAGTCCTGAGTCTGTGTCTTTTGGGTGTCTCTGAACATTAACCTGTACTGTTCAGTGGTTAAGCCTAACCCATCTACCAGAACACTCTTCAGGACTCTGTAGTTTCTGACATCCTCTTCTCTAACAGTGAGGAGTCTGTCTCTGCCTCTTCCTTCAAAGGAGAGCCAGAGGATTGCTGCCCACTGGTCTTCAGGAACCTGCTGTACTTTGCAGGCTCTCTCAAGAGCAGTTATCCATTTGTGGATGTCATCCCCACTTTTGTAGGGGGGCACAACCTTAGACAGGTTCCTATTATCAAAGACCCTATCTTTGTCCTTAGGGACAATGCTGCCACCAGTGGGTATAGACCCACTCTCTTTATGCTGTCTAGCCTTGCTAAGTTTCTCTTCCATCAGGGCTACTTCTAGCTCCTGCTTCCTGATCCTCAGCTGGGCCTCTTGCATCTTGGCCTCATGTTCCCTCCTCTGAGGGGTGGTCATCCTTCTCCTGGAGTGACCTTGAGAGCCTCTAGAGCCATGGGAAGCATTGGAGTCACCTGAGCGATTCCTTTGCCTTCCCAGCCCTGTGTTAAGTCCACTGGGGAGATCCAGTGGGTTGAACCCACTGTCAGTCCCCAATAGCCTTGGTTTAGCTGGGCCAAGTATAACACTTGGCACTGGGCTAGTTCTCCCTTCATCCTCACTACTGTCAGTATCCTTTTCACTCTCATCCTCTGTGGTAGGCATCCCATCTAAGGGGTGACTATTGGGAAGGGGTACTTCAGTGGCATCTTTAGAAGGGGGGCCTCCTGTTCCTGTCCCTAAGGGGGCTAACTGGGAAGCTTTCTTGAGTGCTCTCTGATTCTCATCATTCTGTAAGAGCTCTCTGAGCTCAGCAGAGTTTGGGTTCTTGGGCTGTTTAAGGCCTCTAAGAGTTGCCAAATGCCTGAGCTCATTCTGATTAAGGGTAGCAAAGCTGGATGGTGCCCTCTGGGGGTCACTCTCAACAGAGATGGGTACAGTGGACCCCTCTGCCCCGGCCATTGCTCTTAAGTGTGGGTGGATGTGTTGCAATCTACCTACACTTGGGTTTACCTACTAAACCTATCTAGTAGTTGTAGTCAGGGTGTGCTACTCCCTTTGCTCTACAACAACTAAGTTCAGTAGAACTTATGTATATCTAATCTTGTTTTATATGTACCTACAGGTACCTATGTGATCTTTCAATTGGTAACCAAGAGATTACAATGGTAAAACACAGCAAGCTCAAATCCAACCGCTGCTCACCAATGTGAGAAGTTGGCCTGGTATATGCTGTTCACTAGTTCTAGTGACCACCTTGTACCATGCCAAGCAACCCTTATGGTGTGGTTGTAAGTCAACCTTTTCGGACCAGCTGCCCTAGTGGTAGCGTAGGCTAAGCAGTCTTTGAGGCTAAACTCGTGAAGCGTGTTAAGCCAGCTGTTTTACCAAATGCAACCCCCTTTTATACCAATGAAAGGACACCACACAGATATATATTCAAAATATATATGTATTTATTTCTCAAAGTAACCCCTAGTCTCTTTATGAGCACAGGAGCACAAATCGTCAAACAAGATTATCACAGAATACACAGAAGTTGCACTTTATATGGATAGGCCCTGGTGGCCACTCGAACCATATACTAAAATAGTGGTATAAGTACCACGAACAGAAAAGGGAAAAGGCCTAGGGCCTCTAGAATCGCTGGGCCTACAAGGAGCTAACGTCAGTTAGTGACCAGGAGGTCCACGGGTGGCGTGTGCAGAGCAAATAGTCACACGCGTGCTCCCATAGGTTTCAATGGGTGCGTAAAAAGTACAAAGTTACTGCAAAAGGAATCTTCCGGATGACCTAGGAACTTAAGATTTGGAACACAGGCACTAGAGATGTAATACTACACTTGGGCACAGGTGTGCCAGCTTTACCTCACCCACAGGAAGCGGGTGCATAGGCCTCGAAGTGCGTCGGGTTTCTTCTATCTGTTCCGTGGGGCCTGTAGACAAAAGTGCTGCAGGCGGTCGGTCGGGAAGAGATGCAGTGGATCCAAGAGTGGATCGGAGATGTTGAAGACCTGTAAGCAGAGGGGACAGTGTTCACAGTCACTAGCCAGTGACCAGCGTGGCACCAGGTGGGTACCAGGCGATGTCGGGTGCAAACAGGTGATGAGGGGTAGCTTGTCTCCGCAGCCACGTGGTCCCTGAAGGTCGACGACGTCCAGGAGTCGGCTCACGAGCTGTCCCACGCAGGCTCTCGCTGTCGGCGGTGTCGGCGACTTGATCGAAGCAAACAAGCCTTGGCAAAAGCAATTGCAGGAGGATTCGGAAATCAGCTGTTGGTTCTGACCAGCAAGGTCAGAGGGATTGCTCCTTTGGAGGGGAGCAAGGGCCAGTCTGGAGCAACCAGACCAGCGGTGTTTGTCGTAGATTTCGTCGCCAAGATGGCCACTAGCCAGCGGGCCAGCAACCGGTTAGGCGCGTCGAGTGGCAAAATGCAGAAGGGCCCCACGCAGATCGTGGAGATGCTGGAGGGCTCACCTTTGGTGCAGATGCTGCTCGAGGGTTGGGCTTCTCAGGACCCAAAGCACAACTTGGAGGGAGCCTTGGTTGTTGCACTGGTCAGCTTGTCGTAGTCGTTCCAAGATGGCTGGCTCCACGTGTCTCGGTGCCTCCACGGGTCTCCTCTTTTCAGGGACTGTGGATCGGGCGGTGAGAGGTCTGGAGGTCCAGGTCTTGTCAGTCTCTGGGCTCGGGCTCCGGCGGGAGGCGGCGGCAAAGCAGACGTTGATTCGCTGGATGGTGCTTGCGTTAGCAAGGTGGTCACTCCCTGACCACAGGGGAGATTTTCTTCAGTCTTCTGTGCAGCAGAATGTCGAAGTTCCCGTCTTCTTCTTAGTTTCAAGTTGATTCCAGGATGTCTGAAGTCTTAGGACACAGCTCCTACCTTTATTCGGATTCTAGGGGCCGGACTACCTGCTAGGTCCCTCCCTATGGGTGGGACCAGGAAGGGGGGTGGTTACACCCCCAATCCTTTGTCCAGCTCGCCCCAGGCCCGGGACTGGTGTGCCCCAGGACCGGTTTGAACTGGCATATGCACCGAGGCTCCTTGTGAGCCACAGGCATGTCTGGTTTCTTTCAAGCCCTACCTGACCAATACACAAAATCCTGTCTGGGGTGGTGCACGCACCTCCCCTGGCAGGAAACCCTTTGTCCACACCTCCCAAGCTGGAAGGACTCCCAGCAGCAGGAGGGCAGACTTGTGTCTGTGGTGGCAGCATCCATTTTGTGGAGCTGAGGCTATGTCTGATTTTACCCGGGTTTCAGGTACTGTACATGTCGTGTCCCTCTAGAAGGGTGGAATGCTAACCCCGTCGCCAGAATTGGCGAGGGGTTAGTATTCCAATTCGTATGACACCTTACTCGACATGTTTTGATAAAGCCCAACCAAAGATAGCATTTAACCGCGAGGTTCATAATGCACTTAAGAGTATATGGTATGACGATATCTGGAAACAGTAGAAGGAAGTTGTTCCGACCACTGCAGACAGGCTCAGCTCATGCCAGAGCACCATCTCACATGGAACCAAGCACTCTGCCTTCAGGATTGTTAAGGCCTGCCATAGGAGTGACTTATAGGTTACCAGGTGTCCCATTTAAGGTTAGGTATAGGTATACTACACCTAAGTAAGAGGTGATTACACCAACTTACCCCAGCTGAGTGATCAGCCAGTTGTGTCAGGTTGTTAGGCCAAGCCTGGGGTGGCATAATACATGCTGCAGCCCCTGGCAGGCCTTGGGTACACCAATGCCCTGGGTACCTAGTGTACACTGGTACAGGGGCTGACAGGGTGATCCACTTCCAATTGGTTATGCACCTAGGGTGCATAGTTTTAATTTAGTAGAGAGAACAGCAGGCTGGGGGTCTGATTGGCAGGCCCACAGCCTCAATATGTCAAAAACCAGTGAAGCAAAAAGCAAAAATTTGGGGTGACCATAGGATAGCAGACCCTACTCTCCTACAAACCCTATTTTGGTAAACTCCATCTTACCATACTTGGGGACCTAAATTTTCATTTGGATGACCTGGGGTCTAAAGATACGCTTTCCTTGGTGGACTCGCTGGATGTGTGTGGCTTCACCCAACTGGTGAACAGCCCAACCCATCGAGCCGGCCACAAACTAGACGGGGTGTTTACCAACGACCCGAGACTCTCGGTTGGTCCCCCCTGCCTCTGGTCTGGTCCGACCACTTGGCAGTGCCTTTAGAATTAGCATCTTCCCCTGTAGGTGCGCCTAAGCTGAGTTCCACCAACAGAGAACCCAAAAGGAGCTATAGGAATATTACCAACGAAGCCCTTGCTCCATTTATAGGGGGCATCTTGTACTCTTCTACCAGGGAAGCTGGTGAGGCTGCACAAGAGCTCGCTAATTCTATCACTAGAGCTGTAGATGTGCTAGCCCCTGCTTCCCTTCGGTACTCAGCAAGGCGTAAACCCTCAGCTCCTTGGTTCACCGAGCCGTTCAGGCTCCTGAGGCAGAGCTGTAGGAGACAGGAGAGAAGATGGCGAAAATTCTGGGACCCCACTGAAGGAGAGGCACACAAACGTCTGTTGCGAGAATACAAGGTCAGGGTGATAAAGGAAAAGCAGGAGTTTTTCTCCAACCTTACCACATCCCTTACTTCATCTAAGGAACTTTTTAAGATTGTGGACTCCCTTTGTAGCCTTCAAGTGCCTGATCCAGTTGTAGGTTCGCAGGAGTTGTGTAATAAAATCTCAGAGTTTTTCCATAATAAAATCGAGGATATCTATTTTGCTCTGGAAACACAGAGGAGTACACTGGGGACTCACTCCCCCTTGGCCCTTGTAAAATTGGAGTCTTGGACCAGAGATCCCTCTAAGACCCTCACCCATTTCCTGCCGCTTTCCCTTGAGGAGCTTGATCTTCTGTTGGACAGGACAAAGTCAGCCTCTCCCTTGGACCCCTGTCCCTTGAAAGTGCTGAAAGCATGTCGGGACACCCTATTACCGCCTCTGATGGAGGTAATGAATGGTGCCATGGCACAGGGTACTTTCCCGGCAGCCTGGAAAAAGGCGATAGTGAAGCCCCTGCTTAAAAAGTCCACCCTGGACCCAGAAATGCTCAAAAACTTCCGTCCTATATCTCTGCTGCCTGCTCCAGCCAAAATGCTCGAATCCCACCTTAATCTTCATCTGTCTGCCTTCCTGGATTCCTCTGGGTATTTGGACAACTCCCAGCATGGATTCAGGAAATTCCATAGTACGGAATCTGAACTCACTATGGTGGTGAATAATATTCGAATGAAGGTGGATCAAGGTCAGACCACTCTTTTGGTCCTACTGGATTTAACGGCAGCATTTGATACCCTGTCTCCCTCGACTTTAACATCACGTCTGAGGGAGGTAGGAGTGGCGGGCCCGGCCCTGAGCCTTTTGTCCTCTTTTTTAGATCTAAGAGAGCAGAGGGTCAAGCTTGGAGAGTTCCTCTCCCCTGCCAAATCCTTGCAATGTGGGGTTCCACTGGGGTCGGCCTTGAGTCCGACCCTGTTTAACATCTACGTGGCCCCACTTGCTAGGCTTGTGAAATCGTAGGGGATGGAGGTTGTGTCATACGCCGATGACACGCAAATCATGGTGTCCCTGGCTCACTCGGCTAGTACATCCGCGTTCAACTTTAGGAACTGCATGCAAGCAGTCTCCGAATGGATGATCCAAAACTCCCTAAAGTTGAACGGTGATAAAACCGAGGTCCTGATCTTCGGTAACAATCAGGATATTTGGTCCAGTGAGTGGTGGCCCCCATCTTTGGGAACCTGCCCTATTCCATCCCACTCTGCCAGGAACCTTGGCGTTATATTTGACACCTCGTTGACCATGACTCTCCAGGTCAATAGAACGGTGGCCACTTGCTGGGGGGTTATGAAGATCCTTAGGAGAATCGTTCACTATCTCTCACCCCAGGCCCGTAAGCAGACGGTGGTTGCGCTAGTGGGTTCAAGGTTGGACTATTGTAACGCACTATATGTAGATATCAACAAGGGTCTCATTCATCGCCTCCAGGCTGTCCAGAACGCTGCAGCAAGATTTGTTTTAGCTGCACCTAATGCTTTCTCGGCTACTTTAGCCAGGAAGAGCCTGCACTGGCTTCCAATCCAGCATAGGATCTCGTTCAAACTTTTGTGCCTGGTGTTTGGAGCCCTATTGGCTGGATCCTCTGATGCCTTAGGTTCCCTGCTAACCTGCTATACCCCAAGCAGGTGTCTCCGCTCCTCTGAGATGAATCTTCTGGTAGTTCCCCTATTTAAGAAAGTCAGATGGGGCAGCAGGGCCTTTTCTAACGTGGCCCCTCGATTATGGAATGCCCTCCCCTCGGAGATTAAGGCCCAACCTTCACTAGCCCTTTTTAAAAAAGCACTCAAAACGTGGTGTTTCATTAAGGCCTACCAGTAAGCAAGTCCATTTGATTTAACTAGCATTTTTGGGTTAGGCGCCTTGACGCCCATTGGGCTTAGTAGCGCATTATAAATTGGATTTCATTTCATTTCATTTCATCTTTCCAGATGACTGGAAACACGCCAAGATCAACCCCCTGCTGAAGAAACCATCTGCTGATTCAACAGACCTCAAGAACGTCTGACAAATATCTCTCCTCTCCTTCCCAGCCAAGGTTATCGAGAAGGCCATCAATGCCCCACTCTACAAGTTCATCTAAGAAAACCATGTCCTGGACACCTCCCACCCAGTTTGCGAAGCAACCACTGCACCGAGACCGCTCTCCTCGCCGCCACCGACAACATCCGCTCCCTCCTTGAGCAGGGCAAAACCACAGCCATCATCCTACTGGACCTCTCTGATGCCTTCAACACCTTCTCCCACTGCACCCTAATCACGAGACTCCACAACGACGGCATCCGCCACGAGGCACTGGACTGGTTCCCCTTCCTTCCTGACCGGACGAACACAGCGAGTCAGACTAAGCCTGTTCCCCTCAGAACCCACAGAGATCAGCTGTGGAGTGCCCCAGGGCTCCTACCTGAGCCCTACCCTCTTCAACATCTACATGGCTCCCCTCGCAACCATTGTCAGAAGCCACGGACTCAACATCGTCTCCTATGCCGACGACATCCAGCTTATCATCTTCCTCACCAACGAACCCACAGACACAAGAATCCGCTTTCACAACGGATTAAAGGCAGTAGCTACCTGGATGCAAAACAGCAGCCAAAAGCTCAACTCAGACAAAACCGAAGTACTCATCCTGAGACCCGCCCCCTCAGCCTGGAACGACTCCTGGTTGTCTGCAGTACTAGGAACCCCTGCCACCCCTATGGACCACACACGCAACCTTGGCATAATGCTGGACTCCTCGCTCTCAATGAACCACCAAATCAACGCAGTATCCTCATCCAGTCAGATGGCTCCCCGTAGAATCCAGAAAGACGGTCACCCACGTACTCATCACCAGTAGACTAGACTACAGCAAGGCACTCTATGCCAGCGTCACCCAGAAACAGCTCAGGAAACTACAGAACATCAAAAACACTGCAGCTAGACTACTCCTCGACATCCCCCGCCGCTGCCACATGACACAACACCTCCAAAACTCCACTGGCTCCCTATCAACAAGACAATCACCTTCAAGCTCCTCACATGTGCCTACCAGGCCCTCCATGATGCAGGACCAGAATATCTGAACCACTACGGCGCTTTCCACACACCTGTCAGTCAACCCCGCTCTGCTCAACTCACCCTGGCCTCTGTCCCACAGACCCACAAGACCTGGAACCTCAGGCAATCCGTTATGTTGACCCAGTTCAGGAAGGACCTCAAGACATGGCTCTAAGACTGAAACACCACACCCAGATGGATCAGCAGACCCCCGCCCCATCCCCACAGTGCCTTGAGACCCTTGGGGGTGAGTAGCCACGCTTTACAAACCCCTGATTGATTGATTGATTGATTGATTGATTGATTGATTGAAAGTGTAGCCATGCATTCTCTGCCATTGCTGAAGAAAAGCACCTCTGGGTCTGGATGCCAGCTGAGGAACTTTTCCATTTGACGATTCAGCTGGAGAGCAAACAGCACCACCTTGCAAGGGCTCCACCTGTCTATCAGCTGCAGACACATGGAGCAGGTTAGCATTTAATCACTGGGATCGTTCAGGTATCTAAAATTCCAATCTGTCACCCCATTGGAAATGTTTTGGCACCATTGAAATTCTGTTGCTTAGGTAATAATGCCTAAAGTGCTTGTCTAACTCTGCTAGTGCAATGGACATCATCACCTCCAGTCAGTTGATGCACAGACAGCAGATGTGTGGTCCGTCCAAAAGAGAATGCAGTGTGCAGAGCAGCCCTTCACAAGAGTTTTTGCAGCAAAGGAATCTGCCACCAACTCGAGGCAGCTGATGTCCAAATCCAACTCCTCCACTAACCTAGTAGCCACCTGTGTTAAGTGACCCTAGCCTGAAAGGCTGGCATCCAAACCTATTAAGAGGTCTGGAGCATTGCCAAAGATCACTCTATTCCAGGCCTCTATGCAGTTGAGGCACCACTGGATCTCCGTCCTGGCCTCTTTTAAAAAGGTAGCCAGTTACCCATACCCCAGACACCCTTCTGAAGGTGGGCAGCCTTCAACTTCTGATGGGCCCTGAAATGCAAAAGCCCAGGGAAAATCGTCTGCATTAAGAAGGAGAAGACCCATCATGCGTACATATTTGCTCAGCGTGATTATGTTGAGAGACATGTTGTGCAGTTCCTTCTGATTTCCAGAACCCTGGCTCTTGGTAAGAGTAAAGAGGTCGAAGACGACCTGCTCAAAGACCCCAGAAAGGTCATGGATTGGCTAAGGATTAAATCTGATTTCTCTTCGCTGATCACAAATCCAAGACCATGAAGCAGAGGAATCAAGATACTGAACGGGATAGCAGACGTTCCTGCAGCCGATCCATAAGATCAGGTTGTCTAGGTACAGAATAAGCTTTACTCCTCAGGGCCTCAAAAACTCTGCCACCAGTCTCATGACTTTGGTGAAACACCAAGGCGCTAAAGAGAGCCTGAATGGAAGATCTTTGAACTCGAAGACGTGACCTTGCCAAGAACACTACAGGAAGTGGTAGTGAGGACAGAATAGCAGAACGATAAGGTAGGCATCTTACGTCTAGCCACACAACAAAGTCCTACTGTTGAAGAATGTCCCAGAGGGAATTCCCTCCATTTTGAAATGATGATAGACTAATCAACCATATAATTATTTGAGGTTGATCACTGTCTGAAATCACTTCTCCTTCTTTTGCTTCAGAAAAAGGTTACTGAGAAACCCCCAGGGCTGGAGAGAATGCCTTACAATGTCTCTCTAAGTCCAAATTCACAACTTCCTGGTCCATCACTTATCTTAGGTCTTCTGACATCAGTGGACAGGTGTGGTGCGACTGCCTTGGTATACCATGGAACTCTATTTGGAACCGCACACTGTCTGCAGGACCCAGGGATCTTGTGTGAGAATCCTCCAGGTGAGATAAAACTTGCCAATCTTCCCCTATTCTTAGTTGGAAAGAAGGGATAAGCCTGACCTGTACCACCTGCTGGGGAGTTGCTGCCCTGTAGCCTCTACAGCCTCTGGCCTCTGGGGCGCGTCAGATGTAGGGGCAAGAGAACTTCCGAACCTGAACTGGTCCTGCAGCTAGGTTGACGATTGACCTCTGGGAGCCTTGAGAGAGCTGGGGCTGGACAAAGGCTCCCTACCAGTGCTGGCAAAGGCAAAAATCTTGGGCACAAAGACTAGTTTCATAGCAGACTTTGTTTTATCAAGGAAGCGAAGGTAGTGGCAAATATGCTCAACTACCACATGAAGGGTTCCCCAAAGGGAGCCCCATCAGCGACTGTACCAGCTAATAAGGTTACAAACTCTAATAATGTAGGCTTAATTTGGGAACTTCTGCACTCGGTAGAGAGCGCAGAGTTGGCACTGAGTAACAGGCAAACAATCTGCTACGGCCACCCAGATAAGATCTCTAGGGCAATGACATCCCCCATTACTGAGGCTTCCTCTGCCATATTTAATATTTTTAGGAGGCTCTGCCACATCTTACAACTTATTCTGATAGATCTCCAGGACCTGCTGATTCTCTTCTTGGGATCCTTTAAGAATTTGTATAGAAATATGGCCTTTCATCATTGATCTCCACAGTAGACACAATCTTTCTTCCCAAAGAAGGACATGGGCTCTAATCTTTCAGTCAGCCTCTGGCCTTCTTATCTAGAAGCTTCTTAAACCTATGCACTACATACTGGATGACTTTATCTGCCAGGGAACACTCCAAGGACCTGTGGGTATATTTGTAAGCCGGCTCCAACATATTTACATCCGTCAGGGGTTCAGGGGGTGGATGTGAAGTTCTGAGTCGCTTACAGGATGGAATAGGTAACCACAAGCGGCTGGGGCCCTGTCCCTCATCAGAGGCCCCTCCTTCTAATCCTGTGTCAACCCCATTGTCATCTTCAGTTGGGGGAGGGGTAGAAACCCAACAGCCTCCGATACAGAGGGAACAATTGAGAAAGTAATCTTGTAGACACTCATAGGCATTATAGGGGTCCTCCATGGCTGGGTTGGATTTTACTGTCACCTACTTAGGGCCCGATGACGGAACACCAGCCCTCTGTGTTTCATAGTTTGAAGGAACCTAAACATCTTCCCTCCTATGTAGTTCAGGATGGGAAGCTGCAAGAAGCAGCAATTGTCTGTCCAGGGGATACACAACTTCTGACAGTGCCCTATTAACAAAGGGATTAATGGTTTCTGGTAGGGAGCCAACCGGAAAGTATGAGGGAGACATCTAGAAAGTAGGGAGTCGGCATAATCTCCTCATAGAGCTACTCATCAAAATGTTCTGCCATGGCTCTTAGAGCATGTAGGGCATTAATTGAACACTTAGGAATAACAGGTCACAGCAGCGACCTTCACTGAGTGCTATTACTGGATAAGAGTCTTGAACTAACCGAGAATAGAGGCCTAACACAGTACTACCATGCTACCTCTAACAAGCATTGGCATAGCCAATAGGTCTCACTTTTGGGACCTTCTAAGTATTTAGTTATGCAGCACAATATCCTTGGTGCAACCACATCAACTGTTGCGTGGTTAAAAACTTATAAGGTCCCAAAGGCAAGACCTATTAGTGGAATGCCCTGCCTTTAGAGCTAAGATCTTCAACTCTTTACCTCCAATTCCGGAAGAAGCTCAAAGCCCATCTATTTGCGAAAATCTTCTATTAAGTTCCTTGTTGCGCCCTCCTCTATCTTCTGTTATTTTGACTCTGGGGATATTTGATTTGTTGCAGCGCCATGAAACCGCTGGTGAAAGTGCGCTTTATAAATATTTTTAAACTCAAACTCAAGCATTGGCATAGCCAATAGGTCTCACTTTTGGGACCTTCTAAGTATTTAGTTATGCAGCACAATATCCTTGGTGCAACCACATCAACTGTTGCGTGGTTAAAAACTTATAATGTCCCAAAGGCAGGACCTATTAGCTATGCCAATGCTTGGTGTGGTTGTGTGTGTGGTTGTGTGTGTGGTTGTGTGTGTGGTTGTGTGTGTGGTTGTGTGTGTGTGTGTGTCGTTGTGTGTGTGTGTGGTTGTGTGTGTATGTGTGTGGCTGTGTGTGTGGTTGTATGTGTTGTGTGTGTGTGAGTGTGTGGTTGTATGTGTAGTTGTGTGTCTGGTTGTGGGTGTGTGTGGTTGTGTGTGGTTGTGGTTGTATGTGTGTGTGGTTATGTGTGTGGGGAGCTGTGTGTGGTGTGTGTGTGGTGTGTGTGGTGTGTGTGGTTGTGTGGGTGGTTGTGTGTGCATGTGTGGTTGTGTGTGTGGTTGTGTGTGGTTGTATGTGTTGTGTGTGTGGTTGTTTGTGTGGTTGTGGGTGGTTGTGTGTGTGTGTGTGGTTGTGTGTGTGTGGTTGTGTGTGTGGTTATATGTGTGGTTCTGTGGTTGTGTGTGTGGTTGTGTGTGTGGTTGTATGTGTGGTTGTGTGTGGTTGTGTGTGTGGGTGTGTGTGAGTATATGTATGGTTGTGTGTGTGGTTGTGTGTGTGGTTGTGTGTGTGGTTTTGTGTGGTTGTGTGTGGTTGTGAGTGTGTGTGGTTGTGTGTGTGGTTTTGTGTGTGGTTGTGGTTGTGTGTGTGGTTGTGGTTGTGTGTGTATGTGGTTGTGTGTGTGGTTGTGGTTGTGTGTGTTGTGTGTGTGGTTGTGTGTGTGGTTGTGTGTATGGTTGTGGTTGTATGTGGTTGTGTGTGTGTGTGGTTGTGTGTGTGGTTGTGTGTGTGGTTGTGTGTGGTTGTGGGTGTGGTTGTGTGTGTGGTTGTGGTTGTGTGTGGCTGTGGTTGTGTGTGGGTGCGGTTGTGGATGTGGATGTGGTTGTGGGTGTGAGTGTGGATGTGTGGTTGGGTGTGGGTGGGCATGGTTGTGTGTGTGGTTGTGTGTGTGGTTGTGTGGTTGTGTGTGTGGCTGTGGTTGTGTGTGTGGTTGTGTGTGTAGTTGTGTGTGTGTGTGGTTGGTGTTGTGTGTGTGGTTGGTGTATGGTTGTGTGTGTACAGTTGTGTGTGGTTGTGTGTGTGTGTGTGTGTGTGGTTGTGTGTGTGCGGTTGTGTATGGTTGTGTGTGGTTGTGGTTGTGTGTGTGGTTTTGTGTGGTTGTGGTTGTGTGTGTGGTTGTGGTTGTGTGTGGGTGTGGCTGCGGGTGTGGTTGTGGGTGTGTGTGGATGTGTGGTTGTGTGTGGTTGTGTGTGTGGTTGTGTGAGTGGTTGTGTGTATGGTTGTGTGTGTGTGGTTGTGTGTGTGGTTGTGTGTGTGGTTGTATGTGTATGGTTGTGTGTGTGGTTGTATGTGTGGTTGTGTGTGTGGTTGTGTGTGTGTGGTTGTGAGTGGTTGTGTGTGTGTGTGGTTGTGTGTGTGTGTGTGGTTGTGTGTGTGGTTGTGGTTGTGTGTGGTTGTGTGTATGTGGTTGTGTGTGTGTGGTTGTGGTTGTGTGTGGGTGTGGGTGTGGGTGTGTGTGTGGTTGTGTGTGTGGTTGTGGTTGTGTATGGGTGCGGTTGTGGGTGCGGGCATGGTTGTGTGTGTGTGGATGTGTGTGGTTGTGTGTGTGGTTGTGTGTGTGGTTGTGTGTGGTTGTGTGTGTGGTTGGGTGTGGTTGTGTGTGATTGTGTGTGTGTGTGTGGTTGTATGTGTGTGGTTTTGTGTGTGTGGTTGTGTGTGTGGTTGTGTGTGTGGTTGTGTGTGTGGTTGTATGAGTGGTTGAGGTTGTGTGTGTGGTTTTGTGTGGTTGTGGTTGTGTGTGTGGTTGTGGTTGTGTGTGGGTGTGGCTGCGGGTGTGGTTGTGGGTGTGTGTGGATGTGTGGTTGTGTGTGGTTGTGTGTGTGGTTGTGTGAGTGGTTGTGTGTATGGTTGTGTGTGTGTGGTTGTGTGTGTGGTTGTGTGTGTGGTTGTATGTGTATGGTTGTGTGTGTGGTTGTATGTGTGGTTGTGTGTGTGGTTGTGTGTGTGTGGTTGTGTGTGGTTGTGTGTGTGTGTGGTTGTGTGTGTGTGTGTGGTTGTGTGTGTGGTTGTGGTTGTGTGTGGTTGTGTGTATGTGGTTGTGTGTGTGTGGTTGTGGTTGTGTGTGGGTGTGGGTGTGGGTGTGTGTGTGGTTGTGTGTGTGGTTGTGGTTGTGTATGGGTGCGGTTGTGGGTGCGGGCATGGTTGTGTGTGTGTGGATGTGTGTGGTTGTGTGTGTGGTTGTGTGTGTGGTTGTGTGTGGTTGTGTGTGTGTGTGGTTGTGTGTGTGTGTGTGTGGTTGTGTGTGTGGTTGTGGTTGTGTGTGGTTGTGTGTATGTGGTTGTGTGTGTGTGGTTGTGGTTGTGTGTGGGTGTGGGTGTGGGTGTGTGTGTGGTTGTGTGTGTGGTTGTGGTTGTGTATGGGTGCGGTTGTGGGTGCGGGCATGGTTGTGTGTGTGTGGATGTGTGTGGTTGTGTGTGTGGTTGTGTGTGTGGTTGTGTGTGGTTGTGTGTGTGGTTGGGTGTGGTTGTGTGTGATTGTGTGTGTGTGTGTGGTTGTATGTGTGTGGTTTTGTGTGTGTGGTTGTGTGTGTGGTTGTGTGTGTGGTTGTGTGTGTGGTTGTATGAGTGGTTGAGGTTGTGTGTATGGTTGTGTGTGTGGTTGTGTGTGTGGTTGTGTGCATGTGGTTGTGTGTGTGAGTGTGGTTGTATGTGTGTGGGTATGTGTGTGGTTGTGTGTGTGGTTGTGGTTGTGTGTGTGTGTAGTTGTGTGTGACTGGCTGTGGGTGTGGATAGTTGTGGTTGTGTGGGTGTGGTTGTGTGTGTGGTTGTGTGTGTGGTTGTGGTTGTGTGTGTGGTTGTATGTGTGGTTGTGTGTGGTTTTGTGTGGTTGTGTGTGTTTGTGTGTGTGTTTGTGTGTGTGGTTGTGTGTGTGGTTGTGTGTGAGGTTGTGTGTGTGGTTGTGTGTGTGTGTGGTTGTGTGGGTGGTTGTGTTTCTGTGTGTGTGGTTGTGTGTGTGATTGTGTGTGTGGTTGTGTGTGTGGTTGTGTGTGTAGTTGTGTATGTGGTTGTGGTTGTGTGTGTGGTTGTGGTTGTGTGTGTGTGGTTTTGTGTGTGGTTGTGTGTGTGGTTGTGGGTGTGGTTGTATGTGTGGTTGTGGGTGTGGTTGTGTGGGTGTGGTTGTGTGTGTGTGGTTGTTTGTGTGGTTGTGTGTGTGTGGTTGTGATTTTGTGTGCATGTGTGTGTGGTTGGGTGTGGTTGTGTGTTTGGTTGTGTGGTTGGGTGTGGTTGTGGGTGGTTGTGTGGTTGGGTGTAGTGTGTGTGTGTGTGGTTGTGTGTGAGTGTGGTTGTGTGTGTTGTTGTGTGTATGGTTGTGTGTGTGAGTGGATGTGGTTGTGTGTGTGTGGTTGTGGGTGTGGTTGTGTGGTTGGATGTGGTTGTGGTTGTGTGTGGTTGTGTGTATGGTTGTGTGTGTGGTTGTGTGTGGTTGTGTGTGTGGCTGTGTGGTTGTGTGTGCGTGGTTGTGTGTGTGGTGGTGTGTGGTTGTGTGTCTATGGTTGTGTGTGTGGTTGAGTGTGTGGTTATGTGTGTGTGCTTGTGTGTGGTTGTGTGTGTGCGGTTGTGTATGGTTGTATGTATGTGGTTGTGTATATAGATGTGTGTGGTTGTGTGTGTGGTTGTGTTTGTGTGTGTGGTTGTAGCTGTGTGTGGGTGCAGTTGTATGTGTGTGTGTGGTTGTGTGTGGTTGTGTGTGTGTGGTTATATGTGTGTGGTTGTGTGTGTATGGTTATATGTGTGAGGTTGTGTGTGTGTGTGTGGTTGTGCGTGTGCGGTTGTGTGTGTGTGGTTGTGTGTGTGGTTGTGTGTATGGTTGTGTTTGGTTGTGTGTGTGGTTGTGTGTGTGGTTGTATGTGTGGTTGTGTGTGTGGTTGTGTGTGTGCTTGTGTGCATGTGGTTGTGTATATGTGTGTGGTTGTGTTTGTGTGTGGTTGTGTATTTGGTTGTGTGTGTGGTTGTGTATGTGTGGTTATATGAGTGCGTGGTTGTGGTTGTGTGTGTGTGGTTGTGGGTGTGGGTGTGGTTGTGTGGTTATATGGGACTGTGGTTATGTGTGTGTGGTTGTGTGTGGTTGTGTGGGTGAGGTTGTGTGTGTGGTTGTGTGTATAGTTGTGTATGTGGTTGGGGATGTGTCTGTGGTTGTGTGTGTGGTTGTGTGTGTACGATTGGGTGTGGTTGTGTATGTGTGTGTGTGGTTGTGTATATGGTTGTGTGTGTGTGGTTGTGTGTGCATTTGTGTGTGTGGTTGTGTGTGCGGTTGTGGTTGTGTGTGGTTGTGGTTGTGTGTGGGTGCAGTTGTGGCTGCGGGTGTGGTTGTGGGTGTGAGGGTGGATGTGTGGTTTTGTGTGGTTGTGTGTGTATGGTTGTGTGTGTGGTTGTGTGTGTTGTTGTGTGTGTGTGTGTGTGGTTGTGTGTGTATGGTTGTGTGTGTGGTTGTGTGTGTGTGGTTGTGTGAATGGTTGTGTGTGGTTGTGGTTGTGTGTGTGTGGTTGTGGTTGTGTGCAGTTGTATGTGTGTGGTTGTGCATGTGTGGTTGTGTGTGTGTGTGTGGTTGTGGTTGTGTGTGGGTGTGATTGTGTGTGTGGTTGTGTGTATGGTTGTGTGTGTGGCTGGGTGTGGTTGTGTGTGTGTGTGTAGTTGTGTGTGTGGTTGTGTGTGTGTGGTTGTGTGTGTAGTTGTGGTTATGTGTGTGTGGTTGTGTGTTTGGTGTTGTGTCTTGTGTGTGTGTTTGTGGTTGTGGTTGTGGTTGTGTGTGTGGTTGTGTGTGTGTGGTTGTGTGTGTGCGTTTGTGTGTGGTTGTGGTTGTGTGTGTGAGTGGTTGTGGGTGTGGTTGGGTGTGGTTGTGGTTGTGTGTGTGGTTGTGTGTGTGTGTGGTTGTGTGTGTTTGTGTGTGTGGTTGGGTGTGTTTGTGTGTGTGGTTGTGTGTGGTGTGTGGTTGGGTATGTGTGGTTGTGTGTGTGTGGTTTTGTGGGTGTGGTTGTGGGTATGGTTGTGCGTGAGGTGGTGTGTGTGGTTGTGGTTATGTGTGTGGTTGTGTGTGGGGTTGTGTGTGTGGTTGTGTGTGTGTTTGTGTATGGTTGTGTGTGTCTGTGTGGTTGTGTGTGTGGTTGTGTGTGTGGTTGTGGCTGTGTGTGTGCAGTTGTGTGTGTGTGTTTGTGTGTGGTTGTGTGTGTGTGGTTGTGTGGGTGGTTATGTGTGTGGTTGTGTGTGTGAATGTGAATGTGTGTGTGGTTGTGTGTGTGGATGTGTGTGTGATTGTGTGTGTGTGTGTGGTTGTGGTTGTGTGTGTGTGGTTGTGTGTGTGTGTGGTTGTGTGTGTGTGGTTGTGTGTGTGTGGTTGTGTGTGGGTGTGATTGTGTGTGTGGTTGTGTGTGTGTGGTTGTGTGTGGTTGTGTGTGTGATTGTGTGTGGTTGTGTGTGGTTGTGTGTGTGGTTGTGTGTGTATGGTTGTTTGTGTGGTTATAAGTGTGGTTATGTGGGTTGGTGTGGTTGTCTGTGTGGTTGTGAATGTGTGTGTGGTTGTGTGTGTGTGGTTGTGTGTGTGTGGTTGTGTGTGTGTGGTTGTGTGGTTGTGATTATGTGTGTGTGGTTGTGTGTGGGTGTGATTGTGTGTGTGGTTGTGTGTGTGGTTGTGTGTGTAGTTGTATGTATGGTTGTGTGTGTGGTTGTGTGTGGTTGTGTATGTGATTGTGTGTGTGGGTGTGGTTGTGTGTGCTTGTGTGGGTGTGTGTGGTTGTGTGTATGATTGCGTGTGAGTGGTTGTGGTTGTGTGTGGTTATGTGTGTGGTTGTGTGTATGTGTGGTTGTGTGTGGTTTGTGTGGTTGTGTGTGATTGTGTGTGTGTGTGTGGTTTTGTGTGTGTGGTTGTGGGTGTGGTTGTGTGTGTGGTTGTGTGGTTGTGCATGTGGTGATGTGTGTGGTTGTAGTTATGTGTCTGGTTGTGTGTGGGGTTGTGTGTGTGGATGTGTGTGGTTGTGTGTGTGTGTTTGTGTGTGGTTGTGTGTGGTTGTGTGTGTATGGTTGTATGTGTGGTTGTGGTAGTATGTGTGTGGTTGTGGTTGTGTCTGTGTTTGTGGGTGCGGTTGTGGGTGACGGTGTGGTTGTGTGTGGGTGCAGTTGTGGGTGCGGATGTGGTTATGGGTGTGTGTATGTGTGGTTGGGTGTGGTTGTATGTGTGGTTGTGTGTGTGGTTGTGGCTGTGTGTGTGTGGCTGTGTGTGTATGGTTGTGTGTTGTTGTATGCGTGGTTGTGTGCATGGTTGTGTGTGATTATATGTGTGGTTGTGTGTGTGTGTGGTTATGGTTGTGTGTGTGGTTGTGTGTGGTTGTGTGTGTGTGTGGTTATGTGTGTGGGTGTAGTTGTGGTTGTGTGTGTCTGGTTGTGTGGTTGTGTGTGTGTGTGTGGTTGTGGGTATAGTTGTGTGGTTGGGTGTGGTTGTGTGTATGGTTGTGTGTGTGGTTGTGTATGGTTGTGTGTGTGGCTGTGTGGTTGAGTGTGTGTGTGTGGTTGTGTGTGGTTGTGTGTGTGTGGATGTGTGTGTGGTTGTATGTGTGGTTGTGGTTGAGTGTGGTTGTGTGTGTGCTTTTGTGTGTGTGTGTGGTTGTGGTTGTGCGTGTTGTGTGAGTTGTGTGTGGGGTTCTTTGTGTGGTTGTGTGTGTTGTTCTGTGCGTGATTGTGTGTGTGCGGTTGTGTGTGATTGTTTGTGTGTGTGGTTGTGTGTATAGATGTGTGTGGTTGTGTGTGTGGTTGTGTGTGTAGTTGTGGTTGTATGTGTGGTGGTAGTTGTGTGTGGGTGTAGTTGTGGGTGTGGTTGTATGTGTGTCTGTGTGTGTGGATGTGTGGTTGGGTGTGGTTGTGTGTGGTTGTGTGTGTGTGGTTGTGTGTGTGTGGTTATGTGTGCGTGGTTGTATGTGTGTGTGGTTGTGTGTGTGCGGTTGTGTGTGTGGTTGTGTGTGTGGTTGTGTGTGTATGGTTGTGTGTGGTTGTGTGTGTGGTTGTGGTTGTGTGTGTGGTTGTGTGTGTGGTTGTGTGCATGTGGTTGTGTGTATGTGTGTGTGGTTGTGTGTGTGTGGCTGTGTGTTTGGTTGTGTGTGGTTGTGTATGTGTGGTTGTGTGTGTGTGTGTGGTTGTGTGTGTGTGGTTGTGGGTATGGTTGTGTGGTTGTGTGTGGTTGTGGTTGTGTGTGTGGTTGTGTGTGTGGTTGTGTGTGTGTGGTTGTGTGTATGGTGTGTGTGGTTGTATGTGGTTGTGTGTGTGTGGTTTTGTGTGTGTGGTTGTGGGTATGGGTATGGTTGTGTGGTTGTGCGTGTGGTGGTGTGTGTGGTTTTGGTTATGTGTGTGGTTGTGTGTGGGGTTGTTTGTGGTTGTGTGTGGTTGTGTGTGTGTGTGTGTTAGAATCTGGGTTCTCTGGTTGGCACAGGTAGGTACTTGTGACAAGCAGGGAACCTTTCCTCTAGTCAGGGTAAGGGGTTACACTACTAAAACAACCCCTGCTCACCCTCTAGGTAGCTTGGCGCGAGCAGACAAGGCTTATCTCAGAGCGTTATAGGTTAAGCTTTTGTGAACACATACAGTAACCAAGTGACAACACTACAAATGGACACCACACAGGTATTTATATTAAAAATAAGGATTCTTTATATAGGATTATCACAAGACCATTAAACAATTAAAAATACACAATACGGTTGCTTAGTTGGTAGAAGATTGCTTAGTTTCTATTAAGTTCTTAAATGCGACACTTTAAGTCAATGTACCTTAGATGCGACATGTAGGGCAACAAAAGTGTTGCAGCGATGCAGATGCGTTGAAGTTCTTGGTGCAAAAGAAATAAAGACGGGATCTTCCAGATGCGTTACGCTTCTCCGATGTTGCGAGAAGGCTCGACTCGATGCGTCAGCTACAGCGGCGTCACCTTTGGCGAGATGCGACGACAGCGGCCCTGGCAGCGAGACGCATCCGTTCGATGCGATGCTGCCGCGGCGACACCCCTTCTGCGAGATGCGACGACAGCGGCTCCGACGGCAGCACGCTTCTCCGTGGATGCGAGGCGCTTTTCTGGATGCGGTGCAATGCGACAACTACGATGGCTGCGATGGCGACATGCTTCCTCCTCGATGCGAGACTCTTCTCTCGATGCGGTGCAATGCGACAGCTACGATGGCTGCGATGGTGACATGCTTCTTCGGTGTTTCAAGACACTTCCGGAATGATGCGAGACACTTCCGCTCGATGCAATGCTGCAGCGGCGACACTCTGCGAGATGCGACGGCAACAGCTCCGACGGCGTCAAGCTTCTCTTCCTTGCGTCGCGCTTCCAGCTCCTTGTGACACGCAGTCCCTCAGAAGGCCCAACAACAGCAGCAGGCACTTCCAAAAGACTCTGGGGAGCTGGGGTGAAGTCCACTGGTCCTGGGACTTCGTTCAGGGGGCAAGCTCAGCTCAAGCCCTTGGAGATCTTTTTAAAGCACAAGTTGAAGCAAAGTCTTTAGTAGTCTTTCTCCTCTCCTTCAGCAGCAAGGCAACCACTGCAGGCCAATTCCCCAGGTCAGGGACGGTACTCCTCCTACAGCTTTCCCAGTTCCTTCTCCTCTGGCAGAGGTTCTTCTTGTTTCAGCAGGATCTAATTTCTTGGGAGCAGGGTCCCAATACTTATACCCCTAATTCCTTTGTTCCTCTGGGGTAGAGGGGCCTTTGCCCAGTCCAAACCAGTTCTTGAGCACTCTGTTGACATGACTCTGCCTTTCTATTCAGGGTGCAGGGCAGAGACATCAGCCGCTCCACAGGGGGTGGAGCCAGCATTGTGGTAGCAGAGCACAACCCTATTCAGAACCCAGGTGCACTCCTCCCACCCATCTGGCTGCCAATCTTCCTATTCACCTCCAGGCTACCTAGCCCTGCCCCTCTGGGTTTCCCCAGCCCTGTCACACACACAACCAGACAGGAAGATACACATCACAGCAGAGGCGGGCTGAAATGGTCAGGCAAGCAAATACCAACTTTCTAAAAGTGGTATTTGCAAACACAGAATATTAAAATAAACTTTACTAAAAGATGTATTTTATTATTCTGAGTTGAGGCATACTAAACTCGAATTTCTACCATGTTCCCTGGGTCTGTTAGGATCATAGGATGTAATAATTCTAACAGCCCATTCTGGCCTAATGGGACCAGGTAGCCTTACAATAGTGAAAAACGAAAATGGCTGTAATTCAATATTAGGACATGCCACACACATCAGGGCTTGTCCTACCTTATGCTTACAATGGACCCTGCCCGTGGGCCTACCATAGGGGTGACTAATATGAAGTTAAGGGAAGGTTTAGTGACTGGCAAGTGTGTGCACTTGCCCAGTCAGCATGACAGTACCAGACTGTATGCAGGTTCTGCAATGGCAGACCTTAGATACATTTTACCAGGCCGCTTCTGTGGGTGGCACAACCAGTGCTGCAAGCCCACCAGCCGCATTTGTATTTACAAGCCCTGGCACTCCTGGTTCACTTTACTGGGGTCTGACAGTAAACCAAATAAGCCAATCATGGAATCCAACCAACATATACATTTTAAATAGGGAGCACTTGCACTGTGGCACTGGTTGGCAGTGGCACAGTGCTCTGAGCAGCTAACACCAGCAAAACACACGAGGCACAGCAACAAAATGTGGAAGGGAGACTCACGCCAAGGTACCAGGTCTAACACGTGTCCCCTCCAGCTGAAAAGTGGGGAGAACTACCCTACCCCAGGGAGTTCCTCATTACTAAGGCGGAAAAATCTGGACAGACCGTCAGCATTGGCGTGATCTGTACCAGGGCGATGTTCCACCGTGAAATCCATACCCTGTAGGGAAATGGACCACCTCAACAGCTTTGGATTCTCACCCCTCATATGCATCAACCATCTGAGGGGCCTGTGGTCTGTCTGAACCCGGAAGTGAGACTGTAGGAAGGTGGATATCTGACTATGGTTACCCCCAAATTTTTGCCTAGTGTCTAGCTGGTTTTTCGACTTAGTTGGCCTGAGATCCTGCCATTCAGGCTCTCAGGCTATCTGCTCTCTCTGTAAAATGGACTCCATGAACCCTAGGTACATACCCAATTGGTTGGATCACCCTGTCAGCCCCTGTACCAGTGTACACTAGGTACCCAGGGCATTGGTGTATCCAAGGCCTGCCAGGGGCTGAAGCATGTATTATGCCACCCCAGGCTTGGCCTAACAATCTGACACAACTGGCTGATCACTCAGCTGGGGTAAGTTGGTGTAATCACCTCTTACTTAGGTGTAGTATACCTATACCTAACCTTAAATGGGACACCTGGTAACCTATAAGTCACTCCTATGGCAGGCCTTAACAATCCTGAAGGCAGAGTGCTTGGTTCCATGTGAGATGGTGCTCTGGCATGAGCTGAGCCTGTCTGCCGTGGTCGGAACAACTTCCTTCTACTGTTTCCAGATATCGTCATACCATATACTCTTAAGTGCATTATGAACCTCGCGGTTAAATGCTATCTTTGGTTTGGCTTTATCAAAACATGTCGAGTAAGGTGTCATACGAATTGGAATACTAACCCCTCGCCAATTCTGGCGACGGGGTTAGCATTCCACCCTTCTAGAGGGACACGACATGTACAGTGCCTGAAACCCGGGTAAAATCAGACATAGCCTCAGCTCCACAAAATGGATGCTGCCACCACAGACACAAGTCTGCCCTCCTGCTGCTGGGAGTCCTTCCAGCTTGGGAGGTGTGGACAAAGGGTTTCCTGCCAGGGGAGGTGCGTGCACCACCCCAGACAGGATTTTGTGTATTGGTCAGGTAGGGCTTGAAAGAAACCAGACAAGCCTGTGGCTCACAAGGAGCCTCGGTGCATATGCCAGTTCAAACCGGTCCTGGGGCACACCAGTCCCGGGCCTGGGGCGAGCTGGACAAAGGATTGGGGGTGTAACCACCCCCCTTCCTGGTCCCACCCTTAGGGAGGGACCTAGCAGGTAGTACGGCCCCTAGAATCCGCTTAAAGGTAGGAGCTGTGTCCTAAGACTTCAGACATCCTGGAATCAACTTGAAACTAAGAAGAAGACGGGAACTTCGACATTCTGCTGCACAGAAGACTGAAGAAAATCTCCCCTGTGGTCAGGGAGTGACCACCTTGCTAACGCAAGCACCATCCAGCGCATCAACGTCTGCTTTGCCGCCGCCTCCCGCCGGAGCCCGAGCCCAGAGACTGACAAGACCTGGACCTCCAGACCTCTCACCGCCCGATCCACAGTCCCTGAAAAGAGGAGACCCGTGGAGGCACCGAGACACGTGGAGCCAGCCATCTTGGAACGACTACGAAAAGCTGACAAGTGCAACAACAGAGGCTCCCTCCAAGTTGTGCTTTGGGTCCTGAGAAGCCCAACCCTTGAGCAGCATCTGCACCAAAGGTGAGCCCTCCAGCATCTCCACGATCTGCGTGGGGCCCTTCTGCATTTTGCCACTCGACGCGCCTAACCGGTTGCTGGCCCGCTGGCTAGTGGCCATCTTGGCGACGAAATCTACGACAAACACCGCTGGTCTGGTTGCTCCAGACTGGCCCTTGCTCCCCTCCAAAGGAGCAATCCCTCTGACCTTGCTGGTCAGAACCAACAGCTGATTTCCGAATCCTCCTGCAATTGCTTTTGCCAAGGCTTGTTTGCTTCGATCAAGTTGCCAACACCGCCGACAGCGAGAGCCTGTGTGGGACAGCTCGTGAGCCGACTCCTGGATGTCGTCGACCTTCAGGGACCACGTGGCTGCGGAGACAAGCTACCCCTCATCACCTGTTTGCACCCGACATCGCCTGGTACCCACCTGGTGCCACGCTGGTCACTGGCTAGTGACTGTGAACACTGTCCCCTCTGCTTACAGGTCTTCAACATCTCCGATCCACTCTTGGATCCACTGCATCTCTCCCGGACCGACCGCCTGCAGCATCTTTGTCTACAAGCTCCACGGAACAGATAGAAGAAACCCGACGCACTTCGAGGCCTATGCACCCGCTTCCTGTGGGTGAGGTAAAGCTGGCACACCTGTGCCCAAGTGTAGTATTACATCTCTAGTGCCTGTGTTCCAAATCTTGAGTTCCTAGTCCATCCGGAAGATCCTCTTTGCAGTAACTTTGTACTTTTTACGCACCCATTGAAACCTATGGGAGCACGCGTGTGACTATTTGCTCTGCACACGCCACCCGTGGACCTCCTGGTCACTAACTGACGTTAGCTCCTTGTAGGCCCAGCGATTCTAGAGGCCCTAGGCCTTTTCCCTTTTCTGTTCGTGGTACTTATACCACTATTTTAGTATATGGTTTGAGTGGCCACCAGGGCCTATCCATATAACGTGCAACTTCTGTGTATTCTGTGATAATCTTGTTTGACGATTTGTGCTCCTGTGCTCATAAAGAGACTAGGGGTTACTTTGAGAAATAAATACATATATATTTTGAATATATATCTGTGTGGTGTCCTTTCATTGGTATAAAAGGGGGTTACATTTGGTAAAACAGCTGGCTTAACACGCTTCACGAGTTTAGCCTCAAAGACTGCTTAGCCTACGCTACCACTAGGGCAGCTAGTCCGAAAAGGTTGACTTACAACCACACCATAAGGGTTGCTTGGCATGGTACAAGGTGATCACTTTAACTAGTGAGCATCATATACCAGGCCAACTTCTCACATTGGTGAGCAGCGGTTGGATTTGAGCTTGCTGTGTTTTACCATTGTAATCTCTTGGTTACCAATTGAAAGATCACATAGGTACCTGTAGGTACATATAAAACAAGGTTAGATATACATAAGTTCTACTGAACTTAGTTGTTGTAGAGCAAAGGGAGTAGCACACCCTGACTACAACTACTAGATAGGTTTAGTAGGTAAACACAAGTGTAGGTAGATTGCAACACATCCACCCACACTTAAGAGCAATGGCCGGGGCAGAGGGGTCCACTGTACCCATCTCTGTTGAGAGTGACCCCCAGAGGGCAACATCCAGCTTTGCTACCCTTAATCAGAATGAGCTCAGGCATTTGGCAACTCTTAGAGGCCTTAAACAGCCCAAGAACCCAAACTCTGCTGAGCTCAGAGAGCTCTTACAGAATGATGAGAATCAGAGAGCACTCAAGAAAGCTTCCCAGTTAGCCCCCTTAGGGTCAGGAACAGGAGGCCCCCCTTCTGAAGATACTACAGAGGTACCTAGTTCCAATAGCCATCCCTTAGATGAGAACCATACTACAGGGGAGGAAAGTGGTGAGGATACAGAAAGTAGTGATGATGAAGGGAGAACTAGCCCAGTGCCAAGTATTATACTTGGCCCAGCTAAACTAAGGCTATTGGGGACTGACAATGGGTTCACCCCATTGGATCTCCCCAGTGGACTTAACACAGGGCTTGGGAGGCAAAGGAATCGCTCAGGTGACTCCAATGCTTCTCATGGCTCTAGAGGCTCTCAAGGTCACTCCAGAAGGAGACTGACCACCCCTCAGAGGAGGGAACATGAGGCCAGAATGCAGGAAGCCCAGCTGAGGATCAGGAAGCAGGAGCTAGAAGTAGCCCTGATGGAAGAAAAACTGAGCAAGGCTAGGCAGCATAGAGAGAGTGGGTCTATACCCACTGGTGGCAGCAATGTCCCTAGGGACAAAGATAGGGTCTTTGACAATAGGAACCTGTCCAAGGTTGTGCCCCCCTACAAAAGTGGGGATGACATCCACAAATGGATGACTGCTCTTGAGAGAGCCTGCAAAGTGCAGCAGGTTCCTGAAGACCAGTGGGCAGCAATCTTATGGCTCTCCTTTGAGGGGAGAGGCAGAGATAGACTCCTCACTGTTAGAGAAGAGGATGTCAGAAATTACAGAGTCCTGAAGAGTGTCCTAGTTGATGGGTTAGGCTTAACCACTGAACAGTACAGGTTAATGTTCAGAGACACCCAGAAGACACAGACTCAGGACTGGTCTGAATATGTGGAATGTGCCACTAAGGCTTTGGAGGGTTGGTTGCTGGGAAGTAAGGTGTCTGATTATACAGGATTGTACAATTTGATGATGAGAGAGCAGATTTTAAGTAATTGTCAAAACCAGCTTCTCCATCAACACCTGGTAGACTCAGATTTGACCTCACCCCAAGAATTGGGAAAGAGGGCAGATAAATGGGTCAGGCCCAGGATCAGGCCTAAAAACCAGGGTGGTGACCAAAAGAAAGATACCACCAAGCCTCAAGAGAAGGGTGGGGATAAAGAAAAAGAGAAACCTTCCTCAGGGCCCCAAAACTCCACACAGGGTGGTGGGTCCCAAGCTCCCTCCTCTACCACAGCTAAAAAGCCCTACTGCCATGAGTGTAAAACTCCTGGGCATTGGAAAACTGACAGCGGTTGCCCAAGGGCTAAAAACAAAACTGTTCCTCCAATTACTCCTGTCACACCACCTATTACTGTCAGCAGTAATCCCCCAGGTGGTGGGAGTGCCCCCAGAAATCTGGGTGGGTTTACTTGGGGAACACAGGGGGACCCTGGCTTAGCCAATTCCCCTACAGCAACCACTCTTGTCTGTGATGGTGGCATGGGGTTTGCCAACTTCACTGCCTGTCCCAACACTTTGGGTAGGTACAGACAGGAGCCCTACATCAATGGTACAAAAGCTGAGGCCTACAGAGACACTGGGGCTAGCATCACAATGGTGGCCCATTGGCTAGTTCCCTCTGAGCAGCTTTTGCCCGGTTTCTCCTACCAGGTGACTAACATTGATGGCAAACAGAACAGTCATCCCATGGCAGAGGTATGTCTCAGCTGGGGAGGGGTCACTGGCCCTAAAAGGGTAGCAGTGTCCCCAACCTTGCCTGTAGACTGCTTACTGGGGAATGACTTAGAACTCTCAGCTTGGGCTGGAGTTGAACAAGACACCCATTCTAAAATGGTAGGCCTTTCACAAAAGGGTAGGGGGGTTGTGCCATTCACAACCCCTGTCCAAATAGATTTCCTCCCTGAAAAGGTTGGAAGGGCAGTGGTAGCCACAGCCCAGGCACAGACAGACTTCCCTGTAGGGACTGGCAGAGCTGTGACAGTCACAGCTCAAACACAAACTGAGTGCCCCCCTGAAAAGGTTGGCAAGGCTGTAATGGTCTCAGCCTATACTCAGACTGACATAGGTGTAGTGAAGCCTGAAACAATGGATCACTCCACACAAACTGAGAGTAGTGGGGAGGAAGAAAAGTCTCCCTCTCCCCAGACATTAGGAAAAGGTCAGCCTCCTCAGGGATCTGACCTCACCCCTTGTGAAGGAACTGCCCCAGAGGTAGCCAGGCCTGGCCTGGCAGAGCCTCTGATGTCAGTGGCCCCTTCCAAGGTGGGATCCAGTCTGGTGCAGGTAGCCTGCCTCTCTCTACCCTGCCTCAGTCAGCCCAGGGCTGCAGAGGTCAGGGAGGCCAGTGGACCCCCAGAGGGCCCCTGTCCACAAGAACCCCCCCATCAAAAGAATGAGGATTGCCTGGCTAGTAGCCCTAGTCAGGTGATGGGTAAAAACATTCCTGAGGGATCTCCTTTACAGGTAGTTAGGGACCCCCCCAGGGGGATTCTGTTGGGCACAGGCAAACATGGGACCTTAGGGCCCCAAACCTGACCTGTCCCTCCAGTAAGCCCACAAAAGGGACCCAGCCTCCAGCTTTAGGTAGCCAGAGGCTGACCCTGAGAGCACAGTGCAACTCAGTTAAAGAAAGAAAGGCATCCATGGTGGAGGATGATTGGAGGAAGCTGAGGCCTCACTTTGAGGACACTCACTTCAGTACTCCATCTCAACACCAGCCTTTTACTTTGCCAAGACACACCACAGGTAGAGATTCCCTATGGTGGAGACCCTCTGATACCCTTAGGGTGAGGGATTGCTTAGTGGACCATGAGACAGGGGGTAACCATGCCAGTGCTGGTTCCTCCTTATATGGCCACTTGGGCAATATAGGCTTACCTGGTCAAGGTCAGCCTTATCTCCCTTCGTTTGGGGGGGGGTTGTGTAGGAAGGTGGATATCTGACTATGGTTACCCCCAAATTTTTGCCTAGTGTCTAGCTGGTTTTTCGACTTAGTTGGCCTGAGATCCTGCCATTCAGGCTCTCAGGCTATCTGCTCTCTCTGTAAAATGGACTCCATGAACCCTAGGTACATACCCAATTGGTTGGATCACCCTGTCAGCCCCTGTACCAGTGTACACTAGGTACCCAGGGCATTGGTGTATCCAAGGCCTGCCAGGGGCTGAAGCATGTATTATGCCACCCCAGGCTTGGCCTAACAATCTGACACAACTGGCTGATCACTCAGCTGGGGTAAGTTGGTGTAATCACCTCTTACTTAGGTGTAGTATACCTATACCTAACCTTAAATGGGACACCTGGTAACCTATAAGTCACTCCTATGGCAGGCCTTAACAATCCTGAAGGCAGAGTGCTTGGTTCCATGTGAGATGGTGCTCTGGCATGAGCTGAGCCTGTCTGCCGTGGTCGGAACAACTTCCTTCTACTGTTTCCAGATATCGTCATACCATATACTCTTAAGTGCATTATGAACCTCGCGGTTAAATGCTATCTTTGGTTTGGCTTTATCAAAACATGTCGAGTAAGGTGTCATACGAATTGGAATACTAACCCCTCGTCAATTCTGGCGACGGGGTTAGCATTCCACCCTTCTAGAGGGACACGACATGTACAGTGCCTGAAACCCGGGTAAAATCAGACATAGCCTCAGCTCCACAAAATGGATGCTGCCACCACAGACACAAGTCTGCCCTCCTGCTGCTGGGAGTCCTTCCAGCTTGGGAGGTGTGGACAAAGGGTTTCCTGCCAGGGGAGGTGCGTGCACCACCCCAGACAGGATTTTGTGTATTGGTCAGGTAGGGCTTGAAAGAAACCAGACATGCCTGTGGCTCACAAGGAGCCTCGGTGCATATGCCAGTTCAAACCGGTCCTGGGGCACACCAGTCCCGGGCCTGGGGCGAGCTGGACAAAGGATTGGGGGTGTAACCACCCCCCTTCCTGGTCCCACCCTTAGGGAGGGACCTAGCAGGTAGTCCGGCCCCTAGAATCCGCTTAAAGGTAGGAGCTGTGTCCTAAGACTTCAGACATCCTGGAATCAACTTGAAACTAAGAAGAAGACGGGAACTTCGACATTCTGCTGCACAGAAGACTGAAGAAAATCTCCCCTGTGGTCAGGGAGTGACCACCTTGCTAACGCAAGCACCATCCAGCGCATCAACGTCTGCTTTGCCGCCGCCTCCCGCCGGAGCCCGAGCCCAGAGACTGACAAGACCTGGACCTCCAGACCTCTCACCGCCCGATCCACAGTCCCTGAAAAGAGGAGACCCGTGGAGGCACCGAGACACGTGGAGCCAGCCATCTTGGAACGACTACGACAAGCTGACAAGTGCAACAACAGAGGCTCCCTCCAAGTTGTGCTTTGGGTCCTGAGAAGCCCAACCCTCGAGCAGCATCTGCACCAAAGGTGAGCCCTCCAGCATCTCCACGATCTGCGTGGGGCCCTTCTGCATTTTGCCACTCGACGCGCCTAACCGGTTGCTGGCCCGCTGGCTAGTGGCCATCTTGGCGACGAAATCTACGACAAACACCGCTGGTCTGGTTGCTCCAGACTGGCCCTTGCTCCCCTCCAAAGGAGCAATCCCTCTGACCTTGCTGGTCAGAACCAACAGCTGATTTCCGAATCCTCCTGCAATTGCTTTTGCCAAGGCTTGTTTGCTTCGATCAAGTCGCCGACACCGCCGACAGCGAGAGCCTGCGTGGGACAGCTTGTGAGCCGACTCCTGGACGTCGTCGACCTTCAGGGACCACGTGGCTGCGGAGACAAGCTACCCCTCATCACCTGTTTGCACCCGACATCGCCTGGTACCCACCTGGTGCCACGCTGGTCACTGGCTAGTGACTGTGAACACTGTCCCCTCTGCTTACAGGTCTTCAACATCTCCGATCCACTCTTGGATCCACTGCATCTCTCCCGGACCGACCGCCTGCAGCATCTTTGTCTTCAAGCTCCACGGAACAGATAGAAGAAACCCGACGCACTTCGAGGCCTATGCACCCGCTTCCTGTGGGTGAGGTAAAGCTGGCACACCTGTGCCCAAGTGTAGTATTACATCTCTAGTGCCTGTGTTCCAAATCTTGAGTTCCTAGTCCATCCGGAAGATCCTCTTTGCAGTAACTTTGTACTTTTTACGCACCCATTGAAACCTATGGGAGCACGCGTGTGACTATTTGCTCTGCACACGCCACCCGTGGACCTCCTGGTCACTAACTGACGTTAGCTCCTTGTAGGCCCAGCGATTCTAGAGGCCCTAGGCCTTTTCCCTTTTCTGTTCGTGGTACTTATACCACTATTTTAGTATATGGTTTGAGTGGCCACCAGGGCCTATCCATATAACGTGCAACTTCTGTGTATTCTGTGATAATCTTGTTTGACGATTTGTGCTCCTGTGCTCATAAAGAGACTAGGGGTTACTTTGAGAAATAAATACATATATATTTTGAATATATATCTGTGTGGTGTCCTTTCATTGGTATAAAAGGGGGTTACATTTGGTAAAACAGCTGGCTTAACACGCTTCACGAGTTTAGCCTCAAAGACTGCTTAGCCTACGCTACCACTAGGGCAGCTAGTCCGAAAAGGTTGACTTACAACCACACCATAAGGGTTGCTTGGCATGGTACAAGGTGATCACTTTAACTAGTGAGCATCATATACCAGGCCAACTTCTCACAGAGACCCAAACAGGTATGGTCTTAGCTTCTTCAGCGCCCAGACCACAGCAAATGCCTCACGCTCAATAGCACTCCATCTCTGTTCCCGTGGTAGTAACCTCCTGCTAATAAAGGCTACAGGTTGATCTAGGCGCTCTTCATTAATCTGTGAAAGAACAGCCCCCACACCATGCCCTGAAGCGTCTGTCTGAACGATAAACTCTTTGGAGAAGTTGGGAGCCAAAAGCATGGGTGCCGTGCACATAGCAGCTTTCAGGGCCTCAAAAGATTTCTATTTGGGAAAAAGGGGGTGGTGATGGACAGAGTTTCTGAATGATGCAGAATACTCTTACCAAGTCAAGAGATCATGGTTTTAATCCATCACCGTTTTTTAGCTCACTGCACCATCCCAGCTCAGAACCTGGCTACATGCAAATTAGTCTGTACCTGTCCCAATGCATGATGGGAAAAGGGCAAACCAAACTACCAAGCCAATTCTTATACTGGGAAGGAAACAAGCTTCCGGGGACCGGTTTCTGGCATCACAGCCTTCGTCGGCCCGGCTTGCCTGAATCCTGATGGTGCAATGAGCAAGGGACTCACGTCTGAGCATACCCTCCCACACTGAGTGTGGATAAAATCGATTTGGGAAAAAGGGGGTGGTGATGGACAGAGTTTCTGAATGATGCAGAATACTCTTACCAAGTCAAGAGATCATGGTTTTAATCCATCACCGTTTTTTAGCTCACTGCACCATCCCAGCTCAGAACCTGGCTACATGCAAATTAGTCTGTACCTGTCCCAATGCATGATGGGAAAAGGGCAAACCAAACTACCAAGCCAATTCTTATACTGGGAAGGAAACAAGCTTCCGGGGACCGGTTTCTGGCATCACAGCCTTCGTCGGCCCGGCTTGCCTGAATCCTGATGGTGCAATGAGCAAGGGACTCACGTCTGAGCATACCCTCCCACACTGAGTGTGGATAAAATCGATTTGGGAAAAAGGGGGTGGTGATGGACAGAGTTTCTGAATGATGCAGAATACTCTTACCAAGTCAAGAGATCATGGTTTTAATCCATCACCGTTTTTTAGCTCACTGCACCATCCCAGCTCAGAACCTGGCTACATGCAAATTAGTCTGTACCTGTCCCAATGCATGATGGGAAAAGGGCAAACCAAACTACCAAGCCAATTCTTATACTGGGAAGGAAACAAGCTTCCGGGGACCGGTTTCTGGCATCACAGCCTTCGTCGGCCCGGCTTGCCTGAATCCTGATGGTGCAATGAGCAAGGGACTCACGTCTGAGCATACCCTCCCACACTGAGTGTGGATAAAATCGATTTGGGAAAAAGGGGGTGGTGATGGACAGAGTTTCTGAATGATGCAGAATACTCTTACCAAGTCAAGAGATCATGGTTTTAATCCATCACCGTTTTTTAGCTCACTGCACCATCCCAGCTCAGAACCTGGCTACATGCAAATTAGTCTGTACCTGTCCCAATGCATGATGGGAAAAGGGCAAACCAAACTACCAAGCCAATTCTTATACTGGGAAGGAAACAAGCTTCCGGGGACCGGTTTCTGGCATCACAGCCTTCGTCGGCCCGGCTTGCCTGAATCCTGATGGTGCAATGAGCAAGGGACTCACGTCTGAGCATACCCTCCCACACTGAGTGTGGATAAAATCGATTTGGGAAAAAGGGGGTGGTGATGGACAGAGTTTCTGAATGATGCAGAATACTCTTACCAAGTCAAGAGATCATGGTTTTAATCCATCACCGTTTTTTAGCTCACTGCACCATCCCAGCTCAGAACCTGGCTACATGCAAATTAGTCTGTACCTGTCCCAATGCATGATGGGAAAAGGGCAAACCAAACTACCAAGCCAATTCTTATACTGGGAAGGAAACAAGCTTCCGGGGACCGGTTTCTGGCATCACAGCCTTCGTCGGCCCGGCTTGCCTGAATCCTGATGGTGCAATGAGCAAGGGACTCACGTCTGAGCATACCCTCCCACACTGAGTGTGGATAAAATCGATTTGGGAAAAAGGGGGTGGTGATGGACAGAGTTTCTGAATGATGCAGAATACTCTTACCAAGTCAAGAGATCATGGTTTTAATCCATCACCGTTTTTTAGCTCACTGCACCATCCCAGCTCAGAACCTGGCTACATGCAAATTAGTCTGTACCTGTCCCAATGCATGATGGGAAAAGGGCAAACCAAACTACCAAGCCAATTCTTATACTGGGAAGGAAACAAGCTTCCGGGGACCGGTTTCTGGCATCACAGCCTTCGTCGGCCCGGCTTGCCTGAATCCTGATGGTGCAATGAGCAAGGGACTCACGTCTGAGCATACCCTCCCACACTGAGTGTGGATAAAATCGATTTGGGAAAAAGGGGGTGGTGATGGACAGAGTTTCTGAATGATGCAGAATACTCTTACCAAGTCAAGAGATCATGGTTTTAATCCATCACCGTTTTTTAGCTCACTGCACCATCCCAGCTCAGAACCTGGCTACATGCAAATTAGTCTGTACCTGTCCCAATGCATGATGGGAAAAGGGCAAACCAAACTACCAAGCCAATTCTTATACTGGGAAGGAAACAAGCTTCCGGGGACCGGTTTCTGGCATCACAGCCTTCGTCGGCCCGGCTTGCCTGAATCCTGATGGTGCAATGAGCAAGGGACTCACGTCTGAGCATACCCTCCCACACTGAGTGTGGATAAAATCGATTTGGGAAAAAGGGGGTGGTGATGGACAGAGTTTCTGAATGATGCAGAATACTCTTACCAAGTCAAGAGATCATGGTTTTAATCCATCACCGTTTTTTAGCTCACTGCACCATCCCAGCTCAGAACCTGGCTACATGCAAATTAGTCTGTACCTGTCCCAATGCATGATGGGAAAAGGGCAAACCAAACTACCAAGCCAATTCTTATACTGGGAAGGAAACAAGCTTCCGGGGACCGGTTTCTGGCATCACAGCCTTCGTCGGCCCGGCTTGCCTGAATCCTGATGGTGCAATGAGCAAGGGACTCACGTCTGAGCATACCCTCCCACACTGAGTGTGGATAAAATCGATTTGGGAAAAAGGGGGTGGTGATGGACAGAGTTTCTGAATGATGCAGAATACTCTTACCAAGTCAAGAGATCATGGTTTTAATCCATCACCGTTTTTTAGCTCACTGCACCATCCCAGCTCAGAACCTGGCTACATGCAAATTAGTCTGTACCTGTCCCAATGCATGATGGGAAAAGGGCAAACCAAACTACCAAGCCAATTCTTATACTGGGAAGGAAACAAGCTTCCGGGGACCGGTTTCTGGCATCACAGCCTTCGTCGGCCCGGCTTGCCTGAATCCTGATGGTGCAATGAGCAAGGGACTCACGTCTGAGCATACCCTCCCACACTGAGTGTGGATAAAATCGATTTGGGAAAAAGGGGGTGGTGATGGACAGAGTTTCTGAATGATGCAGAATACTCTTACCAAGTCAAGAGATCATGGTTTTAATCCATCACCGTTTTTTAGCTCACTGCACCATCCCAGCTCAGAACCTGGCTACATGCAAATTAGTCTGTACCTGTCCCAATGCATGATGGGAAAAGGGCAAACCAAACTACCAAGCCAATTCTTATACTGGGAAGGAAACAAGCTTCCGGGGACCGGTTTCTGGCATCACAGCCTTCGTCGGCCCGGCTTGCCTGAATCCTGATGGTGCAATGAGCAAGGGACTCACGTCTGAGCATACCCTCCCACACTGAGTGTGGATAAAATCGATTTGGGAAAAAGGGGGTGGTGATGGACAGAGTTTCTGAATGATGCAGAATACTCTTACCAAGTCAAGAGATCATGGTTTTAATCCATCACCGTTTTTTAGCTCACTGCACCATCCCAGCTCAGAACCTGGCTACATGCAAATTAGTCTGTACCTGTCCCAATGCATGATGGGAAAAGGGCAAACCAAACTACCAAGCCAATTCTTATACTGGGAAGGAAACAAGCTTCCGGGGACCGGTTTCTGGCATCACAGCCTTCGTCGGCCCGGCTTGCCTGAATCCTGATGGTGCAATGAGCAAGGGACTCACGTCTGAGCATACCCTCCCACACTGAGTGTGGATAAAATCGATTTGGGAAAAAGGGGGTGGTGATTAGGGGTGGGCGGAATTTGCGTAATCGCGTTACGCAAATCTCCGCGAAACGGTAAAAAATCTCCGCGAACACGCAGAAATTCCGCGAACACGCGGAATTGCTTGTTCGCGATACTTTTTTCCTGTTTGCGATCGCTGTTTGCGTGCTCGGGGTGAAATATCTCGCGAACACGCATATTGAGAACGCGAACAAGCAAAAAATTTCGCGAAGTCGCGGAACGCAGATTTTTGTGCAATTTCGCGTTCTCCGCGGAACGCGAAATTACCCAAATTCCGCAAATTCCGCAAACGGAACGGAATTTACCGCCCAGGCCTAGTGGTGATGGACAGAGTTTCTGAATGATGCAGAATACTCTTACCAAGTCAAGAGATCATGGTTTTAATCCATCACCGTTTTTTAGCTCACTGCACCATCCCAGCTCAGAACCTGGCTACATGCAAATTAGTCTGTACCTGTCCCAATGCATGATGGGAAAAGGGCAAACCAAACTACCAAGCCAATTCTTATACTGGGAAGGAAACAAGCTTCCGGGGACCGGTTTCTGGCATCACAGCCTTCGTCGGCCCGGCTTGCCTGAATCCTGATGGTGCAATGAGCAAGGGACTCACGTCTGAGCATACCCTCCCACACTGAGTGTGGATAAAATCGATTTGGGAAAAAGGGGGTGGTGATGGACAGAGTTTCTGAATGATGCAGAATACTCTTACCAAGTCAAGAGATCATGGTTTTAATCCATCACCGTTTTTTAGCTCACTGCACCATCCCAGCTCAGAACCTGGCTACATGCAAATTAGTCTGTACCTGTCCCAATGCATGATGGGAAAAGGGCAAACCAAACTACCAAGCCAATTCTTATACTGGGAAGGAAACAAGCTTCCGGGGACCGGTTTCTGGCATCACAGCCTTCGTCGGCCCGGCTTGCCTGAATCCTGATGGTGCAATGAGCAAGGGACTCACGTCTGAGCATACCCTCCCACACTGAGTGTGGATAAAATCGATTTGGGAAAAAGGGGGTGGTGATGGACAGAGTTTCTGAATGATGCAGAATACTCTTACCAAGTCAAGAGATCATGGTTTTAATCCATCACCGTTTTTTAGCTCACTGCACCATCCCAGCTCAGAACCTGGCTACATGCAAATTAGTCTGTACCTGTCCCAATGCATGATGGGAAAAGGGCAAACCAAACTACCAAGCCAATTCTTATACTGGGAAGGAAACAAGCTTCCGGGGACCGGTTTCTGGCATCACAGCCTTCGTCGGCCTGGCTTGCCTGAATCCTGATGGTGCAATGAGCAAGGGACTCACGTCTGAGCATACCCTCCCACACTGAGTGTGGATAAAATCGATTTGGGAAAAAGGGGGTGGTGATGGACAGAGTTTCTGAATGATGCAGAATACTCTTACCAAGTCAAGAGATCATGGTTTTAATCCATCACCGTTTTTTAGCTCACTGCACCATCCCAGCTCAGAACCTGGCTACATGCAAATTAGTCTGTACCTGTCCCAATGCATGATGGGAAAAGGGCAAACCAAACTACCAAGCCAATTCTTATACTGGGAAGGAAACAAGCTTCCGGGGACCGGTTTCGGGCATCACAGCCTTCGTCGGCCCGGCTTGCCTGAATCCTGATGGTGCAATGAGCAAGGGACTCACGTCTGAGCATACCCTCCCACACTGAGTGTGGATAAAATCGATTTGGGAAAAGATTTCTGACAGGTGTCAGTCCACATCACATTCCTGGGCTGCTTCCTTGTAGTCAGCGCTGTCAAGGGGGCAACAATGTTGCCATACCCCTTGACAAACCTCCTGTAGTACCCGGTGAGACCTAGGAAGGCTCTCACCTCTGTCTAGGTTTTGGGCGACTCCCAATTCAGGATGGTTTCTATCTTGGGTTGAAGGGGTGCCACCTGGCCACTCCCCACTTGGTGCCCCAAGTACACCACTGAACCCTGCCCGATCTGGCACTTACTCGCCTTGATCGTGAGGCCTGCCCTCCGTAGCGCCATCAACACTTCCCAGAGGTGGCGCAGGTGTTCCTCCCACGTGGAGCTGAACACTGCGATGTCATCCAGGTAGGCTGCACTGAACGAATCCAGCCCAACCAACACCTGGTTGACCAACCTCTGGAAGGTGGCAGGGGCATTTTTCATCCCAAAGGGCATAACCCGGAACTGGTAATGCCCATCAGGGGTGGAAAATGCTGACCTCTCTTTGACCCCATCGGTCAAGGCGATCTGCCAGTACCCAGACGTTAAATCAAACGTGCTGAGATAGTTGGCAGCCCTTAGCCGATCTATGAGCTCATCAGCTCTGGGGATGGGGTGTGCGTCAGTCCTGGTGACCGAATTGAGTCCTCTGTAGTCCACACAGAACCGGAGTTCGGGTGTGGCTCCCGGCGCTGCAGCCTTTGGGACCAAGACCACTGGGCTGGCCCAAGGACTGCTTGAGGACTCAATTACCCCAAGGGCAAACATCTTGGAGACCTCCTCCTTGATGCAGGCCCTTACCCTGTCAGTCACCCTGTAGGCCTTGTGCCTCACAGGTGTACTATCCCCAGTGTCCACATCATGGACGCACCAATCAGTGACACCGGGAACCAGGGAAAACAGATCAGAAAATTGTCCCAGCAGCTGGCGACAATCATTCTGTTGCTCAGGGGTCAGGGCGGAAGAGAGGATGACACCATCCACTGACCCATCTTGCTCCTTGACTGACAGGAGGTCAGGAAGAGGCTCGGTCTCCTCCTCCATCCCAGCATCTGTCGCTAAGAGCATGCCCACTTGGGACCTCTCCAAGTGGGGCTTGAGGCGGTTGACATGGAGGACCCTTAAGGGGTTCCTTGGAGACCGCAAGTCCACCAAGTAGATAACCGGACTCTTGCGCTCCACCACCTCAAAGGGACTGGTCCACTTATCCTGGAGCGCACAGGGCTCCACGGGGGCCAAGACCCATACCTTCTGTCCAGGCTGAAGCTCTACCAGAGTGGCATTCTGGTCATACCACCGCTTCATCTCCTCCTGGCTGGCTTCCAGGTTTGCCTCAGCAAGTTCCCTGAAACGCCTAGTCTGGTTCCTGAAGGCCAGCATGTAGCGATATACATTCTGGGGAGGTTTCCTGGGAGATTGCTCCCAGCCTTCCTTGACCAGACTTAGAGGTCCTCTCACTGGGTGTCCGTACAGAAGCTCAAAGGGACTGAACCCTAGAGACTTCTGTGGCACCTCTCTGTAAGCAAAGAGGAGGCATGGTAAGAGGACGTCCCACTTATGCCTCATGGGTCCTTCCAGGCCCATTATCATGCCTTTGAGGGTTCGGTTGAATCTCTCAACCAACCCGTTTCCTTGGGGTTGGTAAGGTGTGGTGAACTTGTAGGTTACACCACACTCTTGCCAAAGGGATTTCATATACTTAGATATGAAATTGGTACCTCGGACAGACACAACCTCTAGAGGGAATCCCACTCGGGAGAAAATTCCCAACAACGCCCGTCCCACCATGGGGGCCGTCACTGTCCTCAGAGGGATGGCTTCCGGATACCGAGTGGCATGGTCCACCAGGACCAGGATGAACCTATTGCCCATCGCTGTCCTGGGGTCCAGTGGCCCTACAATGTCAATCCCCACTCGCTGGAATGGGGTACCGACCACAGGGAATGGTTGGAGTGGAGCCTTTTGCTTCCTTCCACTCTTCCCACTTGCTTGGCAAGTTTGGCATGTTCTGCAGTGAGTGTCTGAACTACTGCACATTTGGGGCCAAAAGAAGTGGGTGACAAACCTTTCAAAGGTCTTGTCCTGCTAAGGGTACATCGTGAGCCAGCCCCAGTAGGAAGGCTCTGAAGCGCTGGGGTACCACCAGCACACGGGCTGACCCAGGCTCAGCAACCTTAGGCTCAGAATACAGGAGGTCGTTCTCCCAGTAAATGAAATGTGTTCCGGACTGATCACCGTTGGCCTGGTCTGCAGCCTGCTGCCGCATACCCACAAGAGAAGGGCATTCTTTCTGCTCCCTGCAGAACTCTTCCCTGGAGGGTCCTCCTTCTTGCTGCCAATGGGTCAGCTCAGGCAGGTCCCCCAGTTCAGCTATCTGTTCCCCTGTAGGTTCCAGGGCATCCCCCTCAAGGTCTGCTCCCTCCTGGACTGTGGGAACTTCAGGGGCCGGTTTCCCGCGCCCCCTGCTCCTTCTCTTTAAGGCCGGTCCCTGGGCCTCCCTCTCAGGCTCCAGGACCTCTTGAGCACCTCTACTGGCTGCCATGTACCGTGTGGCGACACACACCCAATCCGGCATACCCAACATCTCCAGGTGAGCACTCCGCTCCACCTTAGCCCAAGGTGAGCTCTCCAAGTCGTTCCCTAACAGACAGTCTACAGGCATGGTGGGCCTGACAGCTACCTGAAGAGTACCAGAGACCCCCCCCCCCACTGAAAGGGAACCTGAGCCACTGGGCAGTGACTCTTGGTGTTGTCGGCGGCAACAACCGGATAGAATGCTCCTGGGACAACCTGCTCCTGAGACACCAGGTGGCGCTTGACAGCCGTCACACTGGCTCCTGTGTCTCTGAGAGCTTCAACCCTATGGCCATTTATGGTCACCCACTGCCTGTATTTTTTAGTGTTCTCAGGCAGCTGGGTTTGGGGGACCACTTCACAGTCTCCTAATGAGACAAGGGACATCTCTGTGGGACCCTACCCACCTTGGACACCCATCTCCTCCCCCAGGGCTACACTAGTCACCTGCCGGGATGGAGCTCCAGTGGTTGCTGGTTTACCAAATAATGGACACTTCACATCAGAGGCAAAATGCCCCATGTTACCACACTTGTAACATTTGATGGGCCCCTTCTGAACAGGTGTACCTGTCGGGGCCCCGGTCGGTTTCTGTGGTGGGGGAGGCTGAGAACCTTTCCCTTGGTTCCCTTGGGGATTACTTTGGGGCCTCCTCTGGAACTCCCTCTGTTTACCCTTGTCCCCCCCACTCTTCTGCTGGGGACCCTGCCCACCTTTGGCGGAATCTCCCACTTGACCCTTGTGGACCCTGGTACTGACCCAGCGGTCCGCCTCCTCAGCAAGCTTCCTAGGGTTAGTCAGCCTACTATCAACCAGGTGCTGGCGTAGCTCAGGAAAACAATTACTAGACAGGTGCTCCCATGCCATTAAATCAAGAAGCCCTTGAAAATCATTAACCTTGCTACCCTAAATCAAGAAGCCCTTGAAAATCATTAACCTTGCTACCCTTCACCCAACCATCCAGTGCTCTGCAAAAAAAAGTCACATACTCAACATACGTACTGTTTGGAATCTTGGTGCAACCCCTGAACCTTTGCCTATACAACTCAGGGGTCAACCCATACCTAGACATCAAAGCAGCCTTCATATGGGGATAGCAATTATAATCATCTGATGGCAAATCCAGCAGTGTATCCCGCCCCTCACTAAGGAACCATCCCACAACCCCGCTCCCCAATCTTTCTCAGGGACCCAGTGGGAAGACATGGCTACCTCATAGGCCTTAAACCACTGCCCTATGTCATCATTCTTGAAGAATTCCTTAACCACATCCTTGGGTATGTACACCCTTGATTCTGTCTGCACTGACGGTGTGCTGCCACCAGAGGGAGTAGACTCTAAACTCTTAGCTTTCAAATCTAATTCCCTAAACTTTGTTTCATGTTCCATTTGTATTCTTCTCTCTTCCAGAGCCAGCTTTTTGCTCTCTAGCTCCAGCTGCCCATTCAATTTGAGCTTTGCCATTTCCATTTCGTGCATCCTACCCTCTCTTCTATCTGCCAGCTCCTCTGGAGATAGACTGTGGTTAGAAACACTGCTACCAGCAGGGGAAGGGCTTCTCCTTCCTCTTGAGCCCACTGGCCCATCCAGTTGCTCATCTGCATTATCATCATCAGTGGCCTTCCTTGCTTCCCCAGGCCCTCAGCGCCTTGTAGAGCTGTGTCTTGTTTTTACATCCAGTTGTAGAAACATTAAACATCTTGCAAAAGAACTTTAGCTGCCTGGCAGTGTAATTATCTATTTCCTCTTCTTCCCATTTGAATTCAGTGTCAACAGAGACTATGGATGCTGCTTTCTCCACCATGGTAAAGCTTGGCAGTGCTCAAAAATAGACAGTCCCAAAAAGAAATCTACCAACAAGTATTGGTTGCGTTAAGGTCTGCACTCACTAAGTAGTGTCCACCAATCACTGTACATGAGTCACAAATGCAAGTCCAGAATCCTCACCGCTGCCCTTCAATGTTAGAATCCGGGTTCTCTGGTTGGCACAGGTAGGTACTTGTGACAAGCAGGAAACCTTTCCTCTAGTCAGGGTAAGGGGTTACACTACTAAAACAACCCCTGCTCACCCTCTAGGTAGCATGGCGCGAGCAGACAAGGCTTATCTCAGAGCGTTATAGGTTAAGCATTTGTGAACACATACAGTAACCAAGTGACAACACTACAAATGGACACCACACAGGTATTTATATTAAAAATAAGGATTCTTTATATAGGATTATCACAAGACCATTAAACGATTAAAAATACACAATACGGTTGCTTAGTTGGTAGAAGATTGCTTAGTTTCTCTTAAGTTCTTAAATGCGACACTTTAAGTCAATGTACCTTAGATGTGACACGCAGGGCAACAAAAGTGTTGCAGCGATGCAGATGCGTTGAAGTTCTTGGTGCAAAAGAAATAAAGACGGGATCTTCCAGATGCGTTACGCTTCTCCGATGTTGCGAGAAGGCTCGACTCGATGCGTCAGCTACAGCGGCGTCACCTTTGGCGAGATGCGAAAACAGCAGCCTTGGCAGCGGCACTCTTCTCCGACGTTGCGAGACGCTTCCGCTCGATGCGATGCTGCCGCGGCGACACCCCTTCTGCGAGATGCGACGACAGCGGCTCCGACGGCGGCACGCTTCTCCGTGGATGCGAGGTGCTTTTCTGGATGCGGTGCAATGCGACAACTACGATGGCGACACGCTTCCTCCTCGATGCGAGACTCTTCTCTCGATGCGGTGCAATGCGACAGCTACGATGGCTGCGATGGTGACATGCTTCTTCGGCGTTGCAAGACACTTCCGGAATGATGCGAGACACTTCCGCTCGATGCGATGCTGCAGCGGCGACACTCTGCAAGATGCGACGGCAACAGCTCCGACAGCGTCACGCTTCTCTTCCTTGCGTCGCGCTTCCAGCTCCTTGTGACACGCAGTCCCTCAGAAGGCCCAACAACAGCAGCAGGCACTTCCAAAAGACTCTGGGGAGCTGGGGGTGCAGTCCACTGGTCCTGGGACTTCGTTCAGGGGGCAAGCTCAGCTCAAGCCCTTGGAGATCTTTTTAAAGCACAAGTTGAAGCAAAGTCTTTAGTAGTCTTTCTCCTCTCCTTCAGCAGCAAGGCAACCCCTGCAGGCCAATTCCCCAGGTCAGGGACAGTACTCCTCCTACAGCTTTCCCAGTTCCTTCTCCTCTGGCAGAGGTTCTTCTTGTTTCAGCAGGATCTAATTTCTTGGGAGCAGGGTCCCAATACTTATACCCCTAATTCCTTTGTTCCTCTGGGGTAGAGGGGCCTTTGCCCAGTCCAAACCAGTTCTTGAGCACTCTGTTGACATGACTCTGCCTTTCTATTCAGGGTGCAGGGCAGAGACATCAGCCGCTCCACAGGGGGTGGAGCCAGCATTGTGGTAGCAGAGCACAACCCTATTCAGAACCCAGGTGCACTCCTCCCACCCATCTGGCTGCCAATCTTCCTATTCACCTCCAGGCTACCTAGCCCTGCCCCTCTGGGTTTCCCCAGCCCTGTCACTCACACAACCAGACAGGAAGATACACATCACAGCAGAGGCGGGCTGAAATGGTCAGGCAAGCAAATACCAACTTTCTAAAAGTGGTATTTGCAAACACAGAATATTAAAATAAACTTTACTAAAAGATGTATTTTATTATTCTGAGTTCAGGCATACTAAACTCGAATTTCTACCATGTTCCCTGGGTCTGTTAGGATCATAGGATGTAACAATTCTAACAGCCCATTCTGGCCTAATGGGACCAGGTAGCCTTACAATAGTGAAAAACGAAAATGGCTGTAATTCACTATTAGGACATGCCACACACATCAGGGCTTGTCCTACCTTATGCTTACAATTGACCCTGCCCGTGGGCCTACCATAGGGGTGACTAATATGAAGTTAAGGGAAGGTTTAGTGACTGGCAAGTGTGTGCGCTTGCCCAGTCAGCATGACAGTACCAGACTGTATGCAGGTTCTGCAATGGCAGACCTTAGATACATTTTACCAGGCCGCTTCTGTGGGTGGCACAACCAGTGCTGCAAGCCCACCAGCCGCATTTGTATTTACAAGCCCTGGCACTCCTGGTTCACTTTCCTGGGGTCTGACAGTAAACCAAATAAGCCAATCATGGAATCCAACCAACATATACATTTTAAATAGGGAGCACTTGCACTGTGGCACTGGTTGGCAGTGGCACAGTGCTCTGAGCAGCTAACACCAGCAAAACACACGAGGCACAGCAACAAAATGTGGAAGGGAGACTCACGCCAAGGTACCAGGTCTAACAGTGTGTTTGTGTGTGGTTGTGTGTGTGTGGTTGTGTGTGTGGTTGTGTGTGTGTATAGTTGTATGTGTGGTTGTGGTTGTATGTGTGTGGTTGTGTCTGTGCTTCTGGGTGCAGTTGTGGGTGAGGGTGTGCTTGTGGTTGTGTGTGGGTGCGGTTGTGGGTGCGGATGTGGTTGTGGGTGTGTGTATGTGTGGTTGGGTGTGATCGTATGTGTGGTTGTGTGTGTGGTTGTGGCTGTGTGTGTGTGGTTGTGTATGTGAGGTTGTGTGTGTGGTTGTGTGTGTGTGGTTGTGTGTGTGTGTGGTTATGTGTGTGTGTGTGGTTGTGTGCGTGGTTGTGTGCATGGTTGTGTGTGGTTGTATGTGTGGTTGTGTGTGTGTGTGGTTATGGTTGTATGTGTGGTTGTGTGTGTGGTTGTGTGTGTGTGTGGTTGTGGGTGTGGTTGTGTGGTTGGGTGTGGTTGTGTGTGTGGTTGATTGTGGGTGAGGGTGTGTGTGTGGTTGTGAGTGGGTGCGGTTGTGGGTGTGGATGTGGTTGTGGGTGTGTGTATGTGTGGTTGGGTGTGGTCATATGTGTGGTTGTGTGTGTGGTTGTGGCTGTGCTTGTGTGGTTGTGTATGTGAGATTATGTGTGTGGTTGTGTGCGTGTGGTTGTGTGTGTGTGTGGTTATGTGTGTGTGTGTGTGGTTGTGTGCGTGGTTGTGTGCATGGTTGTGTGTGGTTGTGTGTGTGGTTGTGTGTGTGTGTTTATGTGTGTGGTTGTGGTTGTGTGTGTCTGGTTGTGTGGTTGTGTGTGTGTGTGGTTGTGGGTGTGGTTGTGTGGTTGGGTGTGGTTGTGTGTGTGGTTGAGTGTGTTTGATTGTGTGTGTGGTTGTGTGTGCGGTTGGGTGTGGTTGTGTATATGGTTGTGTGTGTGTGGTTGTGTGTGGTTGTGTGTGTGGCTGTGTGGTTGAGTGTGTGTGTGTGGTTGTGTGTGGGTGTGTGTGTGTGGTTGTGTGTGCAGTTGTGTGTGTGGTTGTGGTTGAGTGTGGTTGTGTGTGTGGTTATGTGTGTGTGGTTGTGGTTGTGTGTGTTGTGTGTGTGTTGTGTGTGTGTGGTTGTGTGTGTGGTTGTGTGTGTGGTTGTGTGTGTGGTTGTAGTTGTGTGTGGGTGCAGTTGTGGGTGTGGTTGTAAGTTTGTGTGTGTGGATGTGTGGTTGTGTGTGGTTGTGTGTGTGTGGTTGTATGTGTGTGGTTGTGTGTGTGTGGTTATGTGTGTGTGGTTGTGTGTGTGTGGTTGTGTGTGTACGGTTGTGTGTGTGTGGTTGTGTGTGGTTGTGTGTGGTTGTGTGTGTGGTTGTGTGTGGTTGTGTGTGGTTGTGTGCGTGATTGTGTGTGTGTGGTTGTGTGTGGTTGTGTGTGTGTGTGGTTGTGTATATAGATGTGTTTGGTTGTGTGTGTGGTTGTAGTTGTGCATGTGGTAATATGTGTGTGTGTGTGGATGGGTGCAGTGCTTAATTTGTGCCGGTGCTTTCCGGTGCTTAGCACCGGCACTTATTTCTTAGGGCCGGGTCTACATGCAAAATTGACTCACTAAGTTCCCTCTGTCTCCCGGGTAAAGTGCTGATGTGGCACGGTAAATCTATGCCAGCCTGGGTTCCTTGCCGGCTGGCTTTGTCCGTAAAATATTTAAATTTGGACGTTCCAGCCTCCCGACCTATCATGAGGCACACGTACACACGTAAACGCACGAGGGAACCACTTTGACCTTGAAGCAGAAGTGGTGTGCTCGGGACGGGAGACGCTATTCATCATTCAGTGGATATGACTGCAAACACAGAGCTGTAGCCTTATTTTTTTTTCTTTGCGAGCGCTCCGAGCACTCAGTGCTATTCAATGGAAGAAGTGTCCTTTTTCAGGTTGGTGAGCGTCAGAGTGTGAGCAGCTTAAAAGTGCACTGCATGCTGTATTTAAACAGGCCTGTAGGCCCTTGTATATGTCATTTTATTGTTACCATGGATCAGACTATTTCAAGAACTTTCGCTTCTTGTACAGTGGTTATTTATAAAGCCTCTCATGCCAGTAGTTGGTAATATTTCTTGAAAACTAGAAAGCTGTCAGGTGGCTTTTACTGAAAATGTTCCCCAAAAATGTCTTAGATGTTTCTGCAGCCTGCTTGTTTATACACTGATTTCGAGAGCATTGGAAAGGGGTGACATGGGGTTCTAAGAGTTATTTCTTTTGTGCTGGGAGTGGAGAAACAAAATTAACTGCATTGAACTCTCCGGAGGCAGGCTGGTGCCATATGCACTTAACGAAAACAAAGTATTTCTTGTTGGCACGAATCTCTGCAGACTAAAGGTGTGCTTAGGCGTGCTGTTTTTCTTCTAGTCTAAAAATCATACTTCTTCACATTAACATTTTATAGTCACATAGTATAGGGTTGTGAACTAACCAGTTAGTATAAAATTTAATTGTTCAAGGAGGCGTTTACTGACTACTAAATTTTTCACGGTGATCTTCAAAAGATTATTTTTCCAGTGAAGAGGAAGATGAAAACGGTTTATTTCTCATATAATTGTGTGCTCCACCAGACAGATCAGGAGGATGTAATAAAACTTGTTCGCTCCTGATCTAGCACTGTTGATGTCAGTGGCATAACTCGGGCCACTGGAATTATGGAACAACGGAGCCCCAAATTATGGGCAGAGGAGGCTAAATTATGCAGTAATAAACAGCAGTCCTGTTACTTTGCTATTTTCACAGTTTAGCACATAAATATTATCTCAGAAAAGGATTCACCTCTTTAGTACCAGTTTAATACCTGGATAACAGTTGGCAACTGTAAGGTTGACCAGTTCACATTTGTAAATGGTACGAGGGTCTGTGACCATATGGCTTCATGTTTGATGGGTTTATTAAAGTAACACTTGAGTTGTCAAAGTTAGAAATACATTTTTTGTTGATATGTAGATGATGTAGTAGATGGTGGGTCATCTGACAGACGCAGTAAAGTCATAATTATGTGGAGACCACTACAGCTACAGAAACACAGAATTCTAGTGGCCCCACTTACACTGCATGTCACATACAATAAGGTCACTGAACCAATGCCAGTGTTATTTGTTTCAATGTGCTCCATCAGTCAGCGAGCAAAATGCAAATGCTCAGCAAACTGAATAGTCTCCTCTGAAATGGTAGCCAGGATGAAATGTGTATGTCAGGAATGCCACCAAAGGACAAGTTTGCTGGAATTATGTTTTTTAAACTTTGGCAATTCTATCTTCCCTTCTCTATGTACAAAACCTTAGAGTTTTGATGTCCTGTTAACTAAACTCTTGCTTCCCCTCCTCTATTTAGCACCTGAGGAGCACCATGTTTCTAATGGAAGAGTCTATGCTCGCCCTGACGTAAGAACTCTTTTGATGGGCAGCTCATCTCCCATTAGTTCATCACTCAATCTACGTCAAACTGTCCATCCTATTTAGGAGAAAGGTCCTGCTGCAGATTTTTCCTGTTCTAGACAACCAGGGCAAACCTGTCCGTTCCGAACGGGAAGCCAAAGAAAGAACCCTCTTGCATTGGTAGAAAACTCCCTGCATCCCAAGGCCATTTTTTGAGTAACTAACTTGAGCTTTTGCAGTTTGTTTTTGAAAAACAAAACTTTGATCTGGTACACTCAGCATAAGGCCTGCTAAGTAAAGCGCTAGTGCTTTCTGCGCATTCACCGCAATGATAGCTTCACAGAGATCCCTTACTGCCTTTCAGAGAAATCTATAAATATGGTGGGTGGACCTCCTCCAATGAAACAAAGGACCTGCTACCGTAGACGAGGTGGCCATTCGACAAGATCCAAACAAGCCCTTAGTCTTTAAATGAGTTGGGAAGAAGGTAAACCACGTTTCTCTTGCAATCAAATGATTTAAATGTAAGTGAGAATGCATATTGCTGTAAACAGAGGGTTAATAGTTGTGTAGTGGACATTTTTCTACAATTTCTGAATAGTGCAATATATTATTGACAGACCCTTGATGGCCTTTTTTCAGTTTAAGAAATGTATTTTGGATACACCAGGGGCCATTGAGTTAAACTAATCAATTACTTGCAACTGTCTCAACTAAGGTCACTGTCATACATTCACCTGTTGCAACTGTGTGAAGTATAATGTTATAGCCACGTAAAAAAAACAACACTGAATGAAATGGAAGTGAATGAGATCAGAGCTCCTATGGTTTGCAGTCTCCCATGGTTTAATTTAGCCAATCTGAACCAATTGCTCAAGTGTGCCATCTTATGGTTGGGAAGAACGCAGCTAAGGTATCTGTACTAAAAGAACTCGAAACAGAAGATAGAATACAGTTTTCATTATGGGTACAGAATTAAATGAACTGGAAGTCATGTGACTTGTCCCTAATTCTCTCACCCTATCTATTTGCTTGTATGTTGATCAGAAACTATAAAAGTTGTTCTTAACCCGTTGACTTCTGTGGACTCCCACTTAATCAGAGTCTGGGGACTACCACTAAATCATGATTGGAATCGGGCACCCCGTTGTAAGCAATTTTGATGATGAACTGCAAAACAAAACAGACAAAAGCATTCATCAAACAAGTACACATGATTACATATTTTGTTTAATTCACAAACAAATATATAAATACAATTTTAATGGGAATTTTGGAACTTTCTAAATTCAACTTAAGCCACCATTCATCCATATTATATGCTGTTTGATGTATTTGTACCGACTGCTCCCATGAATGAATATGAGGATACCAATTTATATTTTACCCTCCAATTTCAAATTCCTTCACATTTACAGAACATTTTAAAAATGTCAATTTCACATCATTTTGCTTCTTTATTTATCTTCTCTTTACTGATCTGTAAAATATTAATAATTTTTCTAAGCAGTCATGGACCCCCTAAAATTTCCTTTCTGGACCCTCAGTGGTCCCTGGAATACAGGTTAAGAACTACTGGATTAGAGGATTGCTCCGAATTGTGTTACAATAAACCTGGTAGTAGATGGCTATGTTCCATGCCACTACTAACGAGATGAAGTTGAAGGTTACACATATTTCTCAAATCCTTACCAGAAGTTCACTAAATTGGATTATTTTTTTATATCTGCTACTAAAATAAAAAGAGTTGGAATAATGAAACTCCCGAAACTATTGTCTGATCATAACCCTTTGTTACTGTCTTACGAATTTTCTGGACCTGACAGGGCTAGGACTAGATGGACATTCGAAAGGCGTTTATTGGCAGATATAAGATTTACCGAGCATATTCTGAAACGGGTTGGCAAATTTTTTGCAGCTAACAGGTTTAGCGCCTCTAGAAATGGCGTTTGGGAGGCATTCAAAGCCGCTCTAAGGGAGAATTTATAAGCTTTGGGGCCAGGCTAAGAAAAGAGTGTAGGAGAGTAGGGTCTGCTATCCTATGGTCACCCCAAATTTTTGCTTTTTGCTTCACTGGTTTTTGACATATTGAGGCTGTGGGCCTGCCAATCAGACCCCCAGCCTGCTGTTCTCTCTACTAAACTAAAACTATGCACCCTAGGTGCATAACCAATTGGAAGTGGATCACCCTGTCAGCCCCTGTACCAGTGTACACTAGGTACCCAGGGCATTGGTGTACCCAAGGCCTGCCAAGGGCTGCAGCATGTATTATGCCACCCCAGGCTTGGCCTAACGATTTGACACAACTGGCTGATCACTCAGCTGGGGTAAGTTGGTGTAATCACCTCTTACTTAGGTGTAGTATACCTATACCTAACCTTAAATGGGACACCTGGTAACCTATAAGTCACTCCTATAGCAGGCCTTAACAATCCTGAAGGCAGAGTGCTTGGTTCCATGTGAGATGGTGCTCTGGCATGAGCTGAGCCTGTCTACAGTGGTCGGAACAACTTCCTTCTACTGTTTCCAGATATCGTCATACCATATACTCTTAAGTGCATTATGAACCTCGCGGTTAAATGCTATCTTTGGTTTGGCTTTATCAAAACATGTCGAGTAAGGTGTCATACGAATTGGAATACTAACCCCTCGCCAATTCTGGCGACGGGGTTAGCATTCCACCCTTCTAGAGGGACACGACATGTACAGTACCTGAAACCCGGGTAAAATCAGACATAGCCTCAGCTCCACAAAATGGATGCTGCCACCACAGACACAAGTCTGCCCTCCTGCTGCTGGGAGTCCTTCCAGCTTGGGAGGTGTGGACAAAGGGTTTCCTGCCAGGGGAGGTGCGTGCACCACCCCAGACAGGATTTTGTGTATTGGTCAGGTAGGGCTTGAAAGAAACCAGACATGCCTGTGGCTCACAAGGAGCCTCGGTGCATATGCCAGTTCAAACCGGTCCTGGGGCACACCAGTCCCGGGCCTGGGGCGAGCTGGACAAAGGATTGGGGGTGTAACCACCCCCCTTCCTGGTCCCACCCTTAGGGAGGGACCTAGCAGGTAGTCCGGCCCCTAGAATCCGCTTAAAGGTAGGAGCTGTGTCCTAAGACTTCAGACATCCTGGAATCAACTTGAAACTAAGAAGAAGACGGGAACTTCGACATTCTGCTGCACAGAAGACTGAAGAAAATCTCCCCTGTGGTCAGGGAGTGACCACCTTGCTAACGCAAGCACCATCCAGCGAATCAACGTCTGCTTTGCCGCCGCCTCCCGCCGGAGCCCGAGCCCAGAGACTGACGAGACCTGGACCTCCAGACCTCTCACCGCCCGATCCACAGTCCCTGCAAAGAGGAGACCCGTGGAGGCACCGAGACACGTGGAGCCAGCCATCTTGGAACGACTACGACAAGCTGACCAGTGCAACAACCGAGGCCCCCTCCAAGTTGTGCTTTGGGTCCTGAGAAGCCCAACCCTCGAGCAGCATCTGCACCAAAGGTGAGCCCTCCAGCATCTCCACGATCTGCGTGGGGCCCTTCTGCATTTTGCCACTCGACGCGCCTAACCGGTTGCTGGCCCGCTGGCTAGTGGCCATCTTGGCGACGAAATCTACGACAAACACCGCTGGTCTGGTTGCTCCAGACTGGCCCTTGCTCCCCTCCAAAGGAGCAATCCCTCTGACCTTGCTGGTCAGAACCAACAGCTGATTTCCGAATCCTCCTGCAATTGCTTTTGCCAAGGCTTGTTTGCTTCGATCAAGTCGCCGACACCGCCGACAGCGAGAGCCTGCGTGGGACAGCTCGTGAGCCGACTCCTGGACGTCGTCGACCTTCAGGGACCACGTGGCTGCGGAGACAAGCTACCCCTCATCACCTGTTTGCACCCGACATCGCCTGGTACCCACCTGGTGCCACGCTGGTCACTGGCTAGTGACTGTGAACACTGTCCCCTCTGCTTACAGGTCTTCAACATCTCCGATCCACTCTTGGATCCACTGCATCTCTTCCCGACCGACCGCCTGCAGCATCTTTGTCCCAGGCTCAACGGAACAGATAGAAGAAACCCGACGCACTTTGAGGCCTATGCACCCGCTTCCTGTGGGTGAGGTAAAGCTGGTACTCCGGTGCCCATGTGTAGTAATACATCTCTAGTGCCTGTGTTCCAAATCTTAAGTTCCTAGGTCATCCGGAAGATTCCTTTTGCAGTAACTTTGTACTTTTTACGCACCCATTGAAACCTATGGGAGCCCGCGTGTGACTATTTGCTCTGCACACGCCACCCGGGGACCTCCTGGTCACTAACTGACGTTAGCTCCTTGTAGGCCCAGCGATTCTAGAGGCCCTAGGCCTTTTCCCTTTTCTGTTCGTGGTACTTATACCACTATTTTAGTATATGGTTTGAGTGGCCACCAGGGCCTACCCATATAAAGTGCAACTTCTGTGTATTCTGTGATAATCTTGTTTGACGATTTGTGCTCCTGTGCTCATAAAGAGACTAGGGGTAACTTTGATAAATAAATACATATATATTTTGAATATATATCTGTGTGGTGTCCTTTCATTGGTATAAAAGGGGGTTGCATTTGGTAAAACAGCTGGCTTAACACGCTTCACGAGTTTAGCCTCAAAGACTGCTTAGCCTACGCTACCACTAGGGCAGCTAGTCCGAAAAGGTTGACTTACAACCACACCATAAGGGTTGCTTGGCATGGTACAAGGTGATCACTTTAACTAGTGAGCATCATATACCAGGCCAACTTCTCACATTGGTGAGCAGCGGTGGGATTTGAGCTTGCTGTGTTTTACCATTGTAATCTCTTGGTTACCAATTGAAAGATCACATAGGTACCTGTAGGTACATATAAAACAAGATTAGATATACTTAAGTTCTACTGAACTTAGTTGTTGTAGAGCAAAGGGAGTAGCACACCCTGACTACAACTACTAGATAGGTTTAGTAGGTAAACCCAAGTGTAGGTAGATTGCAACACATCCACCCACACTTAAGAGCAATGGCTGGGGCAGAGGGGTCCACTGTACCCATCTCTGTTGAGAGTGACCCCCCGAGGGCACCATCCATCTATGCTACCCTTAATCAGAATGAGCTCAGGCATTTGGCAACTCTTAGAGGCCTTAAACAGCCCAAGAACCCAAACTCTGCTGAGCTCAGAGAGCTCTTACAGAATGATGAGAATCAGAGAGCACTCAAGAAAGCTTCCCAGTTAGCCCCCTTAGGGACAGGAACAGGAGGCCCCCCTTCTAAAGATGCCACTGAAGTACCCCTTCCCAATAGTCACCCCTTAGATGGGATGCCTACCACAGAGGATGAGAGTGAAAAGGATACTGACAGTAGTGAGGATGAAGGGAGAACTAGCCCAGTGCCAAGTATTATACTTGGCCCAGCTAAACCAAGGCTATTGGGGACTGACAGTGGGTTCAACCCACTGGATCTCCCCAGTGGACTTAACACAGGGCTTGGAAGGCAAAGGAATCGCTCAGGTGACTCCAATGCTTCCCATGGCTCTAGAGGCTCTCAAGGTCACTCCAGGAGAAGGATGACCACCCCTCAGAGGAGGGAACATGAGGCCAAGATGCAAGAGGCCCAGCTGAGGATCAGGAAGCAGGAGCTAGAAGTAGCCCTGATGGAAGAGAAACTTAGCAAGGCTAGACAGCATAAAGAGAGTGGGTCTATACCCACTGGTGGCAGCATTGTCCCTAAGGACAAAGATAGGGTTTTCGACAATAGAAACCTGTCTAAGGTTGTGCCCCCCTACAAAAGTGGGGATGACATCCACAAGTGGATAACTGCTCTTGAGAGAGCCTGCAAAGTACAGCAGGTTCCTGAAGATCAGTGGGCAGCAATCCTCTGGCTCTCCTTTGAAGGAAGAGGCAGAGACAGACTCCTCACTGTTAGAGAAGAGGATGTCAGAAACTACAGAGTCCTGAAGAGTGTTCTAGTTGATGGGTTAGGCTTAACCACTGAGCAGTACAGGTTAATGTTCAGAGACACCCAAAAGACACAGACTCAGGACTGGTCTGAATACATTGAATGTGCCACTAAGGCTTTGGAGGGTTGGTTGCTGGGAAGTAAGGTATCTGATTTTACAGGATTGTATAATTTGATGATGAGAGAACAGATTTTAAATAACTGTCAAAACCAGCAACTGCATCAACACTTGGTTGACTCTGATCTGACCTCTCCCCAAGAATTGGGAAAGAAGGCAGACAAATGGGTCAGAACCAGGGTTAAGCAAAAGAACCAGAACCAGGGCCAAGGGGGTGATCAGAAGAAAACAGACCAAAAGGGTGGAGATCAGAAACCTAAAGACCAGAAGTCTTCAACAGGGCCCCAAACTACTGCTAAGGAGGGTGGGTCCCAACAGTCCAAGAAGAAGAAAGAAGGTCAGAAGAAACCCTGGTGCAATCATTGTAAAAATACAACTCACTGGACTAGTGATTGCAAAAAGGGTGGAGCCCCCAACACTGTTGCCCCTAAGGCACCTGCTCCCAGTACTACTGTTAGCAGTGTTGGTCCCCAGACAAAGGGTGTAGTGGGAATCACTATGGGAACTGAAGGAGATTCTGACTTAGACAGAACCCTTACACAGGCAGTCTTGATCTGTGATGGGGACATTGATTTGTCCCTGACTGTGAGCCCCAGTAACCTGGGCAAGTACAGACAGACTCCTTTAATTAATGACAAAGTGGCTCAAGCCTACAGGGACACATGTGCCAGTGTCACTATGGTGACACCAGGCTTTGTGGACCCTGGACAGTACATACCAGGTGAGAACTACCTGGTGACCAATGCCAGCAATGCCACTACTTCACACAGTGTGGCAGTTGTTAACTTCTCATGGGGAGGGGTAACTGGCCTCAAAAGGGTTGTGGTTAGTGCAGACCTCCCAGTAGAATGTTTGTTGGGCAATGACCTAGAGAGTTCTCTATGGTCAGAAGTGGAGTACAGGACTCATGCAGAGATGTTAGGTATATCATCACATGTCCTTGCTGTGACCAGGTCACAGGCCAAAAAGTGCCTCACTGAACCACAGGTCTTGGATCCTGGAACAATGGACCAAGCACCTACCAAGAAGAAGAACAGGAGGGTCAAGGCTGTGCCTTCCCCCCTGCCTCAGAGTGATGATCAGCCTTCCCAGGAAGCTGATCTAGAGGACCCTGAAGAGCTTGAACCTGATCAGGTTGAGTTTCTGGGGACAGGGGGACCTTCAAGGGCTGACTTGAGGCAGGCTCAGTTATCCTGTCCCTCTCTTGAACCCCTCAGACAGCTGGCTGCTGCTGAGGCTGCTGGGAATGCTCAAGGTACCCATAAAGTGTATTGGGATGAAGGGCTCCTTTATTCAGAGGCTAGAGACCCCAAGCCTGGTACAACCAGGAGGTTGGTTATACCTCTGCAATTTAGGGGCTTCCTTCTTACCTTGGCCCATGATATTCCTTTAGCAGGACACTTAGGCCAGAACAAGACTTGGGACAGGCTTGTCCCTCACTTTCACTGGCCCCATATGAATGAAGATACAAAGGAGTTTTGTCGCTCCTGTGTTACCTGCCAAGCCAGTGGCAAATCAGGTGGCACAACAAAGGCCCCCCTGATACCACTACCTGTGGTGGGGGTTCCCTTTGAAAGAGTGGGAATAGACATAGTGGGTCCCATGGATCCTCCCACTGCATCTGGGCACAGATTTATACTGGTGGTAGTGGATCATGCCACCAGGTATCCAGAGGCAATTCCCCTTAGGACCACTACAGCTCCTGTTGTGGCCAGGGCCCTGCTGGGAGTATTCTCCAGAGTGGGGTTTCCTAAGGAGGTAGTATCTGACAGAGGTACCAACTTTATGTCAGGATACTTGACAGCTATGTGGAAGGAATGTGGTGTCAACTACAAGTTCACCACCCCTTATCACCCACAATGCAATGGGCTTGTTGAGAGATTCAACAAGACCCTAAAGGGTATGATCAAAGGATTACCTGAAAAGCTCAGGCGAAGATGGGATATCCTTCTACCCTGCCTTCTGTTTGCTTACAGAGAGGTCCCACAAAAAGGAGTTGGCTACAGCCCCTTTGAATTGTTGTTTGGGCACCCTGTGAGAGGCCCACTGTGTTTGGTGAAGGAAGGATGGGAGTTACCTCTCAAAAAGCCTAAGCTAGACATAGTGGACTATGTACTTGGTCTCCGCTCCAGGATGGCTGAGTATATGGAGAAGGCATCTAAAAACCTTGAGGCAAGCCAGGCCTTACAGAAAGCTTGGCATGACCAAAAGGCTGTCTTGGTTGAGTATCAGCCAGGACAGAAGGTATGGGTGTTGGAGCCAGTGGCCCCAGCAGCACTCCAAGACAAATGGTCTGGACCCCATACAATCCTGGAAAAGAAGGGAGAGGTCACCTACTTGGTGGACCTAGGAACTCCCAGGAGTCCCCACAGGGTACTCCATGTTAACAGGCTTAAAGCATATGTTGACAGGGCAGACATGGGCTTGCTCATGGCTACAGATGAGGGACAGGAGGAAGAGAGTGACCCTCTCCCAGACCTGTTGTCTCAGAACCCTGAAGATGGCTCAGTTGAAGGAGTGACCCTTGGAGGCAACCTCACTGCCCATCAGCAGACTGAATGTAGACAGGTTCTACAATCATTTTCACATATGTTTTCCTTGATACCTAGTCAAACTGACTGGTGTACCCATGTTGTGGACACTGGTGACAGTCTGCCTGTAAAGAACAAACTTTACAGACAACCTGACCACGTCAGGGACTGTATAAAGGCTGAGGTACATAAAATGCTGGAATTAGGTGTCATTGAACCCTCAGAGAGCCCCTGGGCTAGCCCAGTGGTTCTGGTCCCCAAACCTCACACCAAAGATGGCAAGAGAGAGATGAGGTTCTGTGTGGACTACAGAGGACTCAATGCTGTCACCAGGACAGATGCACACCCTATTCCAAGGGCAGATGAGCTCATAGACAAACTAGCTTCTGCAAAGTTTTTGAGCACATTTGACTTGACAGCTGGCTATTGGCAAATCAGATTAGCTGAGGAGTCTAAGGCCAAAACAGCATTCTCAACCCCAGGCGGGCATTATCAGTTTGTGGTGATGCCCTTTGGTCTGAAGAATGCACCTGCCACCTTCCAAAGGCTGGTGAACCAAGTCCTTACTGGGTTGGATGACTTTTGCGCAGCATATCTTGATGACATTGCTGTCTTTAGTTCCACCTGGGAGGATCACCTGATCCACCTGAAGAAGGCTCTTGAGGCTCTGCAAAGGGCAGGCCTCACTATCAAGGCTACTAAGTGCCAGATAGGGCAGAGTAAGGTTGTATATCTGGGCCACCTTGTAGGTGGAGGCCAAGTTCAACCACTGGAGAGTAAGATACAATCCATCAAGGACTGGTCCCCTCCAACCACCCAGACTCAAGTTCGAGCTTTCTTGGGCTTGACTGGGTATTACAGGAAGTTTGTTAAGAACTATGGGTCCATTGTGACTCCTCTTAATGATCTGACATCCAAGAAGATGCCCAAAAAGGTTCAGTGGACAGTAAGCTGTCAAAAGGCATTTGATGACCTGAAGGAGGCCATGTGCTCTGCACCTATCCTGAAAAGTCCTGACTACTCCAAAGAGTTTATTGTCCAAACAGATGCTTCTGAGTTGGGTGTGGGAGCTGTGCTGTCACAACTTAATGTAGATGGTCAAGACCAACCCATTGCTTTTATTAGCAGAAGGTTGACCCCCAGAGAGAAGAATTGGTCAGCTATTGAGAGGGAGGCCTTTGCTGTGGTGTGGGCCCTGAAGAAGCTGAGGCCATACTTGTTTGGCACTCACTTCAAGATTCAGACCGACCATAAGCCCCTCTTGTGGCTAAATCAGATGAAGGGTGAAAACCCCAAACTGCTTAGGTGGTCCATTTCCCTACAGGGGATGGACTTTACAGTGGAGCACCGGCCAGGTACTGACCATGGGAATGCAGATGGTCTCTCCAGGTACTTCCACTTAGGACATGAAGACGAGACTGGTCAAGGCTAGTTTAATGTCCCAGCGTTTGGGGGGGGGTTGTGTAGGAGAGTAGGGTCTGCTATCCTATGGTCACCCCAAATTTTTGCTTTTTGCTTCACTGGTTTTTGACATATTGAGGCTGTGGGCCTGCCAATCAGACCCCCAGCCTGCTGTTCTCTCTACTAAACTAAAACTATGCACCCTAGGTGCATAACCAATTGGAAGTGGATCACCCTGTCAGCCCCTGTACCAGTGTACACTAGGTACCCAGGGCATTGGTGTACCCAAGGCCTGCCAAGGGCTGCAGCATGTATTATGCCACCCCAGGCTTGGCCTAACGATTTGACACAACTGGCTGATCACTCAGCTGGGGTAAGTTGGTGTAATCACCTCTTACTTAGGTGTAGTATACCTATACCTAACCTTAAATGGGACACCTGGTAACCTATATGTCACTCCTATAGCAGGCCTTAACAATCCTGAAGGCAGAGTGCTTGGTTCCATGTGAGATGGTGCTCTGGCATGAGCTGAGCCTGTCTACAGTGGTCGGAACAACTTCCTTCTACTGTTTCCAGATATCGTCATACCATATACTCTTAAGTGCATTATGAACCTCGCGGTTAAATGCTATCTTTGGTTTGGCTTTATCAAAACATGTCGAGTAAGGTGTCATACGAATTGGAATACTAACCCCTCGCCAATTCTGGCGACGGGGTTAGCATTCCACCCTTCTAGAGGGACACGACATGTACAGTACCTGAAACCCGGGTAAAATCAGACATAGCCTCAGCTCCACAAAATGGATGCTGCCACCACAGACACAAGTCTGCCCTCCTGCTGCTGGGAGTCCTTCCAGCTTGGGAGGTGTGGACAAAGGGTTTCCTGCCAGGGGAGGTGCGTGCACCACCCCAGACAGGATTTTGTGTATTGGTCAGGTAGGGCTTGAAAGAAACCAGACATGCCTGTGGCTCACAAGGAGCCTCGGTGCATATGCCAGTTCAAACCGGTCCTGGGGCACACCAGTCCCGGGCCTGGGGCGAGCTGGACAAAGGATTGGGGGTGTAACCACCCCCCTTCCTGGTCCCACCCTTAGGGAGGGACCTAGCAGGTAGTCCGGCCCCTAGAATCCGCTTAAAGGTAGGAGCTGTGTCCTAAGACTTCAGACATCCTGGAATCAACTTGAAACTAAGAAGAAGACGGGAACTTCGACATTCTGCTGCACAGAAGACTGAAGAAAATCTCCCCTGTGGTCAGGGAGTGACCACCTTGCTAACGCAAGCACCATCCAGCGAATCAACGTCTGCTTTGCCGCCGCCTCCCGCCGGAGCCCGAGCCCAGAGACTGACGAGACCTGGACCTCCAGACCTCTCACCGCCCGATCCACAGTCCCTGCAAAGAGGAGACCCGTGGAGGCACCGAGACACGTGGAGCCAGCCATCTTGGAACGACTACGACAAGCTGACCAGTGCAACAACCGAGGCCCCCTCCAAGTTGTGCTTTGGGTCCTGAGAAGCCCAACCCTCGAGCAGCATCTGCACCAAAGGTGAGCCCTCCAGCATCTCCACGATCTGCGTGGGGCCCTTCTGCATTTTGCCACTCGACGCGCCTAACCGGTTGCTGGCCCGCTGGCTAGTGGCCATCTTGGCGACGAAATCTACGACAAACACCGCTGGTCTGGTTGCTCCAGACTGGCCCTTGCTCCCCTCCAAAGGAGCAATCCCTCTGACCTTGCTGGTCAGAACCAACAGCTGATTTCCGAATCCTCCTGCAATTGCTTTTGCCAAGGCTTGTTTGCTTCGATCAAGTCGCCGACACCGCCGACAGCGAGAGCCTGCGTGGGACAGCTCGTGAGCCGACTCCTGGACGTCGTCGACCTTCAGGGACCACGTGGCTGCGGAGACAAGCTACCCCTCATCACCTGTTTGCACCCGACATCGCCTGGTACCCACCTGGTGCCACGCTGGTCACTGGCTAGTGACTGTGAACACTGTCCCCTCTGCTTACAGGTCTTCAACATCTCCGATCCACTCTTGGATCCACTGCATCTCTTCCCGACCGACCGCCTGCAGCATCTTTGTCCCAGGCTCAACGGAACAGATAGAAGAAACCCGACGCACTTTGAGGCCTATGCACCCGCTTCCTGTGGGTGAGGTAAAGCTGGTACTCCGGTGCCCATGTGTAGTAATACATCTCTAGTGCCTGTGTTCCAAATCTTAAGTTCCTAGGTCATCCGGAAGATTCCTTTTGCAGTAACTTTGTACTTTTTACGCACCCATTGAAACCTATGGGAGCCCGCGTGTGACTATTTGCTCTGCACACGCCACCCGGGGACCTCCTGGTCACTAACTGACGTTAGCTCCTTGTAGGCCCAGCGATTCTAGAGGCCCTAGGCCTTTTCCCTTTTCTGTTCGTGGTACTTATACCACTATTTTAGTATATGGTTTGAGTGGCCACCAGGGCCTACCCATATAAAGTGCAACTTCTGTGTATTCTGTGATAATCTTGTTTGACGATTTGTGCTCCTGTGCTCATAAAGAGACTAGGGGTAACTTTGATAAATAAATACATATATATTTTGAATATATATCTGTGTGGTGTCCTTTCATTGGTATAAAAGGGGGTTGCATTTGGTAAAACAGCTGGCTTAACACGCTTCACGAGTTTAGCCTCAAAGACTGCTTAGCCTACGCTACCACTAGGGCAGCTAGTCCGAAAAGGTTGACTTACAACCACACCATAAGGGTTGCTTGGCATGGTACAAGGTGATCACTTTAACTAGTGAGCATCATATACCAGGCCAACTTCTCACAAAGAGGATAAGCGGGAAGTGGAGAGGCTAATGGGTAATTTGTCAGATGCTGAAGAACAACATATGAGAGATATAATCAGTGGAGGAGATAGCAGCGAGAGTCAGAGGGAGTTGCTGAAAATTAGAGCAGAACTTCAGAAGACGATTACCCAGAAGGCTACGGGAGAGTATCAAACATCAAGAGCCTAAACGCTATGAAACGGGAGAGCAGGCCGGTAGAGTGTTAGCTCTGCAAATAAGACAAGGGAAAGCAAGGAATGTAATTCCCTTGATTGAAGAAAATGTGGTGGAATTCACGCAGGCCAACAAAATAATACAGGCTTTTAAACATTTTTACCAACGCCTGTATGATGAGGATACGCGGGAAGACAATCAGGGGGACAAGGTAGAGGATAATGGTCCGCGTCTCAATGTCTTTGGGAGAGATGAACTAGACAGGGATATTAGCGGGAGTGAGATTATTGAGGCCTTGCACGAGCTTGCCTCCGGTAAGGCCGCAGGCCCAGATGGGATCCCTTTGGAGGTCTACAAATGTTTAGAACTAGAGATTATACCTTTATTAGTAGATTTATTTAATGGTATAATGTGTACAGGAGTGGTTCCAGCTTCCTGGCGGGAAACTAATATTGTAGTCTTCCATAAGAAGGGGAAACCCCGGGAGAAACTAGGTTCTTACCGCCCAATATTGACACTAAGTTATATTCAAAGATCTGGGCGAAGAGGCTAGGCAGGATCATTGGCGGTCTCATCTTCCCCTGGCAACATGGGTTCATTTCGGGGCGCAGTACTACGGACCATATTAGAAGAGCAATAGCACTGTTCGATGCCCAGGTGGCAGGGGGAGGGGAGATGGCCATGATCCTGCTCGACGCAGAAAAGGCCTTCGATCGTGTTGTCTGGGATTTCCTATGAGGTGTATTGGGAGGGAGAGGATTTGGGGAGATAGCCATCAGAGCTCTTAAAGCTATGTATCAAGATCCGGTTGCGAGGGTAGTGGTTATGGGGGAGAGCTCTGAGAAGATAGTCATAAAGAGAGGCACTCGTAAAGGGTGCCCCTGTTCCCCGATCCTCTTCGCTCTGTACATCGACCCACTGATCCAGAAAATATTAGGGTCCCCCAGGATTAGTCCGGTGGTGTGTAATGGCCACTCCATTAAAATCTTGGCCTAAGCTGACGATTTGGCAATCATTACAACTAACCCACAACAGGCGCTCACGGCCCTGGTCGAAATAGCAGAGGAGTTTGGTAAGTGGTCAGGTTATCTCTTGAATTAATCCAAAACGCAAATAATCTGTACCAAGAACATAGTTAAAAGCGATGCGAGATATGTGGATTCGGTGTTATATTTGGGGATTAAGATCAACGCCTCTGTCAAGGAAATAGTAGCCGAGAATTTTCCACCTCTCATGAAATCCATCGAAAAAGAGCTAAAGAGATTAGACGTGTTACATCTCTCTTTGATTGGGAGGGTAAATGTGTTGAAAATGTCAATGTTCCCAAAAATCCTTTATTTGTTCAGAGCCATACCCCTTTTTTTTGAGGAAAAATTAATTAAAAGTCTGGATTCTATGTTTATAAGATTTATCTGGCAGTATGGCAAGGTCAGGCGCTCTACAAACCTTATGTCACTCCCTAGGGAAAGGGGAGGGTTGGCCCTACCAAATCTGAGACTTTATCATGTCCTGTCTTCTGACACAAATGTCTATTTTGTTTCAGCATCAATCTAATTGTGGTATTACTAACCCGGCAGCCCAGGATCTACCCTCCATTTTTGAATTGTTAATCGGGGGAAAGGCTATTGGGCTACTGTGGCGCGAAGTCGATCGTAGGTATTACAAGAGGCCTCACCTGAAGATTTTGGAGGGGGTATGGGGGTCTGGAGGGCCTTTTTAAGGCTATGCAAAATTCCAAAGGTAAATCGATATCTCTATTTGTGTAACTCCAGCCTGCTTCCTTATGTGGGGGCTGATAGGAACTTGCAGGTTTGGAGGGACCTTGGTATTAAGACTCTTGGGGATATATGGGGAGGATTGGAACCGCTTGGGTTTGATGCCCTCCAACAAAAGTTTGATCTCCCGGTCAACCATTGGCTTTTGTATGGCCAAGTAGTATGGTGATTAAAGGCACTGAGACCAAAACCCTCCCTATTGGAGGACGCCCCCATGATAGAATTGTTAATTAGGGGGTGTAACAAGATAAAATGGGCCTATAAGATGCTCATTGCGGAACTCCAAGATGATATGGAAAAAACGGAGGCCGCCCTGGCTACAAAATTGGGAGACCCTGATGTTGATCTGGATTTGGCCCTCACCCTGAATAAAAAAATATTTAGATCTACTAATCTGAGGGCCCAGCATTATAAAACTGTTTTCAATCTATATCACTCTCCCGCAAAATTATTTGCCTGGGGAGTCAGGGTGGATGATAGATGCCCAAGATGTAATGCCGGGCATGCCAATTTATTGCATATGTTTTTTTACTGCAGCTCACTAACCCCAATCCAGAGGGAATTGGGAAAGTTCTGGGAGGGGCTGCTAGGTCATAAGATCGATCTATCCCCTACCCTGATGCTATTGGGTTGTGATCATAAGCTGAAATTGGTAAAGGCTGAAGAAGCTTTGGTTTTTATTTCCGTGGCTGTGCTTCGGATCTTAATTTCTGCGGGTTGGAAGGATACTTCGGCCCCCTCTTTCCAAATGTGGCTTTCTAGGCTGCTGAGCATTCATAATAGTGAGAGATGTCTGTATGAGCTGAAGGGTAAAAAACTGCAGGATTTTGGATATAGTCTATGGGCGCCGATATCGACGTGGAGGGAGTTGGACAGCAATCAGACCAGATAGTGTCACAAGCTTTAAATCTGCTTTCATGTGAGTCTTGTTCTTTTGTCTGTATCAGTTCTGATTCTCTGTTGTATTGATGTGTTCAAACTGCAATAAAAAAAGAAAAAAAAAAGAAAAACCACGTAGTGGAGGCAATAAATAACTAATATTAAGGAAAGCAGAATCAAGAATGATAATTTTAATAGGCACAGTGAAACATCGGGGTCACAATAAGAATGCAGAACTTTTTATAACTGTATAGAAGGAAATACCCAAAATGACTTAGAAGCCCGTCAAATTAAAAATAACACTGTAGAAATATAAAAAAAAAAAAAAAAGATGAAGTTGAAGGATACTTATTGCTCTAATGCTTCACTAAGGGACTGCATTGAGAGCAAGGATATCCTGTGTATGCACAAAAGTACATACTTGCATATCTCAGTGCTGTTACCTGTCGCACCCTATCCTGATCTGACCTTTCTGTCTTGCTTTGTGTTTCTTCACTTCGTCCCTTAGGTGCCTATGTGAAGAGCCAGGTCTTCACCTTTTTGTGGAACTCAAGAAGTGAGGTGGTGGCTCTGATGTGTTAGACTTGTGGATGTGGGTGGAGCTAACAAAGGAAGTGGGCGGAGCCAGGGAAGTGGGTGTGGCCTCCTTAGAAAAATTTGAGCACCTGCACTTAATTTTTTACAAATTAAGCACTGGTTGGGTGTGGTTGTATGTGTGTGGTTGTATGTGTGTGGTTGTGTGTGTGTGGTTATGTGTGTGTGGTTGTGTGTGTGTGTGATAGTGTGTGTGCGGTTGTGTGTGTGTGGTTGTGTGTGTGGTTGTGTGTGTGGTTGTGTGTGTGGTTGTGTGTGTGGTTGTATGTGTTGTCGTACTTTAATATTTGGGACCGCGTAGGGGACAGGGCCCTACCCCTGTCTATCTTGGTATTAGCAAACCGCAAATGGTTAATGCGGTATGTACGAGTGCTTTATATATCGTTCTAGCTATGAATGCACTGTGTACACGCTATTCTGCTTCACTACGCGGGTTCCATTTTGGAAGCAGTGGCCATCTTGTCATTGCCCTCACATAGGCTATAATGGAGTAAATACGGGCCTCACAGTACATGGGCTTCTCCTCTGACTTCTCTGTGACCTGGGCAGCTGGCTCTGCTGCCCCGGGTCAAACTGGTCTCACGAGCTCCCCTTCCTCCGTCCACCTGTGATTAGCATCAGGGCTTGAACCGTCATAAAACCCTTTCATTCTACACAATCCTCCGGCTAATCTCTTTCACACCTGCTTGTTCCTGCTTTATGACTTGTTTCCCAAAACAAGAGATGCTCATGTTTATTGGGGGGTCTATTTGACATCCGATGTGGGATCTGAACCTTACTGTGTAAATCATTGTGGGCTGGCCGAACTGGAATGTGGGATGGTCATCATGACTCTGCCTTTTCTTTGTAATGTACACTTATAATGGCCGTATCATAAAACCTAGGAATGTAGGCTTGAGGCAAGAAAAAGGGTATTTAAGATGAAGTCCGTTCCTATTGATTTTCAGCAGTCTCCTGAGAACATACACGCTGTTGTACTTCTAGGATACCTGTAATTGGTCTGCAGCCAATAAATGAATCTTTGACTTCACCCAGAAGACTCTGTGTTTCTGTAGGTCTGGAACAGGGTGAACCCAGAAGTCATAGGGTGTGTGCCCCTGCACCGCTGGGACTAAAATACCCAGTACTTCAGTTTGGCGCCCAACTCGGGACGATTTCAGCGGTACCAGTCCAAGCCAGAGGTTCGTGAGGAGCTTCGTGTGGAAATTCTGGAGGAAGGCCGCCACTTCATCGACCCCTGCATGTTGACGTGGTCCGAAAGTCTTTTCTGCGAGGTTCTCCGCGTCCCGACGGCTACGAAGGACTGCTGCCCTGATCGATCGACCTGTTTTGGACCCTTGACGAGTTTGAGAGAGCGAAACAATCGAGAGAGTCTTCTGGTGACGTCATCGATCGGTAATATTCAGTTAAGTATAAGTGGAGCGTCTCCCATTTGTTTTTGGTATCCTTCGGGATCGTTTGATTTGGTAATTTGGTAATTTGGAGTTTGCAAACGCCAAAGCCAGAGGACTCGTGTATTCACGAGACTATCGTAATCGATAATCCTTTGACGTTTGGATCTAGACTAGTGAGCGAAGATGCCTGGTTCTGGAATATTTGGTAGATTATTCTGTTTGGGTTGTGGAAAAGATTTCCAGCTAGAGGAATCATGTCCGGTTCCTCCGGTTGGAACTCCAACTTATGAGCTCTATGTAAAACATGGCGTAGGCCCCATTGTATATAACGAAGTGTGGATCCACTACACCAGGAAAGACGGTGTTTTAAAATGGCCCCAAAATGGTAGTTTCGATACCGATATTTTAGATAATTTGGAAATTAAATTGTTTAAGAAGAAAGCCCGGCCGGCGATGTTTGACTCTTTCCGCTTATGGCGAAAGGAAGCCAAACAAAAGGAAATTAAGTTAGCGAAAAAGAATAAAAGAGAGAGAGGTATGACAGTAATGCAAGCAGCTGTACAATTTAAAAACAATGAGGGGGAGCAGATGAATGAGCAATTGCACAGACAGCGTAAGTTAGGGATTGACAAATGTTACCCAGCTTTACCACATTCTAAGCAGAATGAGTTAGAAGAAAAGGAGAAAGATCCCCTGATGTCACATTTGTTGAGTTCGCCACCCCCGTATGCTCAAAATGCCATGGCACCTCCCCAGCTTGTGAATATGCCCCCTCCAGTCAATATACTGCAAGCCTTGCCGCTACCGCCAGCTGCTGCGCAGCCAGCTCTTATCCATATAGCGCAGCCCTCTCAAGGGCTGCCAGCTGTGTTCCCGACTGCCCCCGCGCTTCCTGCGACTTTGCCTAATTCAGCAGCTGCCTCCACTGACACTCTTCCTTGCACCACTCCAGTACCTGTTTCTACATCCTCTTTTCTTCCCTCTGTTTTTCCCCCTGTTTCCGCCTCAACTTCTCCTTCAGCGCGACAGCGCTTAGCTAATGTGGTTACTACATTAATGTCGCCTCTCTTTGAGTCATCTGGTGCGACTCCTGGTTTGCAGCGTAAGCAATTGCGTAGCCAATTGCCTAACCCTGATGAGAAAAAGGTAATAGACAGCATGGCGCGTAGATGGATTGTTTTCCCTTCATTGTATGATGTGGAATCAGTTGTCAACGTTTTCCATCAGTGGGATGCCCCAAAACAGAGATATGTGTTTGAGAAAATGTGCGAAATTCTCTGTGAAGAATTGGAAGATAGTGGTAAAAATCCGAGCCCGCAGGAGTTGTGTAGAGTGAGGTTCGATTTTGGAACTGGTATAATTGTGGACCGGGAAGTAGATAAAGCCGTTGCGGTTGTATTGTCCTTCAGGAATGATGATTGTCAACAGTCATTGTTTGAACAAGATGTCCTTGTGGGGAAAAAGGTAAAAGCGCGACAATACCCCATGAGAGAAGTTCCCCCGGTATGGAAGGAAGCAGTTGCAGCTGATGCTAACGCTGGTATTGCCGCTGCGCCAGCGCATTTCCAGCGTGTTTGGGTGCATGTTCCATGGAAAAGATCTGAGGTGTTAGCACTTAAGCAGTCATTGCCTGATCCCCGTAAAAATCCAGCAGGTTATTATAAAGAGTTGTCACAGACGGCAGGGTCATGCGTTATGAATCTGGTCGACATAGACATGTTGTTTGGTAATGTTGTTCCACAGCCTCTATGGGGATCAATTCGTAATGCAGATCACGATGCAGAGCTAGGGGACACATGGGCTAACATCGTTGCTGCGGATGCTAGACAAACTGGTGGCGCGGAACCAGAACCTTTAATAGCTGAACTGCCTGGTAGGATCATCACGTATATGAAGACAATAATGCCCGCGATGCGCGTAAATTGGGACAAGTTATCTGCATGCAAGCAGAAGAAAGATGAGACAGTGTCAGACTTCTTTACTAGGTTTGAAGAAACATTTATTGACCACAGTGGGCAGGATATGAGTACTGAGGGTGGCCAACGGTTATTTGTGGATAAGTTTGTGCAGAACTTACTTCCTGACCTGTGTAAAAAGTTGAAAGACTCAGAGAGTTCTTGGGCTGTTTCTTCTTCAGCGCAAATACTGGCTACTGCACAGTATTATGAAAATAGAGATAAAGACGAGAAAGATAGAACAGAGAAGAAAACGAAGGAATTAAAGACAAAGGTCCTTTTACAGCAGGCCTATCCGCCACGTGGAGGTCAGAATAATTACAGACAACCCCAAGGTGTCTATCACCAACCCCAACAGTTTCAGAACAACCAGCAAATGAACGGGTATTATCAACCACGTGTCCCTGTAGGTCCCAACCAATGTTCATACTGCAAAGAGGAAGGTCATTATAAATATAGTTGCCCTAAATTAATGCAGCGGAACGGTAATGCGTATGGCGCAAGAGGTAGGGGTGGTCAGCAAGCTCCTAGAGGCAGAGGGCGTGGAAGTGTTCCCCAGAACGCGCGTCCTCTTCCGCCCCAAAGTGCCATTAATAGCTTTGACCAGCAAGCTAACGCGACTAGTAATACGGCCCAGTATTATAATAATGATTATTATGCAGAGGATGGCGATGCAGAAAATAATGATTACTAGGACAGCCATAGACAGAGAGAGGGAGTTGTTTCAGTGCCAGTGGATCAGAGTGGACCGTATGTTGAGGTGACTACAGCAAATGTAACGGAGCCTTTTCTGCTAGACACTGGTGCTGCAAAGAGTTCAATCATGCATTCAAAACTCCCTGGCGCACCTTTGTCTGGCGATATAAATGTTTCAGTAGGTTTTTCTGGCGCCCCAGTTAGGAACCCGATTTCTAGTCCCATGTCACTTTCTGTTGGACCTTGCGAGCTGAAAGCACCCCTGATTCTGACAACAGGTTGTGGTGAGAATTTACTGGGATTAGATTTGTTGAAAAGATTGCACGCTACACTGTATTGTTCTCCTTCAGGAGTACAACTTACATTAGGCAAGAAAGTGATTTCCCCAATGTACTTGTCTAAAAATACAATGCCGCCTGAATTGTCATTCCTTCCGGATGCCCTTTGGGCTACTGGTCCCAATGATGTGGGCCTCTTGGAGATACCGCCATATGTGGTGACTTTAAAGGCTAATGTCAGACTGCCACGTATTCCCCAGTACAAGATCTCTAATGAAGGGCAGAAAGCATTGTTAGACATTGTCAGCGACTTGATTAATAAAGGTGTGATTGAAGAGACAAGGGGCAACGTTTGCAATAGTCCGATTTTACCTGTCTTAAAACGAACGGACCCTTCACAGCCACCTGTTTACAGATTTGTGATCGATCTTAGAGAGGTTAATAAGATTGTTGTGCCACAGTTTCCGGTTGTCCCTGATATAACTGCCTTGTTAACGATGATTCCAGCCTCTGCTGCATGGTTTTCAGTGATTGATTTAAAGAATGCTTTCTTTAGTATCCCAATTGCAGAAGAGAGCAGAGATATTTTTGGCTTTAGTCTGGGAGGCCAAAGCTTCCGCTTCAAACGCGCTCCCCAGGGCTACTGTGAAAGTCCATCAATATACAGTCAAGCTTTGAAAGCGCAGCTTGATGCACTTGTTTTACCTAGTGGCGCTATCCTGATTCAGTACGTGGACGATTTACTAATCGCCGCGGATACTGAAAAGATTTGTAAAGAAGCCACATTGTCATTGTTGCGCCATTTATCTGCTTTCCATCACAAAGTGTCTCTCTCTAAGCTGCAATATTGTCGACAAGAAGTGACCTACTTCGGTCATCTCTTATCGAAGGAGGGAAGGAAACTGACCCCAGAAAGAATTCAAGCCATTGCACAGTTGAGTGTGCCGAAAACACAGAGAGAAGTGCGTGCTTTCTTGGGCATCACTTCATACTGTAGGCATTGGATCCCTAGTTTTTCTTTGTCGGCAAAACCTTTAGTAGCCTTAACATGCAAAGACACACCGAATCCTATCCCATGGTCTGAAGAGTGCCAGAGAAGTTTTGTGGAATTGCGTAATGCATTATGTTCGGCTCCTGTGTTGGGTACCCCTGACTACAGTAAGCCTTTTACATTTTATGTTCACGAGAAAGATGGTTGTGCGTTGTCAGTGTTAACACAGCCTTTTGGCGACAGACCGCGCCCATGCGCATATTTTTCATCAACCTTGGACCCTGTAGCGAGGGCATTGCCAAGCTGTTTGAGAGCGACAGCTGCTGCAGCAATGTCTATCCGACAATCTGCTGGTTTGGTAATGGACAACACATTGATCGTTATGGTTCCACATGCTGTAGACACATTATTAAATAGGACCAAGACACAACACTTGACTAGTGCGCGATTATCAGGCTATGAGCTTACACTGTTAGCAAATCACATACACATAAAGAGATGTAATACGCTGAATCCAGCTACGTTATTGCCAGTCCCAGCAGACTCAGACGAGATTGAGCAACATGACTGCCTGTTCAGAACAGAAGAAGAGACGAAAGGGAGAGTAGATCTAAAAGATACTCCCCTGACTGAGTGTGATGGTACTTTATGGGTGGATGGTTCATGTTTCAAACTCCCTAATGGTGACACGACTGCTGCATATGCTATCACGACTTTACACACGGTCGTGGAAACTGCACGAGTGCAACATAATTCGGCCCAAGCAGCAGAATTAATCGCCCTCACGAGAGCATGTGTGTTATCTGAAGGAATGAGAGTAAATATATACACAGATAGCCAGTACGCCTTTGGCGTGGCTCATAATTTTGGGCGTTTGTGGAAAGAGCGTGGGTTCCTGACTTCGCATGGAGCTAAAATTCAAAATGGCAAGTTGGTGAATGATCTCCTTGAGTCACTGACCCTACCGTTGCAAGTTGCGATCATGAAATGCAGTGCGCACAGGAAAGTCACAGATGATGTTGGACGTGGGAATGCGTTTGCTGATGAGACGGCGAAAGAAACAGCACAGAATGTGAAGACTAGAATGTATGTTGCAGGCCCCGCAAGATGGGTTGACGATGTTGGGATGTGTGAGAACACAATAGAGAGCGTGAAGTCGCTTCAAGCTGAAGCCACAGAGAAAGAGTTAAGCAAGTGGAGAGAAAGTATGGGTAAGTTGGATGAGAATGGTTGTTGGATTGATCTGACAGAACATAGGCGATGGTTGTTGCCTGACGCATATGTGCTCCCAGTGGTTACTATGGCACATGGAATGGCACACATCAGTATGAAAGGAATTTGTAAGTTGTTGGCTCCAGTATGGCAGAATGCTGGGATTCCCAAGTGTGCAGAGAATGTGGTCAAGAATTGCATAGTATGCTTGAAGTATAACCCTGGTAGGGGAACCCCAACTCCAGCTGGTCACTTTGCACCCCCATCATGTCCATTCGAAGTTTTGCAGCTGGACTTTATTCACATGGAAAGATGCAACAACCTGAAATATGTACTGGTGGTTGTTTGTGCTTTCTCAAAATGGATAGAGGCTTATCCTCTGAAAGATAACACTGCCCTATCCACAGCCAAAGCCCTTGTGAAGGAATTTTTCCCCAGGTTTGGGATGCCAAGAATGGTGTGGTGTGATAATGGAAGTGAGTTTGTGGGTAAAGTGATGAAGAATGTATGTGAAGGGCTAGGGATAAAGCAGAAGTTCCATGCTGCAAATCACCCCCAATCAGCTGGACTAGTAGAACGCTACAATGGAGCCTTAAAGCTCAAGCTGGCCAAAATCAAGGCGAGCACCGGTCTTAAATGGCCTGACGCTCTGCCTTTAGCACTCCTGTCCACCAGAATGACCATACACTCACGAGTGGGACTTAGCCCTTACGAGGTCGTCTTTGGCCGCCCGGCCAACGTATGGGGTGTACCGAGGCCTACGAAGTTTAGTGAGATTGAGCATCCAGTACTACTCGATTACCTGTATGATTTGACTGTTAAACTGCGTGTTTTGCACCAACAGGTACATGATACTCTTCCCCAAGCTTCTGAACCTCCCGGACACCCCATCAACCCTGGCTCGTGGGTCCTGGTCCGAAATTTCCAGCGTAAGAGCAACGACGAGCCTCGCTGGATCGGCCCTCACCTTGTACTTCTGTCGACAAGGTCAGCGGTGCGAGTGAAAGGGAAGAAGCACTGGATCCATGGTACCCACTGCAAAGTAGTCCCCTTGCCTCTGCCATATGACCAGTGGGTCCAGGAGGGTATCGCCGACTCTGAGACAGACACTGTGCCTCGTTTTGTACCATTCAGTGACGCACGCCTAAAAGACACAGTTTCAGACCAAGAGAGTGACAATATTCTGCAAGAAGCTGTGCCACCATCAAATGGACTGGACACCACTGAGCCTGAACTTTTGTTTCAAGACCAAACAGCACCTGGCCGTCTCCGCTATAATTTGAGACCAAGGCTCATGGACAAATAAAGATTTCCTTACTATTTCCTTTTTGACATTTTTTTTGCTCTCCCATCTGAAGGACTTTCTTGATTTTTGTTTTTCGAACCACCATCCGGGTTCTGCCGCAGGGTCGCGGTGCCAAGACTTTGGGGTACAGGCCGAAGACGCTAGGTCAACGGTTCTGGTTGGTCTAGGGCGTTTCCCTGGACTGACAGGCGTACTCCTTAGCAGAAGAAACTCATCCGCCGCGAGCGGCCCGATTAGAGGATGGAGTTTTTTAAGATGGAGAGACCCGTTGAGGAAATGAACTTCAAAGCAAGGATGTGTAGAATTGTAAAAACTAAATGTTTTGTATTTTTGTGCCTTTTTACACTGTGTAGTATCATGATGTTTATTGTAGGATTTGTGTTCTTCTCCGCTCAAAAGCCCATTGAACCCACTGAACAGCCTATACCTCTTTCTACTGCCTCCTCTCACTCTTTTCACCCTTTGCCTGAGCACGAACAGACCAGACGATCCGAGTTTGTAAATAACTCATTTATCCAGCTCTTGCATCAGCACCAACTGGTAATGAATACGACTAATTGCTGGGTGTGCGGGTTAATGCCACATACCATTAACAAGGGTATTCCTTATTTGGTGCTGCCGTATAGTTACAATGGATCGTCGTGGGCATTCCAAACCATGTTTCTCTATGCTCTAGATACGTACTCCCCTCGCCAACCGCGTTCCATTAGACCTATCACCAATAATAAGGCTTTGATGAAAGGAGTTGCTGATATGAGTAGGGATATTGATGCATACTCATCCATTCCCAAAGAAGAGCTGAGACCTTATGTAGGATGGAACGCGACGGGGTATAGTATTAGTCTGGGTGAAAGACAGCGAAAAATCTCATCTCCAATCTGGGTCGTACCCCACATGGGTCGGTTCTGCTTACAGGGTAATGGTCAGAATCCTAGAGCTCAACTGGGAAGAAGTGACTGTACTGAAACGTACACTTTCCCGTCACAGTTCTCCCCTGCGTTTTTGGCTGCCAAGGGCACATATTTCATCTGTAATAACCGAGCATATACATGGCTGCCCCCTGATTTCTCGGGCACATGTTATATTGCGAACTTGCTACCGCCTACATTTACTGCTGCCTCTGACTATCACAAGACCAGAGTTGTGAGAGGTGTGATTAGTAAGGAGGATACTGCCGGTCAGGAAGCGGGAGACTTCTTCTTGGGTTTCCTGCCGTTTTGGGGACCTATGGTCAATAGTAGGAACCTGAGACAGCTGACACGTGTGGTTGAATCCACTGTCAATGTAACGGCTGGTGCCCTTGGTAATCTGACAGCTGAGCTCCAAGCGGATCGCCTTATGACTTTGCAGAACCGCATGGTTCTAGACGTTATTCTTGCAGACCGCGGTGGGGTATGTAAGGTTATCCAATCTAGTTGTTGCATTTTCATACCAGATAACGCTCCAACAGTATATCAAGCCATCTCCAAACTCCATAAAATATCTGAATCCATACACGTGGATAAAGGAGATTGGTCACTTGTGGGGTGGTTCTGGGAATTGATATCTGCCTGGGGTTGGAAAGTTCTGATGGTCATTGGAATGATCTTAGCCATTCTTTTCCTGTTCTGTCTGTGTATACAGTGTGCTCCTACGATATGTGGCCTCTGTGCTACCTTATGTGTAAGGAAACCTGTATCGAGGGACGAGCTAAGTAATAGGATGATGCTACAGCAACATCTCCATGACTTCGTGAACATCGACCTGGACTCGGATTGAGATGAGTATAGTGATTGCCTATGTAAGGGCAAAAGGAGGGTCTGTCGTACTTTAATATTTGGGACCGCGTAGGGGACAGGGCCCTACCCCTGTCTATCTTGGTATTAGCAAACCGCAAATGGTTAATGCGGTATGTACGAGTGCTTTATATATCGTTCTAGCTATGAATGCACTGTGTACACGCTATTCTGCTTCACTACGCGGGTTCCATTTTGGAAGCAGTGGCCATCTTGTCATTGCCCTCACATAGGCTATAATGGAGTAAATACGGGCCTCACAGTACATGGGCTTCTCCTCTGACTTCTCTGTGACCTGGGCAGCTGGCTCTGCTGCCCCGGGTCAAACTGGTCTCACGAGCTCCCCTTCCTCCATCCACCTGTGATTAGCATCAAGGCTTGAACCGTCATAAAACCCTTTCATTCTACACAATCCTCCGGCTAATCTCTTTCACACCTGCTTGTTCCTGCTTTATGACTTGTTTCCCAAAACAAGAGATGCTCATGTTTATTGGGGGGTCTATTTGACATCCGATGTGGGATCTGAACCTTACTGTGTAAATCATTGTGGGCTGGCCGAACTGGAATGTGGGATGGTCATCATGACTCTGCCTTTTCTTTGTAATGTACACTTATAATGGCCGTATCATAAAACCTAGGAATGTATGCTTGAGGCAAGAAAAAGGGTATTTAAGATGAAGTCCGTTCCTATTGATTGTCAGCAGTCTCCTGAGAACATACACGCTGTTGTACTTCTAGGATACCTGTAATTGGTCTGCAGCCAATAAATGAATCTTTGACTTCACCCAGAAGACTCTGTGTTTCTGTAGGTCTGGAACAGGGTGAACCCAGAAGTCATAGGGTGTGTGCCCCTGCACCGCTGGGACTAAAATACCCAGTACTTCAGTGTGGTTGTGGTTGTGTGTGTGGTCATGTGTGTGGTTGTGTGCATGTGGTTGTGTGTATGTGTGTGTGGTTGTGTGTATGTGTGGTTGTGTGTTTGGTTGTGTGTGTGGTTGTGTATGGGGAACAGCCATTACAACGTGGTTTTTACACGCGCAGCTTTTACATCGCATGCGTTACAACGCATGCGATGTTACAACGCAATGCCATTACAACGCAAGTCTTTACATTGACTTGCGCTAGATGGTGTGCTAACATTTCAAATAGTGTAGTTTACTATCCCAACACCTTCCCTACTGTTACGTGGACTGGAGTTGGAATAGTAAATTACACTTTTCTAATGTTAGCACGCCATCTAGTGCAAGTCAATGTAAAGACTTGCGTTGTAATGGCATAGCGTTGTAACATCGCATGCGTTGTAACGCATGCGATGTAACTGCACGCGTTGTAATGACACGCGTTGTAATTTCATACATCCTTGTGTATGTGTGGTTGTGTGAGGGCGTGGTTGTGGTTGTGTGTGGTTGTGGGTGTGGTTGTGTGGTTGTGGTTGTGTGTGTGTGGTTGTGTGTGTGGTTGTGTGTGTGGTGGTGTGTATGGTTGTGTGTGTGGATGTGGTTGTGTGTGTGTGGTTGTGGTTGTGTGTGTGTGGTTGTGTGTGGTTGTGCATGTGTGGTTGTGTGTGTGGTTGTGGGTGTGAAGGTGGATGTGTGGTTTTGTGTGGTTGTAAGAATGGTTGTGTGTATGGTTGTGTGTGTGTGTGGTTGTGTGTGTGTGTGTATGGTTGTGTGTGTGGTTGTGTGTGTGTGTGTATGGTTGTGTGTGTGGTTGTGTGTGTGGTGGTGTGTATGGTTGTGTGTGTGGATGTGGTTGTGTGTGTGTGGTTGTGGTTGTGTGTGTGTGGTTATGTGTGGTTGTGCATGTGTGGTTGTGTGTGTGGTTGTGGGTATGGTTGTGTGTGGTTGTGTGTGTGTGGTTGTGTGTGTGGTTGTGTGGGTGTTGTTGTGAGTGTGGTTGGATGTGGTTGTGTGGTTGTGTGTGGTTGTGGTGGTTGTCTGTGTGGTTGAGTATTTGTGTGTGGTTGTATGTGTGATTGTATGTGGTTGTATGTGTGGTTGTGTGTGTGTGTTCGGTTACGGTTGTGTGTGGTTGTGTGTGTGGTTGTGTGTGTGGTTGTGTGGGTATGGTTGTGTGTGTGTGGTTGGGTGTGGTTGTGCAGTTGTGTGTGTGGTTGTGGTTGTGTGTGTGTGGTTGGGTGTGGTTGTGCAGTTGTGTGTGTGGGTGTGGTTGTGTGTGTGGTTGTGTGTGTGGTTGTGTGGGTATGGTTGTGTGTGTGGTTGTGTGTGTGGTTGTGTGTGGGTGCAGTTGTGGCTGCGGGTGTGGTTGTGGCTGTGAGGGTGGATGTGTGGTTTTGTGTGGTTGTAAGAATGGTTGTGTGTGTGGTTGTGTGTGTATGGTTGTGTGTGTGGTTGTGTGTGTGTGTGGTTGTGTGTGTGTGTATGGTTATGTGTGTGGTTGTGTGTGTGGTGGTGTGTATGGTTGTGTGTGTGGATGTGGTTGTGTGTGTGGTTGTGGTTGTATGTGTGTGGTTGTGTGTGGCTGTGCATGTGTGGTTGTGTGTGTGGTTGTGGGTATGGTTGTGTGTGATTGTGTGTGTGTGGCTGTGTGTGTGGTTGTGTGGGTGTGGTTGTGAGTGTGGTTGGGTGTGGTTGTGTGTGTGGTTGTGGTGGTTGTCTGTGTGGTTGAGTGTTTGTGTGTGGTTGTGTGTGTGATTGTATGTGGTTGTATGTGTGGTTGTGTGTGTGTGTGGTTATGGTTGTGTGTGGTTGTGTGTGTGGTTGTGTGGGTATGGTTGTGTGTGTGTGGTTGGGTGTGGTTGTGTGGTTGTGTGTGTGGTTGTGGTTGTGTGTGGTTGTGTGTGTGGCTGTGTGGTTGAGTGTTTGTATGTGGTTGTATGTGTGGTTGTGTGCATGTGTGGTTGTGTGTGTGTTTGAGTATGTGTGTGGTTGTGTGTGTGTGGCTGTGGGTGTGGTTGTGTGTGTGGATGTATGTGTGGTTGTGTGTGTTTGTGTGTGGTTGTGTGTGTGTGGTGTGTGTGTGGTTGGGTGTGTGATGTTTTGTGTGTGTGATTGTGGGTGTGGTTGTGGCTGTGGTTGTGTGGTTGTGCGTGTGGTGGTGTGTGGGGTTGTGGTTATGTGTGTGGTTGTATGTGGGGTTGTGTGTGTGGTTGTGTGTGGTTGTGTGTGTGTGTTTGTGTGTGTGGTAGTGTGTGTGGTTGTGTGTGTGTGGTTGTGTGTGTGGTTGTGTGTGTGTTTGGTTGTGTGTGTGGTTGTGTGTGTGGTTATGTGTGTGTGTGGTTGTGTGTGGTTGTGTGTGTGGTTGTGTGTGGTTGTATGTGTGTGGTTATGGTTGTGTGTGTGGTTGTGTGTGTGGTTGTGTGTATGGTTTTGTGTGTGGATGTGGTTTTGTGTGTGGTTGTGTGTGTGGTTGTGTGTGTGTGGTTGTGGTTGTGTGTGGGTGTGATTGCGGGTGTGGTTGTGTGGGTGTGGTTGTGTGTATGGTTGTGTGTGTGACTGGGTGTGGTTGTGTGTGTGTGTGGTTGTGTGTGGTTGTGTGGTTGTGTGTGTGTGTAATGGTGTGTGTGGTTGTATGTGGTTGTGTATGGTTGTGTGTGTGGTTGGGTGTGTGTGGTTGTGTGTGTGGTTGTGGTTATGTGCATGTGTGGTTATGTGTGTGTGGTTGTGTGTTTGGTGTTGTGTCTTGTGTGTGTGGTTGTGGTTGTGTTTGTGGTTGTGTGTGTGGTTGTGTGTGTGGTTGTGTGTGTGTTTGTGTGAGGTTGTTGTTGTGTGTGTGAGTGGTTGTGGGTGTGGTTGTGTGGGTGTGGTTGTGTGTGTGGTTGTGTGTGTGGTTGTTTGTGTGTGTGTGGTTGTGTGTATGGTTGTGTGTTTGTGGTTGTGTGTGTGGTTGTGTGTGTGGTTGTGTGTGTGGTTGTATGTGTGTGTGTGGTTGTGGTTGTGTGTGGGTGCAGTAGTGGCTGGGGGTGTGGTTGTGGGTGTGAGGGTGGATGTGTGGTTGTGTGTGGTTGTGTGAATGGTTGTGGGTGTGGTTGTGTGTGGTTGTGTGTGTGTGGTTGTATGTATGGTTGTGTGTGTGGTTGTGGTTGTGTGTATGTGGTTGTGGTTGGTTGTGTGTGTGTGTGTGGTTGTGCATGTGTGGTTGTGCGTGTGTGTGGTTGTGGTTGTGTGTGGGTGTGATTGTGGTTGTGTGTGTGGCTGGGTGTGGTTGTGTGTGTGTGTGTGGTTGTGTGTGTGGTTGTGTGGTTGTGTGTGTTTGTAGTTGTGTGTGTGGTTGTGTGTGGTTGTGTGTGTGTGGTTGTATGTGTGGTTGTGGCTATGTGCGTGTGTGGTTATGTGCATGTGGTTGTGTGTTTGGTGTTGTGTCTTGTGTGTGTGGTTGTGGTTGTGGTTGTGTGTGTGGTTGTGGTTGTGTGTGTGAGTGGTTGTGGATGTGGTTGGGTGTGGTTGTGTGTGTGGTTATGTGTGTGTTGTTGTGTGTGTTTGTGTGTGTGGTTGTGTGTGTGGTTGTGTGTGTGGTGTGTGTGTGTGGTTGGGTGTGTGTGGTTGTATGTGTGTGCTTTTGTGTGTGTGGTTGTGGGCATGGTTGTGCATGTGGTAGTGTGTGTGGTTGTGGTTATGTGTGTGGTTGTGTTTGAGGTTGTGTGTGTGGTTGTGTGTGTGTTTGTGTATGGTTGTGTATGTCAGTGTGGTTGTGTGTGTGGTCGTGTGTGTGGTTGTGGCTGTGTGTGTACGGTTGTGTGTGTGTGGTTGTGTGTGTGTGGTTGTGTGTGTGGTTATGTGTGTGGTTGTGTGTGTGATTGTGTGTGAGTGGTTGTGGGTGTGGTTGGGTGTGGTTGTGTGTGTGGTTGTGCGTGTGTGGTTGTTTGTGTGGATGTGTGTGGTTGTGTGTGTGGTTGTGTGTGGTTATAAGTGTGGTTATGTGTGTGTGTGGTTGTGTGTGGTTGTGTGTGGTTGTGTGTGTGTGGTTTTGTGTGTGTGGTTGTGGGTGTGGTTGTGGGTGTGGTTGTGCATGTGGTGGTGTGTGTGGTTGTGGTTATGTGTGTGGTTGTGTGTGGGGTTGTGTGTGTGGTTGTGTGTGTGTGTTTGCATGTGGTTGTGTGTGTGGTTGTGTGTGTATGGTTGTATGTGTGGTTGTGGTTATATGTTTGTGGTTGTGGTTGTGTCTTTGGTTGTGGGTGCGGTTGTGGGTGAGGGTGTGTTTGTGGTTGTGTGTGGGTGCGGTTGTGGGTGCGGATGTGGTTGCTGGTGTGTGTATGTGTGGTTGGGTGTGGTTGTATGTGTGGTTGTGTGGGTGGTTGTGGCTGTGTGTGTGGTTGTGTGTGGTTGTGTGTGTGGTTGTATGTGTGTAGTTGTGTGTGTGGTTGTGTGTGTGTGTGTGGTTGTGTGCATGGTTGTGTGCATGGTTGTGTGTGGTTGTATGTGTGGTTGTGTGTGTGTGTGGTTATTGTTGTGTATGTGGTTGTGTTTGTGTGTGGTTATATGAGTGGTTGTGGTTGTGTGTGTCTGGTTGTGTGATTGTGTGTGTGTATGGTTGTGGGTGTGTGGTTGTGTGTGGTTGTGTGTATGGTTGAGTGTGTGTAATTGTGTGTGTGGTTGTGTGTGTGGTTGGGTGTGGTTATATGTATGGTTGTGTGTGTGTGGTTGGGTTTGGTTATGTGTGTGGCTGTGTGGTTGAGTGTGTGTGCGTAGTTGTGTGTTTGGTTGTGTGTGGTTGTGTGTGTGGTTGTGTGTGTGGTTGTGGTTGAGTGTGGTTGTGTGTGTGGTTGTATATGTGTGTGTGGTTGTGTGTGTTGTGTGTGTGTTGTGTGTGGTTCTGTGCGTGATTGTATGTGTGCAGTTGTGTGTGGTTGTGTGTGTGTGGTTGTGTGTATAGATGTGTGTGGTTGTGTGTGTGGTTGTGTGTGTGGTTGTGGTTGTATGTGTGGTTGTAGTTGTGTGTGGGTGCAGTTGTGGGTGTGGTTGTATGTGATTGTGTGTGTGTGGTTGTGTGGGTGTGGTTGTGAGTGTGGTTGTGTGTGGTTGTGTGTGTGGTTGTGGTGGTTGTCTGTGTGGTTGAGTGTTTGTGTGTGGTTGTGTGTGTGATTGTATGTGGTTGTATGTGAGGTTGTGTGTGTGTGTGTGGTTATGGTTGTGTGTGGTTGTGTGTATGGTTGTGTGGGTATGGTTGTGTGTGTGTGGTTGGGTGTGGTTGTGTGGTTGTGTGGTTGTGTGTGTGGTTGTGGTTGTGTGTGGTTGTGTGTGTGGCTGTGTGGTTGAGTGTATGTGGTTGTATGTGTGGTTGTGTGCATGTGTGGTTGTGTGTGTGTTTGAGTATGTGTGTGGTTGTGTGTGTGTGGCTGTGGGTGTGGTTGTGTGTGTGGATGTATATGTGGTTGTGTGTGTTTGTGTGTGTTTGGTGTGTGTGTGGTTGGGTGTGGTTGGGTGTGTGTGGTTTTGTGTGTGTGATTGTGGGTGTGGTTGTGGCTGTGGTTGTGTGGTTGTGCGTGTGGTGGTGTGTGGGGTTGTGGTTATGTGTGTGGTTGTATGTGGGGTTGTGTGTGTGGTTGTGTGTGGTTGTGTGTGTGTGTTTGTGTGTGTGGTAGTGTGTGTGTGGTTGTGTGTGTGTGGTTGTGTGTGTGGTTGTGTGTGGTTGTATGTGTGTGGTTATGGTTGTGTGTGTGTGTGTGGTTGTGTGTGTGGTTGTGTGGTTGTGTGTGTTTGTAGTTGTGTGTGTGGTTGTGTGTGGTTGTGTGTGTGTGGTTGTATGTGTGGTTGTGGCTATGTGCGTGTGTGGTTATGTGTATGTGGTTGTGTGTTTGGTGTTGTGTCTTGTGTGTGTGGTTGTGGTTGTGGTTGTGTGTGTGGTTGTGGTTGTGTGTGTGAGTGGTTGTGGATGTGGTTGGGTGTGGTTGTGTGTGTGGTTATGTGTGTGTTGTTGTGTGTGTTTGTGTGTGTGGTTGTGTGTGTGGTTGTGTGTGTGGTGTGTGTGTGTGGTTGGGTGTGTGTGGTTGTATGTGTGTGCTTTTGTGTGTGTGGTTGTGGGCATGGTTGTGCATGTGGTAGTGTGTGTGGTTGTGGTTATGTGTGTGGTTGTGTTTGAGGTTGTGTGTGTGGTTGTGTGTGTGTTTGTGTATGGTTGTGTATGTCAGTGTGGTTGTGTGTGTGGTCGTGTGTGTGGTTGTGGCTGTGTGTGTACGGTTGTGTGTGTGTGGTTGTGTGTGTGTGGTTGTGTGTGTGGTTATGTGTGTGGTTGTGTGTGTGATTGTGTGTGAGTGGTTGTGGGTGTGGTTGGGTGTGGTTCTGTGTGTGGTTGTGCGTGTGTGGTTGTTTGTGTGGGTGTGTGTGGTTGTGTGTGTGGTTGTGTGTGGTTATAAGTGTGGTTATGTGTGTGTGTGGTTGTGTGTGGTGTGTGTGGTTGTGTGTGGTTGTGTGTGTGTGGTTTTGTGTGTGTGGTTGTGGGTGTTTGTTGTGGGTGTGGTTGTGCATGTGGTGGTGTGTGTGGTTGTGGTTATGTGTGTGGTTGTGTGTGGGGTTGTGTGTGTGGTTGTGTGTGTGTGTTTGCATGTGGTTGTGTGTGTGGTTGTGTGTGTATGGTTGTATGTGTGGTTGTGGTTGTATGTTTGTGGTTGTGGTTGTGTCTTTGGTTGTGGGTGCGGTTGTGGGTGAGGGTGTGTTTGTGGTTGTGTGTGGGTGCGGTTGTGGGTGCGGATGTGGTTGCTGGTGTGTGTATGTGTGGTTGGGTGTGGTTGTATGTGTGGTTGTGTGTGTGGTTGTGGCTGTGTGTGTGGTTGTGTGTGGTTGTGTGTGTGGTTGTGTGTGTGTGGTTGTGTGTGTGGTTGTGTGCATGGTTGTGTGCATGGTTGTGTGTGGTTGTATGTGTGGTTGTGTGTGTGTGTGTGGTTATTGTTGTGTATGTGGTTGTGTGTATGGTTGTGTTTGTGTGTGGTTATATGAGTGGTTGTGGTTGTGTGTGTCTGGTTGTGTGATTGTGTGTGTGTGTGGTTGTGGGTGTGGTTGTGTGGTTGTGTGTGGTTGTGTGTGTGGTTGAGTGTGTGTAATTGTGTGTGTGGTTGTGTGTGTGGTTGGGTGTGGTTATATGTATGGTTGTGTGTGTGTGGTTGGGTTTGGTTGTGTGTGTGGCTGTGTGGTTGAGTGTGTGTGTGTAGTTGTGTGTTTGGTTGTGTGTGGTTGTGTGTGTGTGGTTGTGTGTGTGGTTGTGTGTGTGGTTGTGGTTGAGTGTGGTTGTGTGTGTGGTTGTGTATGTGTGGGTGGTTGTGTGTGTTGTGTTTGTGTTGTGTGTGGTTCTGTGCATGATTGTGTGTGTGCGGTTGTGTGTGGTTGTGTGTGTGTGGTTGTGTGTATAGATGTGTGTGGTTGTGTGTGTGGTTGTGTGTGTGGTTGTGGTTGTATGTGTGGTTGTAGTTGTGTGTGGGTGCAGTTGTGGGTGTGGTTGTATGTGTGTGTGTGTGTGTGGATGTGTAGTTGGGTGTGGTTGGGTGTGCTTGTGTGTGTGTGGTTATGTGTGTGGTTGTGTGCATGTGGTAGTATGTATGTGTGTGTGGTTGTATGTGTGTGTGGCTGTGTGTTTGGTTGTGTGTGTGGTTGTGTATGTGTGGTTGTATGTGCACGTGGTTGTGGGTGTGGTTGTGTGTGTGTGGTTGTGTGTGGTTGTGTGTGTGTGGTTGCAGGTGTGGTTGTGGGCATGGTTGTGTGGTCGTGCGTTTGGTGGTATGTGTGGTTGTGGTTATGTGTGTGGTTGTGTGTGTGTGTTTGTATGTGGTTGTGTGTGTGTGTGGTTGTGTGTGTATGGTTGTATGTGTGGTTGTGGTTGTATGTGTGTGGTTGTGGGTGCGGTGGTGGGTGAGGGTGTGCTTGTGGTTGTGTGTGGGTGCGGTTGTGGGTACGGATGTGGTTGTGGGTGTGTGTATGTGTGGTTGGGTGTGGTTGTGTGTGTGGTTGTGTGTGTGGTTGTGGCTGTGTGTGTTTGGTTGTGTGTGAAGTTGTGTGTGTGGTTGTGTGTGGGTGTGATTGTGGTTGTGTGTGTGGCTGGGTGTGGTTGTGTGTGTGGTTGTGTGTGTGGTTGTGTGGTTGTATGTGTGGTTGTGTGGTTGTGTGTGGTTGTGTGTGTGGTTGTGTGTGGTTGTGTGTGTGTGGTTGTGTGTGTGGTTGTGGCTATGTGCATGTGTGGTTATGTGTGTGTGGTTGTGTGTTTGGTGTTGTGTCTTGTGTGTGTGGTTGTGTGTGTGGTTGTGGTTGTGTGTATGAGTGGTTGTGGATGTGGTTGGGTGTGGTTGTGTGTGTGATTGTGTGTGTGTTGTGTGTGTGTTTGTGTGTGTGGTTGTGTGTGTGGTTGTGTGTGTGGTATGTGTGTGGTTGGGTATGTGTGGTTGTATGTGTGTGCTTTTGTGTGTGTGGTTGTAGGCATGGTTGTGCATGTGGTAGTGTGTGTGGTTGTGGTTATGTGTGTGGTTGTGTGTGTGTTTGTGTATGGTTATGTATGTCGGTGTGGTTGTGTGTGTGTTATTGTGTGTGTGGTTGTGGCTGTGTATGTACGGTTGTGTGTGTGTGGTTGTGTGTGTGTGGTTGTGTGTGTGGTTATGTGTGTGGTTGTGGTTGTGTGTGTGATTGTGTGTGAGTGGTTGTGGGTGTGGTTGTATGTGGTTGTGTGTGTGGTTGTGCTTGTGTGGTTGTTTGTGTGGGTGTGTGTGGTTGTGTGTGTGGTTGTGTGTGGTGATAAGTGTGGTTATGTGTGTGTGTGGTTGTGTGTGGTGTGTGTGGTTGTGTGTGGTTTTGTGTGTGTGGTTGTGGGTGTGGTTGTGGGTGTGGTTGTGCATGTGATGGTGTGTGTGGTTGTGGTTATGTGTGTGGTTGTGTGTGTGGTTGTGTGTGTGGTTGTGTGTGTGTGTTTGCATGTGGTTGTGTGTGTGGTTGTGTGTGTATATGGTTGTATGTGTGGTTGTGGTTGTATGTTTGTGGTTGTGGTTGTGTCTGTGGTTGTGGGTGCAGTTGTGGGTGAGGGAGTGTTTGTGGTTGTGTGTGGGTGCGGTTGTGGGTGCAGATGTGGTTGCTGGTGTGTGTATGTGTGGTTGTGTGTGGTTGTATGTGTGGTTGTGTGTGTGGTTGTGGCTGTGTGTGTGGTTGTGTGTGTGGTTGTGTGTGTGTGGTTGTGTGTGTGGTTGTGTGTGTGTGTGGTTGTGTGCATGGTTGTGTGCATGGTTGTGTGTGGTTGTATGTGTGGTTGTGTGTGTGTGTGGTTATTGTTGTGTATGTGGTTGTGTGTGTGGTTGTGTTTGTGTGTGGTTATGTGTGTGGTTGTGGTTGTGTGTGTCTGGTTGTGTGATTGTGTGTGTGTGTGGTTGTGGGTGTGGTTGTGTGGTTGTGTGTGGTTGTGTGTGTGGTTGAGTGTGTGTAATTGTGTGTGTGGTTGTGTGTGTGGTTGTGTGTGGTTGTATGTATGGTTGTGTGTGTGTGGTTGTGTTTGGTTGTGTGTGTGGCTGTGTGGTTGAGTGTGTGTGTGTAGTTGTGTGTTTGGTTGTGTGTGGTTGTGTGTGTGGTTGTGTGTGTGGTTGTGGTTGAGTGTGGTTGTGTGTGTGGTTGTGTATGTGTGTGTGGTTGTGTGTGTTGTGTGTGTGTTGTGTGTGGTTCTGTGCATGATTGTGTGTGTGCAGTTGTGTGTGGCTGTGTGTGTGTGGTTGTGTGTGTGGTTGTGGTTGTATGTGTGGTTGTAGTTGTGTGTGGGTGCAGTTGTGGGTGTGGTTGTATGTGTGTGGCTGTGTGTTTGGTTATGGTTGAGTGTGGTTGTGTGTGTGGTTGTGTATGTGTGTGTGGTTGTGTGTGTTGTGTGTGTGTTGTGTGTGGTTCTGTGCGTGATTGTGTGTGTGCGGTTGTGTGTGGTTGTGTATGTGTGATTGTGTGTGTGTGGTTGCAGGTGTGGTTGTAGGTATGGTTGTGTGGTCGTGCGTGTGGTGGTATGTGTGGTTGTGGTTATGTGTGTGGTTGTGTGTGGTTGTGTGTGTGGTTGTGTGTGTGTGTGGTTGTGTGTGTATGGTTGTATGTGTGGTTGTGGTTGTATGTGTGTGGTTGTGTTTGTGTCTGTGGTTGTGGGTGCGGTGGTGGGTGAGGGTGTGCTTGTGGTTGTGTATGGGTACGGTTGTGGGTACGGATGTGGTTGTGGGTGTGTGTATGTGTGGTTGGGTGTGGTTGTATGTGTGGTTGTGTGTGTGGTTGTGGCTGTGTGTGTGGTTGTGTGTGTGAAGTTGTGCGTGTGGTTGTGTGTGTGTGGTTGTGTGTGTGGTTGTGTGTTTGGTTGTGGTTGAGTGTGGTTGTGTGTGTGGTTGTGTATGTGTGTGTGGTTGTGTGTGTTGTGTGTGTGTTGTGTGTGGTTCTGTGCGTGATTGTGTGTGTGCGGTTGTGTGTGGTTGTGTGTGTGTGGTTGTGTGTATAGATGTGTGTGGTTGTGTGTGTGGTTGTGTGTGTGGTTGTGGTTGTATGTGTGGTTGTAGTTGTGTGTGGGTGCAGTTGTGGGTGTGGTTGTATGTGTGTGTGTGTGTGTGGATGTATAGTTGGGTGTGGTTGGGTATGCTTGTGTGTGTGTGGTTATGTGTGTGGTTGTGTGCATGTGGTTGTATGTATGTGTGTGTGGTTGTATGTGTGTGTGGCTGTGTGTTTGGTTATGTGTGTGGTTGTGTATGTGTGGTTGTATGTGCACGTGGTTGTGTGTGTGGTTGTGTGTGTGTGGTTGTGTGTGTGGTTGTGTGTGTGTGGTTGCAGGTGTGGTTGTGGGCATGGTTGTGTGGTCGTGCGTGTGGTGGTATGTGTGGTTGTGGTTATGTGTGTGGTTGTGTGTGTGTTTGTATGTGGTTGTGTGTGTGTGTGGTTGTGTGTGTATGGTTGTATGTGTGGTTGTGGTTGTATGTGTGTGGTTGTGGGTGTGGTGGTGGGTGAGGGTGTGCTTGTGGTTGTGTGTGGGTGCGGTTGTGGGTACGGATGTGGTTGTGGGTGTGTGTATGTGTGGGTGGGTGTGGTTGTGTGTGTGGTTGTGTGTGTGGTTGTGGCTGTGTGTGTGTGGTTGTGTGTGAAGTTGTGTGTGTGGTTGTGTGTGGGTGTGATTGTGGTTGTGTGTGTGGCTGGGTGTGGTTGTGTGTGTGTGTGTGGTTGTGTGTGTGGTTGTGTGGTTGTATGTATGGTTGTGTGGTTGTGTGTGGTTGTGTGTGTGGTTGTGTGTGGTTGTGTGTGTGTGGTTGTGTGTGTGGTTGTGGCTATGTGCATGTGTGGTTATGTGTGTGTGGTTGTGTGTTTGGTGTTGTGTCTTGTGTGTGTGGTTGTGTGTGTGATTGTGGTTGTGTGTATGAGTGGTTGTGGAAGTGGTTGGGTGTGGTTGTGTGTGTGGTTGTGTGTGTGTTGTGTGTGTGTTTGTGTGTGTGTTTGTGTGTGTGGTTGTGTGTGTGGTGTGTGTGTGGTTGGGTGTGTGTGGTTGTATGTGTGTGCTTTTGTGTGTGTGGTTGTGGGCATGGTTGTGCATGTGGTAGTGTGTGTGGTTGTGGTTATGTGTGTGGTTGTGTGTGTGTTTGTGTATGGTTATGTATGTCGGTGTGGTTGTGTGTGTGTGATTGTGTGTGTGGTTGTGGCTGTGTATGTACGGTTGTGTGTGTGTGGTTGTGTGTGTGTGGTTGTGTGTGTGGTTATGTGTGTGGTTGTGGTTGTGTGTGTGATTGTGTATGAGTGGTTGTGGGTGTGGTTGTATGTGGTTGTGTGTGTGGTTGTGCGTGTGTGGTTGTTTGTGTGGGTGTGTGTGGTTGTGTGTGTGGTTGTGTGTGTGGTTGTGTGTGGTGATAAGTGTGGTTATGTGTGTGTGTGGTTGTGTGTGGTATGTGTGGTTGTGTGTGGTTTTGTGTGTGTGGTTGTGGGTGTGGTTGTGGGTGTGGTTGTGCAAGTGATGGTGTGTGTGGTTGTGGTTATGTGTGTGGTTGTGTGTGGGGTTTTGTGTGTGGTTGTGTGTGTGTGTTTGCATGTAATTGTGTGTGTGGTTGTGTGTGTATATGGTTGTATGTGTGGTTGTGGTTGTATGTTTGTGGTTGTGGTTGTGTCTGTGGTTGTGGGTGCAGTTGTGGGTGAGGGAGTGTTTGTGGTTGTGTGTGGGTGCAGTTGTGGGTACAGATGTGGTTGCTGGTGTGTGTATGTGTGGTTGTGTGTGGTTGTATGTGTGGTTGTGTGTGTGGTTGTGGCTGTGTGTGTGGTTGTGTGTGTGGTTGTGTGTGTGTGGTTGTGTGTGTGGTTGTGTGTGTGTGTGGTTGTGTGCATGGTTGTGTGCATGGTTGTGTGTGGTTGTATGTGTGGTTGTGTGTGTGTGTGGTTATTGTTGTGTATGTGGTTGTGTGTGTGGTTGTGTTTGTGTGTGGTTATGTGTGTGGTTGTGGTTGTGTGTGTCTGGTTGTGTGATTGTGTGTGTGTGTGGTTGTGGGTGTGGTTGTGTGGTTGTGTGTGGTTGTGTGTGTGGTTGAGTGTGTGTAATTGTGTGTGTGGTTGTGTGTGTGGTTGTGTGTGGTTGTATGTATGGTTGTGTGTGTGGTTGTGTTTGGTTGTGTGTGGTTTGGGTGTGTGTGTGGCTGTGTGGTTGAGTGTGTGTGTGTAGTTGTGTGTTTGGTTGTGTGTGGTTGTGTGTGTGTGGTTGTGTGTGTGGTTGTGTGTGTGGTTGTGGTTGAGTGTGGTTGTGTGTGTGGTTGTGTATGTGTGTGTGGTTGTGTGTGTTGTGTGTGTGTTGTGTGTGGTTCTGTGCATGATTGTGTGTGCAGTTGTGTGTGGCTGTGTGTGTGTGGTTGTGTGTGTGGTTGTGGTTGTATGTGTGGTTGTAGTTGTGTGTGGGTGCAGTTGTGGGTGTGGTTGTATGTGTGTGTGTGTGTGTGGATGTGTAGTTGGGTGTGGTTGGGTGTGCTTATGTGTGTGGTTGTGTGTGTGTGGTTATGTGTGTGTGGTTGTGTGTGTGTGTGGTTGTGCGTGGTTGTATGTGTGGTTGTGGTTGTGGGTGTGGTTGTGTGTGTGGTTGTGTGCATGTGGTTGTGTGTATGTGTGTGTGGTTGTATGTGTGTGTGGCTGTGTGTTTGGTTGTGTGTGTGGTTGTGTATGTGTGATTGTGTGTGTGTGGTTGCAGGTGTGGTTGTAGGTATGGTTGTGTGGTCGTGCGTGTGGTGGTATGTGTGGTTGTGGTTATGTGTGTGGTTGTGTGTGGTTGTGTGTGTGGTTGTGTGTGTGTGTGGTTGTGTGTGTATGGTTGTATGTGTGGTTGTGGTTGTATGTGTGTGGTTGTGTTTGTGTCTGTGGTTGTGGGTGCGGTGGTGGGTGAGGGTGTGCTTGTGGTTGTGTATGGGTACGGTTATGGGTACGGATGTGGTTGTGGGTGTGTGTATGTGTGGTTGGGTGTTGTTGTATGTGTGGTTGTGTGTGTGGTTGTGGCTGTGTGTGTGGTTGTGTGTATGAAGTTGTGCGTGTGGTTGTGTGTGTGTGGTTGTGTGTGTATGGGTGTGTGTGGGTGTGGTTGTGTGCGTGGTTGTGTGCATGGTTGTGTGTGGTTGTATGTGTGGTTGTGTGTGTGTGTGGTTATGGTTGTGTGTGTGGTTGTGTGTGTGGTTTGTGTATGTTGTTGTGTGTGTGTTTGTGGTTGTGTGTGTCTGGTTGTGTGGTTGTGGCTGTGTGTGTGGTTGTGTGTGCGTGGTTGTGTGTGTGTGGTTGTGTGTGTGGTTATGTGTGTGGTTGTGTGTGTGGTTGTGTGTGTGAGTGGATGTGGATGTGGTTGTGTGTGGTTGTGTGTGTGGTTGTGTGTGTGTGGTTGTTTGTGTGGTTGTGTGTGTGGTTGTGTGTGTGGTTGTGTGTGTAGTTGTGGTTGTGTGTGGGTGCGGTTGCGGCTGTGGGTGTGGTTGTGTGTGTGTGTGTGGTTGTGTGTGTGGTTGTGTGTGAGTGTGGTTGTGTGGGTGGTTGTGGTTATGTACATATGTGGTTGTGTGTATGTGTGTGGTTCTGTGTTTGGTGTTGTGTCTTGTGAGTGGTTGTGGCTATGTGTGTGGTTGTGTGTGCGTGGTTGTGTGTGTGGTTGTGTGTGTGGTTATGTGTGTGGTTGTGTGTGTGGTTGTGTGTGTGAGTGGCTGTGGATGTGGTTGGGTGTGGTTGTGTGTGTGGTTGTGTGTGTGTGTGGTTGTTTGTGTGGTTGTGTATGTGGTTGTGTGTGGTTGTGGCTGTGTGTGTGATTGTGTGTGTGGTTGTGTGTGTGTGTGGTTGTGTGTGTGGTTGTGTGTGTGTATGGTTGTGTGTGTGGTTGTGTGTGTGTGTGGTTGTGGTTGTGTGTGGTTGTATGTGTGGTTGTGTGTGTGTGGTTATTGTTGTGTGTGTGGTTGTGGTTGTATGGTTGTGTGTGTGGTTGTGTGTGTGTTTGGTTGTGTGTGTGGTTGTGTGTGGGGTTATGTGTGGTTGTGGTTGTGTGTGTCTGATTGTGTGGTTGTGTGTATGTGTGTAGTTGTGTGTGTGGTTGTGGGTATGGTTGTGTGTGGTTGGGTGTGAGTGGTTGTATGTGTGGTTGGGTGTGGTTGTGTGTTTGTTTGTGTGTGTGGTTGTGGCTATGTGCGTGTGTGGATATGTGTGTGTGGTTGTGTGTTTGGTGTTGTGTCTTGTGTGTGTGGTTGTGTGTGTGTTGTTGTGTGTGTTTGTGTGTGTGGTTGTGTGTGTGGTTGTGTGTGTGGTGTGTGTGGTTGGGTGTGTGTGGTTGTATGTGTGTGGTTTTGTGTGTGTGGTTGTGGGCATGGTTGTGCATGTGGTAGTGTGTGTGGTTGTGATTATGTGTGTGGTTGTGTGTGTGTTTGTGTATGGTTGTGTATGTCGGTGTGGTTGTGTGTGTGTGGTTGTGTGTGTGGTTGTGTGTGTGGTTGTGGTTGAGTGTGGTTGTGTGTGTGGTTGTGTATGTGTGTGTGGTTGTGTGTGTTGTGTGTGTGTTGTGTGTGGTTCTGTGCATGATTGTGTGTGTGCAGTTGTGTGTGGCTGTGTGTGTGTGGTTGTGTGTGTGGTTGTGGTTGTATGTGTGGTTGTAGTTGTGTGTGGATGCAGTTGTGGGTGTGGTTGTATGTGTGTGTGTGTGGATGTGTAGTTGGGTGTGGTTGGGTGTGCTTATGTGTGTGGTTGTGTGTGTGTGGTTATGTGTGTGTGGTTGTGTGTGTGTGTGGTTGTGCGTGGTTGTATGTGTGGTTGTGGTTGTGGGTGTGGTTGTGTGTGTGGTTGTGTGCATGTGGTTGTGTGTATGTGTGTGTGGTTGTATGTGTGTGTGGCTGTGTGTTTGGTTGTGTGTGTGGTTGTGTATGTGTGATTGTGTGATTGTGTGTGTGTGGTTGCAGGTGTGGTTGTAGGTATGGTTGTGTGGTCGTGCGTGTGGTGGTATGTGTGGTTGTGGTTATGTGTGTGGTTGTGTGTGGTTGTGTGTGTGGTTGTGTGTGTGTGTGTGGTTGTGTGTGTATGGTTGTATGTGTGGTTGTGGTTGTATGTGTGTGGTTGTGTTTGTGTCTGTGGTTGTGGGTGCGGTGGTGGGTGAGGGTGTGCTTGTGGTTGTGTATGGGTACGGTTATGGGTACGGATGTGGTTGTGGGTGTGTGTATGTGTGGTTGGGTGTGGTTGTATGTGTGGTTGTGTGTGTGGTTGTGGCTGTGTGTGTGGTTGTGTGTATGAAGTTGTGCGTGTGGTTGTGTGTGTGTGGTTGTGTGTGTATGGGTGTGTGTGGGTGTGGTTGTGTGCGTGGTTGTGTGCATGGTTGTGTGTGGTTGTATGTGTGGTTGTGTGTGTGTGTGGTTATGGTTGTGTGTGTGGTTGTGTGTGTGGTTTGTGTATGTTGTTGTGTGTGTGTTTGTGGTTGTGTGTGTCTGGTTGTGTGGTTGTGGCTGTGTGTATGGTTGTGTGTGCGTGGTTGTGTGTGTGTGGTTGTGTGTGTGGTTATGTGTGTGGTTGTGTGTGTGGTTGTGTGTGTGAGTGGATGTGGATGTGGTTGTGTGTGGTTGTGTGTGTGGTTGTGTGTGTGTGGTTGTGTGTGTGGTTATGTGTGTGGTTGTGTGTGTGGTTGTGTGTGTGAGTGGATGTGGATGTGGTTGTGTGTGGTTGTGTGTGTGGTTGTGTGTGTGTGGTTGTTTGTGTGGTTGTGTGTGTGGTTGTGTGTGTGGTTGTGTGTGTAGTTGTGGTTGTGCGTGGGTGCGGTTGCGGCTGTGGGTGTGGTTGTGTGTGTGTGTGTGGTTGTGTGTGTGGTTGTGTGTGAGTGTGGTTGTGTGGGTGGTTGTGGTTATGTACATATGTGGTTGTGTGTATGTGTGTGGTTCTGTGTTTGGTGTTGTGTCTTGTGAGTGGTTGTGGCTATGTGTGTGGTTGTGTGTGCATGGTTGTGTGTGTGGTTGTGTGTGTGGTTATGTGTGTGGTTGTGTGTGTGGTTGTGTGTGTGAGTGGCTGTGGATGTGGTTGGGTGTGGTTGTGTGTGTGGTTGTGTGTGTGTGGTTGTTTGTGTGGTTGTGTATGTGGTTGTGTGTGGTTGTGGCTGTGTGTGTGATTGTGTGTGTGGTTGTGTGTGTGTGTGGTTGTGTGTGTGGTTGTGTGTGTGTATGGTTGTGTGTGTGGTTGTGTGTGTGTGTGGTTGTGGTTGTGTGTGGTTGTATGTGTGGTTGTGTGTGTGTGGTTATTGTTGTGTGTGTGGTTGTGGTTGTATGGTTGTGTGTGTGGTTGTGTGTGTGTTTGGTTGTGTGTGTGGTTGTGTGTGGGGTTATGTGTGGTTGTGGTTGTGTGTGTCTGATTGTGTGGTTGTGTGTATGTGTGTAGTTGTGTGTGTGGTTGTGGGTATGGTTGTGTGTGGTTGGGTGTGAGTGGTTGTATGTGTGGTTGGGTGTGGTTGTGTGTTTGTTTGTGTGTGTGGTTGTGGCTATGTGCGTGTGTGGATATGTGTGTGTGGTTGTGTGTTTGGTGTTGTGTCTTGTGTGTGTGGTTGTGTGTGTGTTGTTGTGTGTGTTTGTGTGTGTGGTTGTGTGTGTGGTGTGTGTGTGTGGTTGGGTGTGTGTGGTTGTATGTGTGTGGTTTTGTGTGTGTGGTTGTGGGCATGGTTGTGCATGTGGTAGTGTGTGTGGTTGTGGTTATGTGTGTGGTTGTGTGTGTGTTTGTGTATGGTTGTGTATGTCGGTGTGGTTGTGTGTGTGTGATTGTGTGTGTGGTTGTGGCTGTGTGTGTACGGTTGGTTGTGTGTGTGTGTGTGTATGATTGTGTGTGTGGTTGTGTGTGTGGAAATGTGTGTGGTTGTGGTTATGTATGTGGTTGTGTGTGTGTTGTTGTGTGTGTGTGGTTGTGTGTGTGGTTGTGTGTGTGGTTGTGTGTGTGGTTGAGGTTGTGTGTGTCTGTGGTTGCGTGTGGTTGTGCTTGTGTGTGTGGTTGTGTGTGTGTCTGTGGTTGTGTGTGGTTGTGCTTGTGTGTGTGGTTGTGTGTGGTTGTGGCTGTGTGTGTGATTGTGTGTGTGGTTGTGTGTGTGTGTGGTTGTGTGTGTGGTTGTGTGTGTGTATGGTTGTGTGTGTGGTTGTGTGTGTGTGTGTGGTTGTGGTTGTGTGTGGTTGTATGTGTGGTTGTGTGTGTGTGGTTATTGTTGTGTGTGTGGTTGTGGTTGTATGGTTGTGTGTGTGGTTGTGTGTGTGTTTGGTTGTGTGTGTGGTTGTGTGTGGGGTTATGTGTGGTTGTGGTTGTGTGTGTCTGATTGTGTGGTTGTGTGTATGTGTGTAGTTGTGTGTGTGGTTGTGGGTATGGTTGTGTGTGGTTGGGTGTGAGTGGTTGTATGTGTGGTTGGGTGTGGTTGTGTGTTTGTTTGTGTGTGTGGTTGTGGCTATGTGCGTGTGTGGATATGTGTGTGTGGTTGTGTGTTTGGTGTTGTGTCTTGTGTGTGTGGTTGTGTGTGTGTTGTTGTGTGTGTTTGTGTGTGTGGTTGTGTGTGTGGTTGTGTGTGTGGTGTGTGTGGTTGGGTGTGTGTGGTTGTATGTGTGTGGTTTTGTGTGTGTGGTTGTGGGCATGGTTGTGCATGTGGTAGTGTGTGTGGTTGTGGTTATGTGTGTGGTTGTGTGTGTGTTTGTGTATGGTTGTGTATGTCGGTGTGGTTGTGTGTGTGTGGTTGTGTGTGTGGTTGTGTGTGTGGTTGTGGTTGAGTGTGGTTGTGTGTGTGGTTGTGTATGTGTGTGTGGTTGTGTGTGTTGTGTGTGTGTTGTGTGTGGTTCTGTGCATGATTGTGTGTGTGCAGTTGTGTGTGGCTGTGTGTGTGTGGTTGTGTGTGTGGTTGTATGTGTGGTTGTAGTTGTGTGTGGGTGTAGTTGTGGGTGTGGTTGTATGTGTGTGTGTGTGTGTGGATGTGTAGTTGGGTGTGGTTGGGTGTGCTTATGTGTGTGGTTGTGTGTGTGTGGTTATGTGTGTGTGGTTTTGTGTGTGTGTGGTTGTGCGTGGTTGTATGTGTGGTTGTGGTTGTGGGTGTGGTTGTGTGTGTGGTTGTGTGCATGTGGTTGTGTGTATGTGTGTGTGGTTGTATGTGTGTGTGGCTGTGTGTTTGGTTGTGTGTGTGGTTGTGTATGTGTGATTGTGTGTGTGTGGTTGCAGGTGTGGTTGTAGGTATGGTTGTGTGGTCGTGCGTGTGGTGGTATGTGTGGTTGTGGTTATGTGTGTGGTTGTGTGTGGTTGTGTGTGTGGTTGTGTGTGTGTGTGGTTGTGTGTGTATGGTTGTATGTGTGGTTGTGGTTGTATGTGTGTGGTTGTGTTTGTGTCTGTGGTTGTGGGTGCGGTGGTGGGTGAGGGTGTGCTTGTGGTTGTGTATGGGTACGGTTATGGGTACGGATGTGGTTGTGGGTGTGTGTATGTGTGGTTGGGTGTGGTTGTATGTGTGGTTGTGTGTGTGGTTGTGGCTGTGTGTGTGGTTGTGTGTATGAAGTTGTGCGTGTGGTTGTGTGTGTGTGGTTGTGTGTGTATGGGTGTGTGTGGGTGTGGTTGTGTGCGTGGTTGTGTGCATGGTTGTGTGTGGTTGTATGTGTGGTTGTGTGTGTGTGTGGTTATGGTTGTGTGTGTGGTTGTGTGTGTGGTTTGTGTATGTTGTTGTGTGTGTGTTTGTGGTTGTGTGTGTCTGGTTGTGTGGTTGTGGCTGTGTGTATGGTTGTGTGTGTGTGGTTGTGTGTGTGTGGTTGTGTGTGTGGTTATGTGTGTGGTTGTGTGTGTGGTTGTGTGTGTGAGTGGATGTGGATGTGGTTGTGTGTGGTTGTGTGTGTGGTTGTGTGTGTGTGGTTGTTTGTGTGGTTGTGTGTGTGGTTGTGTGTGTGGTTGTGTGTGTAGTTGTGGTTGTGCGTGGGTGCGGTTGCGGCTGTGGGTGTGGTTGTGTGTGTGTGTGTGGTTGTGTGTGTGGTTGTGTGTGAGTGTGGTTGTGTGGGTGGTTGTGGTTATGTACATATGTGGTTGTGTGTATGTGTGTGGTTCTGTGTTTGGTGTTGTGTCTTGTGAGTGGTTGTGGCTATGTGTGTGGTTGTGTGTGCATGGTTGTGTGTGTGGTTGTGTGTGTGGTTATGTGTGTGGTTGTGTGTGTGGTTGTGTGTGTGAGTGGCTGTGGATGTGGTTGGGTGTGGTTGTGTGTGTGGTTGTGTGTGTGTGTGGTTGTTTGTGTGGTTGTGTATGTGGTTGTGTGTGGTTGTGGCTGTGTGTGTGATTGTGTGTGTGGTTGTGTGTGTGTGGTTGTGTGTGTGGTTGTGTGTGTGTATGGTTGTGTGTGTGGTTGTGTGTGTGTGTGGTTGTGGTTGTGTGTGGTTGTATGTGTGGTTGTGTGTGTGTGGTTATTGTTGTGTGTGTGGTTGTGGTTGTATGGTTGTGTGTGTGGTTGTGTGTGTGTTTGGTTGTGTGTGTGGTTGTGTGTGGGGTTATGTGTGGTTGTGGTTGTGTGTGTCTGATTGTGTGGTTGTGTGTATGTGTGTAGTTGTGTGTGTGGTTGTGGGTATGGTTGTGTGTGGTTGGGTGTGAGTGGTTGTATGTGTGGTTGGGTGTGGTTGTGTGTTTGTTTGTGTGTGTGGTTGTGGCTATGTGCGTGTGTGGATATGTGTGTGTGGTTGTGTGTTTGGTGTTGTGTCTTGTGTGTGTGGTTGTGTGTGTGTTGTTGTGTGTGTTTGTGTGTGTGGTTGTGTGTGTGGTTGTGTGTGTGGTGTGTGTGTGTGGTTGGGTGTGTGTGGTTGTATGTGTGTGGTTTTGTGTGTGTGGTTGTGGGCATGGTTGTGCATGTGGTAGTGTGTGTGGTTGTGGTTATGTGTGTGGTTGTGTGTGTGTTTGTGTATGGTTGTGTATGTCGGTGTGGTTGTGTGTGTGTGATTGTGTGTGTGGTTGTGGCTGTGTGTGTACGGTTGGTTGTGTGTGTGTGTGTGTATGATTGTGTGTGTGGTTGTGTGTGTGGAAATGTGTGTGGTTGTGGTTATGTGTGTGGTTGTGTGTGTGTTGTTGTGTGTGTGTGGTTGTGTGTGTGGTTGTGTGTGTGGTTGTGTGTGTGGTTGAGGTTGTGTGTGTCTGTGGTTGTGTGTGGTTGTGCTTGTGTGTGTGGTTGTGTGTGTGTGTGTGTGGTTGTGTGTGGGTGTGATTGTGGGTATGGTTCTAAGGGTGTGGTTGTGTTTGTGGTTGTGTGTGATTGTGTGTGTGGTTATATGTGTGGTTGTGTGGTTGTGTGTGTGTGTGGTTGTGTGTGTGATTGTGAGTGGTTGTGTGTGTGGTTGTGTGTGTGTGGTTGTGTGTGTGGTTATGTGTGTTTGTGTGTGTGTGGTTGTGTGAGTGGTTGTGTGTGTTTGTGTGTGTGGTAGTGTGTGTGTGGTTGTGTGTGTGGTGTGTGTGTGGTTGTGTGTGGTTGTGTGTATATGTGGTTTTGTGTGTATGGTTGTGGCTGTGGTTGTGGCTGTGGTTGTGTGGTTGTGTGTGTGGTGGTGTGTGTGGTTGTGGTTATGTGTGTGGTTGTGTATGGGGTTATGTGTCTGGTTGTGTATGTGTGTTTGTGTGTGGTTGTGTGTGTGTGTGGTTGTGTGTGTGGTTGTGTGTGTGTATGGTTGTATTTGTGGTTGTGGTTGTGTGTGTGGTTGTGTGTGTGTGTGTGTGTGGTTGTGGGTGCGGTTGTAGGTGAGGGTGTGGTTGTGTGTGGGTGCGGTTGTGGGTACAGGTGTGGTTGTGCGTGTGTGTGTATGTGTGGTTGGGTGTGGTTGTGTATGTGGTTGTGTGTGTGTGTGGTTGTGGCTGTATGTGTGTGGTTGTGCGTGTGATTGTGTGTGTGCGTGTGGTTGTGTGTGAGGTTGTGTGCATGGTTGTGTGTGGTTGTGTGTGTGGTTGTGTGTGTGGTTATGGTTGTGTGTGTGGTTGTGTGTGTGTGGTTGTGTGTGTTTGGTTATGTGTGGTTATGTGTGGTTGTGGTTGTGTGTGTCTGGTTGTGTGGTTGTGTATATGTGTGTAGTTGTGTGTGTGGTTGTGTGTGGTTGTGTGTGTGGTTGTGTGTGGTTGTGTGGATGTGGTTGTGTGTGTGGTTGGGTGCGGTTGTGTGGTTGTGTGTGGTTGTGGTTGTGTGTGGTTGTGTGTGTGGCTGTGTGGTTGAGTGTTTGTGTGAGGTTGTGTGCATGGTTGTATGTGGGGTTGTGTGTGTGTGGATATGGCTGTGTGTGGTTGTATATGTGGTTGTGTATGTGTGCTTGTGTGTGTGCTTGTGTGTGTGTGTGTTTAGTTGTGTGTGTGGTTGTGTGTGTGGTTATGTGTGGTTGTAGTTGTGTGTGTCTGGTTGTGTGGTTGTGTGTAGTTGTGTGTGTGGTTGTTGGTATGGTTGTGTGTGGTTGTGTGTGTGTGGTTGTGTGTGTGGTTGTATGGGTATATTTGGGTGTGGTTGTGTGTGTGGTTGTGGTTGTGTGTGGTTGTGTGTGTGGATGTGTGGTTGAGTGTTTGTGTGTGGTTGTGTGTGTGATTGTGTGTGGTTGTATGTGTGGTTGTGTGTGTGTGTGATTCTGGTTGTGTGTGGTTGTGTGGGTGTGGTTGTGTGTGTGGTTGGGTGTGGTTGTGTGGCGGTGTGTGGGGTTGTGGTTATATGTGGTTGTGTGTGTGGCTGTGTGGTTGAGTGTTTGTGTGTGGTTGTATGTGTGATTGTGTGTGGTTGTATGTGTGGTTGTGTGCATGTGTGGTTGTGTGTGTGTTTGAGTGTGTGTGTGGTTGTGTGTGTGTGGTTGTTTTTGTGGTTGTGTGTGTGTGGTTGTGTGTGTGGTTGTGTGTGTTTGTGTGTGTGGTTGTGTGTGTGGTTATGGTTGTGTGCATGTGTGGTTGTGAGTGTGAGTGGTTGTGGGTGTGGTTGGGTGTGGTTGTGTGTGTGTGGTTGTTTGTGTGGTTGTGTGTGTGTGGTTGTGTGTGTGGTTGTGTGTGTGGTGTGTGTGTGGTTGGGTATGGTTGTGTATGTGTGGTTTTGTGTGTGTGGTTATGGGTGTGGTTGTGGCTGTGGTTGTGTGTTTGTGTGTGTGGCTGTGTGGTTGGGTGTTAGTGTGTGGTTGTATGTGTGGTTGTGTGCATGTCTGGTTGTGCATGTGTTTGAGTGTGCGTGTGGTTGTGTGTGTGTGGTTGTGTGTGTATGGGTGTGTGTGGGTGCGGTTGTGTGCGTGGTTGTGTGCATGGTTGTGTGTGGTTGTATGTGTGGTTGTGTGTGTGTGTGGTTATGGTTGTGTATTTGGTTTGTGTATGTTGTGTGTGTGTTTGTGGTTGTGTGTGTCTGGTTGTATGGTTGTGGCTGTGTGTGTGGTTGTGTGTGCGTGGTTGTGTGTGTGTGTGGTTGTGTGTGTGGTTATGTGTGTGGTTGTGTGTGTGAGTGGATGTGGATGTGGTTGGGTGTGGTTGTGTGTGTGGTTGTGTTTGTGTGGTTGTTTGTGTGGTTGTGTGTGTGGTTGTGTGTGTGGTTGTGTGTGTAGTTGTGGTTGTGCGTGGGTGCGGTTGCAGCTGGGGTGTGGTTGTGTGTGTGTGGTTGTGTGTGTGGTTGTGTGTGTGTGGTTGTGTGCGTGGTTGTGGTTATGTACATATGTGGTTGTGTGTATGTGTGTGGTTCTGTTTTTGGTGTTGTGTCTTGTGAGTGTGGTTGTGGCTGTGTGTGTGGTTGTGTGTGTGTGGTTGTGTGTGTGTGGTTGTGTGTGGTTATGTGTGTGGTTGTGTGTGTGGTTGTGTGTGTGAGTGGCTGTGGATGTGGTTGGGTGTGGTTGTGTGTGTGGTTGTGTGTGTGTGGTTGTTTGTGTGGTTGTGTATGTGGTTGTGTGTGGTTGTGGCTGTGTGTGTGATTGTGTGTGTGTGGTTGTGTGTGTGTGGTTGTGTGTGTGGTTGTGTGTGTGTGTGGTTGTGGTTGTGTGTGGTTGTATATGTGGTTGTGTGTGTGTGGTTATTGTTGTGTGTGTGGTTGTGTGTGTATGGTTGTGTGTGTGGTTGTGTGTGTGTTTGGTTGTATGTGTGATTGTGTGTGTGGTTATGTGTGGTTGTGGTTGTGTGTGTCTGATTGTGTGGTTGTGTGTATGTGTGTAGTTGTGTGTGTGGTTGTCGGTATGGTTGTGTGTGGTTGGGTGTGAGTGGTTGTATGTGTGGTTGGGTGTGGTTGTGTGTTTGTTTGTGTGTGTGGTTGTGGCTATGTGCGTGTGTGGATATGTGTGTGTGGTTGTGTGTTTCGTGTTGTGTCTTGTGTGTGTGGTTGTGTGTGTGGTTGTGGTTGTGTGTGTGAGTGGTTGTGGATGTGGTTGGCTGTGATTGTGTGTGTGGTTGTGTGTGTGTTGTTGTGTGTGTTTGTGTGTGTGGTTGTGTGTGTGGTTGTGTGTGTGGTGTGTGTGTGTGGTTGGGTGTGTGTGGTTGTATGTGTTTGGTTTTGTGTGTGTGGTTGTGGGCATGGTTGTGCATGTGGTAGTGTGTGTGGTTGTGGGCATGTGTGTGGTTGTGTGTGTGTTTGTGTATGGTTGTGTATGTCGGTGTGGTTGTGTGTGTGTGGTTGTTTGTGTGGTTGTGTGTGTGGTTGTGTGTGTGGTTGTGTGTGTAGTTTTGGTTGTGCGTGGGTGCGGTTGCAGCTGGGGTGTGGTTGTGTGTTTGTGTGTATGTGTGGTTGTGTGTGTGGTTGTGTGTGAGTGTGGTTGTGTGTGTGGTTGTGGTTATGTACATATGTGGTTGTGTGTATGTGTGTGGTTCTGTGTTTGGTGTTGTGTCTTGTGAGTGTGGTTGTGGCTGTGTGTGTGGTTGTGTGTGTGTGGTTGTGTGTGTATGGTTGTGTGTGTGGTTATGTGTGTGGTTGTGTGTGTGGTTGTGTGTGTGAGTGGCTGTGGATGTGGTTGGGTGTGGATGTGTGTGTGGTTGTGTGTGTGTGGTTGTTTGTGTGGTTGTGTATGTGGTTGTGTGTGGTTGTGGCTGTGTGTGTGATTGTGTGTGTGTGATTGTGTGTGTGTGGTTGTGTGTGTAGTTGTGTGTGTGTATGGTTGTGTGTGTGGTTATGTGTGTGTGGTTGTGGTTGTGTGTGGATGTATATGTGGTTGTGTGTGTGTGGTTATTGTTGTGTGTGTGGTTGTGTGTATATGGTTGTGTGTGTGGTTGTGTGTGTGTTTGGTTGTGTGTGTGGTTGTGTGTGTGGTTATGTGTGGTTGTGGTTGTGTGTGTCTGATTGTGTGGTTGTGTGTATGTGTGTAGTTGTGTGTGTGGTTGTGGGTATGGTTGTGTGTGGTTGGGTGTGAGTGGTTGTATGTGTGGTTGGGTGTGGTTGTGTGTTTGTTTGTGTGTGTGGTTGTGGCTACGTGCGTGTGTGGATATGTGTGTGTGGTTGTGTGTTTGGTGTTGTGTCTTGTGTGTGTGGTTGTGTGTGTGGTTGTGGTTGTTTGTGTGAGTGGTTGTGGATGTGGTTGGCTGTGATTGTGTGTGTGGTTGTGTGTGTGTTGTTGTGTGTGTTTGTGTGTGTGGTTGTGTGTGTGGTTGTGTGTGTGGTGTGTGTGTGGTTGGGTGTGTGTGGTTGTATGTGTGTGGTTTTGTGTATGTGGTTGTGGGCATGGTTGTGCATGTGGTAGTGTGTGTGGTTGTGGGCATGTGTGTGGTTGTGTGTGTGTTTGTGTATGGTTGTGTATGTCGGTGTGGTTGTGTGTGTGATTGTGTGTGTGGTTGTGGCTGTGTGTGTACGGTTGTGTGTGTGTGGTTGTGTGTGTGGTTGTGTGTGTGGTTATGTGTGTGGTTGTGGTTGTGTGTGTGATTGTGTATGAGTGGTTGTGGGTGTGGTTGGGTGTGGTTGTGTGTGTGGTTGTGCGTGTGTGGTTGTTTGGGTGTGTGTGGTTGTGTGTGTGGTTGTGTGTGGTTATAAGTGTGGTTATGTGTGTGTGTGGTTGTGTGTGGTGTGTGTGGTTGTGTGTGGTTGTGTGTGTGTGGTTTTGTGTGTGTGGTTGTGGGTGTGGTTGTGCATGTGGTGGTGTGTGTGGTTGTGGTTATGTGTGTGGCTATGTGTGGGGTTGTGTGTGTGGTTGTGTGCGTGTGTTTGCATGTGGTTGTGTGTGTGGTTGTGTGTGTGGTTGTGTGTGTATATGGTTGTATGTGTGGTTGTGGTTGTATGTTTGTGGTTGTGGTTGTGTCTGTGGTTGTGGGTGCAGTTGTGGGTGAGGGTGTGTTTGTGGTTGTGTGTGGGTGCGGTTGTGGGTACGGATATGGTTGATGGTGTGTGTATGTGTGGTTGGGTGTGGTTGGTTTTGTGTGTGTGGTTGTGGGCATGGTTGTGCATGTGGTAGTGTGTGTGGTTGTGGGCATGTGTGTGGTTGTGTGTGTGTTTGTGTATGGTTGTGTATGTCGGTGTGGTTGTGTGTGTGTGGTTGTTTGTGTGGTTGTGTGTGTGGTTGTGTGTGTGGTTGTGTGTGTAGTTGTGGTTGTGCGTGGGTGCGGTTGCAGCTGGGGTGTGGTTGTGTGTTTGTGTGTATGTGTGGTTGTGTGTGTGGTTGTGTGTGAGTGTGGTTGTGTGTGTGGTTGTGGTTATGTACATATGTGGTTGTGTGTATGTGTGTGGTTCTGTGTTTGGTGTTGTGTCTTGTGAGTGTGGTTGTGGCTGTGTGTGTGGTTGTGTGTGTGTGTGGTTGTGTGTGTGTGGTTGTGTGTGTGGTTATGTGTGTGGTTGTGTGTGTGGTTGTGTGTGTGAGTGGCTGTGGATGTGGTTGGGTGTGGTTGTGTGTGTCGTTGTGTGTGTGTGGTTGTTTGTGTGGTTGTGTATGTGGTTGTGTGTGGTTGTGGCTGTGTGTGTGATTGTGTGTGTGTGATTGTGTGTGTGTGGTTGTGTGTGTGGTTGTGTGTGTGTATGGTTGTGTGTGTGGTTATGTGTGTGTGGTTGTGGTTGTGTGTGGATGTATATGTGGTTGTGTGTGTGTGGTTATTGTTGTGTGTGTGGTTGTGTGTATATGGTTGTGTGTGTGGTTGTGTGTGTGTTTGGTTGTGTGTGTGTTTGGTTGTGTGTGTGGTTGTGTGTGTGGTTATGTGTGGTTGTGGTTGTGTGTGTCTGATTGTGTGGTTGTGTGTATGTGTGAAGTTGTGTGTGTGGTTGTGGGTATGGTTGTGTGTGGTTGGGTGTGAGTGGTTGTATGTGTGGTTGGGTGTGGTTGTGTGTTTGTTTGTGTGTGTGGTTGTGGCTACGTGCGTGTGTGGATAGGTGTGTGTGGTTGTGTGTTTGGTGTTGTGTCTTGTGTGTGTGGTTGTGTGTGTGGTTGTGGTTGTTTGTGTGAGTGGTTGTGGATGTGGTTGGCTGTGATTGTGTGTGTGGTTGTGTGTGTGTTGTTGTATGTGTTTGTGTGTGTGGTTGTGTGTTTGGTTGTGTGTGTGGTGTGTGTGTGGTTGGGTGTGTGTGGTTGTATGTGTGTGGTTTTGTGTATGTGGTTGTGGGCATGGTTGTGCATGTGGTAGTGTGTGTGGTTGTGGGCATGTGTGTGGTTGTGTGTGTGTTTGTGTATGGTTGTGTATGTCGGTGTGGTTGTGTGTGTGTGATTGTGTGTGTGGTTGTGGTTGTGTGTGTACGGTTGTGTGTGTGTGGTTGTGTGTGTGTGGTTGTGTGTGTGGTTTTGTGTGTGGTTGTGGTTGTGTGTGTGATTGTGTGTGAGTGGTTGTGGGTGTGGTTGGGTGTGGTTGTGTGTGTGGTTGTGCGTGTGTGGTTGTTTGTGTGGGTGTGTGTGGTTGTGTGTGTGGTTGTGTGTGGTTATAAGTGTGGTTATGTGTGTGTGTGGTTGTGTGTGGTGTGTGTGGTTGTGTGTGGTTGTGTGTGTGTGGTTTTGTGTGTGTGGTTGTGGGTGTGGTTGTGCATGTGGTGGTGTGTGTGGTTGTGGTTATGTGTGTGGCTATGTGTGGGGTTGTGTGTGTGGTTGTGTGCGTGTGTTTGCATGTGGTTGTGTGTGTGGTTGTGTGTGTGGTTGTGTGTGTATATGGTTGTATGTGTGGTTGTGGTTGTATGTTTGTGGTTGGGGTTGTGTCTGTGGTTGTGGGTGCAGTTGTGGGTGAGGGTGTGTTTGTGGTTGTGTGTGGGTGCGGTTGTGGGTACGGATGTAGTTGATGGTGTGTGTATGTGTGGTTGGGTGTGGTTGTATGTGTGGTTGTGTGTGTGGTTGTGTGTGTGGGTGTGTGGGTGTGGTTGTGTGTGTGGTTGTGTATGTGGTTATGTGTGTGGTTGTGGTTGTGTGTGTGATTGTGTGTGAGTGGTTGTGGGTGTGGTTGGGTGTGGTTGTGTGTGTGGTTGTGCATGTGTGGTTGTTTGTGTGGGTGTGTGTGGTTGTGTGTGTGGTTGTGTGTGGTTATAAGTGTGGTTATGTGTGTGTATGGTTGTGTGTGGTGTGTGTGGTTGTGTGTGGTTGTGTGTGTGTGGTTTTGTGTGTGTGGTTGTGGGTGTGGTTATGCATGTGGTGGTGTGTGTGGTTGTGGTTATGTGTGTGGCTATGTGTGGGATTGTGTGTGTGGTTGTGTGTGTGTGTTTGCATGTGGTTGTGTGTGTGGGTGTGTGTGTATATGGTTGTATGTGTGGTTGTGGTTGTATGTTTGTGGTTGTGGTTGTGTCTGTGGTTGTGGGTGCAGTTGTGGGTGAGGGTGTGTTTGTGGTTGTGTGTGGGTGCGGTTGTGGGTACGGATATGGTTGATGGTGTGTGTATGTGTGGTTGGGTGTGGTTGTATGTGTGGTTGTGTGTGTGGTTGTGGCTATGTGTGTGGTTGTATGTGGTTGTGTGTGTGGTTGTGTGTGTGTGGTTGTGTGTGTGGTTGTGTGTGTGTGTGGTGGTGTGCATGGTTGTGTGCATGGTTGTGCGTGGTTGTATGTGTGGTTGTGTGTGTGTGTGTGTGCGGTTATTGTTGTGTATGTGGTTGTGTTTGTGGTTGTGTTTGTGTGTGGTTATGTGTGTGGTTGTGGTTGTGTGTGTCTGGTTGTGTGATTGTGTGTGTGTGTGGTTGTGGGTGTGGTTGTGTGGTTGTGTGTGGTTGTGTGTGTGGTTGAGTGTGTGTAATTGTGTGTGTGGTTGTGTGTGTGGTTGGGTGTGGTTGTATGTATGGTTGTGTGTGTGTGGTTGTGTTTGGTTGTGTGTGTGGCTGCGTGGTTGAGTGTGTGTGTGTAGTTGTGTGTTTGGTTGTGTGTGGTTGTGTGTGTGTGGTTGTGTGTGTGGTTGTGGTTGAGTGTGGTTGTATGTGTGGTTGTGTATATGTGTGTGGTTGTGTGTGTTGTGTGTGTGCTGTGTGTGGTTTTGTGCGTGATTGTGTGTGTGCAGTTGTGTGTGGTTGTGTGTGTGTGGTTGTGTGTATAGATGTGTGTGGTTGTGTGTGTGGTTGTGTGTGTGGTTGTGGTTGTATGTGTGGTTGTAGTTGTGTGTGGGTGCATTTGTGGGTGCGGTTGTATGTGTGTGTGTGTGTGGATGTGTAGTTGGGTGTGGTTGGGTGTGCTTGTGTGTGTGGTTGTGTGTGTGTGTGTGGTTGTGTGTGGTTGTATGTGTGGTTGTGGTTGTGTGTGTGGTTGTGTGTGTGGTTGTGTGCATGTGGTTGTGTGTATGTGTGTGTGGTTGTATGTGTGTGTGGCTGTGTGTTTGGTTGTGTGTGGTTGTGTATGTGTGGTTGTGTGTGTGCATGGTTGTGGGTGTGGTTGTGTGTGGTTGTGGTTGCGTGTGTGTGGTTGTGTGTGTGGTTGTATGTGTGGTTGTGTGTGTGGTGTGTGTGGTTGTGTGTGTGATTGTGTGTGTGTGTTTGCAGGTGTGGTTGTGGGTATGATTGTGTGGTCGTGCGTGTGGTGGTATGTGTGGTTGTGGTTATGTGTGTGGTTGTGTGTGGTTGTGTGTGTGGTTGTGTGTGTGTGTGGTTGTGTGTGTATGGTTGTATGTGTGGTTGTGGTTGTATGTGTGTGGTTGTGTTTGTGTCTGTGGCTGTGGGTAAGGTGGTGGGTGAGGGTGTGCTTGTGGTTGTATATGGGTACGGTTGTGGGTACGGATGTGGTTGTGGGTGTGTGTATGTGTGGTTGGGTGTGGTTGTATGTGTGGTTGTGTGTGTGGTTGTGGCTGTATGTGGTTGTGTGTGTGAAGTTGTGCATGTGGTTGTGTGTGTGTGGTTGTGTTTATGGGCATGTGTGGGTGCGGTTGTGTGCGTGGTTGTGTGCATGGTTGTGTGTGGTTGTATGTGTGGTTGTGTGTGTGTGTGGTTATGGTTGTGTGTGTGGTTGTGTGTGTGGTTTGTGTATGTTGTTGTGTGTGTTTGTGGTTGTGTGTGTCTGGTTGTGTGGTTGTGGCTGTGTGTGTGGTTGTGTGTGGTTGTATGTGTGGTTGTGTGTGTGTGGTTATTGTTGTGTGTGTGGTTGTGTGTGTATGGTTGTGTGTGTGGTTGTGTGTGTGTTTGGTTGTGTGTGTGGTTATGTGTGGTTGTGGTTGTGTGTGTCTGATTGTGTGGTTGTGTGTATGTGTGTAGTTGTGTGTGTGGTTGTGGGTATGGTTGTGTGTGGTTGGGTGTGAGTGGTTGTATGTGTGGTTGGGTGTGGTTGTGTGTTTGTTTGTGTGTGTGTGGTTGTGGTTGTGTGTGTGGTTGTGTGGTTGGGAGGTGTTGTGTGTGTGTGTGTGGTTGTGTGTGTGGTTGTGTGTGTGGTTGTGTGTTTGGTTGTGTGTGTGTGTGAGTGGTTGTGGTTGTGGTTGTGTGTGTGGTTGTTGGTGTGGTTGTGTGGTTGGATGTGGTTGTGGTTGTGTATGGTTGTATGTGTGGTTGTGTGTGTGGTTGTGTGTGTGGGTGTGTGGGTGTGGTTGTGTGTGTGGTTGTGTATGTGGTTGAGTGTGTGGTTGTGTGTGTGTGGTTGTGTGTGTGGTTGTGGTTGGTGTTGTGTGTCATTGTGTGTGTGGTATTGTGTGTGGTTGTGTGTGTGGTTGTTTGTATGGTTGTGTGTGTGTGTGGTTGTGTGTGTGGTTATGTGTGTAGTTGTGGTTGTGTGTGTGGTTGTGTGTGTGTGATTGTGTGTGTGATTGTGTGTGTGTGTGTGGTTGAGTGTGAGGTTGTGTGCATATTTGTGTGTGGTTGTATGTGTGGTCATGTGTGTGTGGTTATTGTTGTGTGTATGGTTGTGTGTGTGATTGTGTGTGTGTTTGGTTGAGTGTGTGGTTGTGTGTGTGGTTATGTGTGGTTGTGGTTGTGTGTGTCTGATTGTGTGGTTGTGTGTATGTGTGTACTTGTGTTTGTGGTTGTGGGTATGGTTGTGTGTGTGTGGTTGTGTGTGGTTGTGTGTGTGGTTGTGTGTGTGGCTGTGTGGTTAAGTGTTTGTGTGTGGTTGTGTGTGATTGTATGTGTGGTTGTGTGTGTGGTTATGGTTGTGTGTGGTTGTGTGTAAGGTTGTATGTAAGGTTGTGTGGTTGTGTGTGTGGTTGGGTGTGGTTGTGCGTGTGGTTGTGTGTATGGCTGTGTGTGTATGGTTGTATATGTGGTTGTGGTTTTATGTGTGTGTGGTTGTGGTTGTGTGTGGGTGTGGTTGTGGGTGCGGTTGTAGGTGAGGGCGTGGTTGTGTGTGGGTGAGGTTGTGGGTACAGGTGTGGTTGTGGGTGTGTGTATGTGTGGTTGGGTGTGGTGGGTATATGGTTGTGTGTGGTTGTGGCTGTGTGTGTGTGAATATATGTGTGTGGTTGTGTGTGTGTGGTTTTGTGTGTGGTTGTGTGTGTGTGGTTGTGTGTGGTTGTGTGTGTGTGGTTGTGTGTGCATGTGATTGTGGGTGTTGCTGTGTGGGTGTGGTTGTGTGTGTGGGTGTGTGTATGGTTGTGTGTGTGTGTGTGTGGTTGTATGTGTGTGGTTGTGTGTGCAGTTGCATTGTGTTTGTGTGTGTGGTTGTGGTTGTGCGTGGGTGCAGGTGTGGCTGTGGGTGTGGTTGTAGGTGTGTGTGTGATGTGTGGCTGTGTGTGGTTGTATGTGTGTTTGTGTGTGTGGTTGTGTGAGTGGTTGTGTGAGTGGTTGTGTGTGTGGTTGTGTGTGTGTATGGTTGTGTGTGCGGTTGTGTGTGTGGTTGTATGTGTGGTTGTGTGTATGGTTGTATGTGTGGTTATGTGTGTGGTTATGGTTGTGTGTGTGGTTGTGAATGTGTGTGTGTGGTTGTGGTTGTGTGTGTGTGTGGTTGTGTGTGTGTGTGGCTGTGCATGTGTGGTTGTGTGTGTGTGTGGTTGTGGTTGTGTGTGGGTGTGATTGTGGGTGTGGTTGTGTGGGTGTGGTTGTTTGTGTGGTTGTGTGTGTGTGGTTATGTGTGTGGTTGTGTGTGTTTGTGTGTGTGGTTGTGTGTGTGTGGTTGTGTGTGTGGTATGTGTGTGGATGTGGGTGTGGTTGGGTGGTTGTGTGTGTGGTTGTGTGTGTGTGGTTGTTTATGTGGTTGTGTGTGTGTGGTTGTGTGTGTGGTTGTGTGTGTGGTTGTTTGTGTGGTTGTGTGTGTGGTTGTGTGTGTGGTTGTGTGTGGTTGTGGTTGTGGGTGTGTGTGTGTGGTTGTGGGTGTGGTTGTAGGTGAGGTTGTGGTTGTGTGTGGGTAAAGTTGTGGGTACAGGTGTGGTTGTGGGTATGTGTATGTGTGGTTGGGTGTGGTTGTGTATGTGGTTGCGTGTGGTTGTGTGTGGTTGTGTGTGTGGTTGTGGTTATATGCATGTGTGGTTGTGTATGTGTTTGAGTGTATGTGTGGCTGTGTGTGTGAGTGGTTGTGGGTGTGGTTGGGTATGGTTGTGTGTGTGGTTGTGTGTGTGTGGTTGTGTGGTTGTGTGTGTGTTGTTGTGTGTGTGGTTGTGTGTGTTTGTGTGTGTGGTTTTGTGTGTGCGGTTGTGTGTGTGGTGTGTGACTGGTTGGGTGTGGTTGTGTGTGTATGTGGTTTTGTGTGCATGGTTGTGGGTGTGGTTGTGTGGTTGTGCGTGTGGTTGTGTGTGTGGTTGTGTGGTTGTTTGTGTGGTTGTGTGTGTGTGTCATTGTGTGTGTGGTTGTGTGTGTTTGTGTGTGTGGTTGTGTGTGTGTGGTTGTGTGTGTGGTGTGTGTGTGGTTGGGTGTGGTTGTGTGTGCATGTGGTTTTGTGTATATGGTTGTGGGTGTGGTTGTGGCTGTGTGTGTGATTGTGTGTGTGTGGTTGTGTGTGTGTGGTTGTGTGTGTGGTTGTGTGTGTGTATGGTTGTGTGTGTGGTTGTGTGTGTGTGGTTGTGGTTGTGTGTGGTTGTATGTGTGGTTGTGTGTGTGTGTGCGTATTGTTGTGTGTGTGGTTGTGTGTGTATGGTTGTGTGTGTGGTTGTGTGTGTGTTTGGTTGTGTGTGTGGTTGTGTGTGTGGTTATGTGTGGTTGTGGTTGTGTGTGTCTGATTGTGTGGTTGTGTGTATGTGTGTAGTTGTGTGTGTGGTTGTGGGTATGTTTGTGTGTGGTTGGGTGTGAGTGGTTGTATGTGTGGTTGGGTGTGGTTGTGTGTTTGTTTGTGTGTGTGGTTGTGTGTGTGGTTGTGTGGTTGGGAGGTGTTGTGTATGTGTGTGGTTGTGTGTGTGGTTGTGTGTGTGGTTGTGTGTGTGGTTGTGTGTGTGGTTGTGTGTTTGGTTGTGTGTGTGTGTGAGTGGTTGTGGTTGTGTGTGTGGTTGTTGGTGTGGTTGTGTGGTTGGATGTGGTTGTGTGTGGTTGTATGTGTGGTTGTATGTGTGGTTGTGTGTGTGGTTGTGTGGGTGTGGTTGTGTGTGTGGTTGTGTATGTGGTTGAGTGTGTGGTTGTGTGTGTGTGGTTGTGTGTGTGGTTGTGTGTGTGGTTGTGGTTGGTGTTGTGTGTGGTTGTGTGTGTGGTATTGTGTGTGGTTGTGTGTGTGTGTGTGGTTGTGTGTATGGTTGTTTGTGTGTGTGGTTGTGTGTATGGTTGTGTGTGTAGTTGTGGTTGTGTGTGTGGTTGTGTGTGTGGTTGTGTGTGTGTGATTGTGTGTGTGATTGTGTGTGTGTGTGGTTGAGTGTGAGGTTGTGTGCATATTTGTGTGTGGGTGTATGTGTGGTCATGTGTGTGTGGTTATTGTTGTGTGTATGGTTGTGTGTGTGATTGTGTGTTTGGTTGAGTGTGTGGTTGTGTGTGTGGTTATGTGTGGTTGTGGTTGTGTGTGTCTGATTGTGTGGTTGTGTGTATGTGTGTACTTGTGTGTGTGGTTGTGGGTATGGTTGTGTGTGTGTGGTTTTGTGTGTGGTTGTGTGTGTGGCTGTGTGGTTAAGTGTTTGTGTGTGGTTGTGTGTGATTGTATGTGTGGTTGTGTGTGTGGTTATGGTTGTGTGTGGTTGTGTGTAAGGTTGTGTGTAAGGTTGTGTGGTTGGGTGTGGTTGGGTGTGGTTGTGTGTGTGGTTGTGTGTATGGCTGTGTGTGTATGGTTGTATATGTGGTTGTGGTTGTATGTGTGTGTGGTTGTGGTTGTGTGTATGTGTGGTTGTGGGTGCGGTTGTAGGTGAGGGCGTGGTTGTGTGTGGGTGAGGTTGTGGGTACAGGTGTGGTTGTGGGTGTGTGTATGTGTGGTTGGGTGTGGTGGGTATATGGTTGTGTGTGGTTGTGGCTGTGTGTGTGATTATGTGTGTGTGGTTGTGTGTGTGTGGTTTTGTGTGTGGTTGTGTGTGTGTGGTTGTGTGTGGTTGTGTGTGTGTGTGGTTGTGTGTGCATGTGATTGTGGGTGTTGCTGTGTGGGTGTGGTTGTGTGTATGGTTGTGTGTGTGTGTGTGGTTGTATGTGTGTGGTTGTGTGTGTAGTTGTGGTTGCATGTGTGTTTGTGTATATGGTTGTGGTTGTGCGTGGGTACGGGTGTGGCTGTGGGTGTGGTTGTAGGTGTGTGTGTGGATGTGTGGCTGTGTGTGGTTGTGTGTGTGTTTGTGTGTGTGGTTGTGTGAGTGGTTGTGTGAGTGGTTGTGTGTGTGGTTGTGTGTGTATATGGTTGTGTGTGCGGTTGTGTGTGTGGTTGTGTGTGTGGTTGTGTGTATGGTTGTATGTGTGGTTATGTGTGTGGTTATGGTTGTGTGTGGGGTTGTGAATGTGTGTGTGTGGTTGTGGTTGTGTGTGTGTGTGGTTGTGTGTGTGTGTGGCTGTGCATGTGTGGTTGTGTGTGTGTGGTTGTGGTTGTGTGTGGGTGTGATTGTGGGTGTGGTTGTGTGGGTGTGGTTGTTTGTGTGGTTGTGTGTGTGTGGTTATGTGTGTGGTTGTGTGTGTTTGTGTGTGTAGTTGTGTCTGTGTGGTTGTGTGTGTGGTGTGTGTGTGGTTGTGGGTGTGGTTGGGTGGTTGTGTGTGTGGTTGTGTGTGTGTGGTTGTTTGTGTGGTTGTGTGTGTGTGGTTGCATGTGTGGTTGTGTGTGTGGTTGTTTGTGTGGTTGTATGTGTGTGGTTGTGTGTGTGGTTGTGTGTGGTTGTGGGTGTGTGTGTGTGTGGTTGTGGGTGCGGTTGTAGGTGAGGTTGTGGTTGTGTGTGGGTAAAGTTGTGGGTACAGGTGTGGTTGTGGGTATGTGTATGTGTGGTTGGGTGTGGTTGTGTATGTGGTTGTGTGTGGTTGTGTGTGGTTGTGTGTGTGGTTGTGGTTATATGCATGTGTGGTTGTGTATGTGTTTGAGTGTGTGTGGCTGTGTGTGTGAGTGGTTGTGGGTGTGGTTGGGTATGGTTGTGTGTGTGGTTGTGTGTGTGTGGTTGTGTGTGTGTTGTTGTGTGTGTGGTTGTGTGTGTTTGTGTGTGTGGTTTTGTGTGTGTGGTTGTGTGTGTGGTGTGTGACTGGTTGTGTGTGGTTGTGTGTGTGGTTGTGTGTGTGTATGGTTGTGTGTGCGGTTGTGTGTGTGGTTGTGTGTGTGGTTGTGTGTATGGTTGTATGTGTGGTTATGTGTGTGGTTATGATTGTGTGTGTGAATGTGTGTGTGTGGTTGTGGTTGTGTGTGTGTGGTTGTGTGTGTGGTTGTGTGTGTGTGTGTGTGTGGTTGTGTGTGGTTGTATGTGTGGTTGTGGTTGTGTGTGTGGTTGTGTGTGTGGTTGTGTGCATGTGGTTGTGTGTATGTGTGTGTGGTTGTATGTGTGTGTGGCTGTGTGTTTGGTTGTGTGTGGTTGTGTATGTGTGGTTGTGTGTGTGCATGGTTGTGGGTGTGGTTGTGTGTGGTTGTGGTTGCGTGTGTGTGGTTGTGTGTGTGGTTGTATGTGTGGTTGTGTGTGTGGTGTGTGTGGTTGTGTGTGTGATTGTGTGTGTGTGTTTTCAGGTGTGGTTGTGGGTATGATTGTGTGGTCGTGCGTGTGGTGGTATGTGTGGTTGTGGTTATGTGTGTGGTTGTGTGTGGTTGTGTGTGTGGTTGTGTGTGTGTGTGGTTGTGTGTGTATGGTTGTATGTGTGGTTGTGGTTGTATGTGTGTGGTTGTGTTTGTGTCTGTGGCTGTGGGTGCGGTGGTGGGTGAGGGTGTGCTTGTGGTTGTATATGGGTACGGTTGTGGGTACGGATGTGGTTGTGGGTGTGTGTATGTGTGGTTGGGTGTGGTTGTATGTGTGGTTGTGTGTGTGGTTGTGGCTGTGTGTGGTTGTGTGTGTGAAGTTGTGCATGTGGTTGTGTGTGTGTGGTTGTGTTTATGGGCATGTGTGGGTGCGGTTGTGTGCGTGGTTGTGTGCATGGTTGTGTGTGGTTGTATGTGTGGTTGTGTGTGTGTGTGGTTATGGTTGTGTGTGTGGTTGTGTGTGTGGTTTGTGTATGTTGTTGTGTGTGTTTGTGGTTGTGTGTGTCTGGTTGTGTGGTTGTGGCTGTGTGTGTGGTTGTGTGTGGTTGTATGTGTGGTTGTGTGTGTGTGGTTATTGTTGTGTGTGTGGTTGTGTGTGTATGGTTGTGTGTGTGGTTGTGTGTGTGTTTGGTTGTGTGTGTGGTTATGTGTGGTTGTGGTTGTGTGTGTCTGATTGTGTGGTTGTGTGTATGTGTGTAGTTGTGTGTGTGGTTGTGGGTATGGTTGTGTGTGGTTGGGTGTGAGTGGTTGTATGTGTGCTTGGGTGTGGTTGTGTGTTTGTTTGTGTGTGTGTGGTTGTGGTTGTGTGTGTGGTTGTGTGGTTGGGAGGTGTTGTGTGTGTGTGTGTGGTTGTGTGTGTGGTTGTGTGTGTGGTTGTGTGTTTGGTTGTGTGTGTGTGTGAGTGGTTGTGGTTGTGTGTGTGGTTGTTGGTGTGGTTGTGTGGTTGGATGTGGTTGTGGTTGTGTGTGGTTGTATGTGTGGTTGTGTGTGTGGTTGTGTGTGTGGGTGTGTGGGTGTGGTTGTGTGTGTGGTTGTGTATGTGGTTGAGTGTGTGGTTGTGTGTGTGTGGTTGTGTGTGTGGTTGTGGTTGGTGTTGTGTGTGGTTGTGTGTGTGGTATTGTGTGTGGTTGTGTGTGTGTGTGGTTGTTTGTATGGTTGTGTGTGTGTGTGGTTGTGTGTGTGGTTGTGTGTATAGTTGTGGTTGTGTGTGTGGTTGTGTGTGTGTGATTGTGTGTGTGATTGTGTGTGTGTGTGTGGTTGAGTGTGAGGTTGTGTGCATATTTGTGTGTGGTTGTATGTGTGGTCATGTATGTGTGGTTATTGTTGTGTGTATGGTTGTGTGTGTGATTGTGTGTGTGTTTGGTTGAGTGTGTGGTTGTGTGTGTGGTTATGTGTGGTTGTGGTTGTGTGTGTCTGATTGTGTGGTTGTGTGTATGTGTGTATGTGTGTACTTGTGTTTGTGGTTGTGGGTATGGTTGTGTGTGTGTGGTTGTGTGTGGTTGTGTGTGTGGTTGTGTGTGTGGCTGTGTGGTTAAGTGTTTGTGTGTGGTTGTGTGTGATTGTATGTGTGGTTGTGTGTGTGGTTATGGTTGTGTGTGGTTGTGTGTAAGGTTGTGTGTAAGGTTGTGTGGTTGTGTGTGTGGTTGGGTGTGGTTGTGCGTGTGGTTGTGTGTATGGCTGTGTGTGTATGGTTGTATATGTGGTTGTGGTTTTATGTGTGTGTGGTTGTGGTTGTGTGTGGGTGTGGTTGTGGGTGTGGTTGTAGGTGAGGGCATGGTTGTGTATGGGTGAGGTTGTGGGTACAGGTGTGGTTGTGGGTGTGTGTATGTGTGGTTGGGTGTGGTGGGTATATGGTTGTGTGTGGTTGTGGCTGTGTGTGTGTGATTATATGTGTGTGGTTGTGTGTGTGTGGTTTTGTGTGTGGTTGTGTGTGTGTGGTTGTGTGTGTGTGTGGTTGTGTGTGCATGTGATTGTGGGTGTTGCTGTGTGGGTGTGGTTGTGTGTGTGTGTGTGGTTGTATGTGTGTGGTTGTGTGTGTAGTTGTGGTTGCATTGTGTTTGTGTGTGTGGTTGTGGTTGTGCGTGGGTGCGGGTGTGGCTGTGGATGTGGTTGTAGGTGTGTGTGTGGATGTGTGGCTGTGTGTGGTTGTATGTGTGTTTGTGTGTGTGGTTGTGTGAGTGGTTGTGTGAGTGGTTGTGTGTGTGGTTGTGTGTGTATGGTTGTGTGTGCGGTTGTGTGTGTGGTTGTGTGTGTGGTTGTGTGTGTGGTTGTGTATATGGTTGTATGTGTGGTTATGTGTGTGGTTATGGTTGTGTGTGTGGTTGTGAATGTGTGTGTGTGGTTGTGGTTGTGTGTGTGTGTGGTTGTGTGTGTGTGTGTGGCTGTGCATGTGTGGTTGTGTGTGTGTGTGGTTGTGGTTGTGTGTGGGTGTGATTGTGGGTGTGGTTGTGTGGGTGTGGTTGTTTGTGTGGTTGTGTGTGTGTGGTTATGTGTGTGGTTGTGTGTGTTTGTGTGTGTGGTTGTGTGTGTGTGGTTGTGTGTGTGGTGTGTGTGTGGTTGTGGGTGTGGTTGGGTGGTTGTGTGTGTGGTTGTGTGTGTGTGGTTGTTTATGTGGTTGTGTGTGTGTGGTTGTGTGTGTGGTTGTGTGTGTGGTTGTTTGTGTGGTTGTGTGTGTGGTTGTGTGTGTGGTTGTGTGTGGTTGTGGTTGTGGGTGTGTGTGTGTGGTTGTGGGTGTGGTTGTAGGTGAGGTTGTGGTTGTGTGTGTGTAAAGTTGTGGGTACAGGTGTGGTTGTGGGTATGTGTATGTGTGGTTGTGTGTGGTTGTGTATGTGGTTGTGTGTGGTTGTGTGTGTGTGTAGGAGAGTAGGGTCTGCTATCCTATGGTCACCCCAAATTTTTGCTTTTTGCTTCACTGGTTTTTGACATATTGAGGCTGTGGGCCTGCCAATCAGACCCCCAGCCTGCTGTTCTCTCTACTAAATTAAAACTATGCACCCTAGGTGCATAACCAATTGGAAGTGGATCACCCTGTCAGCCCCTGTACCAGTGTACACTAGGTACCCAGGGCATTGGTGTACCCAAGGCCTGCCAAGGGCTGCAGCATGTATTATGCCACCCCAGGCTTGGCCTAACAATCTGACACAACTGGCTGATCACTCAGCTGGGGTAAGTTGGTGTAATCACCTCTTACTTATGTGTAGTATACCTATACCTAACCTTAAATGGGACACCTGGTAACCTATAAGTCACTCCTATGGCAGGCCTTAACAATCCTGAAGGCAGAGTGCTTGGTTCCATGTGAGATGGTGCTCTGGCATGAGCTGAGCCTGTCTGCAGTGGTCGGAACAACTTCCTTCTACTGTTTCCAGATATCGTCATACCATATACTCTTAAGTGCATTATGAACCTCGCGGTTAAATGCTATCTTTGGTTTGGCTTTATCAAAACATGTCGAGTAAGGTGTCATACGAATTGGAATACTAACCCCTCGCCAATTCTGGCGACGGGGTTAGCATTCCACCCTTCTAGAGGGACACGACATGTACAGTGCCTGAAACCCGGGTAAAATCAGACATAGCCTCAGCTCCACAAAATGGATGCTGCCACCACAGACACAAGTCTGCCCTCCTGCTGCTGGGAGTCCTTCCAGCTTGGGAGGTGTGGACAAAGGGTTTCCTGCCAGGGGAGGTGCGTGCACCACCCCAGACAGGATTTTGTGTATTGGTCAGGTAGGGCTTGAAAGAAACCAGACATGCCTGTGGCTCACAAGGAGCCTCGGTGCATATGCCAGTTCAAACCGGTCCTGGGGCACACCAGTCCCGGGCCTGGGGCGAGCTGGACAAAGGATTGGGGGTGTAACCACCCCCCTTCCTGGTCCCACCCATAGGGAGGGACCTAGCAGGTAGTCCGGCCCCTAGAATCCGCTTAAAGGTAGGAGCTGTGTCCTAAGACTTCAGACATCCTGGAATCAACTTGAAACTAAGAAGAAGACGGGAACTTCGACATTCTGCTGCACAGAAGACTGAAGAAAATCTCCCCTGTGGTCAGGGAGTGACCACCTTGCTAACGCAAGCACCATCCAGCGCATCAACGTCTGCTTTGCCGCCGCCTCCCGCCGGAGCCCGAGCCCAGAGACTGACAAGACCTGGACCTCCAGACCTCTCACCACCCGATCCACAGTCCCTGAGAAGAGGAGACCCGTGGAGGCACCGAGACACGTGGAGCCAGCCATCTTGGAACGACTACGACAAGCTGACAAGTGCAACAACCGAGGCTCCCTCCAAGTTGTGCTTTGGGATCTGAGAAGCCCAACCCCCGAGCAGCTTCTGCACCAAAGGTGAGCCCTCCAGCATCTCCACGATCTGCGTGGGGCCCTTCTGCATTTTGCCACTCGACGCGCCTAACCGGTTGCTGGCCCGCTGGCTAGTAGCCATCTTGGCGACGAACTCTACAAAATACACTGCTGGTCTGGTTGCTCCAGACTGGCCCTTGCTCCCCTCCAAAGGAGCAATCCCTCTGACCTTGCTGGTCAGAACCAACAACTGATTTCCGAATCCTCCTACAATTGCTTTTGCCAAGGCTTGTTTGCTTCGATCAAGTCGCCGACACCGCCGACAGCGAGAGCCTGCGTGGGACAGCTCGTGAGCCGACTCCTGGACGTCATCGACCTTCAGGGACCACGTGACTGCGGAGACAAGCTACCCCTCATCACCTGTTTGCACCCGACATCGCCTGGTACCCACCTGGTGCCACGCTGGTCACTGGCTAGTGACTGTGAACACTGTCCCCTCTGCTTACAGGTCTTCAACATCTCCGATCCACTCTTGGATCCACTGCATCTCTCCCGGACCGACCGCCTGCAGCATCTTTGTCTTCAAGCTCTACGGAACAGATAGAAGAAACCCGACGCACTTCGAGGCCTATGCACCCGCTTCCTGTGGGTGAGGTAAAGCTGGCACACCTGTGCCCAAGTGTAGTATTACATCTCTAGTGCCTGTGTTCCAAATCTTGAGTTCCTAGTCCATCCGGAAGATCCTCTTTGCAGTAACTTTGTACTTTTTACGCACCCATTGAAACCTATGGGAGCACGCGTGTGACTATTTGCTCTGCACACGCCACCCGTGGACCTCCTGGTCACTAACTGACGTTAGCTCCTTGTAGGCCCAGCGATTCTAGAGGCCCTAGGCCTTTTCCCTTTTCTGTTCGTGGTACTTATACCACTATTTTAGTATATGGTTTGAGTGGCCACCAGGGCCTATCCATATAACGTGCAACTTCTGTGTATTCTGTGATAATCTTGTTTGACGATTTGTGCTCCTGTGCTCATAAAGAGACTAGGGGTTACTTTGAGAAATAAATACATATATATTTTGAATATATATCTGTGTGGTGTCCTTTCATTGGTATAAAAGGGGGTTACATTTGGTAAAACAGCTGGCTTAACACGCTTCAAGAGTTTAGCCTCAAAGACTGCTTAGCCTACGCTACCACTAGGGCAGCTAGTCCGAAAAGGTTGACTTACAACCACACCATAAGGGTTGCTTGGCATGGTACAAGGTGATCACTTTAACTAGTGAGCATCATATACCAGGCCAACTTCTCACATTGGTGAGCAGCGGTTGGATTTGAGCTTGCTGTGTTTTACCATTGTAATCTCTTGGTTACCAATTGAAAGATCACATAGGTACCTGTAGGTACATATAAAACAAGATTAGATATACATAAGTTCTACTGAACTTAGTTGTTGTAGAGCAAAGGGAGTAGCACACCCTGACTACAACTACTAGATAGGTTTAGTAGGTAAACACAAGTGTAGGTAGATTGCAACACATCCACCCACACTTAAGAGCAATGGCCGGGGCAGAGGGGTCCACTGTACCCATCTCTGTTGAGAGTGACCCCCAGAGGGCAACATCCAGCTTTGCTACCCTTAATCAGAATGAGCTCAGGCATTTGGCAACTCTTAGAGGCCTTAAACAGCCCAAGAACCCAAACTCTGCTGAGCTCAGAGAGCTCTTACAGAATGATGAGAATCAGAGAGCACTCAAGAAAGCTTCCCAGTTAGCCCCCTTAGGGTCAGGAACAGGAGGCCCCCCTTCTGAAGATACTACAGAGGTACCCAGTTCCAATAGCCATCCCTTAGATGAGAACCATACTACAGGGGAGGAAAGTGGTGAGGATACAGAAAGTAGTGATGATGAAGGGAGAACTAGCCCAGTGCCAAGCATTATACTTGGCCCAGCTAAACTAAGGCTATTGGGGACTGACAATGGGTTCACCCCATTGGATCTCCCCAGTGGACTTAACACAGGGCTTGGGAGGCAAAGGAATCGCTCAGGTGACTCCAATGCTTCTCATGGCTCTAGAGGCTCTCAAGGTCACTCCAGGAAAAGGATGACCACCCCTCAGAGGAGGGAACATGAGGCCAGAATGCAGGAAGCCCAGCTGAGGATCAGGAAGGAGGAGCTAGAAGTAGCCCTGATGGAAGAAAAACTGAACAAGGCTAGGCAACCTAGAGAGAGTGGGTCTATACCCACTGGTGGCAGCATTGTCCCTAAGGACAAAGATAGGGTCTTTGATAATAGGAACCTGTCTAAGGTTGTGCCCCCCTACAAAAGTGGGGATGACATCCACAAATGGATAACTGCTCTTGAGAGAGCCTGCAAAGTACAGCAGGTTCCTGAAGACCAGTGGGCAGCAATCCTCTGGCTCTCCTTTGAAGGAAGAGGCAGAGACAGACTCCTCACTGTTAGAGAAGAGGATGTCAGAAACTACAGAGTCCTGAAGAGTGTTCTGGTAGATGGGTTAGGCTTAACCACTGAACAGTACAGGTTAATGTTCAGAGACACCCAAAAGACACAGACTCAGGACTGGTCTGAATATGTTGAATGTGCCACTAAGGCTTTGGAGGGTTGGTTGCTGGGAAGTAAGGTATCTGATTTTACAGGATTGTATAATTTGATGATGAGAGAACAGATTTTAAATAACTGTCAAAACCTGCAACTGCATCAACACTTGGTTGACTCTGATCTGAACTCTCCCCAAGAATTGGGAAAGAAGGCAGACAAATGGGTCAGAACCAGGGTTAAGCAAAAGAACCAGAACCAGGGCCAAGGGGGTGATCAGAAGAAAACAGACCAAAAGGGTGGAGATCAGAAACCTAAAGACCAGAAGTCTTCAACAGGGCCCCAAACTACTGCTAAGGAGGGTGGGTCCCAACAGTCCAAGAAGAAGAAAGAAGGTCAGAAGAAACCCTGGTGCAATCATTGTAAAAATACAACTCACTGGACTAGTGATTGCAAAAAGGGTGGAGCCCCCAACACTGTTGCCCCTAAGGCACCTGCTCCCAGTACTACTGTTAGCAGTGTTGGTCCCCAGACAAAGGGTGTAGTGGGAATCACTATGGGAACTGAAGGAGATTCTGACTTAGACAGAACCCTTACACAGGCAGTCTTGATCTGTGATGGGGACATTGATTTGTCCCTGACTGTGAGCCCCAGTAACCTGGGCAAGTACAGACAGACTCCTTTAATTAATGACAAAGTGGCTCAAGCCTACAGGGACACATGTGCCAGTGTCACTATGGTGACACCAGGCTTTGTGGACCCTGGACAGTACATACCAGGTGAGAACTACCTGGTGACCAATGCCAGCAATGCCACTACTTCACATAGTGTGGCAGTTGTTAACTTCTCATGGGGAGGGGTAACTGGCCTCAAAAGGGTTGTGGTTAGTGCAGACCTCCCAGTAGAATGTTTGTTGGGCAATGACCTAGAGAGTTCTCTATGGTCAGAAGTGGAGTACAGGACTCATGCAGAGATGTTAGGTATATCATCACATGTCCTTGCTGTGACCAGGTCACAGGCCAAAAAGTGCCTCACTGAACCTCAGGTCTTGGATCCTGGAACAATGGACCAAGCACCTACCAAGAAGAAGAACAGGAGGGTCAAGGCTGTGCCTTCCCCCCTGCCTCAGAGTGATGATCAGCCTTCCCAGGAAGCTGATCTAGAGGACCCTGAAGGAACTGTCCCTGAAGAGCTTGAACCTGATCAGGTTGAGTTTCTGGGGACAGGGGGACCTTCAAGGGCTGACTTGAGGCAGGCTCAGTTATCCTGTCCCTCTCTTGAACCCCTCAGACAGCTGGCTGCTGCTGAGGCTGCTGGGAATGCTCAAGGTACCCATAAAGTGTATTGGGATGAAGGGCTCCTTTATTCAGAGGCTAGAGACCCCAAGCCTGGTGCTACCAGGAGGTTGGTCATACCTCTGCAATTTAGGGGCTTCCTTCTTACCTTGGCCCATGACATTCCTTTAGCAGGACACTTAGGCCAGAACAAGACTTGGGACAGGCTTGTCCCTCACTTTCACTGGCCTCATATGAATGAAGATACAAAGGAGTTTTGTCGCTCCTGTGTCACCTGCCAAGCCAGTGGCAAATCAGGTGGCACAACAAAGGCCCCCCTAATCCCACTACCTGTGGTGGGGGTCCCCTTTGAAAGAGTGGGAATAGACATAGTGGGTCCCATGGATCCTCCCACTGCATCTGGGCACAGATTTATACTGGTGGTAGTGGATCATGCCACCAGGTACCCAGAGGCAATTCCCCTTAGGACCACTACAGCACCTGTTGTGGCCAGGGCCCTGCTGGGAGTATTCTCCAGAGTGGGGTTTCCTAAGGAGGTAGTATCTGACAGAGGTACCAACTTTATGTCAGGATACTTGACAGCTATGTGGAAGGAATGTGGTGTCAACTACAAGTTCACCACCCCTTATCACCCACAATGCAATGGGCTTGTTGAGAGATTCAACAAGACCCTAAAGGGTATGATCAAAGGATTACCTGAAAAGCTCAGGCGAAGATGGGACATCCTTCTACCCTGCCTTCTGTTTGCTTACAGAGAGGTCCCACAAAAAGGAGTTGGCTACAGCCCCTTTGAATTGTTGTTTGGGCACCCTGTGAGAGGCCCACTGTGTTTGGTGAAGGAAGGATGGGAGTTACCTCTCAAAAAGCCTAAGCTAGACATAGTGGACTATGTACTTGGTCTCCGCTCCAGGATGGCTGAGTATATGGAGAAGGCATCCAAAAACCTTGAGGCAAGCCAGGCCTTACAGAAAGCTTGGCATGACCAAAAGGCTGTCTTGGTTGAGTATCAGCCAGGACAGAAGGTATGGGTGTTGGAGCCAGTGGCCCCAGCAGCACTCCAAGACAAATGGTCTGGACCCCATACAATCCTGGAAAAGAAGGGGGAGGTCACCTACTTGGTGGACCTAGGAACTCCCAGGAGTCCCCACCGGGTACTCCATGTTAACAGGCTTAAAGCATATGTTGACAGGGCAGACATGGGCTTGCTCATGGCTACAGATGAGGGACAGGAGGAAGAGAGTGACCCTCTCCCAGACCTGTTGTCTCAGAACCCTGAAGATGGCTCAGTTGAAGGAGTGACCCTTGGAGGCAACCTCACTGCCCATCAGCAGACTGAATGTAGACAGGTTCTACAATCATTTTCACATATGTTTTCCTTGATACCTAGTCAAACTGACTGGTGTACCCATGTGGTGGACACTGGTGACAGTCTGCCTGTAAAGAACAAGCTTTACAGACAACCTGACCACGTCAGGGACTGTATAAAGGCTGAGGTACATAAAATGCTGGAATTAGGTGTCATTGAACCCTCAGAGAGCCCCTGGGCTAGCCCAGTGGTTCTGGTCCCCAAACCTCACACCAAAGATGGCAAGAGAGAGATGAGGTTCTGTGTGGATTACAGAGGACTCAATGCTGTCACCAGGACAGATGCACACCCTATTCCAAGGGCAGATGAGCTCATAGACAAACTAGCTTCTGCAAAGTTTTTGAGCACATTTGACTTAACAGCTGGCTATTGGCAAATCAGATTAGCTGAGGAGTCTAAGGCCAAAACAGCATTCTCAACCCCAGGTGGGCATTATCAGTTTGTGGTGATGCCCTTTGGTCTGAAGAATGCACCTGCCACCTTCCAAAGGCTGGTGAACCAAGTCCTTACTGGGTTGGATGACTTTTGTGCAGCATATCTTGATGACATTTGTAGGAGAGTAGGGTCTGCTATCCTATGGTCACCCCAAATTTTTGCTTTTTGCTTCACTGGTTTTTGACATATTGAGGCTGTGGGCCTGCCAATCAGACCCCCAGCCTGCTGTTCTCTCTACTAAATTAAAACTATGCACCCTAGGTGCATAACCAATTGGAAGTGGATCACCCTGTCAGCCCCTGTACCAGTGTACACTAGGTACCCAGGGCATTGGTGTACCCAAGGCCTGCCAGGGGCTGCAGCATGTATTATGCCACCCCAGGCTTGGCCTAACAATCTGACACAACTGGCTGATCACTCAGCTGGGGTAAGTTGGTGTAATCACCTCTTACTTAGGTGTAGTATACCTATACCTAACCTTAAATGGGACACCTGGTAACCTCTAAGTCACTCCTATGGCAGGCCTTAACAATCCTGAAGGCAGAGTGCTTGGTTCCATGTGAGATGGTGCTCTGGCATGAGCTGAGCCTGTCTGCAGTGGTCGGAACAACTTCCTTCTACTGTTTCCAGATATCGTCATACCATATACTCTTAAGTGCATTATGAACCTCGCGGTTAAATGCTATCTTTGGTTTGGCTTTATCAAAACATGTCGAGTAAGGTGTCATACGAATTGGAATACTAACCCCTCGCCAATTCTGGCGACGGGGTTAGCATTCCACCCTTCTAGAGGGACACGACATGTACAGTACCTGAAACCCGGGTAAAATCAGACATAGCCTCAGCTCCACAAAATGGATGCTGCCACCACAGACACAAGTCTGCCCTCCTGCTGCTGGGAGTCCTTCCAGCTTGGGAGGTGTGGACAAAGGGTTTCCTGCCAGGGGAGGTGCGTGCACCACCCCAGACAGGATTTTGTGTATTGGTCAGGTAGGGCTTGAAAGAAACCAGACATGCCTGTGGCTCACAAGGAGCCTCGGTGCATATGCCAGTTCAAACCGGTCCTGGGGCACACCAGTCCCGGGCCTGGGGCGAGCTGGACAAAGGATTGGGGGTGTAACCACCCCCCTTCCTGGTCCCACCCATAGGGAGGGACCTAGCAGGTAGTCCGGCCCCTAGAATCCGCTTAAAGGTAGGAGCTGTGTCCTAAGACTTCAGACATCCTGGAATCAACTTGAAACTAAGAAGAAGACGGGAGCTTCGACATTCTGCTGCACAGAAGACTGAAGAAAATCTCCCCTGTGGTCAGGGAGTGACCACCTTGCTAACGCAAGCACCATCCAGCGAATCACCGTCTGCTTTGCCGCCGCCTCCCGCCGGAGCCCGAGCCCAGAGACTGACAAGACCTGGACCTCCAGACCTCTCACCGCCCGATCCACAGTCCCTGAAAAGAGGAGACCCGTGGAGGCACCGAGACACGTGGAGCCAGCCATCTTGGAACGACTACGACAAGCTGACCAGTGCAACAACCGAGGCTCCCTCCAAGTTGTGCTTTGGGTCCTGAGAAGCCCAACCCTCGAGCAGCATCTGCACCAAAGGTGAGCCCTCCAGCATCTCCACGATCTGCGTGGGGCCCTTCTGCATTTTGCCACTCGACGCGCCTAACCGGTTGCTGGCCCGCTGGCTAGTGGCCATCTTGGCGACGAAATCTACGACAAACACCGCTGGTCTGGTTGCTCCAGACTGGCCCTTGCTCCCCTCCAAAGGAGCAATCCCTCTGACCTTGCTGGTCAGAACCAACAGCTGATTTCCGAATCCTCCTGCAATTGCTTTTGCCAAGGCTTGTTTGCTTCGATCAAGTCGCCGACACCGCCGACAGCGAGAGCCTGCGTGGGACAGCTCGTGAGCCGACTCCTGGACGTCGTCGACCTTCAGGGACCACGTGGCTGCGGAGACAAGCTACCCCTCATCACCTGTTTGCACCCGACATCGCCTGGTACCCACCTGGTGCCACGCTGGTCACTGGCTAGTGACTGTGAACACTGTCCCCTCTGCTTACAGGTCTTCAACATCTCCGATCCACTCTTGGACCCACTGCATCTCTTCCCGACCGACCGCCTGCAGCATCTTTGTCCCAGGCTCAACGGAACAGATAGAAGAAACCCGACGCACTTTGAGGCCTATGCACCCGCTTCCTGTGGGTGAGGTAAAGCTGGCACTCCGGTGCCCATGTGTAGTAATACATCTCTAGTGCCTGTGTTCCAAATCTTAAGTTCCTAGGTCATCCGGAAGATTCCTTTTGCAGTAACTTTGTACTTTTTACGCACCCATTGAAACCTATGGGAGCCCGCGTGTGACTATTTGCTCTGCACACGCCACCCGTGGACCTCCTGGTCACTAACTGACGTTAGCTCCTTGTAGGCCCAGCGATTCTAGAGGCCCTAGGCCTTTTCCCTTTTCTGTTCGTGGTACTTATACCACTATTTTAGTATATGGTTCGAGTGGCCACCAGGGCCTATCCATATAAAGTGCAACTTCTGTGTATTCTGTGATAATCTTGTTTGACGATTTGTGCTCCTGTGCTCATAAAGAGACTAGGGGTTACTTTGAGAAATAAATACATATATATTTTGAATATATATCTGTGTGGTGTCCTTTCATTGGTATAAAAGGGGGTTACTATTGGTAAAACAGCTTGCTTAACACGCATCACGAGTTTAGCCTCAAAGACTGCTTAGCCTACGCTACCACTAGGGCAGCTAGTCCAAAAAGGTTGACTTACAACCACACCATAAGGGTTGCTTGGCATGGTACAAGGTGGTCACTAGAACTAGTGAACAGCATATACCAGGCCAACTTCTCACATTGGTGAGCAGCGGTTGGATTTGAGCTTGCTGTGTTTTACCATTGTAATCTCTTGGTTACCAATTGAAAGATCACATAGGTACCTGTAGGTACATATAAAACAAGATTAGATATACTTAAGTTCTACTGAACTTAGTTGTTGTAGAGCAAAGGGAGTAGCACACCCTGACTACAACTACTAGATAGGTTTAGTAGGTAAACCCAAGTGTAGGTAGATTGCAACACATCCACCCACACTTAAGAGCAATGGCCGGGGCAGAGGGGTCCACTGTACCCATCTCTGTTGAGAGTGACCCCCAGAGGGCACCATCCAGCTTTGCTACCCTTAATCAGAATGAGCTCAGGCATTTGGCAACTCTTAGAGGCCTTAAACAGCCCAAGAACCCAAACTCTGCTGAGCTCAGAGAGCTCTTACAGAATGATGAGAATCAGAGAGCACTCAAGAAAGCTTCCCAGTTAGCCCCCTTAGGGACAGGAACAGGAGGCCCCCCTTCTAAAGATGCCACTGAAGTACCCCTTCCCAATAGTCACCCCTTAGATGGGATGCCTACCACAGAGGATGAGAGTGAAAAGGATACTGACAGTAGTGAGGATGAAGGGAGAACTAGCCCAGTGCCAAGTATTATACTTGGCCCAGCTAAACCAAGGCTATTGGGGACTGACAGTGGGTTCAACCCACTGGATCTCCCCAGTGGACTTAACACAGGGCTTGGAAGGCAAAGGAATCGCTCAGGTGACTCCAATGCTTCCCATGGCTCTAGAGGCTCTCAAGGTCACTCCAGGAGAAGGATGACCACCCCTCAGAGGAGGGAACATGAGGCCAAGATGCAAGAGGCTCAGCTGAGGATCAGGAAGCAGGAGCTAGAAGTAGCCCTGATGGAAGAGAAACTTAGCAAGGCTAGACAGCATAAAGAGAGTGGGTCTATACCCACTGGTGGCAGCATTGTCCCTAAGGACAAAGATAGGGTCTTTGACAATAGGAACCTGTCTAAGGTTGTGCCCCCCTACAAAAGTGGGGATGACATCCACAAATGGATAACTGCTCTTGAGAGAGCCTGCAAAGTACAGCAGGTTCCTGAAGACCAGTGGGCAGCAATCCTCTGGCTCTCCTTTGAAGGAAGAGGCAGAGACAGACTCCTCACTGTTAGAGAAGAGGATGTCAGAAACTACAGAGTCCTGAAGAGTGTTCTGGTAGATGGGTTAGGCTTAACCACTGAACAGTACAGGTTAATGTTCAGAGACACCCAAAAGACACAGACTCAGGACTGGTCTGAATACATTGAATGTGCCACTAAGGCTTTGGAGGGTTGGTTGCTGGGAAGTAAGGTATCTGATTTTACAGGATTGTATAATTTGATGATGAGAGAGCAGATGTTAAATAACTGTCAAAACCAGCAACTGCATCAACACTTGGTTGACTCTGATCTGACCTCTCCCCAAGAATTGGGAAAGAAGGCAGACAAATGGGTCAGAACCAGGGTTAAGCAAAAGAACCAGAACCAGGGCCAAGGGGGTGATCAGAAGAAAACAGACCAAAAGGGTGGAGATCAGAAACCTAAAGACCAGAAGTCTTCAACAGGGCCCCAAACTACTACTAAGGAGGGTGGGTCCCAACAGTCCAAAAAGAAGAAAGAAGGTCAGAAGAAACCCTGGTGCAATCATTGTAAAAATACAACTCACTGGACTAGTGATTGCAAAAAGGGTGGAGCCCCCAACACTGTTGCCCCTAAGGCACCTGCTCCCAGTACTACTGTTAGCAGTGTTGGTCCCCAGACAAAGGGTGTAGTGGGAATCACTATGGGAACTGAAGGAGATTCTGACTTAGACAGAACCCTTACACAGGCAGTCTTGATCTGTGATGGGGACATTGATTTGTCCCTGACTGTGAGCCCCAGTAACCTGGGCAAGTACAGACAGACTCCTTTAATTAATGACAAAGTGGCTCAAGCCTACAGGGACACATGTGCCAGTGTCACTATGGTGACACCAGGCTTTGTGGATCCTGGACAGTACATACCAGGTGAGAACTACCTGGTGACCAATGCCAGCAATGCCACTACTTCACATAGTGTGGCAGTTGTTAACTTCTCATGGGGAGGGGTAACTGGCCTCAAAAGGGTTGTGGTTAGTGCAGACCTCCCAGTAGAATGTTTGTTGGGCAATGACCTAGAGAGTTCTCTATGGTCAGAAGTGGAGTACAGGACTCATGCAGAGATGTTAGGTATATCATCACATGTCCTTGCTGTGACCAGGTCACAGGCCAAAAAGTGCCTCACTGAACCACAGGTCTTGGATCCTGGAACAATGGACCAAGCACCTACCAAGAAGAAGAACAGGAGGGTCAAGGCTGTGCCTTCCCCCCTGCCTCAGAGTGATGATCAGCCTTCCCAGGAAGCTGATCTAGAGGACCCTGAAGGAACTGTCCCTGAAGAGCTTGAACCTGATCAGGTTGAGTTTCTGGGGACAGGGGGACCTTCAAGGGCTGACTTGAGGCAGGCTCAGTTATCCTGTCCCTCTCTTGAACCCCTCAGACAGCTGGCTGCTGCTGAGGCTGCTGGGAATGCTCAAGGTACCCATAAAGTGTATTGGGATGAAGGGCTCCTTTATTCAGAGGCTAGAGACCCCAAGCCTGGTGCAACCAGGAGGTTGGTCATACCTCTGCAATTTAGGGGCTTCCTTCTTACCTTGGCCCATGACATTCCTTTAGCAGGACACTTAGGCCAGAACAAGACTTGGGACAGGCTTGTCCCTCACTTTCACTGGCCTCATATGAATGAAGATACAAAGGAGTTTTGTCGCTCCTGTGTTACCTGCCAAGCCAGTGGCAAATCAGGTGGCACAACAAAGGCCCCCCTAATACCACTACCTGTGGTGGGGGTCCCCTTTGAAAGAGTGGGAATAGACATAGTGGGTCCCATGGATCCTCCCACTGCATCTGGACACAGATTTATACTGGTGGTAGTGGATCATGCCACCAGGTATCCAGAGGCAATTCCCCTTAGGACCACTACAGCTCCTGTTGTGGCCAGGGCCCTGCTGGGAGTATTCTCCAGAGTGGGGTTTCCTAAGGAGGTAGTATCTGACAGAGGTACCAACTTTATGTCAGGATACTTGACAGCTATGTGGAAGGAATGTGGTGTCAACTACAAGTTCACCACCCCTTATCACCCACAATGCAATGGGCTTGTTGAGAGATTCAACAAGACCCTAAAGGGTATGATCAAAGGATTACCTGAAAAGCTCAGGCGAAGATGGGATATCCTTCTACCCTGCCTTCTGTTTGCTTACAGAGAGGTCCCACAAAAAGGAGTTGGCTACAGCCCCTTTGAATTGTTGTTTGGGCACCCTGTGAGAGGCCCACTGTGTTTGGTGAAGGAAGGATGGGAGTTACCTCTCAAAAAGCCTAAGCTAGACATAGTGGACTATGTACTTGGTCTCCGCTCCAGGATGGCTGAGTATATGGAGAAGGCATCTAAAAACCTTGAGGCAAGCCAGGCCTTACAGAAAGCTTGGCATGACCAAAAGGCTGTCTTGGTTGAGTATCAGCCAGGACAGAAGGTATGGGTGTTGGAGCCGGTGGCCCCAGCAGCACTCCAAGACAAATGGTCTGGACCCCATACAATCCTGGAAAAGAAGGGAGAGGTCACCTACTTGGTCGACCTAGGAACTCCCAGGAGTCCCCACAGGGTACTCCATGTTAACAGGCTTAAAGCATATGTTGACAGGGCAGACATGGGCTTGCTCATGGCTACAGATGAGGGACAGGAGGAAGAGAGTGACCCTCTCCCAGACCTGTTGTCTCAGAACCCTGAAGATGGCTCAGTTGAAGGAGTGACCCTTGGAGGCAACCTCACTGCCCATCAGCAGACTGAATGTAGACAGGTTCTACAATCATTTTCACATATGTTTTCCTTGATACCTAGTCAAACTGACTGGTGTACCCATGTTGTGGACACTGGTGACAGTCTGCCTGTAAAGAACAAACTTTACAGACAACCTGACCACGTCAGGGACTGTATAAAGGCTGAGGTACATAAAATGCTGGAATTAGGTGTCATTGAACCCTCAGAGAGCCCCTGGGCTAGCCCAGTGGTTCTGGTCCCCAAACCTCACACCAAAGATGGCAAGAGAGAGATGAGGTTCTGTGTGGATTACAGAGGACTCAATGCTGTCACCAGGACAGATGCACACCCTATTCCAAGGGCAGATGAGCTCATAGACAAACTAGCTTCTGCAAAGTTTTTGAGCACATTTGACTTGACAGCTGGCTATTGGCAAATCAGGTTAGCTGAGGAGTCTAAGGCCAAAACAGCATTCTCAACCCCAGGTGGGCATTATCAGTTTGTGGTGATGCCCTTTGGTCTGAAGAATGCACCTGCCACCTTCCAAAGGCTGGTGAACCAAGTCCTTACTGGGTTGGATGACTTTTGCGCAGCATATCTTGATGACATTGCTGTCTTTAGTTCCACCTGGGAGGATCACCTGATCCACCTGAAGAAGGCTCTTGAGGCTCTGCAAAGGGCAGGCCTCACTATCAAGGCTACTAAGTGCCAGATAGGGCAGAGTAAGGTTGTGTATTTGGGCCACCTTGTAGGTGGGGGCCAAGTTCAACCACTGGAGAGTAAGATACAGTCCATCAAGGATTGGTCCCCTCCAACCACCCAGACTCAAGTTCGAGCTTTCTTGGGCTTGACTGGGTATTACAGGAAGTTTGTTAAGAACTATGGGTCCATTGTGACTCCTCTTAATGATCTGACATCCAAGAAGATGCCCAAAAAGGTTCAGTGGACAGTAAGCTGTCAAAAGGCATTTGATGACCTGAAGGAGGCCATGTGCTCTGCACCTATCCTGAAAAGTCCTGACTACTCCAAAGAGTTTATTGTCCAAACAGATGCTTCTGAGTTGGGTGTGGGAGCTGTGCTGTCACAACTTAATGTAGATGGTCAAGACCAACCCATTGCTTTTATTAGCAGAAGGTTGACCCCCAGAGAGAAGAATTGGTCAGCTATTGAGAGGGAGGCCTTTGCTGTGGTGTGGGCCCTGAAGAAGCTGAGGCCATACTTGTTTGGCACTCACTTCAAGATTCAGACCGACCATAAGCCCCTCTTGTGGCTAAATCAGATGAAGGGTGAAAACCCCAAACTGCTTAGGTGGTCCATTTCCCTACAGGGGATGGACTTTACAGTGGAGCACCGGCCAGGTACTGACCATGGGAATGCAGATGGTCTCTCCAGGTACTTCCACTTAGGACATGAAGACGAGACTGGTCAAGGCTAGTTTAATGTCCCAGCGTTTGGGGGGGGGTTGTGTAGGAGAGTAGGGTCTGCTATCCTATGGTCACCCCAAATTTTTGCTTTTTGCTTCACTGGTTTTTGACATATTGAGGCTGTGGGCCTGCCAATCAGACCCCCAGCCTGCTGTTCTCTCTACTAAATTAAAACTATGCACCCTAGGTGCATAACCAATTGGAAGTGGATCACCCTGTCAGCCCCTGTACCAGTGTACACTAGGTACCCAGGGCATTGGTGTACCCAAGGCCTGCCAGGGGCTGCAGCATGTATTATGCCACCCCAGGCTTGGCCTAACAATCTGACACAACTGGCTGATCACTCAGCTGGGGTAAGTTGGTGTAATCACCTCTTACTTAGGTGTAGTATACCTATACCTAACCTTAAATGGGACACCTGGTAACCTCTAAGTCACTCCTATGGCAGGCCTTAACAATCCTGAAGGCAGAGTGCTTGGTTCCATGTGAGATGGTGCTCTGGCATGAGCTGAGCCTGTCTGCAGTGGTCGGAACAACTTCCTTCTACTGTTTCCAGATATCGTCATACCATATACTCTTAAGTGCATTATGAACCTCGCGGTTAAATGCTATCTTTGGTTTGGCTTTATCAAAACATGTCGAGTAAGGTGTCATACGAATTGGAATACTAACCCCTCGCCAATTCTGGCGACGGGGTTAGCATTCCACCCTTCTAGAGGGACACGACATGTACAGTACCTGAAACCCGGGTAAAATCAGACATAGCCTCAGCTCCACAAAATGGATGCTGCCACCACAGACACAAGTCTGCCCTCCTGCTGCTGGGAGTCCTTCCAGCTTGGGAGGTGTGGACAAAGGGTTTCCTGCCAGGGGAGGTGCGTGCACCACCCCAGACAGGATTTTGTGTATTGGTCAGGTAGGGCTTGAAAGAAACCAGACATGCCTGTGGCTCACAAGGAGCCTCGGTGCATATGCCAGTTCAAACCGGTCCTGGGGCACACCAGTCCCGGGCCTGGGGCGAGCTGGACAAAGGATTGGGGGTGTAACCACCCCCCTTCCTGGTCCCACCCATAGGGAGGGACCTAGCAGGTAGTCCGGCCCCTAGAATCCGCTTAAAGGTAGGAGCTGTGTCCTAAGACTTCAGACATCCTGGAATCAACTTGAAACTAAGAAGAAGACGGGAACTTCGACATTCTGCTGCACAGAAGACTGAAGAAAATCTCCCCTGTGGTCAGGGAGTGACCACCTTGCTAACGCAAGCACCATCCAGCGAATCACCGTCTGCTTTGCCGCCGCCTCCCGCCGGAGCCCGAGCCCAGAGACTGACAAGACCTGGACCTCCAGACCTCTCACCGCCCGATCCACAGTCCCTGAAAAGAGGAGACCCGTGGAGGCACCGAGACACGTGGAGCCAGCCATCTTGGAACGACTACGACAAGCTGACCAGTGCAACAACCGAGGCTCCCTCCAAGTTGTGCTTTGGGTCCTGAGAAGCCCAACCCTCGAGCAGCATCTGCACCAAAGGTGAGCCCTCCAGCATCTCCACGATCTGCGTGGGGCCCTTCTGCATTTTGCCACTCGACGCGCCTAACCGGTTGCTGGCTTGCTGGCTAGTGGCCATCTTGGCGACGAAATCTACGACAAACACCGCTGGTCTGGTTGCTCCAGACTGGCCCTTGCTCCCCTCCAAAGGAGCAATCCCTCTGACCTTGCTGGTCAGAACCAACAGCTGATTTCCGAATCCTCCTGCAATTGCTTTTGCCAAGGCTTGTTTGCTTCGATCAAGTCGCCGACACCGCCGACAGCGAGAGCCTGCGTGGGACAGCTCGTGAGCCGACTCCTGGACGTCGTCGACCTTCAGGGACCACGTGGCTGCGGAGACAAGCTACCCCTCATCACCTGTTTGCACCCGACATCGCCTGGTACCCACCTGGTGCCACGCTGGTCACTGGCTAGTGACTGTGAACACTGTCCCCTCTGCTTACAGGTCTTCAACATCTCCGATCCACTCTTGGACCCACTGCATCTCTTCCCGACCGACCGCCTGCAGCATCTTTGTCCCAGGCTCAACGGAACAGATAGAAGAAACCCGACGCACTTTGAGGCCTATGCACCCGCTTCCTGTGGGTGAGGTAAAGCTGGCACTCCGGTGCCCATGTGTAGTAATACATCTCTAGTGCCTGTGTTCCAAATCTTAAGTTCCTAGGTCATCCGGAAGATTCCTTTTGCAGTAACTTTGTACTTTTTACGCACCCATTGAAACCTATGGGAGCCCGCGTGTGACTATTTGCTCTGCACACGCCACCCGTGGACCTCCTGGTCACTAACTGACGTTAGCTCCTTGTAGGCCCAGCGATTCTAGAGGCCCTAGGCCTTTTCCCTTTTCTGTTCGTGGTACTTATACCACTATTTTAGTATATGGTTCGAGTGGCCACCAGGGCCTATCCATATAAAGTGCAACTTCTGTGTATTCTGTGATAATCTTGTTTGACGATTTGTGCTCCTGTGCTCATAAAGAGACTAGGGGTTACTTTGAGAAATAAATACATATATATTTTGAATATATATCTGTGTGGTGTCCTTTCATTGGTATAAAAGGGGGTTACTATTGGTAAAACAGCTTGCTTAACACGCATCACGAGTTTAGCCTCAAAGACTGCTTAGCCTACGCTACCACTAGGGCAGCTAGTCCAAAAAGGTTGACTTACAACCACACCATAAGGGTTGCTTGGCATGGTACAAGGTGGTCACTAGAACTAGTGAACAGCATATACCAGGCCAACTTCTCACAACATTGCTGTCTTTAGCTCCACCTGGGAGGATCACCTGATCCACCTGAAGAAGGCTCTTGAGGCCCTGCAGAGGGCAGGCCTCACTATCAAGGCTACTAAGTGCCAGATAGGGCAGAGTAAGGTTGTATATTTGGGCCACCTTGTAGGTGGAGGCCAAGTTCAACCACTGGAGAGTAAGATACAATCCATCAAGGACTGGTCCCCTCCAACCACCCAGACTCAAGTTCGAGCTTTCTTGGGCTTGACTGGGTACTACAGGAAGTTTGTTAAGAACTATGGGTCCATTGTGACTCCTCTTAATGATCTGACATCCAAGAAGATGCCCAAAAAGGTTCAGTGGACAGTAACCTGTCAAAAGGCATTTGGAGACCTGAAGAAGGCCATGTGCTCTGCACCTATCCTGAAAAGTCCTGACTACTCCAAAGAGTTTATTGTCCAAACAGATGCTTCTGAGTTGGGTGTGGGAGCTGTGCTGTCACAACTTAATGTAGATGGTCAAGACCAACCCATTGCTTTTATTAGCAGAAGGTTGACCCCCAGAGAGAAGAATTGGTCAGCTATTGAGAGGGAGGCCTTTGCTGTGGTGTGGGCCCTGAAGAAGCTGAGGCCATACTTGTTTGGCACTCACTTCAAGATTCAGACCGACCATAAGCCCCTCTTGTGGCTAAATCAGATGAAGGGTGAAAACCCCAAACTGCTTAGGTGGTCCATTTCCCTACAGGGGATGGACTTTACAGTGGAGCACCGGCCAGGTACTGACCATGGGAATGCAGATGGTCTCTCCAGGTACTTCCACTTAGGACATGAAGACGAGACTGGTCAAGGCTAGTTTAATGTCCCAGCGTTTGGGGGGGGGTTGTGTAGGAGAGTAGGGTCTGCTATCCTATGGTCACCCCAAATTTTTGCTTTTTGCTTCACTGGTTTTTGACATATTGAGGCTGTGGGCCTGCCAATCAGACCCCCAGCCTGCTGTTCTCTCTACTAAATTAAAACTATGCACCCTAGGTGCATAACCAATTGGAAGTGGATCACCCTGTCAGCCCCTGTACCAGTGTACACTAGGTACCCAGGGCATTGGTGTACCCAAGGCCTGCCAAGGGCTGCAGCATGTATTATGCCACCCCAGGCTTGGCCTAACAATCTGACACAACTGGCTGATCACTCAGCTGGGGTAAGTTGGTGTAATCACCTCTTACTTAGGTGTAGTATACCTATACCTAACCTTAAATGGGACACCTGGTAATCTGTAAGTCACTCCTATGGCAGGCCTTAACAATCCTGAAGGCAGAGTGCTTGGTTCCATGTGAGATGGTGCTCTGGCATGAGCTGAGCCTGTCTGCAGTGGTCGGAACAACTTCCTTCTACTGTTTCCAGATATCGTCATACCATATACTCTTAAGTGCATTATGAACCTCGCGGTTAAATGCTATCTTTGGTTTGGCTTTATCAAAACATGTCGAGTAAGGTGTCATACGAATTGGAATACTAACCCCTCGCCAATTCTGGCGACGGGGTTAGCATTCCACCCTTCTAGAGGGACACGACATGTACAGTGCCTGAAACCCGGGTAAAATCAGACATAGCCTCAGCTCCACAAAATGGATGCTGCCACCACAGACACAAGTCTGCCCTCCTGCTGCTGGGAGTCCTTCCAGCTTGGGAGGTGTGGACAAAGGGTTTCCTGCCAGGGGAGGTGCGTGCACCACCCCAGACAGGATTTTGTGTATTGGTCAGGTAGGGCTTGAAAGAAACCAGACATGCCTGTGGCTCACAAGGAGCCTCGGTGCATATGCCAGTTCAAACCGGTCCTGGGGCACACCAGTCCCGGGCCTGGGGCGAGCTGGACAAAGGATTGGGGGTGTAACCACCCCCCTTCCTGGTCCCACCCATAGGGAGGGACCTAGCAGGTAGTCCGGCCCCTAGAATCCGCTTAAAGGTAGGAGCTGTGTCCTAAGACTTCAGACATCCTGGAATCAACTTGAAACTAAGAAGAAGACGGGAACTTCGACATTCTGCTGCACAGAAGACTGAAGAAAATCTCCCCTGTGGTCAGGGAGTGACCACCTTGCTAACGCAAGCACCATCCAGCGCATCAACGTCTGCTTTGCCGCCGCCTCCCGCCGGAGCCCGAGCCCAGAGACTGACAAGACCTGGACCTCCAGACCTCTCACCGCCCGATCCACAGTCCCTGAGAAGAGGAGACCCGTGGAGGCACCGAGACACGTGGAGCCAGCCATCTTGGAACGACTATGACAAGCTGACAAGTGCAACAACCGAGGCTCCCTCCAAGTTGTGCTTTGGGATCTGAGAAGCCCAACCCCCGAGCAGCTTCTGCACCAAAGGTGAGCCCTCCAGCATCTCCATGATCTGCGTGGGGCCCTTCTGCATTTTGCCACTCGACGCGCCTAACCGGTTGCTGGCCCGCTGGCTAGTAGCCATCTTGGCGATGAACTCTATGAAATACACTGCTGGTCTGGTTGCTCCAGACTGGCCCTTGCTCCCCTCCAAAGGAGCAATCCCTCTAACCTTGCTGGTCAGAACCAACAGCTGATTTCCGAATCCTCCTACAATTGCTTTTGCCAAGGCTTGTTTGCTTCGATCAAGTCGCCGACACCGCCGACAGCGAGAGCCTGCGTGGTACAGCTCGTGAGCCGACTCCTGGACGTCATCGACCTTCAGGGACCACGTGGCTGCGGAGACAAGCTACCCCTCATCACCTGTTTGCACCCGACATCGCCTGGTACCCACCTGGTGCCATGCTGGTCACTGGCTAGTGACTGTGAACACTGTCCCCTCTGCTTACAGGTCTTCAACATCTCCGATCCACTCTTGGATCCACTGCATCTCTCCCGGACCGACCGCCTGCAGCATCTTTGTCTTCAAGCTCTACGGAACAGATAGAAGAAACCCGACGCACTTCGAGGCCTATGCACCCGCTTCCTGTGGGTGAGGTAAAGCTGGCACACCTGTGCCCAAGTGTAGTATCACATCTCTAGTGCCTGTGTTCCAAATCTTGAGTTCCTAGTCCATCCGGAAGATCCTCTTTGCAGTAACTTTGTACTTTTTACGCACCCATTGAAACCTATGGGAGCACGCGTGTGACTATTTGCTCTGCACACGCCACCCGTGGACCTCCTGGTCACTAACTGACGTTAGCTCCTTGTAGGCCCAGCGATTCTAGAGGCCCTAGGCCTTTTCCCTTTTCTGTTCGTGGTACTTATACCACTATTTTAGTATATGGTTTGAGTGGCCACCAGGGCCTATCCATATAACGTGCAACTTCTGTGTATTCTGTGATAATCTTGTTTGACGATTTGTGCTCCTGTGCTCATAAAGAGACTAGGGGTTACTTTGAGAAATAAATACATATATATTTTGAATATATATCTGTGTGGTGTCCTTTCATTGGTATAAAAGGGGGTTACATTTGGTAAAACAGCTGGCTTAACACGCTTCAAGAGTTTAGCCTCAAAGACTGCTTAGCCTACGCTACCACTAGGGCAGCTAGTCCGAAAAGGTTGACTTACAACCACACCATAAGGGTTGCTTGGCATGGTACAAGGTGATCACTTTAACTAGTGAGCATCATATACCAGGCCAACTTCTCACAGTGTGGTTGTGGTTATATGCATGTGTGGTTGTGTATGTGTTTGAGTGTATGTGTGGCTGTGTGTGTGAGTGGTTGTGGGTGTGGTTGGGTATGGTTGTGTGTGTGGTTGTGTGTGTGTGGTTGTGTGGTTGTGTGTGTGTTGTTGTGTGTGTGGTTGTGTGTGTTTGTGTGTGTGGTTTTGTGTGTGCGGTTGTGTGTGTGGTGTGTGACTGGTTGGGTGTGGTTGTGTGTGTATGTGGTTTTGTGTGCATGGTTGTGGGTGTGGTTGTGTGGTTGTGCGTGTGGTTGTGTGTGTGGTTGTGTGGTTGTTTGTGTGGTTGTGTGTGTGTGTCATTGTGTGTGTGGTTGTGTGTGTTTGTGTGTGTGGGTGTGTGTGTGTGGTTGTGTGTGTGGTGTGTGTGTGGTTGGGTGTGGTTGTGTGTGTATGTGGTTTTGTGTATATGGTTGTGGGTGTGGTTGTGGCTGTGTGTGTGATTGTGTGTGTGTGGTTGTGTGTGTGTGGTTGTGTGTGTGGTTGTGTGTGTGTATGGTTGTGTGTGTGGTTGTGTGTGTGTGGTTGTGGTTGTGTGTGGTTGTATGTGTGGTTGTGTGTGTGTGTGCGTATTGTTGTGTGTGTGGTTGTGTGTGTATGGTTGTGTGTGTGGTTGTGTGTGTGTTTGGTTGTGTATGTGGTTGTGTGTGTGGTTATGTGTGGTTGTGGTTGTGTGTGTCTGATTGTGTGGTTGTGTGTATGTGTGTAGTTGTGTGTGTGGTTGTGGGTATGGTTGTGTGTGGTTGGGTGTGAGTGGTTGTATGTGTGGTTGGGTGTGGTTGTGTGTTTGTTTGTGTGTGTGGTTGTGGTTGTGTGTGTGGTTGTGTGGTTGGGAGGTGTTGTGTGTGTGTGTGGTTGTGTGTGTGGTTGTGTGTGTGGTTGTGTGTGTGGTTGTGTGTTTGGTTGTGTGTGTGTGTGAGTGGTTGTGGTTGTGTGTGTGGTTGTTGGTGTGGTTGTGTGGTTGGATATGGTTGTGGTTGTGTGTGGTTGTATGTGTGGTTGTGTGTGTGGTTGTGTGTGTGGTTGTGTGGGTGTGGTTGTGTGTGTGGTTGTGTATGTGGTTGAGTGTGTGGTTGTGTGTGTGTGGTTGTGTGTGTGGTTGTGTGTGTGGTTGTGGTTGGTGTTGTGTGTGGTTATATGTGTGGTATTGTGTATGGTTGTGTGTGTGTGTGTGGTTGTGTGTATGGTTGTTTGTGTGTGGTTGTGTGTATGGTTGTGTGTGTAGTTGTGGTTGTGTGTGTGGTTGTGTGTGTGGTTGTGTGTGTGTGATTGTGTGTGTGATTGTGTGTGTGTGTGGTTGAGTGTGAGGTTGTGTGCATATTTGTTTGTGGTTGTATGTGTGGTCATGTGTGTGTGGTTATTGTTGTGTGTATGGTTGTGTGTGTGATTGTGTGTGTTTGGTTGAGTGTGTGGTTGTGTGTGTGGTTATGTGTGGTTGTGGTTGTGTGTGTCTGATTGTGTGGTTGTGTGTATGTGTGTACTTGTGTGTGTGGTTGTGGGTATGGTTGTGTGTGTGTGGTTGTGTGTGGTTTTGTGTGTGGTTGTGTGTGTGGCTGTGTGGTTAAGTGTTTGTGTGTGGTTGTGTGTGATTGTATGTGTGGTTGTGTGTGTGGTTAGGGTTGTGTGTGGTTGTGTGTAAGGTTGTGTGTAAGGTTGTGTGGTTGTGTGTGTGGTTGGGTGTGGTTGTGTGTTTGGTTGTGTGTATGGCTGTGTGTGTATGGTTGTATATGTGGTTGTGGTTGTATGTGTGTGTGGTTGTGGTTGTGTGTATGTGTGGTTGTGGGTGCGGTTGTAGGTGAGGGTGTGGTTGTGTGTGGGTGAGGTTGTGGGTACAGGTGTGGTTGTGGGTGTGTGTATGTGTGGTTGGGTGTGGTGGGTATATGGTTGTGTGTGGTTGTGGCTGTGTGTGTGTGATTATGTGTGTGTGGTTGTGTGTGTGTGGTTTTGTGTGTGGTTGTGTGTGTGTGGTTGTGTGTGGTTGTGTGTGTGTGTGGTTGTGTGTGCATGTGATTATGGGTGTTGCTGTGTGGGTGTGGTTGTGTGTATGGTTGTGTGTGTGTGTGTGGTTGTATGTGTGTGGTTGTGTGTGTAGTTGTGGTTGCATGTGTGTTTGTGTGTGTGGTTGTGGTTGTGCGTGGGTGCGGGTGTGGCTGTGGGTGTGGTTGTAGGTGTGTGTGTGGATGTGTGGCTGTGTGTGGTTGTGTGTGTGTTTGTGTGTGTGGTTGTGTGAGTGGTTGTGTGAGTGGTTGTGTGTGTGGTTGTGTGTGTATATGGTTGTGTGTGCAGTTGTGTGTGTGGTTGTGTGTGTGGTTGTGTGTATGGTTGTATGTGTGGTTATGTGTGTGGTTATGGTTGTGTGTGGGGTTGTGAATGTGTGTGTGTGGTTGTGGTTGTGTGTGTGTGTGTGTGGTTGTGTGTGTGTGTGGCTGTGCATGTGTGGTTGTGTGTGTGTGGTTGTGGTTGTGTGTGGGTGTGATTGTGGGTGTGGTTGTGTGGGTGTGGTTGTTTGTGTGGTTGTGTGTGTGGTTATGTGTGTGGTTGTGTGTGTTTGTGTGTGTAGTTGTGTCTGTGTGGTTGTGTGTGTGGTGTGTGTGTGGTTGTGGGTGTGGTTGGGTGGTTGTGTGTGTGGTTGTGTGTGTGTGGTTGTGTGGTTGTGTGTGTGTGGTTGCGTGTGTGGTTGTGTGTGTGGTTGTTTGTGTGGTTGTATGTGTGTGGTTGTGTGTGTGGTTGTGTGTGGTTGTGGGTGTGTGTGTGTGTGGTTGTGGGTGCGGTTGTAGGTGAGGTTGTGGTTGTGTGTGGGTAAAGTTGTGGGTACAGGTGTGGTTGTGGGTATGTGTATGTGTGGTTGGGTGTGGTTGTGTATGTGGTTGTGTGTGATTGTGTGTGGTTGTATGTGTGGTTGTGGTTATATGCATGTGTGGTTGTGTATGTGTTTGAGTGTGTGTGGCTGTGTGTGTGAGTGGTTGTGGGTGTGGTTGGGTATGGTTGTGTGTGTGGTTGTGTGTGTGTGGTTGTGTGTGTGTTGTGTTGTGTGTGGTTGTGTGTGTTTGTGTGTGTGGTTTTGTGTGTGCGGTTGTGTGTGTGGTGTGTGACTGGTTGTGTGTGGTTGTGTGTGTATGTGGTTTTGTGTGCATGGTTGTGGGTGTGGTTGTGTGGTTGTGCGTGTAGTTGTGTGTTTGGTTGTGTGGTTGTTTGTGTGGTTGTGTGTGTGTGTCATTGTGTGTGTGGTTGTGTGTGTTTGTGTGTGTGGTTGTGTATGTGTGGTTGTGTGTGTGGTGTGTGTGTGGTTGGGTGTGGTTGTGTGTGTATGTGGTTTTGTGTATATGGTTGTGGGTGTGGTTGTGGCTGTGTGTGTGATTGTGTGTGTGTGGTTGTGTGTGTGTGGTTGTGTGTGTGGTTGTGTGTGTATGGTTGTGTGTGTGTGGTTGTGTGTGTGTGTGGTTGTGGTTGTGTGTGGTTGTATGTGTGGTTGTGTGTGTGTGTGGTTATTGTTGTGTGTGTGGTTGTGTATGTATGGTTGTGTGTGTGGTTGTGTGTGTGTTTGGTTGTGTGTGTGGTTGTGTGTGTGGTTATGTGTGGTTGTGGTTGTGTGTGTCTGATTGTGTGGTTGTGTGTATGTGTGTAGTTGTGTGTGTGGTTGTGGGTATGGTTGTGTGTGGTTGGGTGTGAGTGGTTGTATGTGTGGTTGGGTGTGGTTGTGTGTTTGTTTGTGTGTGTGGTTGTGGTTGTGTGTGTGGTTGTGTGGTTGGGAGGTGTTGTGTGTGTGTGTGTGGTTGTGTGTGTGGTTGTGTTTGTGGTTGTGTGTGTGGTTGTGTGTTTGGTTGTGTGTGTGTATGAGTGGTTGTGGTTGTGTGTGTGGTTGTTGGTGTGGCTTTGTGGTTGGATGTGGTTGTGGTTGTGTGTGGTTGTATGTGTGGTTGTGTGTGTGGTTGTGTGTGTGGTTGTGTGGGTGTGGTTGTGTGTGTGGTTGTGTATGTGGTTGAGTGTGTGGTTGTGTGTGTGTGATGTGTGTGTGGTTGTGTGTGTGGTTGTGGTTGGTGTTGTGTGTGGTTGTGTGTGTGGTATTGTGTGTGGTTGTGTGTGTGTGTGGTTGTGTGTATGGTTGTGTGTGTGTGTGGTTGTGTGTGTGGTTGTGTGTGTAGTTGTGGTTGTGTGTGTGGTTGTGTGTGTGTTTGTGTGTGTGATTGTGTGTGTGATTGTGTGTGTGTGTGGTTGAGTGTGAGGTTGTGTGCATATTTGTGTGTGGTTGTATGTGTGGTCATGTGTGTGTGGTTATTGTTGTGTGTATGGTTGTGTGTGTGATTGTGTGTGTGTTTGGTTGAGTGTGTGGTTGTGCGTGTGGTTATGTGTGGTTGTGGTTGTGTGTGTCTGATTGTGTGGTTGTGTGTATGTGTGTACTTGTGTGTGTGGTTGTGGGTATGGTTGTGTGTGTGTGGTTGTGTGTGGTTTTGTGTGTGGTTGTGTGTGTGGCTGTGTGGTTAAGTGTTTGTGTGTGGTTGTGTGTGATTGTATGTGTGGTTGTGTGTGGTTATGGTTGTGTGTGGTTGTGTGTAAGGTTGTGTGGTTGTGTGTGTGGTTGTGTGTGTGGTTGTGTGTATGGCTGTGTGTGTATGGTTGTATATGTGGTTGTGGTTGTATGTGTGTGTGGTTGTGGTTGTGTGTGTGTGTGGTTGTGGGTGCGGATGTAGGTGAGGGCGTGGTTGTGTGTGGGTGAGGTTTTGGGTAAAGGTGTGGTTGTGGGTGTGTGTATGTGTGGTTGGGTGTGGTGGGTATATGGTTGTGTGTGGTTGTGGCTGTGTGTGTGTGATTATGTGTGTGTGGTTGTGTGTGTGTGGTTTTGTGTGTGGTTATGTGTATGTGGTTGTGTGTGGTTGTGTGTGTGTGTGGTTGTGTGTGCATGTGAGTGTGGGTGTTGCTGTGTGGGTGTGGTTGTGTGTGTGGGTGTGTGTATGGTTGTGTGTGTGTGTGGTTGTATGTGTGTGGTTGTGTGTGTAGTTGTTGTTGCATGTGTGTTTATGTGTGTGGTTATGGTTGTGCGTGGGTGCGGGTGTGGCTGTGGGTGTGGTTGTAGGTGTGTGTGTGGATGTGTGGCTGTGTGTGGTTGTGTGTGTGTTTGTGTGTGTGGTTGTGTGAGTGGTTGTGTGAGGGGTTGTGTGTGTGGTTGTGTGTATGGTTGTGTGTGCGGTTGTGTGTGTGGTTGTGTGTGTGGTTGTGTGTATGGTTGTATGTGTAGTTATGTGTGTGGTTATGGTTGTGTGTGTGGTTGTGAATGTGTCTGTGTGGTTGTGGTTGTGTGTGTGTGGTTGTGTGTGTGTGTGTGGTTGTGCATGTGTGGTTGTGTGTGTGTGGTTGTGGTTGTGGTTGTGCGTGGGTGTGATTGTGGGTGTGGTTGTGTGGGTGTGGTTGTTTGTGTGGTTGTGTGTGTGTGGTTATGTGTGTGGTTGTGTGTGTTTGTGTGTGTGGTTGTGTGTGTGTGGTTGTGTGTGTGGTGTGTGTGTGGTTGTGGGTGTGGTTGGGTGGTTGTGTGTGTGGTTGTGTGTGTGGTTGTTTGTGTGGTTGTGTGTGTGTGGTTGTGTGTGTGGTTGTGTGTGTGGTTGTTTGTGTGGTTGTGTGTGTGTGGTTGTGTGTGTGGTTGTGTGTGGTTGTGGTTGTGGGTGTGTGTGTGTGGTTGTGGGTGCAGTTGTAGGTGAGGTTGTGGTTGTGTGTGGGTAAAGTTGTGGGTACAGGTGTGGTTGTGGGTATGTGTATGTGTGGTTGGGTGTGGTTGTGTATGTGGTTGTGTGTGGTTGTGTGTGGTTGTGTGTGTGGTTGTGGTTATATGCATGTGTGGTTGTGTATGTGTTTGAGTGTGTGTGTGGCTGTGTGTGTGAGTGGTTGTGGGTGTCGTTGGGTATGGTTGTGTGTGTGGTTGTGTGTGTGTGGTTGTGTGGTTGTGTGTGTGTTGTTGTGTGTGTGGTTGTGTGTGTTTGTGTGTGTGGTTTTGTGTGTGCGGTTGTGTGTGTGGTGTGTGACTGGTTGGGTGTGGTTGTGTGTGTATGTGGTTTTGTGTGTATGGTTGTGGGTGTGGTTGTGTGGTTGTGCGTGTGGTTGTGTGTGTGGTTGTGTGGTTGTTTGTGTGGTTGTGTGTGTGTGTCATTGTGTGTCTGGTTGTGTGTGTTTGTGTGTGTGGTTGTGTGTGTGTGGTTGTGTGTGTGGTGTGTGTGTGGTTGGGTGTGGTTGTGTGTATATGTGGTTTTGTGTATATGGTTGTGGGTGTGGTTGTGGCTGTGGGTGTGTGGTTGTGCATGTGGTGGTGTGTGTGGTTGTGGTTATGTTTGTGGTTGTGTGTGGCTGTATATGTGAGTTTGTGTGTTGTTGTTTGTGTGTGTGTGTGGTTGTGCGTGTGGTTGTGTGTGTGGTTGTGTATGTGTATGGTTGTATTTGTGGTTGTGTGTGTGTGGTTGTGGGTGCTGTTGTAGGCGAGGGTGTGGTTGTGTGTGGGTGCGGTTGTGGGTATGGATGTGGTTGTGGGTGTGTGTATATGTGTGGTTGGGTGTGGTTGTGTATGTGGTTGTGTGTGTGGTTGTGGCTGTATGTGTGTGGTTATGTGTGTGGTTGTGTATGTGTGGTTTTATGTGTGGTTGTGTGTGTGGTTGTGTGAGTGTGATTGTGTGTGTGCTTGTGTGTGTGTCTGGTTGTGTGTGAGGTTGTGTGCATGGTTGTGTGTGGTTGTATGTGTGGTTGTGTGTGTGGGGTTATGGTTGTGTGTGTGGTTGTGTGTGTGTGGTTGTGTGTGTGTTTGGTTGTGTGTGTGGTTGTGTGTGTGGTTATGTGTGGTTGTGTGTATCTGGTTGTGTGGTTGTGTGTATGTGTGTAGTTGTGTTTGTGGTTGTGGTTGTGTATGGTTGTGTGGGTGTGGTTGTGTGTGTGGTTGTGTGGGTGTGGTTGTGTGTATGGTTGTGTGTGGTTGTGTGGTTGTGTGTGTGGTTGTGAGTGTGGCTGTGTGGTTGAGTGTTTATGTGTGGTTGTGTGTGTGATTGAGTGTGGTTGTATGTGTGGTTGTGTGTGTGTGTGGTTATGGTTGTGTGTGGTTGTGGTTGTATGTGCATGTGATTGTGGATGTGGTTGTATGGGTGTGGTTGTGTGTGTGGGGTTGTGTGTGTGTGTGGTTGAGTGTGTGGTTGTGTGTGTGTGTGGTTGTGTGTGTGTATGATTGTGTATGTGGTTGTGTGTGTGGTTGTGTGTGTGGAAATGTGTGTGGTTGTGGTTATGTGTGTGGTTGTGTGTGTTGTTGTGTGTGTGTGTGTTGGACCCGGCCTCATAACATGGCTTTACTGGTCCCCACACCACCTAACCTGGTGCCGGCAGCCCCAATCCCCCGGCCTCACCAAGCCTTTCCACCAAGAACACACGCACTCGACCCGGACATCCTCGTCCATGGCCTCTCTCCTTTCGGCCACCCCGGGCCCGCGTGCCCACTTCATGCACCAAGATGGCCGCCCGGCCCCAGCGCGACCCGGGCCTAGAGGCGCCACTCCGGCTGGAGGACATCACGCTTCCAGGGGTTGAGAGAGGGAGGAGCAGTTTCTATCGCACCTCTGAACTCCCCTGGGACGATGGGTTTCGATCGGCCCTCCGGCCTCCCTGAAGGCTGGCTCCACGCCTGCTGGGTGTCTGGGACTCCTCCCGACCCAGCTCTGAAAGGATCAAAAGACAATGGCAGGAAACCCCGACAAGCGACCCCCAGGTGACAAGACCCCTGCCTGCACAGACTCCGGACATCAAAGAGGGGTCGACCTATAACAAGGGGTGCTCTGGGACTGTCCGGCAGATTCGACGCTGGAACAACGAGAGCCTGCTGACGCGGTCGCGGCTCCTGGAACTTAGAACTACCTGAGCCCTGCTGAGTGACTCGCGGCTCCCTGAAGATCGTAAGACCTCCGAACTGCACCTGAGCCCTGCTGAGTGACTCGCGGCTCCTTGAAGATCGTAAGACCTCCGAACTGCACCTGAGCCCTGCTGAGTGACTCGCGGCTCCCTGAAGATCGTAAGACCTCCGAACTGTACCTGAGCCTGCTGAGTGACTTGCGGCTCCCTGAAGATCGTAAGACCTCCGAACTGCACCTGAGCCCTGCTGAGTGACTCGCGGCTCCCTGAAGATCGTAAGACCTCCGAACTTGTACTTGAGCCTGCTGAGTGACTCGCGGCCCCCTGAAGATCGTAAAACCTCCGAACTGGTACCTGAGCCCGCTGAGTGACTCGCGGCTTCCACAGACTCCACTGGTCCCGCCGGACCCCACGACAACTAGCCTACCCCCCAGCTCGAGGATTGTGAGCTGTGCGCCGGGTACATCCTTACCTTGAGCCTTTGTGCCAAAGACTGTCCCGCTACCCCCTATCCCTTCCGAGACTCATTGAGCCCGCGCTTTCCTTGTACATATTTGCAGTGCTAACCTGTTTGATAAAGATTGATTCCTAAGGACGCACGGTGTGGTGTTTCTGTGTCGTGTGGTGCCAGAAGTACGATCCTCGATCCGAGATTTCTCCTCCTGAGGAGTCTCCCGCCAGTGCCCGGCTACGATACTTTGAGGGTGGGTCTCAGGGTAGTCAGGACCCCCTTTCCGGGCTCCTCTGAGGTCGCCGTCTAACAGTGTGGTTGTGTGTGTTGTTGTGTGTGTAGTTGTGGTTGTGTGTGTGGTTGAGGTTGTGTGTGTCTATGATTGTGTGTGGTTGTGCTTGTGTGTGTGGTTGTGTGTGTGGTTGTGTGTGGGTGTGATTGTGGGTGAGGCTCTAAGGGTGTGGTTGTGTGTGTGGTTGTGTGTGATTTTGTGTATGGTTGTATGTGTGGTTGTGTGTGTGTGTGGTTCTGTGTGTGATTGTGAGTGGTTGTGTGTGTGGTTGTGTGTGTGTGGTTGTATGTGTGGTTGTGTGTGTTTGTGTGTGTGTGGTTGTGTGTCTGGTTGTGTGTGTTTGTGTGTGTGGTAGTGTGTGTGTGGTTGTGTGTGTGGTGTGTGTGTGGTTGGGTGTGGTTGTGTGTGTATGTGGTTTTGTGTGTATGGTTGAGGGTGTGGTTGTGGCTGTGGTTGTGTGGTTGTGTGTATGGTGGTATGTGTGGTTGTGGTTATGTGTGTGGTTGTGTGTGGGGTTATGTGTGTGGTTGTGTATGTGTGTTTGTGTGTGGTTGTGTGTGTGTGTGTGTGTGTGTGTGGTTGTGTGTGTGGTTGTGTGTGTGTATGGTTGTATTTGTGGTTGTGGTTGTGTGTGTGGTTGTGTGTGTGTGTGTGTGGTTGTGGGTGCGGTTGTAGGTGAGGGTGTGGTTGTGTGTGGGTGTGGTTGTGGGTACAGGTGTGGTTGTGGGTGTGTGTATATGTGTGGTTGGGTGTGGTTGTGTGTAGGAAGGTGGATATCTGACTATGGTTACCCCCAAATTTTTGCCTAGTGTCTAGCTGGTTTTTCGACTTAGTTGGCCTGAGATCCTGCTATTCAGGATCTCAGCCTGGCTGTTCTCTCTTTAAAATGGACTCCATGTACCCTAGGTACATACCCAATTGGTTGGATCACCCTGTCAGCCCCTGTACCAGTGTACACTAGGTACCCAGGGCATTGGTGTACCCAAGGCCTGCCAAGGGCTGAAGCATGTATTATGCCACCCCAGGCTTGGCCTAACAATTTGACACAACTGGCTGATCACTCAGCTGGGGTAAGTTGGTGTAATCACCTCTTACTTAGGTGTAGTATGCCTATACCTAACCTTAAATGGGACACCTGGTAACCTATAAGTCACTCCTATGGCAGGCCTTAACAATCCTGAAGGCAGAGTGCTTGGTTCCATGTGAGATGGTGCTCTGGCATGAGCTGAGCCTGTCTGCAGTGGTCGGAACAACTTCCTTCTACTGTTTCCAGATATCGTCATACCATATACTCTTAAGTGCATTATGAACCTCGCGGTTAAATGCTAACTTTGGTTTGGCTTTATCAAAACATGTCGAGTAAGGTGTCATACGAATTGGAATACTAACCCCTCGCCAATTCTGGCGACGGGGTTAGCATTCCACCCTTCTAGAGGGACACGACATGTACAGTGCCTGAAACCCGGGTAAAATCAGACATAGCCTCAGCTCCACAAAATGGATGCTGCCACCACAGACACAAGTCTGCCCTCCTGCTGCTGGGAGTCCTTCCAGCTTGGGAGGTGTGGACAAAGGGTTTCCTGCCAGGGGAGGTGCGTGCACCACCCCAGACAGGATTTTGTGTATTTGGTCAGGTAGGGCTTGAAAGAAACCAGACATGCCTGTGGCTCACAAGGAGCCTCGGTGCATATTCCAGTTCAAACCGGTCCTGGGGCACACCAGTCCCAGGCCTGGGGCGAGCTGGACAAAGGATTGGGGGTGTAACCACCCCCCTTCCTGGTCCCACCCATAGGGAGGGACCTAGCAGGTAGTCCGGCCCCTAGAATCCGCTTAAAGGTAGGAGCTGTGTCCTAAGACTTCAGACATCCTGGAATCAACTTAAAACTAAGAAGAAGACGGGAACTTCGACACTCTGCTGCACAGAGGACTGAAGCCAATCTCCCCTGTGGTCAGGGAGTGACCACCTTGCTAACGCAAGCACCATCCAGCGAATCAACGTCTGCTTTGCCGCCGCCTCCCGCCGGAGCCCGAGCCCAGAGACTGACAAGACCTGGACCTCCAGACCTCTCACCGCCCGATCCACAGTCCCTGAAAAGAGGAGACCCGTGGAGGCACCGAGACACGTGGAGCCAGCCATCTTGGAACGACTACGACAAGCTGACAAGTGCAACAACCGAGGCTCCCTCCAAGTTGTGCTTTGGGATCTGAGAAGCCCAACACCCGAGCAGCACCTGCACCAAAGGTGAGCCCTCCAGCATCTCCACGATCTGCGTGGGGCCCTTCTGCATTTTGCCACTCGACGCGCCTAACCGGTTGCTGGCCCGCTGGCTAGTAGCCATCTTGGCGACGAACTTCAAGAAATACACCACTGGTCTGGTTGCTCCAGACTGGCCCTTGCTCCCCTCCAAAGGAGCAGTCCTTCTGACCTTGCTGGTCAGAACCATCAGCTTATTTCCTTTTCCTACAACAATTGCTTTTGCCAAGGCTTGTTTGCTTCAATCAAGTCGCCGACACCGCCGACAGCGAGAGCCTGCGTGGGACAGCTCGTGACTCGACTCCTGGACGTCGTCGACCTCCAGGGACCACGTGGCTGCAGAGACAAGCTACCCCTTTCTTCCTGTTTGCACCCGACATTGCCTGGTACCCACCTGGTGCCACGCTGGTCACTGGCTAGTGACTGTGAACACTGTCCCCTCTGCTTACAGGTCTTCAACATCTCCGATCCACTCTTGGATCCACTGCATCTCTCCCGGACCGACCGCCTGCAGCATCTTTGTCTTCAAGCTCCACGGAACAGATAGAAGAAACCCGACGCACTTCGAGGCCTATGCACCCGCTTCCTGTGGGTGAGGTAAAGCTGGCACACCTGTGCCCAAGTGTAGTATTACATCTCTAGTGCCTGTGTTCCAAATCTTGAGTTCCTAGTCCATCCGGAAGATCCTCTTTGCAGTAACTTTGTACTTTTTACGCACCCATTGAAACCTATGGGAGCACGCGTGTGACTATTTGCTCTGCACACGCCACCCGTGGACCTCCTGGTCACTAACTGACTGTAGGAGAGTAGGGTCTGCTATCCTATGGTCACCCCAAATTTTTGCTTTTTGCTTCACTGGTTTTTGACATATTGAGGCTGTGGGCCTGCCAATCAGACCCCCAGCCTGCTGTTCTCTCTACTAAATTAAAACTATGCACCCTAGGTGCATAACCAATTGGAAGTGGATCACCCTGTCAGCCCCTGTACCAGTGTACACTAGGTACCCAGGGCATTGGTGTACCCAAGGCCTGCCAAGGGCTGCAGCATGTATTATGCCACCCCAGGCTTGGCCTAACAATCTGACACAACTGGCTGATCACTCAGCTGGGGTAAGTTGGTGTAATCACCTCTTACTTAGGTGTAGTATACCTATACCTAACCTTAAATGGGACACCTGGTAACCTATAAGTCACTCCTATGGCAGGCCTTAACAATCCTGAAGGCAGAGTGCTTGGTTCCATGTGAGATGGTGCTCTGGCATGAGCTGAGCCTGTCTGCAGTGGTCGGAACAACTTCCTTCTACTGTTTCCAGATATCGTCATACCATATACCCTTAAGTGCATTATGAACCTCGCGGTTAAATGCTATCTTTGGTTTGGCTTTATCAAAACATGTCGAGTAAGGTGTCATACGAATTGGAATACTAACCCCTCGCCAATTCTGGCGACGGGGTTAGCATTCCACCCTTCTAGAGGGACACGACATGTACAGTACCTGAAACCCGGGTAAAATCAGACATAGCCTCAGCTCCACAAAATGGATGCTGCCACCACAGACACAAGTCTGCCCTCCTGCTGCTGGGAGTCCTTCCAGCTTGGGAGGTGTGGACAAAGGGTTTCCTGCCAGGGGAGGTGCGTGCACCACCCCAGACAGGATTTTGTGTATTGGTCAGGTAGGGCTTGAAAGAAACCAGACATGCCTGTGGCTCACAAGGAGCCTCGGTGCATATGCCAGTTCAAACCGGTCCTGGGGCACACCAGTCCCGGGCCTGGGGCGAGCTGGACAAAGGATTGGGGGTGTGACCACCCCCCTTCCTGGTCCCACCCATAGGGAGGGACCTAGCAGGTAGTCCGGCCCCTAGAATCCGCTTAAAGGTAGGAGCTGTGTCCTAAGACTTCAGACATCCTGGAATCAACTTGAAACTAAGAAGAAGACGGGAACTTCGACATTCTGCTGCACAGAAGACTGAAGAAAATCTCCCCTGTGGTCAGGGAGTGACCACCTTGCTAACGCAAGCACCATCCAGCGAATCACCGTCTGCTTTGCCGCCGCCTCCCGCCGGAGCCCGAGCCCAGAGACTGACAAGACCTGGACCTCCAGACCTCTCACCGCCCGATCCACAGTCCCTGAAAAGAGGAGACCCGTGGAGGCACCGAGACACGTGGAGCCAGCCATCTTGGAACGACTACGACAAGCTGACAAGTGCAACAACCGAGGCTCCCTCCAAGTTGTGCTTTGGGTCCTGAGAAGCCCAACCCTCGAGCAGCATCTGCACCAAAGGTGAGCCCTCCAGCATCTCCACGATCTGCGTGGGGCCCTTCTGCATTTTGCCACTCGACGCGCCTAACCGGTTGCTGGCCCGCTGGCTAGTGGCCATCTTGGCGACGAAATCTACGACAAACACCGCTGGTCTGGTTGCTCCAGACTGGCCCTTGCTCCCCTCCAAAGGAGCAATCCCTCTGACCTTGCTGGTCAGAACCAACAGCTGATTTCCGAATCCTCCTACAATTGCTTTTGCCAAGGCTTGTTTGCTTCGATCAAGTCGCCGACACCGCCGACAGCGAACGCCTGCGTGGGACAGCTCGTGAGCCGACTCCTGGACGTCGTCGACCTTCAGGGACCACGTGGCTGCGGAGACAAGCTACCCCTCATCACCTGTTTGCACCCGACATCGCCTGGTACCCACCTGGTGCCACGCTGGTCACTGGCTAGTGACTGTGAACACTGTCCCCTCTGCTTACAGGTCTTCAACATCTCTGATCCACTCTTGGATCCACTGCATCTCTCCCGGACCGACCGCCTGCAGCATCTTTGTCTTCAAGCTCCACGGAACAGATAGAAGCAACCCGACGCACTTCGAGGCCTATGCACCCGCTTCCTGTGGGTGAGGTAAAGCTGGCACACCTGTGCCCAAGTGTAGTATTACATCTCTAGTGCCTGTGTTCCAAATCTTGAGTTCCTAGTCCATCCGGAAGATCCTCTTTGCAGTAACTTTGTACTTTTTACGCACCCATTGAAACCTATGGGAGCACGCGTGTGACTATTTGCTCTGCCCACGCCACCCGTGGACCTCGTGGTCACTAACTGACGTTAGCTCCTTGTAGGCCCAGCGATTCTAGAGGCCCTAGGCCTTTTCCCTTTTCTGTTCGTGGTACTTATACCACTATTTTAGTATATGGTTTGAGTGGCCACCAGGGCCTATCCATATAACGTGCAACTTCTGTGTATTCTGTGATAATCTTGTTTGACGATTTGTGCTCCTGTGCTCATAAAGAGACTAGGGGTTACTTTGAGAAATAAATACATATATATTTTGAATATATATCTGTGTGGTGTCCTTTCATTGGTATAAAAGGGGGTTACATTTGGTAAAACAGCTGGCTTAACACGCTTCACGAGTTTAGCCTCAAAGACTGCTTAGCCTACGCTACCACTAGGGCAGATAGTCCGAAAAGGTTGACTTACAACCACACCATAAGGGTTGCTTGGCATGGTACAAGGTGATCACTTTAACTAGTGAGCATCATATACCAGGCCAACTTCTCACATTGGTGAGCAGCGGTTGGATTTGAGCTTGCTGTGTTTTACCATTGTAATCCCTTGGTTACCAATTGAAAGATCACATAGGTACCTGTAGGTACATATAAAACAAGATTAGATATACTTAAGTTCTACTGAACTTAGTTGTTGTAGAGCAAAGGGAGTAGCACACCCTGACTACAACTACTAGATAGGTTTAGTAGGTAAACCCAAGTGTAGGTAGATTGCAACACATCCACCCACACTTAAGAGCAATGGCTGGGGCAGAGGGGTCCACTGTACCCATCTCTGTTGAGAGTGACCCCCCGAGGGCACCATCCATCTTTGCTACCCTTAATCAGAATGAGCTCAGGCAGTTGGCAACTCTTAGAGGCCTTAAACAGCCCAAGAACCCTACCTCTGCTGTGCTCAGAGCACTCTTGCAAGATGATGAGAATCAAAGAGAGCTCAAGAGAGCTTCCCAGTTAGCCCCCTTAGGGACAGGAACAAGAGGCCCCCCTTCTGAAGATGCCACTGAGGTACCCCTTTCCAATAGCCATCCCTTAGATGAAAACCATACTACAGAGGAGGAAAGTGAGGGGGATACAGACAGTGGTGAGGATGAAGGGAGAACTAGCCCAGTGCCAAGTGTTATACTTGGCCCAGCTAAACCAAGGCTATTGGGGACTGACAGTGGGTTCACCCCACTGGATCTCCCCAGTGGACTTAACACAGGGCTTGGAAGGCAAAGGAATCGCTCAGGTGACTCCAATGCTTCCCATGGCTCTAGAGGCTCTCAAGGTCACTCCAGGAGAAGGATGACCACCCCTCAGAGGAGGGAACATGAGGCCAAGATGCAAGAAGCCCAGCTGAGGATCAGGAAGCAGGAGCTAGAAGTAGCCCTGATGGAAGAGAAACTGAGCAAGGCTAGACAGCATAAAGAGAGTGGGTCTATACCCACTGGTGGCAGCATTGTCCCTAAGGACAAAGATAGGGTTTTCGATAATAGAAACCTGTCTAAGGTTGTGCCCCCCTACAAAAGTGGGGATGACATCCACAAATGGATAACTGCTCTTGAGAGAGCCTGCAAAGTACAGCAGGTTCCTGAAGACCAGTGGGCAGCAATCCTCTGGCTCTCCTTTGAGGGAAGAGGCAGAGACAGACTCCTCACTGTTAGAGAAGAGGATGTCAGAAACTACAGAGTCCTGAAGAGTGTTCTGGTAGATGGGTTAGGCTTAACCACTGAACAGTACAGGTTAATGTTCAGAGACACCCAAAAGACACAGACTCAGGACTGGTCTGAATATGTTGAATGTGCCACTAAGGCTTTGGAGGGTTGGTTGCTGGGAAGTAAGGTATCTGATTTTACAGGATTGTATAATTTGATGATGAGAGAACAGATTTTAAATAACTGTCAAAACCAGCAACTGCATCAACACTTGGTTGACTCTGATCTGACCTCTCCCCAAGAATTGGGAAAGAAGGCAGACAAATGGGTCAGAACCAGGGTTAAGCAAAAGAACCAGAACCAGGGCCAAGGGGGTGATCAGAAGAAAACAGACCAAAAGGGTGGAGATCAGAAACCTAAAGACCAGAAGTCTTCAACAGGGCCCCAAACTACTGCTAAGGAGGGTGGGTCCCAACAGTCCAAGAAGAAGAAAGAAGGTCAGAAGAAACCCTGGTGCAATCATTGTAAAAATACAACTCACTGGACTAGTGATTGCAAAAAGGGTGGAGCCCCCAACACTGTTGCCCCTAAGGCACCTGCTCCCAGTACTACTGTTAGCAGTGTTGGTCCCCAGACAAAGGGTGTAGTGGGAATCACTATGGGAACTGAAGGAGATTCTGACTTAGACAGAACCCTTACACAGGCAGTCTTGATCTGTGATGGGGACATTGATTTGTCCCTGACTGTGAGCCCCAGTAACCTGGGCAAGTACAGACAGACTCCTTTAATTAATGACAAAGTGGCTCAAGCCTACAGGAACACATGTGCCAGTGTCACTATGGTGACACCAGGCTTTGTGGACCCTGGACAGTACATACCAGGTGAGAACTACCTGGTGACCAATGCCAGCAATGCCACTACTTCACATAGTGTGGCAGTTGTTAACTTCTCATGGGGAGGGGTAACTGGCCTCAAAAGGGTTGTGGTTAGTGCAGACCTCCCAGTAGAATGTTTGTTGGGCAATGACCTAGAGAGTTCTCTATGGTCAGAAGTGGAGTACAGGACTCATGCAGAGATGTTAGGTATATCATCACATGTCCTTGCTGTGACCAGGTCACAGGCCAAAAAGTGCCTCACTGAACCTCAGGTCTTGGATCCTGGAACAATGGACCAAGCACCTACCAAGAAGAAGAACAGGAGGGTCAAGGCTGTGCCTTCCCCCCTGCCTCAGAGTGATGATCAGCCTTCCCAGGAAGCTGATCTAGAGGACCCTGAAGGAACTGTCCCTGAAGAGCTTGAACCTGATCAGGTTGAGTTTCTGGGGACAGGGGGACCTTCAAGGGCTGACTTGAGGCAGGCTCAGTTATCCTGTCCCTCTCTTGAACCCCTCAGACAGCTGGCTGCTGCTGAGGCTGCTGGGAATGCTCAAGGTACCCATAAAGTGTATTGGGATGAAGGGCTCCTTTATTCAGAGGCTAGAGACCCCAAGCCTGGTGCAACCAGGAGGTTGGTCATACCTCTGCAATTTAGGGGCTTCCTTCTTACCTTGGCCCATGACATTCCTTTAGCAGGACACTTAGGCCAGAACAAGACCTGGGACAGGCTTGTCCCTCACTTTCACTGGCCTCATATGAATGAAGATACAAAGGAGTTTTGTCGCTCCTGTGTCACCTGCCAAGCCAGTGGCAAATCAGGTGGCACAACAAAGGCCCCCCTAATACCACTACCTGTGGTGGGGGTCCCCTTTGAAAGAGTGGGAATAGACATAGTGGGTCCCATGGATCCTCCCACTGCATCTGGGCACAGATTTATACTGGTGGTAGTGGATCATGCCACCAGGTATCCAGAGGCAATTCCCCTTAGGACCACTACAGCTCCTGTTGTGGCCAGGGCCCTGCTGGGAGTATTCTCCAGAGTGGGGTTTCCTAAGGAGGTAGTATCCGACAGAGGTACCAACTTTATGTCAGGATACTTGACAGCTATGTGGAAGGAATGTGGTGTCAACAACAAGTTCACCACCCCTTATCACCCACAATGCAATGGGCTTGTTGAGAGATTCAACAAGACCCTAAAGGGTATGATCAAAGGATTACCTGAAAAGCTCAGGCGAAGATGGGACATCCTTCTACCCTGCCTTCTGTTTGCTTACAGAGAGGTCCCACAAAAAGGAGTTGGCTACAGCCCCTTTGAATTGTTGTTTGGGCACCCTGTGAGAGGCCCACTGTGTTTGGTGAAGGAAGGATGGGAGTTACCTCTCAAAAAGCCTAAGCTAGACATAGTGGACTATGTACTTGGTCTCCGCTCCAGGATGGCTGAGTATATGGAGAAGGCATCCAAAAACCTTGAGGCAAGCCAGGCCTTACAGAAAGCTTGGCATGACCAAAAGGCTGTCTTGGTTGAGTTTCAGCCAGGACAGAAGGTATGGGTGTTGGAGCCAGTGGCCCCAGCAGCACTCCAAGACAAATGGTCTGGACCCCATACAATCCTGGAAAAGAAGGGAGAGGTCACCTACTTGGTGGACCTAGGAACTCCCAGGAGTCCCCACCGGGTACTCCATGTTAACAGGCTTAAAGCATATGTTGACAGGGCAGACATGGGCTTGCTCATGGCTACAGATGAGGGACAGGAGGAAGAGAGTGACCCTCTCCCAGACCTGTTGTCTCAGAACCCTGAAGATGGCTCAGTTGAAGGAGTGACCCTTGGAGGCAACCTCACTGCCCATCAGCAGACTGAATGTAGACAGGTTATACAATCATTTTCACATATGTTTTCCTTGATACCTAGTCAAACTGACTGGTGTACCCATGTTGTGGACACTGGTGACAGTCTGCCTGTAAAGAACAGGCTTTACAGACAACCTGACCACGTCAGGGACTGTATAAAGGCTGAGGTACATAAAATGCTGGAATTAGGTGTCATTGAACCCTCAGAGAGCCCCTGGGCTAGCCCAGTGGTTCTGGTCCCCAAACCTCACACCAAAGATGGCAAGAGAGAGATGAGGTTCTGTGTGGATTACAGAGGACTCAATGCTGTCACCAGGACAGATGCACACCCTATTCCAAGGGCAGATGAGCTCATAGACAAACTAGCTTCTGCAAAGTTTTTGAGCACATTTGACTTAACAGCTGGCTATTGGCAAATCAGATTAGCTGAGGAGTCTAAGGCCAAAACAGCATTCTCAACCCCAGGTGGGCATTATCAGTTTGTGGTGATGCCCTTTGGTCTGAAGAATGCACCTGCCACCTTCCAAAGGCTGGTGAACCAAGTCCTTACTGAGTTGGATGACTTTTGTGCAGCATATCTTGATGACATTGCTGTCTTTAGCTCCACCTGGAAGGATCACCTGATCCACCTGAAGAAGGCTCTTGAGGCCCTGCAGAGGGCAGGCCTCACTATCAAGGCTACTAAGTGCCAGATAGGGCAGAGTAAGGTTGTATATTTGGGCCACCTTGTAGGTGGAGGCCAAGTTCAACCACTGGAGAGTAAGATACAATCCATCAAGGACTGGTCCCCTCCAACCACCCAGACTCAAGTTCGAGCTTTCTTGGGCTTGACTGGGTACTACAGGAAGTTTGTTAAGAACTATGGGTCCATTGTGACTCCTCTTAATGATCTGACATCCAAGAAGATGCCCAAAAAGGTTCAGTGGACAGTAAGCTGTCAAAAGGCATTTGATGACCTGAAGGAGGCCATGTGCTCTGCACCTATCCTGAAAAGTCCTGACTACTCCAAAGAGTTTATTGTCCAAACAGATGCTTCTGAGTTGGGTGTGGGAGCTGTGCTGTCACAACTTAATGTAGATGGTCAAGACCAACCCATTGCTTTTATTAGCAGAAGGTTGACCCCCAGAGAGAAGAATTGGTCAGCTATTGAGAGGGAGGCCTTTGCTGTGGTGTGGGCCCTGAAGAAGCTGAGGCCATACTTGTTTGGCACTCACTTCAAGATTCAGACCGACCATAAGCCCCTCTTGTGGCTAAATCAGATGAAGGGTGAAAACCCCAAACTGCTTAGGTGGTCCATTTCCCTACAGGGGATGGACTTTACAGTGGAGCACCGGCCAGGTACTGACCATGGGAATGCAGATGGTCTCTCCAGGTACTTCCACTTAGGACATGAAGACGAGACTGGTCAAGGCTAGTTTAATGTCCCAGCATTTGGGGGGGGGTTGTGTAGGAGAGTAGGGTCTGCTATCCTATGGTCACCCCAAATTTTTGCTTTTTGCTTCACTGGTTTTTGACATATTGAGGCTGTGGGCCTGCCAATCAGACCCCCAGCCTGCTGTTCTCTCTACTAAATTAAAACTATGCACCCTAGGTGCATAACCAATTGGAAGTGGATCACCCTGTCAGCCCCTGTACCAGTGTACACTAGGTACCCAGGGCATTGGTGTACCCAAGGCCTGCCAAGGGCTGCAGCATGTATTATGCCACCCCAGGCTTGGCCTAACAATCTGACACAACTGGCTGATCACTCAGCTGGGGTAAGTTGGTGTAATCACCTCTTACTTAGGTGTAGTATACCTATACCTAACCTTAAATGGGACACCTGGTAACCTATAAGTCACTCCTATGGCAGGCCTTAACAATCCTGAAGGCAGAGTGCTTGGTTCCATGTGAGATGGTGCTCTGGCATGAGCTGAGCCTGTCTGCAGTGGTCGGAACAACTTCCTTCTACTGTTTCCAGATATCGTCATACCATATACCCTTAAGTGCATTATGAACCTCGCGGTTAAATGCTATCTTTGGTTTGGCTTTATCAAAACATGTCGAGTAAGGTGTCATACGAATTGGAATACTAACCCCTCGCCAATTCTGGCGACGGGGTTAGCATTCCACCCTTCTAGAGGGACACGACATGTACAGTACCTGAAACCCGGGTAAAATCAGACATAGCCTCAGCTCCACAAAATGGATGCTGCCACCACAGACACAAGTCTGCCCTCCTGCTGCTGGGAGTCCTTCCAGCTTGGGAGGTGTGGACAAAGGGTTTCCTGCCAGGGGAGGTGCGTGCACCACCCCAGACAGGATTTTGTGTATTGGTCAGGTAGGGCTTGAAAGAAACCAGACATGCCTGTGGCTCACAAGGAGCCTCGGTGCATATGCCAGTTCAAACCGGTCCTGGGGCACACCAGTCCCGGGCCTGGGGCGAGCTGGACAAAGGATTGGGGGTGTGACCACCCCCCTTCCTGGTCCCACCCATAGGGAGGGACCTAGCAGGTAGTCCGGCCCCTAGAATCCGCTTAAAGGTAGGAGCTGTGTCCTAAGACTTCAGACATCCTGGAATCAACTTGAAACTAAGAAGAAGACGGGAACTTCGACATTCTGCTGCACAGAAGACTGAAGAAAATCTCCCCTGTGGTCAGGGAGTGACCACCTTGCTAACGCAAGCACCATCCAGCGAATCACCGTCTGATTTGCCGCCGCCTCCCGCCGGAGCCCGAGCCCAGAGACTGACAAGACCTGGACCTCCAGACCTCTCACCGCCCGATCCACAGTCCCTGAAAAGAGGAGACCCGTGGAGGCACCGAGACACGTGGAGCCAGCCATCTTGGAACGACTACGACAAGCTGACAAGTGCAACAACCAAGGCTCCCTCCAAGTTGTGCTTTGGGTCCTGAGAAGCCCAACCCTCGAGCAGCATCTGCACCAAAGGTGAGCCCTCCAGCATCTCCACGATCTGCGTGGGGCCCTTCTGCATTTTGCCACTCGACACGCCTAACCGGTTGCTGGCCCGCTGGCTAGTGGCCATCTTGGCGACGAAATCTACGACAAACACCGCTGGTCTGGTTGCTCCAGACTGGCCCTTGCTCCCCTCCAAAGGAGCAATCCCTCTGACCTTGCTGGTCAGAACCAACAGCTGATTTCCGAATCCTCCTACAATTGCTTTTGCCAAGGCTTGTTTGCTTCGATCAAGTCGCCGACACCACCGACAGCGAGAGCCTGCGTGGGACAGCTCGTGAGCCAACTCCTGGATGTCGTCGACCTTCAGGGACCACGTGGCTGCGGAGACAAGCTACCCCTCATCACCTGTTTGCACCCGACATCGCCTGGTACCCACCTGGTGCCACGCTGGTCACTGGCTAGTGACTGTGAACACTGTCCCCTCTGCTTACAGGTCTTCAACATCTCCGATCCACTCTTGGATCCACTGCATCTCTCCCGGACCGACCGCCTGCAGCATCTTTGTCTTCAAGCTCCACGGAACAGATAGAAGCAACCCGACGCACTTCGAGGCCTATGCACCCGCTTCCTGTGGGTGAGGTAAAGCTGGCACACCTGTGCCCAAGTGTAGTATTACATCTCTAGTGCCTGTGTTCCAAATCTTGAGTTCCTAGTCCATCCGGAAGATCCTCTTTGCAGTAACTTTGTACTTTTTACGCACCCATTGAAACCTATGGGAGCACGCGTGTGACTATTTGCTCTGCCCACGCCACCCGTGGACCTCCTGGTCACTAACTGGCGTTAGCTCCTTGTAGGCCCAGCGATTCTAGAGGCCCTAGGCCTTTTCCCTTTTCTGTTCGTGGTACTTATACCACTATTTTAGTATATGGTTTGAGTGGCCACCAGGGCCTATCCATATAACGTGCAACTTCTGTGTATTCTGTGATAATCTTGTTTGACGATTTGTGCTCCTGTGCTCATAAAGAGACTAGGGGTTACTTTGAGAAATAAATACATATATATTTTGAATATATATCTGTGTGGTGTCCTTTCATTGGTATAAAAGGGGGTTACATTTGGTAAAACAGCTGGCTTAACACGCTTCACGAGTTTAGCCTCAAAGACTGCTTAGCCTACGCTACCACTAGGGCAGCTAGTCCGAAAAGGTTGACTTACAACCACACCATAAGGGTTGCTTGGCATGGTACAAGGTGATCACTTTAACTAGTGAGCATCATATACCAGGCCAACTTCTCACACTGACGTTAGCTCCTTGTAGGCCCAGCGATTCTAGAGGCCCTAGGCCTTTTCCCTTTTCTGCTCGTGGTACTTATACCACTATTTTAGTATATGGTTTGAGTGGCCACCAGGGCCTATCCATATAACGTGCAACTTCCGTGTATTCTGTGATAATCTTGTTTGACGATTTGTGCTCCTGTGCTCATAAAGAGACTAGGGGTTACTTTGAGAAATAAATACATATATATTTTGAATATATATCTGTGTGGTGTCCTTTCATTGGTATAAAAGGGGGTTGCATTTGGTAAAACAGCTGGCTTAACACGCTTCACGAGTTTAGCCTCAAAGACTGCTTAGCCTACGCTACCACTAGGGCAGCTAGTCCGAACAGGTTGACTTACAACCACACCATAAGGGTTGCTTGGCATGGTACAAGGTGATTGTAGGAGAGTAGGGTCTGCTATCCTATGGTCACCCCAAATTTTTTGCTTTTTGCTTCACTGGTTTTTGACATATTGAGGCTGTGGGCCTGCCAATCAGACCCCCAGCCTGCTGTTCTCTCTACTAAATTAAAACTATGCACCCTAGGTGCATAACCAATTGGAAGTGGATCACCCTGTCAGCCCCTGTACCAGTGTACACTAGGTACCCAGGGCATTGGTGTACCCAAGGCCTGCCAGGGGCTGCAGCATGTATTATGCCACCCCAGGCTTGGCCTAACAATCTGACACAACTGGCTGATCACTCAGCTGGGGTAAGTTGGTGTAATCACCTCTTACTTAGGTGTAGTATACCTATACCTAACCTTAAATGGGACACCTGGTAACCCCTAAGTCACTCCTATGGCAGGCCTTAACAATCCTGAAGGCAGAGTGCTTGGTTCCATGTGAGATGGTGCTCTGGCATGAGCTGAGCCTGTCTGCAGTGGTCGGAACAACTTCCTTCTGCTGTTTCCAGATATCGTCATACCATATACTCTTAAGTGCATTATGAACCTCGCGGTTAAATGCTATCTTTGGTTTGGCTTTATCAAAACATGTCGAGTAAGGTGTCATACGAATTGGAATACTAACCCCTCGCCAATTCTGGCGACGGGGTTAGCATTCCACCCTTCTAGAGGGACACGACATGTACAGTACCTGAAACCCGGGTAAAATCAGACATAGCCTCAGCTCCACAAAATGGATGCTGCCACCACAGACACAAGTCTGCCCTCCTGCTGCTGGGAGTCCTTCCAGCTTGGGAGGTGTGGACAAAGGGTTTCCTGCCAGGGGAGGTGCGTGCACCACCCCAGACAGGATTTTGTGTATTGGTCAGGTAGGGCTTGAAAGAAACCAGACATGCCTGTGGCTCACAAGGAGCCTCGGTGCATATGCCAGTTCAAACCGGTCCTGGGGCACACCAGTCCCGGGCCTGGGGCGAGCTGGACAAAGGATTGGGGGTGTAACCACCCCCCTTCCTGGTCCCACCCATAGGGAGGGACCTAGCAGGTAGTCCGGCCCCTAGAATCCGAATAAAGGTAGGAGCTGTGTCCTAAGACTTCAGACATCCTGGAATCAACTTGAAACTAAGAAGAAGACGGGAACTTCGACATTCTGCTGCACAGAAGACTGAAGAAAATCTCCCCTGTGGTCAGGGAGTGACCACCTTGCTAACGCAAGCACCATCCAGCGAATCACCGTCTGCTTTGCCGCCGCCTCCCGCCGGAGCCCGAGCCCAGAGACTGACAAGACCTGGACCTCCAGACCTCTCACCGCCCGATCCACAGTCCCTGAAAAGAGGAGACCCGTGGAGGCACCGAGACACGTGGAGCCAGCCATCTTGGAACGACTACGACAAGCTGACCAGTGCAACAACCGAGGCTCCCTCCAAGTTGTGCTTTGGGTCCTGAGAAGCCCAACCCTCGAGCAGCATCTGCACCAAAGGTGAGCCCTCCAGCATCTCCACGATCTGCGTGGGGCCCTTCTGCATTTTGCCACTCGACGCGCCTAACCGGTTGCTGGCCCGCTGGCTAGTGGCCATCTTGGCGACGAAATCTACGACAAACACCGCTGGTCTGGTTGCTCCAGACTGGCCCTTGCTCCCCTCCAAAGGAGCAATCCCTCTGACCTTGCTGGTCAGAACCAACAGCTGCTTTCCGAATCCTCCTGCAATTGCTTTTGCCAAGGCTTGTTTGCTTCGATCAAGTCGCCGACACCGCCGACAGCGAGAGCCTGCGTGGGACAGCTCGTGAGCCGACTCCTGGACGTCGTCGACCTTCAGGGACCACGTCGCTGCGGAGACAAGCTACCCCTCATCACCTGTTTGCACCCGACATCGCCTGGTACCCACCTGGTGCCACGCTGGTCACTGGCTAGTGACTGTGAACACTGTCCCCTCTGCTTACAGGTCTTCAACATCTCCGATCCACTCTTGGATCCACTGCATCTCTCCCGGACCGACCGCCTGCAGCATCTTTGTCTTCAAGCTCCACGGAACAGATAGAAGCAACCCGACGCACTTCGAGGCCTATGCACCCGCTTCCTGTGGGTGAGGTAAAGCTGGCACACCTGTGCCCAAGTGTAGTAATACATCTCTAGTGCCTGTGTTCCAAATCTTAAGTTCCTAGGTCATCCGGAAGATTCCTTTTGCAGTAACTTTGTACTTTTTACGCACCCATTGAACCCTATGGGAGCACGCGTGTGACTATTTGCTCTGCACACGCCACCCGTGGACCTCCTGGTCACTAACTGACGTTAGCTCCTTGTAGGCCCAGCGATTCTAGAGGCCTTAGGCCTTTTCCCTTTTCTGTTCGTGGTACTTATACCACTATTTTAGTATATGGTTTGAGTGGCCACCAGGGCCTATCCATATAAAGTGCAACTTCTGTGTATTCTGTGATAATCTTGTTTGACGATTTGTGCTCCTGTGCTCATAAAGAGACTAGGGGTTACTTTGATAAATAAATACATATATATTTTGAATATATATCTGTGTGGTGTCCTTTCATTGGTATAAAAGGGGGTTGCATTTGGTAAAACAGCTGGCTTAACACGCTTCACGAGTTTAGCCTCAAAGACTGCTTAGCCTACGCTACCACTAGGGCAGCTAGTCCGAAAAGGTTGACTTACAACCACACCATAAGGGTTGCTTGGCATGGTACAAGGTGATCACTTTAACTAGTGAGCATCATATACCAGGCCAACTTCTCACATTGGTGAGCAGCGGTTGGATTTGAGCTTGCTGTGTTTTACCATTGTAATCTCTTGGTTACCAATTGAAAGATCACATAGGTACCTGTAGGTACATATAAAACAAGATTAGATATACATAAGTTCTACTGAACTTAGTTGTTGTAGAGCAAAGGGAGTAGCACACCCTGACTACAACTACTAGATAGGTTTAGTAGGTAAACCCAAGTGTAGGTAGATTGCAACACATCCACCCACACTTAAGAGCAATGGCCGGGGCAGAGGGGTCCACTGTACCCATCTCTGTTGAGAGTGACCCCCAGAGGGCACCATCCAGCTTTGCTACCCTTAATCAGAATGAGCTCAGGCATTTGGCAACTCTTAGAGGCCTTAAACAGCCCAAGAACCCAAACTCTGCTGAGCTCAGAGAGCTCTTACAGAATGATGAGAATCAGAGAGCACTCAAGAAAGCTTCCCAGTTAGCCCCCTTAGGGACAGGAACAGGAGGCCCCCCTTCTAAAGATGCCACTGAAGTACCCCTTCCCAATAGTCACCCCTTAGATGGGATGCCTACCACAGAGGATGAGAGTGAAAAGGATACTGACAGTAGTGAGGATGAAGGGAGAACTAGCCCAGTGCCAAGTGTTATACTTGGCCCAGCTAAACCAAGGCTATTGGGGACTGACAGTGGGTTCAACCCACTGGATCTCCCCAGTGGACTTAACACAGGGCTGGGAAGGCAAAGGAATCGCTCAGGTGACTCCAATGCTTCCCATGGCTCTAGAGGCTCTCAAGGTCACTCCAGGAGAAGGATGACCACCCCTCAGAGGAGGGAACATGAGGCCAAGATGCAAGAGGCCCAGCTGAGGATCAGGAAGCAGGAGCTAGAAGTAGCCCTGATGGAAGAGAAACTTAGCAAGGCTAGACAGCATAAAGAGAGTGGGTCTATACCCACTGGTGGCAGCATTGTCCCTAAGGACAAAGATAGGGTTTTCGACAATAGAAACCTGTCTAAGGTTGTGCCCCCCTACAAAAGTGGGGATGACATCCACAAGTGGATAACTGCTCTTGAGAGAGCCTGCAAAGTACAGCAGGTTCCTGAAGATCAGTGGGCAGCAATCCTCTGGCTCTCCTTTGAGGGAAGAGGCAGAGACAGACTCCTCACTGTTAGAGAAGAGGATGTCAGAAACTACAGAGTCCTGAAGAGTGTTCTAGTAGATGGGTTAGGCTTAACCACTGAACAGTACAGGTTAATGTTCAGAGACACCCAAAAGACACAGACTCAGGACTGGTCTGAATACATTGAATGTGCCACTAAGGCTTTGGAGGGTTGGTTGCTGGGAAGTAAGGTATCTGATTTTACAGGATTGTATAATTTGATGATGAGAGAACAGATTTTAAATAACTGTCAAAACCAGCAACTGCATCAACACTTGGTTGACTCTGATCTGACCTCTCCCCAAGAATTGGGAAAGAAGGCAGACAAATGGGTCAGAACCAGGGTTAAGCAAAAGAACCAGAACCAGGGCCAAGGGGGTGATCAGAAGAAAACAGACCAAAAGGGTGGAGATCAGAAATCTAAAGACCAGAAGTCTTCAACAGGGCCCCAAACTACTGCTAAGGAGGGTGGGTCCCAACAACAGTCCAAAAAGAAGAAAGAAGGTCAAAAGAAACCCTGGTGCAATCATTGCAAAAATACAACTCACTGGACTAGTGATTGCAAAAAGGGTGGAGCCCCCAACACTGTTGCCCCTAAGGCACCTGCTCCCAGTACTACTGTTAGCAGTGTTGGTCCCCAGACAAAGGGTGTAGTGGGAATCACTATGGGAACTGAAGGAGATTCTGACTTAGACAGAACCCTTACACAGGCAGTCTTGATCTGTGATGGGGACATTGATTTGTCCCTGACTGTGAGCCCCAGTAACCTGGGCAAGTACAGACAGACTCCTTTAATTAATGACAAAGTGGCTCAAGCCTACAGGGACACATGTGCCAGTGTCACTATGGTGACACCAGGCTTTGTGGACCCTGGACAGTACATACCAGGTGAGAACTACCTGGTGACCAATGCCAGCAATGCCACTACTTCACACAGTGTGGCAGTTGTTAACTTCTCATGGGGAGGGGTAACTGGCCTCAAAAGGGTTGTGGTTAGTGCAGACCTCCCAGTAGAATGTTTGTTGGGCAATGACCTAGAGAGTTCTCTATGGTCAGAAGTGGAGTACAGGACTCATGCAGAGATGTTAGGTATATCATCACATGTCCTTGCTGTGACCAGGTCACAGGCCAAAAAGTGCCTCACTGAACCTCAGGTCTTGGATCCTGGAACAATGGACCAAGCACCTACCAAGAAGAAGAACAGGAGGGTCAAGGCTGTGCCTTCCCCCCTGCCTCAGAGTGATGATCAGCCTTCCCAGGAAGCTGATCTAGAGGACCCTGAAGGAACTGTCCCTGAAGAGCTTGAACCTGATCAGGTTGAGTTTCTGGGGACAGGGGGACCTTCAAGGGCTGACTTGAGGCAGGCTCAGTTATCCTGTCCCTCTCTTGAACCCCTCAGACAGCTGGCTGCTGCTGAGGCTGCTGGGAATGCTCAAGGTACCCATAAAGTGTATTGGGATGAAGGGCTCCTTTATTCAGAGGCTAGAGACCCCAAGCCTGGTGCAACCAGGAGGTTGGTCATACCTCTGCAATTTAGGGGCTTCCTTCTTACCTTGGCCCATGACATTCCTTTAGCAGGACACTTAGGCCAGAACAAGACTTGGGACAGGCTTGTCCCTCACTTTCACTGGCCTCATATGAATGAAGATACAAAGGAGTTTTGTCGCTCCTGTGTTACCTGCCAAGCCAGTGGCAAATCAGGTGGCACAACAAAGGCCCCCCTAATACCACTACCTGTGGTGGGGGTCCCCTTTGAAAGAGTGGGAATAGACATAGTGGGTCCCATGGATCCTCCCACTGCATCTGGGCACAGATTTATACTGGTGGTAGTGGATCATGCCACCAGGTATCCAGAGGCAATTCCCCTTAGGACCACTACAGCTCCTGTTGTGGCCAGGGCCCTGCTGGGAGTATTCTCCAGAGTGGGGTTTCCTAAGGAGGTAGTATCTGACAGAGGTACCAACTTTATGTCAGGATACTTGACAGCTATGTGGAAGGAATGTGGTGTCAACTACAAGTTCACCACCCCTTATCACCCACAATGCAATGGGCTTGTTGAGAGATTCAACAAGACCCTAAAGGGTATGATCAAAGGATTACCTGAAAAGCTCAGGCGAAGATGGGATATCCTTCTACCCTGCCTTCTGTTTGCTTACAGAGAGGTCCCACAAAAAGGAGTTGGCTACAGCCCCTTTGAATTGTTGTTTGGGCACCCTGTGAGAGGCCCACTGTGTTTGGTGAAGGAAGGATGGGAGTTACCTCTCAAAAAGCCTAAGCTAGACATAGTGGACTATGTACTTGGTCTCCGCTCCAGGATGGCTGAGTATATGGAGAAGGCATCTAAAAACCTTGAGGCAAGCCAGGCCTTACAGAAAGCTTGGCATGACCAAAAGGCTGTCTTGGTTGAGTATCAGCCAGGACAGAAGGTATGGGTGTTGGAGCCAGTGGCCCCAGCAGCACTCCAAGACAAATGGTCTGGACCCCATACAATCCTGGAAAAGAAGGGAGAGGTCACCTACTTGGTGGACCTAGGAACTCCCAGGAGTCCCCACAGGGTACTCCATGTTAACAGGCTTAAAGCATATGTTGACAGGGCAGACATGGGCTTGCTCATGGCTACAGATGAGGGACAGGAGGAAGAGAGTGACCCTCTCCCAGACCTGTTGTCTCAGAACCCTGAAGATGGCTCAGTTGAAGGAGTGACCCTTGGAGGCAACCTCACTGCCCATCAGCAGACTGAATGTAGACAGGTTCTACAATCATTTTCACATATGTTTTCCTTGATACCTAGTCAAACTGACTGGTGTACCCATGTTGTGGACACTGGTGACAGTCTGCCTGTAAAGAACAAACTTTACAGACAACCTGACCACGTCAGGGACTGTATAAAGGCTGAGGTACATAAAATGCTGGAATTAGGTGTCATTGAACCCTCAGAGAGCCCCTGGGCTAGCCCAGTGGTTCTGGTCCCCAAACCTCACACCAAAGATGGCAAGAGAGAGATGAGGTTCTGTGTGGACTACAGAGGACTCAATGCTGTCACCAGGACAGATGCACACCCTATTCCAAGGGCAGATGAGCTCATAGACAAACTAGCTTCTGCAAAGTTTTTGAGCACATTTGACTTGACAGCTGGCTATTGGCAAATCAGGTTAGCTGAGGAGTCTAAGGCCAAAACAGCATTCTCAACCCCAGGTGGGCATTATCAGTTTGTGGTGATGCCCTTTGGTCTGAAGAATGCACCTGCCACCTTCCAAAGGCTGGTGAACCAAGTCCTTACTGGGTTGGATGACTTTTGCGCAGCATATCTTGATGACATTGCTGTCTTTAGTTCCACCTGGGAGGATCACCTGATCCACCTGAAGAAGGCTCTTGAGGCTCTGCAAAGGGCAGGCCTCACTATCAAGGCTACTAAGTGCCAGATAGGGCAGAGTAAGGTTGTGTATTTGGGCCACCTTGTAGGTGGGGGCCAAGTTCAACCACTGGAGAGTAAGATACAGTCCATCAAGGATTGGTCCCCTCCAACCACCCAGACTCAAGTTCAAGCTTTCTTGGGCTTGACTGGGTATTACAGGAAGTTTGTTAAGAACTATGGGTCCATTGTGACTCCTCTTAATGATCTGACATCCAAGAAGATGCCCAAAAAGGTTCAGTGGACAGTAAGCTGTCAAAAGGCATTTGATGACCTGAAGGAGGCCATGTGCTCTGCACCTATCCTGAAAAGTCCTGACTACTCCAAAGAGTTTATTGTCCAAACAGATGCTTCTGAGTTGGGTGTGGGAGCTGTGCTGTCACAACTTAATGTAGATGGTCAAGACCAACCCATTGCTTTTATTAGCAGAAGGTTGACCCCCAGAGAGAAGAATTGGTCAGCTATTGAGAGGGAGGCCTTTGCTGTGGTGTGGGCCCTGAAGAAGCTGAGGCCATACTTGTTTGGCACTCACTTCAAGATTCAGACCGACCATAAGCCCCTCTTGTGGCTAAATCAGATGAAGGGTGAAAACCCCAAACTGCTTAGGTGGTCCATTTCCCTACAGGGGATGGACTTTACAGTGGAGCACCGGCCAGGTACTGACCATGGGAATGCAGATGGTCTCTCCAGGTACTTCCACTTAGGACATGAAGACGAGACTGGTCAAGGCTAGTTTAATGTCCCAGCGTTTGGGGGGGGGGTTGTGTAGGAGAGTAGGGTCTGCTATCCTATGGTCACCCCAAATTTTTGCTTTTTGCTTCACTGGTTTTTGACATATTGAGGCTGTGGGCCTGCCAATCAGACCCCCAGCCTGCTGTTCTCTCTACTAAATTAAAACTATGCACCCTAGGTGCATAACCAATTGGAAGTGGATCACCCTGTCAGCCCCTGTACCAGTGTACACTAGGTACCCAGGGCATTGGTGTACCCAAGGCCTGCCAGGGGCTGCAGCATGTATTATGCCACCCCAGGCTTGGCCTAACAATCTGACACAACTGGCTGATCACTCAGCTGGGGTAAGTTGGTGTAATCACCTCTTACTTAGGTGTAGTATACCTATACCTAACCTTAAATGGGACACCTGGTAACCCCTAAGTCACTCCTATGGCAGGCCTTAACAATCCTGAAGGCAGAGTGCTTGGTTCCATGTGAGATGGTGCTCTGGCATGAGCTGAGCCTGTCTGCAGTGGTCGGAACAACTTCCTTCTGCTGTTTCCAGATATCGTCATACCATATACTCTTAAGTGCATTATGAACCTCGCGGTTAAATGCTATCTTTGGTTTGGCTTTATCAAAACATGTCGAGTAAGGTGTCATACGAATTGGAATACTAACCCCTCGCCAATTCTGGCGACGGGGTTAGCATTCCACCCTTCTAGAGGGACACAACATGTACAGTACCTGAAACCCGGGTAAAATCAGACATAGCCTCAGCTCCACAAAATGGATGCTGCCACCACAGACACAAGTCTGCCCTCCTGCTGCTGGGAGTCCTTCCAGCTTGGGAGGTGTGGACAAAGGGTTTCCTGCCAGGGGAGGTGCGTGCACCACCCCAGACAGGATTTTGTGTATTGGTCAGGTAGGGCTTGAAAGAAACCAGACATGCCTGTGGCTCACAAGGAGCCTCGGTGCATATGCCAGTTCAAACCGGTCCTGGGGCACACCAGTCCCGGGCCTGGGGCGAGCTGGACAAAGGATTGGGGGTGTAACCACCCCCCTTCCTGGTCCCACCCATAGGGAGGGACCTAGCAGGTAGTCCGGCCCCTAGAATCCGAATAAAGGTAGGAGCTGTGTCCTAAGACTTCAGACATCCTGGAATCAACTTGAAACTAAGAAGAAGACGGGAACTTCGACATTCTGCTGCACAGAAGACTGAAGAAAATCTCCCCTGTGGTCAGGGAGTGACCACCTTGCTAACGCAAGCACCCTCCAGCGAATCACCGTCTGCTTTGCCGCCGCCTCCCGCCGGAGCCCGAGCCCAGAGACTGACAAGACCTGGACCTCCAGACCTCTCACCGCCCGATCCACAGTCCCTGAAAAGAGGAGACCCGTGGAGGCACCGAGACACGTGGAGCCAGCCATCTTGGAACGACTACGACAAGCTGACCAGTGCAACAACCGAGGCTCCCTCCAAGTTGTGCTTTGGGTCCTGAGAAGCCCAACCCTCGAGCAGCATCTGCACCAAAGGTGAGCCCTCCAGCATCTCCACGATCTGCGTGGGGCCCTTCTGCATTTTGCCACTCGACGCGCCTAACCGGTTGCTGGCCCGCTGGCTAGTGGCCATCTTGGCGACGAAATCTACGACAAACACCGCTGGTCTGGTTGCTCCAGACTGGCCCTTGCTCCCCTCCAAAGGAGCAATCCCTCTGACCTTGCTGGTCAGAACCAACAGCTGCTTTCCGAATCCTCCTGCAATTGCTTTTGCCAAGGCTTGTTTGCTTCGATCAAGTCGCCGACACCGCCGACAGCGAGAGCCTGCGTGGGACAGCTCGTGAGCCGACTCCTGGACGTCGTCGACCTTCAGGGACCACGTGGCTGCGGAGACAAGCTACCCCTCATCACCTGTTTGCACCCGACATCGCCTGGTACCCACCTGGTGCCACGCTGGTCACTGGCTAGTGACTGTGAACACTGTCCCCTCTGCTTACAGGTCTTCAACATCTCCGATCCACTCTTGGATCCACTGCATCTCTCCCGGACCGACCGCCTGCAGCATCTTTGTCTTCAAGCTCCACGGAACAGATAGAAGCAACCCGACGCACTTCGAGGCCTATGCACCCGCTTCCTGTGGGTGAGGTAAAGCTGGCACACCTGTGCCCAAGTGTAGTAATACATCTCTAGTGCCTGTGTTCCAAATCTTAAGTTCCTAGGTCATCCGGAAGATTCCTTTTGCAGTAACTTTGTACTTTTTACGCACCCATTGAACCCTATGGGAGCACGCGTGTGACTATTTGCTCTGCACACGCCACCCGTGGACCTCCTGGTCACTAACTGACGTTAGCTCCTTGTAGGCCCAGCGATTCTAGAGGCCTTAGGCCTTTTCCCTTTTCTGTTCGTGGTACTTATACCACTATTTTAGTATATGGTTTGAGTGGCCACCAGGGCCTATCCATATAAAGTGCAACTTCTGTGTATTCTGTGATAATCTTGTTTGACGATTTGTGCTCCTGTGCTCATAAAGAGACTAGGGGTTACTTTGATAAATAAATACATATATATTTTGAATATATATCTGTGTGGTGTCCTTTCATTGGTATAAAAGGGGGTTGCATTTGGTAAAACAGCTGGCTTAACACGCTTCACGAGTTTAGCCTCAAAGACTGCTTAGCCTACGCTACCACTAGGGCAGCTAGTCCGAAAAGGTTGACTTACAACCACACCATAAGGGTTGCTTGGCATGGTACAAGGTGATCACTTTAACTAGTGAGCATCATATACCAGGCCAACTTCTCACAGTGATCACTTTAACTAGTGAGCATCATATACCAGGCCAACTTCTCACATTGGTGAGCAGCGGTTGGATTTGAGCTTGCTGTGTTTTACCATTGTAATCTCTTGGTTACCAATTGAAAGATCACATAGGTACCTGTAGGTACATATAAAACAAGATTAGATATACATAAGTTCTACTGAACTTAGTTGTTGTAGAGCAAAGAGGGAGTAGCACACCCTGACTACAACTGCTAGATAGGTTTAGTAGGCAAACCCAAGTGTAGGTAGATTGCAACACATCCACCCACACTTAAGAGCAATGGCCGGGGCAGAGGGGTCCACTGTACCCATCTCTGTTGAGAGTGACCCCCAGAGGGCACCATCCAGCTTTGCTACCCTTAATCAGAATGAGCTCAGGCATTTGGCAACTCTTAGAGGCCTTAAACAGCCCAAGAACCCTAACTCTGCTGAGCTCAGAGAACTCTTACAGAATGATGAGAATCAGAGAGAACTCAAGAAAGCTTCCCAGTTAGCCCCCTTAGGGACAGGAACAGGAGGCCCCCCTTCTGAAGATGCCACAGAGGTACCCCCTTTCAATAGTCACCCCTTAGATGGGATGCCTACCACAGAGGAAGAAAGTGATGGGGATACAGATGTGAGTGAGGATGAAGGGAGAACTAGCCCAGTGCCAAGTGTTATACTTGGCCCAGCTAAACTAAGGCTATTGGGGACTGACAATGGGTTTACACCATTGGATCTCCCCAGTGGACTTAACACAGGGCTTGGGAGGCAAAGGAATCGCTCAGGTGACTCCAATGCTTCTCATGGCTCTAGAGGCTCTCAAGGTCACTCCAGGAAAAGGATGACCACCCCTCAGAGGAGGGAACATGAGGCCAGAATGCAGGAAGCCCAGCTGAGGATCAGGAAGCAGGAGCTAGAAGTAGCCCTGATGGAAGAAAAACTGAGGAAGGCTAGGCAACCTAGAGAGAGTGGGTCTATACCCACTGGTGGCAGCATTGTCCCTAAGGACAAAGATAGGGTCTTTGATAATAGGAACCTGTCTAAGGTTGTGCCCCCCTACAAAAGTGGGGATGACATCCACAAATGGATAACTGCTCTTGAGAGAGCCTGCAAAGTACAGCAGGTTCCTGAAGACCAGTGGGCAGCAATCCTCTGGCTCTCCTTTGAAGGAAGAGGCAGAGACAGACTCCTCACTGTTAGAGAAGAGGATGTCAGAAACTACAGAGTCCTGAAGAGTGTTCTGGTTGATGGGTTAGGCTTAACCACTGAGCAGTACAGGTTAATGTTCAGAGACACCCAGAAGACACAGACTCAGGACTGGTCTGAATATGTTGAATGTGCCACTAAGGCTTTGGAGGGTTGGTTGCTGGGAAGTAAGGTATCTGATTATACAGGATTGTACAATTTGATGATGAGAGAACAGATTTTAAGTAACTGTCAAAACCAGCTCCTCCATCAACACCTGGTAGACTCAGATTTGACCTCTCCCCAAGAAGTGGGAAAGAGGGCAGATAAATGGGTCAGGACCAGGATCAGGCCTAAGAATCAGGGTGGTGACCAAAAGAAAGATACCACCAAACCTCAAGAGAAGGGTGGGGATAAAGCAAAAGAGAAATCTTCCTCAGGGCCCCAAAACTCCACACAGGGTGGTGGGTCCCAGGCTCCCTCCTCTACCACAGGTAAAAAGCCCTACTGCCATGAGTGTAAAACTCCTGGGCATTGGAAAACTGACAGCAGTTGCCCAAGGGCTACAAACAAAACTGTTAATCCAATTACTCCTGTCACACCACCTATTACTGTCAGCAGTAATCCCCCAGGTGGTGGGAGTGCCCCCAAAAATTTGGGTGGGTTTACTTGGGGAACACAGGGGGACCCTGGCTTAGCCAATTCCCCTGCAGCAGATACTCTTGTCTGTGATGGTGGCATGGGGTTTGCCAACTTCACTGCCTGTCCCAACACTTTGGGTAGGTACAGACAGGAGCCCTACATCAATGGTACAAAAGCTGAGGCCTACAGAGACACTGGAGCTAGCATCACAATGGTGGCCCATTGGCTAGTTCCCTCTGAGCAGCTTTTGCCTGGTTTCTCCTACCAGGTGACCAACATTGATGGCAAACAGAACAGTCATCCCATGGCAGAGGTATGTCTCAGCTGGGGAGGTGTCACTGGCCCTAAAAGGGTGGCAGTGTCCCCAACCTTGCCTGTAGACTGCTTACTGGGGAATGACTTAGAACTCTCAGCTTGGGCTGGAGTTGAACAGGACACCCATTCTAAAATGGTAGGCCTTTCACAAAAGGGTAGTGGGGTTGTGCCATTCACAACCCCTGTCCAAATAGATTTCCTCCCTGGAAAGGTTGGAAGGGCAGTGGTAGCCACAGCCCAGGCACAGACAGACTTCCCTGTAGAGACTGGCAGAGCTGTGACAGTCACAGCTCCAACACAAACTGAGTGCCCCCCTGAAAAGGTTGGCAAGGCTGTAATGGTCTCAGCCTATACTCAGACTGACATAGGTGTAGTGAAGCCTGAAACTATGGATCACTCCACACAAACAGAGAGTAGTGGGGAGGAAGAAAAGTCTCCCTCTCCCCAGACATTAGGAAAAAGTCAGCCTCCTCAGGGAGCTGACCTCACCCCTTGTGAAGGAACTGCCCCAGAGGTAGCCAGGCCTGGCCTGGCAGAGCCTCTGATGTCAGTGGCCCCTTCCAAGGTGGGACCCAGTCTGGTGCAGGTAGCCTGCCTCTCTCTACCCTGCCTCAGTCAGCCCAGGGCTGCAGAGGTCAGGGAGGCCAGTGGACCCCAAGAGGGCCCCTGTCCACAAGAACCCCCCCATCAAAAGAATGAGGATTGCCTGGCTAGTAGCCCTAGTCAGGTGATGGGTAAACACAGTCCTGAGGGATCTCCTTTACAGGTAGTTAGGGACCTCCCCCAGAGGGATTCTGTTGGGTACAGGCAAACATGGGACCTTAGGGCCCCAGACCTGACCTGTCCCTCCAGTAAGTCCACAAAAGGGACCCAGCCTCCAGCTTTAGGTAGCCAGAGGCTGACCCTGAGAGCACAGTGCAACTCAGTTAAGGAAAGAAAGGCATCCATGGTGGAGGGGGATTGGAGGAAGCTGAGGCCTCACTTTGAGGACACTCACTTCAGTACTCCATCTCAACACCAGCCTTTTACTTTGCAAAGACACACCAAAGGTAGAGATTGCCTATGGTGGAGACCCTCTGATACCCTTAGGGTGAGGGATTGCTTAGTGGACCATGAGACAGGGGGTAACCATGCCAGTGCTGGTTCCTCCTTATATGGCCACTTGGGCAATATAGGCTTACCTGAACAAGGTCAGCCTTATCTCCCTTCGTTTGGGGGGGGGTTGTGTAGGAAGGTGGATATCTGACTATGGTTACCCCCAAATTTTTGCCTAGTGTTTAGCTGGTTTTTCGACTTAGTTGGCCTGAGATCCTGCTATTCAGGATCTCAGCCTGGCTGTTCTCTCTTTAAAATGGACTCCATGTACCCTAGGTACATACCCAATTGATTGGATCACCCTGTCAGCCCCTGTACCAGTGTACACTAGGTACCCAGGGCATTGGTGTACCCAAGGCCTGCCAAGGGCTGAAGCATGTATTATGCCACCCCAGGCTTGGCCTAACAATTTGACACAACTGGCTGATCACTCAGCTGGGGTAAGTTGGTGTAATCACCTCTTACTTAGGTGTAGTATGCCTATACCTAACCTTAAATGGGACACCTGGTAACCTATAAGTCACTCCTATGGCAGGCCTTAACAATCCTGAAGGCAGAGTGCTTGGTTCCATGTGAGATGGTGCTCTGGCATGAGCTGAGCCTGTCTGCAGTGGTCGGAACAACTTCCTTCTACTGTTTCCAGATATCGTCATACCATATACTCTTAAGTGCATTATGAACCTCGCGGTTAAATGCTAACTTTGGTTTGGCTTTATCAAAACATGTCGAGTAAGGTGTCATACGAATTGGAATACTAACCCCTCGCCAATTCTGGCGACGGGGTTAGCATTCCACCCTTCTAGAGGGACACGACATGTACAGTGCCTGAAACCCGGGTAAAATCAGACATAGCCTCAGCTCCACAAAATGGATGCTGCCACCACAGACACAAGTCTGCCCTCCTGCTGCTGGGAGTCCTTCCAGCTTGGGAGGTGTGGACAAAGGGTTTCCTGCCAGGGGAGGTGCGTGCACCACCCCAGACAGGATTTTGTGTATTTGGTCAGGTAGGGCTTGAAAGAAACCAGACATGCCTGTGGCTCACAAGGAGCCTCGGTGCATATGCCAGTTCAAACCGGTCCTGGGGCACACCAGTCCCGGGCCTGGGGCAAGCTGGACAAAGGATTGGGGGTGTAACCACCCCCCTTCCTGGTCCCACCCATAGGGAGGGACCTAGCAGGTAGTCCGGCCCCTAGAATCCGCTTAAAGGTAGGAGCTGTGTCCTAAGACTTCAGACATCCTGGAATCAACTTAAAACTAAGAAGAAGACGGGAACTTCGACGCTCTGCTGCACAGAGGACTGAAGCCAATCTCCCCTGTGGTCAGGGAGTGACCACCTTGCTAACGCAAGCACCATCCAGCGAATCAACGTCTGCTTTGCCGCCGCCTCCCGCCGGAGCCCGAGCCCAGAGACTGACAAGACCTGGACCTCCAGACCTCTCACCGCCCGATCCACAGTCCCTGAAAAGAGGAGACCCGTGGAGGCACCGAGACACGTGGAGCCAGCCATCTTGGAACGACTACAACAAGCTGACAAGTGCAACAACCGAGGCTCCCTCCAAGTTGTGCTTTGGGATCTGAGAAGCCCAACACCCGAGCAGCATCTGCACCAAAGGTGAGCCCTCCAGCATCTCCACGATCTGCGTGGGGCCCTTCTGCATTTTGCCACTCGACGCGCCTAACCGGTTGCTGGCCCGCTGGCTAGTAGCCATCTTGGCGACGAACTTCAAGAAATACACCGCTGGTCTGGTTGCTCTAGACTGGCCCTTGCTCCCCTCCAAAGGAGCAGTCCTTCTGACCTTGCTGGTCAGAACCATCAGCTTATTTCCTTTTCCTACAACAATTGCTTTTGCCAAGGCTTGTTTGCTTCAATCAAGTCACCGACACCGCCGACAGCGAGAGCCTGCGTGGGACAGCTCGTGACTCGACTCCTGGACGTCGTCGACCTCCAGGGACCACGTGGCTGCAGAGACAAGCTACCCCTTTCTTCCTGTTTGCACCCGACATTGCCTGGTACCCACCTGGTGCCACGCTGGTCACTGGCTAGTGACTGTGAACACTGTCCCCTCTGCTTACAGGTCTTCAACATCTCCGATCCACTCTTGGATCCACTGCATCTCTCCCGGACCGACCGCCTGCAGCATCTTTGTCTTCAAGCTCCACGGAACAGATAGAAGAAACCCGACGCACTTCGAGGCCTATGCACCCGCTTCCTGTGGGTGAGGTAAAGCTGGCACACCTGTGCCCAAGTGTAGTATTACATCTCTAGTGCCTGTGTTCCAAATCTTGAGTTCCTAGTCCATCCGGAAGATCCTCTTTGCAGTAACTTTGTACTTTTTACGCACCCATTGAAACCTATGGGAGCACGTGTGTGACTATTTGCTCTGCACACGCCACTCGTGGACCTCCTGGTCACTAACTGACGTTAGCTCCTTGTAGGCCCAGCGATTCTAGAGGCCCTAGGCCTTTTCCCTTTTCTGCTCGTGGTACTTATACCACTATTTTAGTATATGGTTTGAGTGGCCACCAGGGCCTATCCATATAACGTGCAACTTCCGTGTATTCTGTGATAATCTTGTTTGACGATTTGTGCTCCTGTGCTCATAAAGAGACTAGGGGTTACTTTGAGAAATAAATACATATATATTTTGAATATATATCTGTGTGGTGTCCTTTCATTGGTATAAAAGGGGGTTGCATTTGGTAAAACAGCTGGCTTAACACGCTTCACGAGTTTAGCCTCAAAGACTGCTTAGCCTACGCTACCACTAGGGCAGCTAGTCCGAACAGGTTGACTTACAACCACACCATAAGGGTTGCTTGGCATGGTACAAGGTGATCACTTTAACTAGTGAGCATCATATACCAGGCCAACTTCTCACATTGTGTATGTGGTTGTGTGTGTGGTTGTGGCTGTATGTGTGTGGTTATGTGTGTGTGGTTGTGTGTGTGTGGTTTTATGTGTGGTTGTGTGTGTGTGGTTGTGTGTGTGGTTGTGTGTGTGTGATTGTGTGTGTGCTTGTGTGGGTTTGTGTTACTATCCTTGTGGGGACTTGGGTGTGATAACACACTCACGCTGTGGGGACTTGAGTGCACTGTGGGGACTTGAACCCAGGTCCCCACAAGGCAATGTCTTCTAAATGATAAAAAATGACTTCAGGAACATCTGTGCCAATTTTTACAACTTTTGAAAAAATTACCTTGTGGGGACCTGTGTTTCATCAAGTGTGTTTATATTTCTACTCAGCTCTGCCCCTGTAGACAGGAGGTGGTACTGCAGTCTTAAACACACTTTGCATTTAAACACACTTTGCTAACTAGAAACACTCAGTAGCAGCAGAAAGGACAGACATTTCAAAGGAAAAGCTTCATAACTTGTGTTTATCCAAATATTTTTCATCCATGTTAAACTTTTCTCTATTCATTAAAAATAAAACGTTATTTACATGAAGCTATTGATGTTAGAATTGTTGTATCTAAACATTATAAGTGGTTTTATGAACATTGCTAAAAGTGGTTTGGGTCAGTTTCAAATCCCAACATTCTTTGCTGGTGCCGCTTGATCCTTATTTGTAACTAAACAATGATGGTGCACTGCACCGTGATTCAGTATAAACTGAATTGATCATTTTTGTGCACATAACCTACAGGCATCAATGCCTATTGTTAGATTTTAGATGTCTGTACCAGGAATTCAGAATGATTATGTTGCTTGTCCTCAGTTTACATATTTATATGCACAATGTACTATGTTCTTTTAGATGATGGCTAGATAAGTGAGTGACTAGGCTTCCACTTTGCTAAGGGTTACGCACTTGCAGACAGCAAATTGAAGTATGTTCTTATAAAATTAATGAACTTCTTAAAAGATATATTCAAACTTCATCATAATATGCAATTACATTTGAATCATTTGAATTGCTTAATATAAAAACTGTTCATAAAGCTTTACAAATAAGCATTGGCAAATCCAATAGGTCTCACCTATGTGATAGCTATTGGCTTTGGCAATGGGTTTTAGCCATGTTGTATACCACTGGGGCTGCTGTTCAGCAAGACTAAAAGTTAGTGGCATGGAGTGGGGTGGTGTAGGGTAGACAGGAGAGGGGTAGATTGAGGTATAGCGGAATAGGGTAGATTGGAGTAGAGTGGAGTGTGGTAGACTGCCATACATTAGAATGGGGTAGAGTGGGGTAGAATGGAGTGGGGTGGATTAGGGTAGAATGTAGTGGGGTAAATTAGAGTGGGGTAGTTGGGTAGATTAGCGTGGTACATTGGAGTGGGGCCGATTGAATTGGGGTGGAGTGGCGTAGATTGGGTGGCGTGTGGTAGATTGGGGTGGGATATGGTAGACAGGGGTGGAGTGAGGTAGATTGCAGTTGAGAAGATTGGAGTGGGGTAGATAGGAGTAGGGTAGAAGGAGTAGATAGGGTGGATTGGAGTGGGCAGATTGGACTGGAGTGGGGCAAATTTGAGTGGCATGTAGTAGTATGGAGTGAAGTGGAGTGGGGTATATTGGCTAGAGTAGAATGGAATGTGGTAGATTGGGGTAGAGTGGCGTCGAGTAAATTGAGTGGACTGGAATGTGGTAGATTTGAGTGGCATTTGGTAATATGGAGTCAAGTGGGGTATGGTAGATTGGGTAGACTAGAATTGAGTTTAGATGGTTGGGGTAGAGTGGACTGGAGTGGGGCAGATTGGGTGGATTGGATTGGACTGGTGTGGGATAGATTTGAATGACATGTGATAGTATGGAGTGAAGTTGAGTGTGGTAGAGTAAACTTGTGTGTTGTGGATTGGGGAAGAATGGAGTGGGGTGTATTGGGGTAGATTGGAGTGGAGTGGGGTAGACTGGAGGGAAGTTGAGTAGATTAGAGCGGAGTGGGACAGATTGGGGGATTATAGTAGCGTAGAAAGGAGGGTACATTGGAATAGATTGGAGTGGTGTGGGGTGGGGTAGACTGGGATGGGGTGGGGTAAATGAAGACAATGTGGGGTAGACTGCAGTGGGATAGATTGGGCGTGGTGTGGAGTTTGGCAGAGTTGGGATATATTGGAGTGGAGTAGATTGAGGTAGATTGAAGTGGGGTAGATTGACTTGGGGTAGATTGGGATGGAGGGGGATACTGTGGAGTGGAGTGGGGTAGATTGGAGTATAATATGATAGATTGGAGTGGAATGGGATATATTGGAGTGGACAGGGGTTGATTGGAGTGGACTGGGATAGATTGGGGTCGGGTGGGATAGATTGGGGTGAGGTAGATTGGAGTGGAGTGGGTAGATTAGGGTAGGATATTTCATGGTAGATTGGAGTGGAGTGGGTTAGATTGGGGAAAAGTGGAGTGTAGTGGATTGGGAAAGATTGGAGTGGGGTAGATTGAAGTGGTATAGACTGGGTAGATTATGGTAGAGGAGATTGGAGTGAATTGGTGTAGGTTGGAATGGAGTGGGGTAGTTTGGAGTGAGATAGGAGTTGGGTAGTTTGGAGTGGGGTACATTGGAGTAGAGTAGGCTGGAGTGGAGTTGGATAGATTGGCGTGAGGTAGGTTGGGATGGGTGTGGTAGATTTGAGTGGTGTAGATTGATCAGGGTAGGGTAGTTTGGAGTGGAGTAGATTGGAGTGGAGGAGATTGGGGTAGATCGGAGTGGGACATATTGCATAGGGTAAATTGGAGTACACTAGTTTGGGGTGGAGTGGGGAGGGATACATTGCCGGGGGGTGAATTGGGGTAGAGTGGATTAGATTGGATTGGAGTGGGATAGATTTGAATAGCAGGTGGTGATATGGAGAGAAGTGGACTGGGGTAGATTGGGTAGAGTGGGTAGAGTGGGTTGGAATGTGGTAGATTGGGGTACAGTGGAGAGAGGGAGATTGGGTGGATTGGAGCGTGGTATATTGTGGTAGAGTGGAGTGGAGTAGATTGAAGTGAGGTAGAGTGGAATTGGAAAGACTGGAGTAGAGTTACGACTGGAGTGGAGTGATATAGATTGGGGAAGAGTGGAGTGAGATACATTGGAGTGTAGTATAATGGGGTAGAAAAATCCTGGTCTTAAGTAGGCGAAACACGGAGAAATACTTTATTTCTCCTCATTTTAGCTTTTCCAGGTGTGCTGCCTTGTGCAGCACACATGGATTATTAATGATAAAAGTTTGTTTTTTGTGGTCTCTCATAATGATTGTGTTCCATTTACTAATCCTTGTAAGTGACAGGTAGCGAAGTGAAAAGTTTGGAATCTTGTCAGTGAAAGGTGTTGTGTAAGGCCCAGGCACAGTTTCCTGTACGTGGGTGTTACCTGGTGTAATTTCAGTAATTTCACGTTACACTTGTTACATGAAATTCCCAAAATGATTTTATTACACCATGCCTCATAATTACGCGACATTCACAGCAAATCCAACGCAAAAGAACAAATGTGAAGAATCACAACATGAAGGGTTGCAGTTTGTAGCGCTTGCCTTTTTTTGGCTGCAAGTACTCATTCTGTGCTAAAATACAGCATTTGAATTCTGTTTTTGCATTTTGCGAAATTTGACTGAAATGTTACATAACTACAAGTATTCGCAACCCACAAATACACCTTTATATGTGACCAGAAAGGAGCAGGGTTTGCAAGCGGGTGAGCTGCATGTTTTGTACGACTGTTTTGTTTTGCGTTAAACAGCTGAAAGTCATGGCCACATCTCTTGCTGTCGGTCAACGCCAGAAAATATAAGCTGCAGCAGTTAACAGAATCTTTTTGTATAATAAGGTTTAGCGTGTTTAGATGTTTATATCAGTGATGGATGAATTAACTGCTAAAAGGGATGTACCACAGTATGCATTTTACTGCACCATGGAATGAGTATATAGCGACGATTAGTGTGGGATGTAGTGGCTTCTTAGGTTCTGCGTAGTAGGTACTAACTGTATACAAAACTAAAAGTCTGTGTCAAAAATTAAGACAGCAGGCGGGTAGCAGTAGGTACCCGGCCATATGTGACATTTTGTCTTGAAATAAATTGCGTCATTCTGGAGCGTAAACTTTGAGCTCATTAGCTGTAATTGAGATTGTCCTAGCCTTGGTGTCAGAAAGGCTGGATTTTACTAAAGACTCGGAGCGGAGTATTAGGCTATCTTTTCTTGCTATTTATTCACAACAGCCAAGCAAGAGGAAACAAGCATTGGCATAGCCAATAGGTCTCGCTTTGGGAACTTTATAAGTATTTAGTTATGCAGCACAATATCCTTGGTGCAAGAACATCAACTGTTGCATGGCTAAACACTTATAAGGTTCCAAAGGCAAGACCTATTGGCTATGCCAATGCTTGTTTAGTTCTATATGTACTGCCATGCTATTGTCCCGCTCGTTCTGTAACCTCCCTCCTCGTCTCCAAATCAGATTATTTGTGAGGCATGGGCAAAGTGGGCTAAATTGAAATTGCTGCCTATTGCTCATAACATATATGCTCAATTTTTATAGTGCACTTAACATCAATAATATTGTCTGAGACAAACTTACATAATGCATTTTTTCCAGACACGCATGATTTTTTCATTTTTAATTGGGAAAGATAGGAATTTAATTGTGGCCTATTAAATCCACTACAAAATAGATAAATTAAACACTAAATTTCATTTCACGCTACAATATATGTTATATTCCCTAAACAGGGAAATGTTTACAAGAACCTCCAAACTATCTATTAGCACAAAACTGAACGAAAGGAAACGGAAAACAGGATTCGTGGCAGAACTTCAGGATGGCCACTCACAAAAGTGCAAATGCGCGATTGAGCATCTCAAAAGGTCAATTAACATGACAAGAGACTTGTCCCTGAAAACTCCAGAGACGGTGAAAGACGGGAAACGCTTCCTGTGGGGGGTTGGGCCCTGTTGCAACAGAGCACACCTTGCTAAAAGTCTACAGAGAAGCGGCATGGCATACTTCTTAATGTTTGCCCTGACAACAGCAAGCATGGGGCACAACACCCAGAGATTCTCACTTGATCATCGCATCAAGCTCACTACGAAATTATGGTTACAAAAACAAAATAAAACATTTGCAAGAGGCATACAAAATTTAACGCGTGTGCCTACAAAATATTCTGGTAATTATCGCATTCTAAATAAAAGCGTTCCCGGGTTGGCAAGGGGCAGAGTTTGTGCTATGTGAAAAGGATGCATATGAGAAACGTTTGAAGGCGGAATGTTGGTAGATATTTGCAGTTCTTTGAATTTTTTTTTAACAAGTTGCTCTTCGCCAGGTAAATAATGATTAGCTTTGTGGGAGAACAAATGCAACAATAGACTAGCCTGTCATTTCGGAAAAACATTTCTCAAACTGAACAAAAGAGTGGCGAAAATAAATTGGTGACATACAAAGGCAAATGGGGATGAAAGAGAGAAAACGAATGGAAAAGAGGAAAAGAGAATCGTACAAAAAAGTATATGGCGAGAAAGAGATGAGAGGAAGAGGGAGTAGGAAGAAAATCAGGGATGTCACAGAGGGGAGGTGAAAGTGCAGACAATGAAAACAGGATTTGCTGAGAAAGGCACGCCCAAATTTAAAATTTAAAGAAAATAGCAACTGCAGATGTAAGAGGCGTCCACAGGAACCATGCAGAGACCAGTACTGGCTAGCAAATAGGTGGGAAGAAAGGTAGGAAAAGCAAGAGCTTCTGAAGGAAATAGAACTACAGGAACTAACAAGGGGAGAGGGGTATACAGAAAAAATGCAGGCAGGGCAGGGACTGCTGTAGAAATAGAAGCAGTTAGGGAAAACACCTGGAGAGCAGTGCAATTTCGCAGGGGTCTCTGTCCCTTGCCCAATGATAGTAAATGTTCCAGTCCTAACATTTTTTTCACTATTATACATGTGCTCTCAAGGCCGGCTTTTAGGGTGATGCAACCGGTGCAGCTGCATCGGACGCTGACCTTAGGCAGTACTGAATTTAGAAATCGCTGTTGGGTTTAAAAGCACCTGCTGCAGAGTTCCTTGTGTGTCCAGAGGTTTTCAGCTAAAAATAAAAATTTCAGGATCTCTTTGATGATTAATGTTCCTGCTGGAGAGAGAGATTGCAGTTTTTTCAAGTGACAGCTTTGGCTCATCATAAAGTATGCAGCAGGTTAATATGCCTGCTGCAAAGAACACGTACCATGCAGATCACAGAACTGCCTTTTCTGTGTATAGCTCAGTGGGTTACTGCTTTTGTCACAGAGATCCTTTTGTTACTTGTAGTTCATTAATTATAATCCTACCATAGTTACCCATGAACTGTCATTAAAGAGTTGCATGCAAAGTGCATGGTATATGTTAGAATATTATGCATTTTCCCCCGTCTTTTATTATCCTAATATTGCAAAAAAAGGGTTCGGTTGGATAGAAATATATTCTTATTAGTGAAGCCAACCCTAAACACTGTGGTACATTTTAAATGCTGTGCTTCTCTAGGCCAAACATTCTTAATGTATACTGCGTAATAGTATGGATGATGCGATTGCTACACCTTTTAATCCTCATTGCCTTATGTAACATTTTCTATTGACTGATTTACAAGTATCATTAACTGTCCCAGTATAATGTGTGTGTGATGTAAAGTGCTCTGAAAAAACGGTACTCTGATATGAGCAGTGCTATAAAACAAACATGTATGTGGAAGATGGACTATGGAGATGCGAGGGGCACTGTGAGGGAGGTAGTAAGGAGATCTGTGAACATGGAGGCAGGGCCGGACTGGGAACCAAAACCGGCCGCCACCCCCCCTCCCCCCTCCCGCAGGTGGTTGGGGGTGCCGCCGAGCTCTTTGCCAGAGCCGTTTTCCAGCCGATTTTGTTACAGGGCCGATTTTGCAGCTATGCTGCAAAAACGGCCCTATAACAAAATCGGCCCCCAGGGGCCCAAAAGCGGGCCCCACCCATGCCGCGCACCGGGGGACTGCCCAGTGCCCGCTACGGCCAGTCTGGCCCTGCATGGAGGTCATGGGGGAGGGGGTCAAAAAAGACTTTCGCACGGGCACCACCAGCGAGAAAGCCAGCCCTGTGTGGTCCGGCATTTGTAATGTGAAAAAGGGTTCAATAACCAAACATAACAGCTGCTGCATTGATTTAGAGATTTAGTGGCACCTTGCTGCACTTTGTTACTGGGAAAGGGCAAGAATGCACCATATTTATTACAATATGGTGCATTCCTGTCCTTTCCCCTGCACTGGCACACAATGGGCTGCTTAACACCAAAGCAGACACCCTTGCACCATGGTGCAAGGATGCCTGTGTTGCATGCAGGATTTTTTTTTGCAGGAAGGTACACTTTCCTGCACAGCAACAATCCAGAGAGGCATTTTCTTCTTTCTATGTGTGCTGCAAAATGCAGCACACAGAGAAAAAGGTAACGAGTAACGAGGAGAAAAAAAACATATTTCTTCTTGTTACGCCTCTCCTAAGAAGGCGTATCTTTTTGACACATTCCCAGGTCTACCAGTGATGGTAAACTTGCTGCACAAGGCAAAGTGGCCCTGTGTGGCTTGATAAATCGGATTTTAGGGCTTGAGTCTCACATCCACCATGGTGCGTAATGCAAATGTGATACAAACCCTTGATAAAAAGGACCCTTACTGTATAGAAACTAAAGTGGAAAGATGAGCACTGGCGCATGTTAAACACAAGTGGGCCAGCGCAAGGGGGGAATCAACCATTACAACGCAGTAATTATAACGCACTAACTTTACAACGCAGTCATTACAACACAATTGCCTTTACAACGCATGCCACTATAGCGCATGCCATTACAACGCACGCCATTACAACGCATTATAAGGTGAGAAATGGGTATTTTTTAGTTTTAGGGTGGGAATGGGTTTTGGGGTACATGGGGATAACATTTTTACCCCTACACTATCCAACACTTAGCCTACTGTTGCACTCACTGAAGTTGGAATAGTAATTTTTACCCCTACATTATCCAACAGTTACCCCACTGTTATCCCAAAAGTATTATGCGTTATAATGGTATGCGTTGTAGTGGCATGTGTTGTAATGGTATGCATTGTAATGGTAGTTTCTATAAATGCGTTGTACTGTCATGCGTTGCAAAATCATGCATTGTATTGGTAGTTGCGATGTAAAAACTGCATTGTAAAGGCATGCGTTGTAATTGTTTGCGTTGTAACACCATATATTCACGCAAGGGAGAGCGGATGACAGAGCTATATCTTAACTTTGATTGCTGTGCTGCACTCCCACTGCTGTACTTAGCAATAGCAGTATCTCTCAGATTCTGGAAGATCAAGCGTAACCATAACTTCCTTGAAGTGCTTATCTGCTTTATTCTTGCACAAATCTGGCATTTTCTAAATCCGTTTTGTCTCTTGCCAAAGATTTGTCACTCTTCAAGTAGGAGGTGAAATCTGAGTAGTGGCCAATGGAAGTAAATGACAAGGTAAAGGTGGTAGGTCCCTTTTAAACACGCTTTGTCCCATGTCATCAAGGTGATTTTGCTAATCGGTGAAAATATTGTTCCCAGTTACGATGACTCTTCCGAAGCCACAGAACTATCCAGAGGGGCTTCCTGTAATGGCTTGATGGATATAGACCATTGTTTATTGGATCTGTTCTTTTCCCCATTTAATAAGAAATCCTATTTACATAGCCTGACAATAGCAATGTCTTTTGGGATGAGCCATATTTTCCATAGCTAGGTACACATATAGCAAGTTGTGCACTAGCCAGGGCTTATCCCACATCAGGTAAAATTAGTATGTCTTTTGGGAATTGGCGGTTAACGGCTTTCTCCAGAACCTTGTCCGGGAAGGGGAAGAGCGAGATTGGGAGGTAGTCCTTGTGGTCTGATGAGTCCGCTGTGGGCTTCTTCAGAAGTGGTTGTGACTTTGGCTTGCTTCGAGGATGCTGGGAAGGTGGCAAAACTGATTGCTGAGTTGATGCTGGTGAGGAGTGGTCCTATTACTTTGTGTCCGAGGTTGAAGGTGTGGTGCGGGTAATGGCTTGTTGGGGCTCTCGAATGGATGGAGGACATGATGAAGGTTGTGGTTTTGGTGCAGAGCGGTGTCCTGTCGGTCAGGAGGTATGGTGGGTGGATGGTGGGAAGAGCGAGGAGGTCCAGCTGCAGCGGTTGGAGTTCAAAGTTCTTGTAGATGTTGGCAATCTTGGTGTGAAAGATGTTGATGAGTGAGTAGCAGAGGGACTGGGAAGGCTAGATAGTGTTTTCAACAGCGTCTGGGGAAGAGAATTCTCTGATAATGTGGAATAGTTATTTGGTGCAGTTGCTGTCCTGGAGGCGGGTGGCAAGTGCGACTTTCTTTACTTCTCTGAAGGATTTGAGGGCAGTCTTGCAAGCTGTGTGGTCGCCTGGGTCTTTGCTGGTTCACCAGCATCTCTCTGGAGGTTTGCATTTGTGTTTTTCTGCTTTGAGTTCGGGTTTGAACCAGTTGACGTGCTTGTTGGTTCTTTTGTTACTGAGGGTTTTGATGGGAGCGATGGAGTCAGTGCTAGTGGTGATCCATTCTGATAGGTGGGTGGTGGCTTGATTGATGCCGTCAGATGTGTGGAGGGTGGTGGTGTTGAGGGTGGTCATCCATTGAGGTTCGGTAATGGTGTTCTAGCTGCAGCGGGCAGTGTGGGGTGGGTTGATGGTGGCCTGTCGGTTGAGAGCGATAGTGAAATGGACGATGCTGTGGTCCATCCAGGTTAGCTGAGTTGTGTGGCTGTATCTGATTTTGTCGCTGGATGTGAAGATGGGGTCAAGGGTGTGGCCGACAGTGTGTGTGGGGCTGGTGTTGATCTGTTTGAGTCCGAGGCTATCCATGGCTGAGTTGGTGTCTGAGGGGTCATCAAGGTGGAAGTTGCGGTTGCCGAAGAAGAGGTAATGTCTGGATTTTAAGGCATGGGGGCAATGATTTCTGTGATGGAGTTGGAGAAGGGGGGGTCGGGTCATGGTGGCCTGTAGGCGAGGGTACCTCTGATGGTTGCGTGGGGGTTGGCTTGGAGGTGGAAGTTAAGGTGTTCCATGTCGGGGGTGGGGGGGTTCATTGCAGGTGGTGAGCTTGATGGTGTTCTTGTGGATGATGGCAATTCCTTCCCCGGGTCTGACTGGCCGGTCCCTGTGGGTCAGTTTGTAGCCAGTTGGCGTGGCGGTGGCTATGTTGGGGGCCGAGAAATCCTTGAGCCAGGTCTCAGTGAGGAACACTACGTCGGGGCTGTTGGTGGTGATGGTGTCCCAGAGTTCGATGGCATGTTTGGTTAGGGAGTGGACGTTGAGGAGCATGCATTGAAGTTTGGGCTAGTAGTAGGTGATATTTGTGGGAGCCCGTGGCTCTGTGGAGTGGAAGTCGAATGCTCCTTTGGTGTCTGTGGGTGAGCGGGTGCAGCAGAGAGGGCTGCGGCAACCTGGTTCCATTCCTTGGAGAGCGGTGCTGGAGTATCGGTGGATGGTTGAAGGGTGAAGGGTTCTTGTGCCGGGCGCGGTTGGGTTACAGACAGGCATGGGCGGACGCAGATGGGCTTGCCTTTTGCATGCCTTCGGTGTGCCGCCAGCAGCAGCGGCCGTGCAGCTGCTGGCATTAAGTAGCCTGCGCGGGTGCGACAGTGGGGCGTGGCCTACGATGCGCAAGCATAGTAGGCTGGGAAAATGGCGTCAGGCCGGTGGCCTTGGTCGCTAGGTGGCAGTGGCAGCAAGGATCAAAGAGCTGGTCTGGTCTGGATTCAGGAGTCGAGGCAGAGAGTTCAGGCAAGGTCCTAGGAGTCACGCAGGAGAGCGGTGTTGTAAAAACACAGGTCCACTAATGCCGCACAGCGGCCAGTTTTAAGTAGCCTGGGTGTTTGGGCGGGGCGGTGGGCGGGACTGTGGGTCGAGGCCTGTGACCCACTAGCGTCGTAGGCCAGGAAAATTGTGTCCAGCTGGTTGCCTAGCAACCAGTTGGGAAGTGGCAGGGGCAGCGAGAATCGGAGAGCCGATCCCGATTGGATGCAGGAGTCGAGGCAGGGAGTTCAAGCAGGCTCCCAGGTGTCACGCAGTAGAGCGGAGTTGTAGAAATAAGGCTCACTAATGCTGCGCAGTGGCCAGCATTAAGTAGCCTGGGGGGTGGTTGGGGCGGTGGGCGAGACTGTGGGGTGAGGCCTGAGACACGCTAGCATTGTAAGCCAGGATAATGGCATACGGCCAGTTGCCTAGTGGCCGGTGAGAAGGTGGCAGGGAGGATCAGAGATCCGATCCGGTTTGGATGCAGGAGTCGAGGCCAGGAGGTCAAGCAGGCTCCCAGGTGCCACACAGGACAGCGGGCTGTGAAGAAAACAGGCTCCTACATTTTGAACAGTGGTCACTGGACAAGGAGCTGGAGCAAGGTCACCAGGCCGTCATTTTGACTTCCAAATATGTGGCAAATTGCCAATAATAATAGATTATCCACCTTGCCAGTATTGATTTTAAGAGAATTGGATTGCATCCAGTAAACTATTACAGTAAGGCAAGATATGACTATTGTTTGAGGTGTTACTTCTAAATCAAGATGAACCAAATTAGGTGTCGTCTGCATAAATCATCCAGGTAATGACAAAAGAGCAAATGAATTTTGCCGGTGGGGCCACATAAAAGTTAAACAAGACAAGACTTAGAGCAGAGCCTTATGAGACTCCATAAGAGATTGGCAAACAAAAGGATTTAAATGGTGGAGTGGGAACTGTCTTTACCTTTGTGGTGACCTAAACATATTGACCTTCATACACTATCACTGTGGGGACTTGAACATTCCTAACTTCATACGCGATCTCTTTGGGGATTTAGAGAGCATTATCTTTACACGTTCTCCTAGTAGGAGTTGAACATCCCTATAATCACAAACTATATCTGTGGGACTTGCACACCACAGTAATCATTATGTGGAGGCTCAAGAATGCCAACAACCACACACTGTCTCTATTTGGACTTGAACATCACTATCTTTAAGCAATGTTTGGGGCTATACCATTATCTTGACACACTATCACTCTGGTGATTTGAGCATGATTACCTTTACACTCTATCATTGTGTGACTTGAATATCCTTATAATCACACACTATCTATGTGGAGGCTTGAACATGCCAATGCGAAGATATTACCTTTGGACTTGAAAATCATTGTTTACACACTGTCTGTAGGGAGCTGAATAGTCCAATAGTCACACACTATCTACCTGGGGACTTGAAAAATACTTTAATCACACGCTATCTTTGTGGGGACTTGAAAATCACTTTAATCTCACACAATCTTTGTATCGATTTGAACACCATTAAAATCACACACTAATTTTGTGGGAACTTGTACATCAATATAATCACACACTATCCTTGTGGCACCTTGAGCATCACTATACTCACACTATCTTTGTGGGAACTTGATCAACGCTATAATCACACACTATATGTGTGGAAACATTCCACATTAAAGACGTTCTCTTTGGACTTAAATATCATATATTCACATACTATCTTTGTGAGGAGTTAAACATTCCAATTATCACACACTATCTCTGTGGGGACTTAAAAATCAGTATTGTCACACACTATCTTTGCGGGGGCTTGAACATCACTATAATTGTACACTATCTTTGTGGGGACTTGAACATCACTAAAATCTCACACTATATTTGTGGAAACATGAACATCACTTTAATGAGACATATTTGTGGAAACATGAACATCACTATAAGCATACACTATCCCTATGGGGACCTGAACATCACTTTAATCACACACTCCCTCTATGTGGAGCCTCAAAAATCCCAACAACCACACACTGTCTCTATTTGGACTTGGACATTACTTCCTTTAACCAATATATGGGGGCTATACCATTATCTTTACACACTATCACTCTGGGGATTTGAATATGATTACCTTAACACACAATTTATGTGGGATTTGAATATCCTTTTATTCACACATTATCTATGTGGAGGCTTGAACATGCCAATATAAAGGCATTACCTTTGGACTTGAAAATCATTATAATCACACACTATCTCTATGGGGACCCGGCATCACTATCATCAGATGCTATCTCTGTAGAACATATACATGACTCGTATTGCACACTATCTCTAAGGACACTTGATCATGACTGTAACCTAAAACTATCTCTGTGGGAACTTGAAAATGATTATATTCACACACTATCTCCATGGGGACTAAGGCATCACTATCATAACATACCATCTCTAGTGACTTCTAAATGATTATCATCACACACTATCTCTGTGGGTACTTGAATATAATTATAATCACATAGTGTCTCTGTGGAGACTTCGTATTGATATCATCCCATGTTATCTTTGCGGTGCCTTGGCATCACTATCATCACACACTATCTCTGTGGGACATGGACATGACTGACATAACACATGATCTCTACATAGACTTGATAATGACTGTAAGCTCACACTATCTCTGTGGGAACTTGAACATGATTATATTCACACACTATCTCCATGGGGACTAAGGCATCACTATCATAACATACCATCTCGAGTGACTTCTAAATGATTATCATCACACACTATCTCTGAGTGTATTTGAATATAATTATACTCACATAGTATCTCTGTGGGGTATTTATCACCCCATACTATCTTTGGGGTGCCTTGGCATCACTATCATCACACACTATCTCTGTGGGACATGGACATGACTGACATAACACATGACCTCTACAGAGACTTGATCATGGCTATAATCACACACTATCTCTGTGGGGACCTGGGCATCACTGTCATCAAACACTATCTCTAGGGACTGCAACATGATTATTATCACCACACACTATCTCTATGAACTTGAACATGAATGTACTAACACACAATTTCTGTGGGGTCTTGTGCATTGCTATCATTGCTCACAATCTCTTTGGGGACCCGTACATCACTATCATCAGACACTATCTTTGTGGGACATGGACATGACTGACATCACACACAATCTGTACATAGACTTGCCACCCAAATATCCACACAAACACTAAACCCTAAAAGATTAATTACCACCCAAAAACCCATACCCATCTTAAACTCTAAAGGTACCCTTGCCACCCAAATCCTACACCCATCCTAAACCCTAAAAACTCAACTGCCACCCAAAAACGAGTATCCATCCTAAACCCTAAAAACTCCCTAACCATTCAAAAACCCATACTCACCCTAAACCCTAAAAATTCCCTTGCCACTCTAAAACCAATACCCACCCTAAAAATCTTCCTTACCAACCAAAAACCCATACAACCACTAAGCCCTAAAAGATTCATTACCACCCAAAAACCAATACCCACCCTAAACCCTAAAGGTTCCCTTGCCACCCGAAACCCATACCCACCCTAAAACCTAAGACAAACCTCACAGCCCTAAAACCCACATCCACCCTAAACCCTAAAAAATCCTTCTCACCAAAAAACCCATACCCAAGCTAAACCATAACATTTCACTTGCCCCCCCAAAACCCACACCCACTCTAAACCTTAAAAATTATCTTGCCACCCAAAAACCCATACCCGCCATAAACCCTAAATATTCCCTGACCACCCAAAAACCCATTCCAACCCTGAAACCTAACAAAGCCCATATCCCCTGAAGACCCATAGCAGCCTAAAACCTAAAAAAATCCCTTACCACCCAAAAACCCATACCCACGCTAAACCTACAAAGTTCCCTTGCCACCCAAAAACGTATACTCACCCTAAACCCTAACAATTCCTGTGCTGCCGAAAAACCCATATCCACCCTAAACCCTAAAAGTCCTTTTCACCTAAAAAAAAACCTATACTCAGCCTAAACCCTAAGAAATTTATAATATTACCAACAAATATTTATGCCCACCCTTAATCCCAGAAATTCCCCTGCCACCCAAAAACACATACCCACCCGAAACTCTAAGACAAACCTCACAAACAAAAACCTATAACCACGATAAAACTTCCTTATCACCAGAAAACCCATACACACCCTAAACCATAAAATTTCCCTTGCCCCTCAAAAATCCACACCCACCCTAAACCTCAAAAATTCTCTTGCCACCCAAAAACCAATACACACCCTAAACCCTACAAAATTCATTGCCAACAAAAGTCCCACACACATCCTAAATGATAAGAATACCCCTGCCACCCAAAAAACCTAAACCCTAAAATATCCATTACCATTCAAAAAACCATACTCATCCTAATCCCTCAAAAACCCCTTACCAGTCAAAAACCCATACCCACACTAAAAAAACTTCTTGCCACCCAAAATTAGTAGGGTAGCCTAACTGTAGTACTCAGCATTTGTCCATGCAACACGTGCATAAAACATTTGAATGCCTCTGTTAACATGTACTGCTACAGTAAAGCCAGACCTATTGGCTCTACCAGTATTTGTTTCTCTTGGCACAGCCGCAAGTGGTGTGATAAGTGACAAAATCTTAAAGGTATGTGGAAGTTTTAAACCAACCATAATATGTTTAACCTTTAGTTTTATTGTTGTGCCTGCTTGAACAGTAGTTTGTGTTATGATGGATTCTGTAGCCTACTGTGCATTGTTGAGCACACTTTCTAAAGAACCATAGAATAAGTATAGTTGGAAATTTGCCACAGGACCAATAGATGGACTCAAGCTGTGATACCTTTTTTAAAATATTAGCACAAATAGCTAGTATCAGAAAGATGTGTAGTCATTTCTGAATGTTGTCCTAAGGCTGTCTGTTAATATTGGCCATTAAAAGAGTGCCCAAATGAATTTGTGTGCTATTGCTAAAGTTGATAAAAAAAAATCTGAACTTGTTCCGAGACTGGACCAAGTTTATGTAACCATTTTAATTTGAAAAGCTATTTTTACATTAGGCTGTATGTCAAATGGGTTAGGGTGTTGTGTGGGGCATGAGGGTTTGAATGTGATATATTCTCACATGCCTTATCTCTCCAAAACCCCTGCGGCTTGCATGATATTTCAGTGCCCCTGACGAGACATTTTAGAGTAAAGACTTATTAATGCTTTATTACCATTTGTTATGTTTTTTGTTGCAATGTGCACTTTGTTACAGCTCAGCAAGTTAAGTATTCACTCCTGCCACCCTATTGGAACTCACTGCATGACTTTTTTGCAACCTTTGGCAGGGCAGTGCGGGCTTTCTTCCATTTCGAGGCGGCTTAAATACGCTACATTGACATAAGCAGCCATGCTGCGCTATAAACGGCAAAATCGAACAGCACACTGCAAATGAAAAATGGGGGCGGTTTAAACACCAATAAATACTTTCTTTCAGTATATGTACTGATCAGGGGCAACAATTATCATTTCAGTCATACACAATGCATCTTCGCATTTCTTAACATAATATGTTTGAACTGTCAGGAAATGCTCTAGGAAGAAGGTTAATGAAAGGTGAATAGCAGAAGCAGGATGCACCATAGTATCCGCATACATATTTTCCAGCTAATGGGTATGTCTAAATTACAACTTTTCCTGCTGTCAAGCGCTGAGTCTTGTACTGACTTTCAAAATTACGTGGTTCCCTCGATTATTGTTAAAAAGATCCCAGAGGCTCTGCCCAGTCTTCCTGTGCAAAGAGAAAGAAAGGGCGTCAGGGTGTTTCCATGGTCAGCCAAAGATGTGCAAATGCGCACATCTGCATAACAAAGGGCCAAGTAGCCAACGTTGCTGAAAGCACCTCCAGGCCGTGAGTGTCAGACATTGGGGGATGGGGCCTCCTGCAACATAATACACACACCTTGGCTACCTGAGCAGACAGAACACGAGGACGGGAGCAAGTAGAAGTAGGTGCGATCGCTTGAAAGGCTGGAATCTGGAAACGCCGTTTTTGGGTCTGTGCTCACAGCAAAAACTTCTATAAGTATCGTTTTCAAGTTCAGTAAAGGCTGAGCAGCGTTATTCCTATAAAGGCTAGAGCAGCCCACATTGGATATTGGAAATAGGGTTCAAGTCCTGGTGTTTGCTCAACCTCCTGTGATTATGGAAAAATCACGTAATCTTCTGTCTGTGCTTTAGAAGAAAATCAGACAAGCGCTGTAATGTCCTTGGATCTCACAAGGTCATGCTACATTAAAAAAAATTGTCAGTAGCTAAGGCACCCTCACGATTTAATAAGAGCTAAGTACCCAGTACAAGTGCATTTCTTGAGCAGAACAGCGACTTCACCTGCAAGCACGCAGAAAGTTTAACACCAATGCTTCTTTCGTTTTCACCAGAAAAACCCCTTTAAATTCATATTGTAGCTTCTATGCGTTATTTTTCTATGAACTTTTCGAAATCATATCCACCTTCTCCTTTTTCGGTATTTTTGAGGAGGGGTGCTTTTCTGAAATTAATCAACATCCTCTACTATTTCAAGCCTCTGCTATTTTAAACAAGTTTTGGTAAATGCATTAGGTTTTGCCTATGTGATAACTAATAAGTTTTTTTTGGAAACAAGGCCTACTTTTTTACTAAAAAACATATTAATACCTGGTAAAAAGTAATACATTGTTGTTGATAGAAAAATAATTACTCTGATTTGATAAACATATGAAACAATTGTGAAATATAAAATGAAAAAAATTATGTTACTTATATTTTTTCTTGCCTAATTTCAACAAAATTGCAAAATGATAAGATAAATACCAAATTCGTTATTCTAAATTAACATAAAAAAATGGATAAAATGTAAAACCAAAAATTACACTGAAAAAATTTCCTAAACGCTTACAATTAAATGCATTACTAATTCAAATAGAACACAATGATTACAATACAAAGTACAACAGTAAAAGTATACATATTCAATTAGTAATTAATACATTACATATAAAAACAAATCATAAGCAAAATATTTAGTGCAACAAGTCAAGTCAAAGATCTTTATTCGGAAAAAAACATCCATAAAAGTACATGTAAATCACAGCAATCATCCGATAAAAACAATAAGATAAACTTTTAAAAGCTAATAAAAAAGCAACTTAGTTAGGCTTATAATGTATACATTTTATAGAATACGGATATCATGACAGTAACAATAATTCCAAGCCACAATAGGATAACGGCAGTGAGCGCGCCCTAATTTGGCGAGCCCCGTTTCTCCCGGGCTTGAGGCTAACCCGTACAGCAAGTTGCTGTACCCTAGGGGTGTGACAACAGTGGGTCCATTCCCTTACTCCCCCTTGTGGGATCTTATGGACACACATGGTGAAGTATAAATTTACTATCACCTAACATGTAGTAGAAACTATATATTCACTCACTTGAGCACTGCCTGCCACTGGTCCTGAAGAATTGCCACCGACCCGTTCTGGGCACACGGCAAGAAACATGTCGACCCTCTTACTGCCCGGGGGAGCATCAAAATCCCTACGGGAGTCTACCTTTTTAACTAGGCTGGTATACCACCAGAATAAAATTGTTCTCTACCTGGCAATACCTGACCTATTTTATACTCACTTCACTTACACTCACTACATTTGTTGCACTTACCCCCACGCACCCATACGGCTATCTCTAAAAAGAACTCCGATAAAGAGCCCCTTTGCGGGAGCCCGTCGGGCATTCCAACGCCGGCCCGACGAGGAGCATAGCCCTATGATGAAGCATGACACCTTGCTAGGTGTGTGAGGGCATTAATAGAGATAAATTTCTCTCCCCTTCCCTCCCTTTTCCCTTCCCAGAGGAACTGTACTCCTGGTCTTGTGTATGATACCTTGGAGCTCTGTACAGGACCTCATTAAAAAGCTCTTGGTTCCTCCACCCTTTTGGAGTAACAATAATTCTGCAATTAATGTGCAATATGATTTAGGCTAGAATAGGCAACAATTAAAACAATGCACAGTTAGTTTAGCTATGGCATGTGCAAAAAAAGCAGCAACTAGTGCAAATATGCAATGTGCAAACTATGCAAGAATGAAACAAACTTATCAAACCGTGTTCATTGTTGCTCGGGATCGAACAGCGGATTGAAGGAAGCAACTAACTCTGAGGATTACATCATCAGAGCTTAGCATCAATAAATCTCTAAATGCTAGATTAAAATCCATCAGAGCATTCTTTCTAAGGTACGGGATTAGGTAGTGTTTGGTATATTTTATGTAAAAACCACAAAAGAACGTAAAATGCAACAGGCTCTGTTTGCCACCTAGGTTAGAGGGACAGTTTAAGTTTTCCAAATTTTTGTTAAAGCCTAAAGGGAAGCAAAGTAGATTTTTAATGCTCCCATCCCTGAACCGAAACAACAAGCTCCTGTTCAATTTGCCCAGTTTTTTTTGCAGGTAGCCCTGGGGCATGTTGTAGGGCCTACTGCATGGCTCCAGAAGGGGAATGTACCTTATAATAGCCGGCTTTACATACTCGGTCTTTTCCCTATCTTTGCGGTACAGGTCGTACAACGCCCTTTTTACTGAATTCTTATGCGTGCAATCAATAATTTGAGGTGATAAAAATAGATGCCCCTTCTCCACGCTTACTAAGCTTTTCTCGACTGCCCTGAGCCAGGGTATATGATTAGGCCGCTCACTTTTTAAGCAGTCCGAGATAATATCACGGGTCAAATAGGCGGCAGAGTTCTGCCATATTTTCAGCCAAAACAGGGCGGGTCTGCATCTTATAAAATCCTCTATATAGGGGAGATTCAATTCCCTATGGCACACGTAAGATGGGGCTGAAATGACCCCCCCCCAGAGCCTTCCTACAAAATCTATTCTCTTCGGTCTGTATGTTAGTACAGTTCGAATATCCCCACGCCTCTGCACCATAGGTTCCTGTCGGTAAACATTGAGTTCTGTAAATTTGTAACAATGGTGTAATAACCTCGGCATGTTTGGGTTGGCGGAGGGTGATTATAGAATTAGTTGCTTTGCCCAGTTTGTTTCTCCCAAAGGCAATGTGAGGCTGCCAGGATCCAGAATCGGAGACTCACCTTGTCCCTCCTTAAGCGGTGGTACACCCGCCAAGATGAGGACATATGGGCAAGCATCAGGGGGCAAATGAAGGGCCGGCCCCAGATGTTTTATGGGCCTAGTAGCAACAGCTTGGCCTTTATCTGAGCCAATATTAGTTGGTGCCCCCGGCTTCGTGATGGCCAAGGTGGATCCGCCCTTTGATGTCCCAGCAACCACACGAGTGGGGCAAGGCGGTCCGGCTGCTACAGCCGGGGTGTGCTGCGGTGTCATGGCAGATTGGGTTTTCCCTACAGTATCACTCCTGGGTGCAATAATAGATGTGGGTGTACTACTGGTGGTGTTAGGCCTGCCACCCAAAAAGCCCTTGCTAGCAACTTCCAAATCTTTCAGTAGGCGATCTCCCCTCATTAGATCAAGACTAATCACCCCTTTCCTTTTTGCGTCTTCCTTTTTTACCAGGTTTTCCAATCTATCTAATCTTTTAAAAATAGTATTAAATTGTTTGATCATTTGACTTTCCATTTGTTTACAAATAGTATCAACTATAGTCTCAATAAAATTCCCATTTGGTTTTTTTTGAGTAACACTCATTTATAGGCTCAGTCTGTGTGCAGGCAGAGTTATGTCCTTCTTTAGGTAGAGTTGTGACTGGGAGCCCCTCAGCGAGTTGTGGAGACTCAATGATATCGCTGCCACCCCCAGGCGGTTGTTGCTTCCCTCTAGTCCACATACTCTGGGGGGTCGGTTGGCTCTTGTTACGAGGGGGTTGTTTCCTCTTATTTACTGTTAGTTTCAACGGGCCTCTTTTCCTTTTCTCTCCAACAATCTTGTTGCTCGGGGTCAGAGGAGAGATAGCAACATGTACAACAGGGTCAGGCTGTGAATCAGTAATAATATTAGGACTGCTACCCCCAGGTAGCATTGCCAACGGATTAGCCAATGAATTAGATTTCATAACTGTGACCACAGGGGAAAGAGACAAAACTTTATTTGAGCTTGTTTGCTGGGGCTCTGAGTGTAGACTTATAAGGTCCATCGACATTCTCCTCTCAGTATTGGCAATTTCGTTTGTAACCATATTGAAGGCGTTTTCCAGTATACTTTCGAATGTCGGCGGGAGCACAGAAAGTCCCTCAGATGCCTGTGTGGTAGAACTTGTATTTCATTTCCCCATAATAAATATTTCAGGGCTCACCTTGCTGGCAACTTAGAGGGGTGGCCCGCCCGACCAATGTTGACCTCTGAGGGCCTCAGAGGGCCCGCCCTTTGCCTGGGCTTAGCCCGGCGCTGTCCCGCGCGCGGACCCGCGAGGCGGTGGCTCTGCTGGAATTTGAGCGCCCCCAGGCGCGAGATTGCGGGAGGCGGCTTCCGGTTCCGCCGCTGAGGGTGCTGGGAAACGTAGTCCGCCTCCACACAGCGGCCGCGTTTGACTAGCGGCGGCGGGAGGGAGACAAGCAGCGACCGTAGAACTGTGCCCAGGAGAAGATGCAGGTAAGGATTGGCCTCAAGACAATGTGTGCCTTCTGGGAAAGAACTCGCTCGCTCTGCCAGTGGCTCTGCTGGAATTTGAGCGCCTCCAGGCGCGAGATTGCGGGAGGCGGCTTCCGGTTCCGCCACTGAGGGTGCTGGGAAACGTAGTCCGCCTCCACACAGCGGCCGCGTTTGACTAGCGAAAGCGGGAGGGAGACAAGCAGCGACCGTAGAACTGTGCCCAGGAGAAGATGCAGGTAAGGATTGGCCTCAAGACAATGTGTGCCTTCTGGGAAAGAACTCGCCACAGTAGGAAAAGTGTTGGATAGCGGAGGGGTAAAAATTACTATTTCCACTCCAGTGAGTGCACCAGTAGGGAAAGTGTTGGATAGCAGAGGGGTAAATGTACTATTCCCACTACGGTCAATGCAACAGTAGGGAAAGTGTTGGATAGCGGAGGGGTAAAAATTACTGTTCCCACTCCGGTGGGTGCAACAGTGGGGAAATTTTGGGATAACGGAGGGGCATTTAACCCAATTTAGATATTAAAATACCCATATAAAAACACGTTTTATTTAGTTATACTGTACAGTAAATTTGGAAATAAAACCATTTTAACTTATAGTTATAGAATTTTAATAATTTAACAAATGTCCAAAAGTAATTTTAAAAACTGTGTGCATAAATTTCGAACTAATATAGTGCATATAGAAAAACAGTTATAAAAAACATTTTTAATGTAAACATTGCTAAACTCAAAATATTAAAAACAAACAAAAGTATTACAAATATTTGAAAAACCTCTAAGCAACAGTAAGGGAAGTGTTGAACTTCTGGGTGTTTAGATTTACTATTCCCACTTCAGTCTCAGCAACAGTAGGGAAAGCATTGGTTTTTGGAGGGGTTAGAGCAGGGCACAGCTGGTCGTACCAGGCACAGGACGTTTCCCGAGTGGGACTCCAGGTCGGGTGCCAGTTTTGGGCCCCTGGAGGGTCATTTTAGTCCACTCACTGGAGTGGGAATAGTAATTTTTTCCCCTCCCCTATCCAAAACTTTTCCTACTGCTGCACTCAATGGAGTGGGAATATTAATTTTTACCCCACCGCATTCCAACACTTTCCCTACTGTTGCATTGACTGGAGTGGGACTAGTAAATTGTATCCCTCAGCTATCCAACACTTTTCCTACTGTTGCACTCATTGAAGTGGCTTCTCTTTTTATAGCCTCCGTGACTAGAGCGCTCCAGGCCAAGATGGCGTCCCTGCTCCACCCTACGGGTGCCCAGAGGACCGAAAATTACAGTGTGAGTCTGGAAAGAGAGCCACAAGCCTTAATCATGGGCTAGATCCACCCCCCCCCCCGCAGTCTCCGGGTAAACAGAATGCTCTTAGTTTGCACACAATGTCAAATTCAATATTAAGGAAAGCATAGGAATTGGACGGACTAAATTTATTGTTCCCACTTCAATAAAAGCAACAGTAGGGAAAGTGTTTGACTTCAGAAAGGTTACATATATCATTCCAATACAGTAATTTAAATAAAATATTTAAATACCTAAAACATAAAATAATTAACCATAGTTAAACTAGAAATTATATATTGTATACATTTAAATAAAATGCACAATTTATTATAAATATACAAAACAAATGTATAATTAAATGAAATATTTAAATAACCCTACGTAGAATTCACTTCTCTAGCTACTTCTGAAAAAACCACAAACACCAAGAAGATCAATTAAAAAATAAATCAAACAATAATAAAATTAAAATAAATGAAACATATAAAAATAATATATTATACACTTGCTGATATATATTACTACTTATTTCTTGACAGTCTAAATAAAACTATTTTTTCATTTTAAATTTTCAATGAAAAAATTATGATTTATGAATTAAAAAATTAAATAACAAATAATAAAGAACTATTTACATTGAAATATTTTCTCATCCTATTCCCCTACAAACTGACATGCTGCTAAATTAGCTATAACTAATTATACTATACAAAATATAAATTAAAAATCTGAAATTAAACCCAAATAAATGAAAGAACAATTAAAAAATTAAAACATTACATACTAACCATTTATATATTGATTTTACCTTACATTACTTAACATTATAAAATAATTAGTTAAAATGTAACTAACCTCCCACCATATTCAACCAAAAACCCAATATCCCGCTATTAAATTACAAACTACTTAACATAGGTATTTGTAGATAGCACATTAACTCTTAGGCATCTTGGCACTAACAGATGTTTATTGTTACCCAACAGTATTCATTTTATCGACCTCTGATGTTTGAAAGCCTGAGTGGACCCGCCGGGATTTGAGCCTATGACCATGAGATTGAACACAGGGCCCTGCAGTGGACACATTAGTCCACAGAGCCACCAGACCCATCTAATTGCCTCTTAAAAATTCAATTACACATTTAAAATTGCAAACTATATTTTAAAAAAGTAAATTTTACTAATATTATAAGATATATATATATCGTTATAGGAATTCAGCCAAACGCCATACGCCTGCCTCTTGCTGTCGGTGCCTTCCGTGGCGGACAAACCCCAAACTTTTGAAAACAGTCTTTCAATTACGAAAGAAGGCGGCACACCAGAGTTTCCAACCGGGAAGGTTTATTGTGCAAAAAGAACGACTGGTTTCAGCCTGTCGATTTTCGTCAGGTTCAAAGGTCACAACGTAAAGATGCTGTTAAATACACGCCGTATCAACCATGGAAACAGAAAACATACTGGCTTTGAATGCTGCTTGCTCCGCAATCGTGAAACATAATGATAATCATAATTGTTTAAATTACATTTCATAAAACGACCACAAATTTGATGGTAGCATAATTCTCTACATGATAAATAAATTAATTATGTAGTGTCGGACAATGAAATGATTTACAATAGAAACTGAAGAAATCCTCGTTTCTAAAAAATTGTCAGCACATCCAGGTATTGATAAAGTTATTTGATAAAATAAAATAAACTTATCATAACAGGATCAAAATTAATGATAAAGCAGCATGATCATATTGATGGTGAATAAATACGGGACCTTAATCAAATGGATGCAAAAATAATTGCAAAATTAATAAAGGCCACATCGTAAACACATTAATAGAATAATGTCCATAGAGATAAAACAAACATAAACAGAGCTAGAACTATGCAAATAATGAACAAAATTAGATTGCAAACGCCATTCAAAATAGCGCATCAGCAGTCCAATCCTTGTTGTTTATAATATATAAATAAATAAATCTGAACAGTAAAATACTGCAAGGAACGACAAAACATCCCTTATGGACAAAACATATGATAATGGCCACGCGGCCTACCTCCAAAACCTATTTATGTACAAACTCTATGGACAGACACATATAGTATGATCATGGCCAAGTGGCCTACTTCCAATGCCTATTAGTGTGTAAACAGTAAATAGATGTATAGTAGTCCATAAATCTACCCAATGATAATAGGAATGGTCATGTAATTGAAATAACAGCAGCAGGGCAGACCAAATGTGCCATAGATACAAAGTGATAAGTGAACAATTAAAAGGAAAAGGGGAGCAGGGTAAAGTGCATTGTGAATTATAGTTCAAATTCTATTGAAAAATTCTATTGAAATAATCCCTGTTTATACCAAAAGGCGAAGGAACCGAATGATCCCGACCACCTAGAAAAGATTATTAAAAAGGTGCTATAAATAGATATCTGCCCCAAATGGGGTCTATCCAATCATTAATCATGAGTCACTACCCAAGATGCACCAATAACTTTAAATATGGAAAAACTGGGAGATGTAAAGTGACAAAACCTGTGTACCCTAAAAAAACCTATAAATGTCTTAACACTAACTTATGTATCTACAGAATGCAACTACGGAAAGAGATAGAGCGCTGAGGATACATAGGAGGATACCAGAGGGGCAAAAGCCTACTATACCCCTATATGTGTTGCTAGTTCCTCCTCCTTATTCATGCCAAAGGGGGAACTTGTATTAAGGTCAATGATGTATCGTGACTCAAGAATACGTAATTGTTTTTCCCGGTCACCTCCTCTGATGTTTTTCATGATACGTTCAAGTCCCATGTAGCTTAGGAGCTGATTATTGCTGTTGTAGAGATTATAAAAATGTCTCGCAACAGGATAGTTAAAGTCTTGATTTTTTTATTGCTCTTAAATGCTCCACAATGCGTTTTTTCACTGGCAGTTTTGTGCTGCCTATGTAGCGAGAGCCACACGGACATTGTAGGCAGTAAATTACAAAATCAGTCGTACATGTGATAAATTTAGATATCAATCTCTCTTTTCCATTTGATGTGGTGAAAGTTTTGCAGCTATGGCTATTGGAGCATGCCTTGCAGGCATTAGATTTGAAAAACCCTTACTCCTATTCAGCCAGGTGGTGGGGACTTCAGTTTGATAATAACTGTTAACCAATGTATCCCTAAAGGAAGGTGCTCTCTTTTATGTTACTGTAGGGGAGTTACCCACTACCTTGCCAATCACAGAATCTGATTGAATCAGACCCCAATGTTTTCTCATTATGTATCTCATTTTGTTGTCTCTGGCATTGTACATAGTGATCATTCTTGGAGTAGTAGACGATTGTTCAATTTTGTCAATCACATTAGTTTTGAATAGAACATCTTTCTGATCAGTATCTTTTAGTTTTGCCGCTGCTTCTATCAAAGCTTTCTTAGGATAACCTCTAAGTTTGAATCTATCCAGCATATGATCTTGTTCCTTAATAAAACCTGGATTGGTACTACAATTTCTACGGGCACGCAATAGTTCGCCATATGGTATGCTATTAAGCAGAGTTTTGGGATGATGGCTACGTGCATGCACTGTACTATTGCCAGCTGTTTCCTTTCTGAAAAGATTGGTTACCAATTCATCATCTTGGACTGTTACATGTATGTCAAGAAAGTCATATACTAATTCACTGATGGTGTGTGTGAATGTAAGATTTAAATCATTGTTGGATAAACTCTGTATAAATCTTATAGCTTCTTCCTTGCTCCCGTCCCAGATAATGAAAAGGTCATCAATATAACGCAGCCATAATGGCACATGACTCGTGAACAATTCATTGTCATCAGTCCATACCACCTGCTCCTCCCACCAGCCCAGGAATAAATTTGCTAGGCTGGGGGCAAAGCAGGTTCCCATGGCTGTACCTGTTTTTTGGCGATATAATATATAAAAATATTTTTTTTAAAACAATGATGAACCCGTTGTTACACTTTTGCCATGCCGTTGCGTCACTTTTTGTGTGGCTCCAGAAGCATAAATAATGCTCCATATTGCACCATATTTACAAAGTGATGCATCAGGTATAATGTATGTAGGGTGGGTGTTCCCCTGAAAAAAGCCTCGTAGAAGTGGCACAGTGAAATCTTTCAGATTTCACTGTGTTACTTCTAGGATGCTACTGTGTCACAACCTTATGCCTGCCTCACAGCAGGCATAAGGTTTATGCAGTGCAATGGGAATAGGCTTTCCCCATGCATTGCTGGAGCTGCATCATGCTTACGACAACTCCAGCAATACGTGGGTTTCGCGCTGACAGATACATCAGGATTCCTGACGTATCTGCCATTCCGTGCGACATGGTGCGCCATACAACAAATGCGGCACATCCATCATGTCGCAAGGAGGGCGCACTGAAAAGTGTTGCATCGCTGCTTTCTCACATCGATACAACACTTTTCATAACTGAAGCCCTTATTGTTAAAGACTGTATGTATAAAATGCCCACTGCCAAAAACACATTTTTAAACTTTGTGACGGACTCCTATCTTTAATATGGGCACATTTTAAGGTTTCTTTTCTCACAAAACAGCTAGTGCATGACTATCAAATTGTCCTTCTCTATTCCTGAACAAAAGATTCACCGGCTCCTTTTAGGAAGCCTAGTTTTATACCACACACACACCGAAGTGCAACATTTGGGCTCACTCCTTAAAAAAATCATTAACATTGTGAAAGATTCCTATAATTAAATTAGGCACATTCTGAGGTTTTTATTCCCATGAAAAAGACAGCTGTATGTCAGCCCAAGTGACTTTCTCTAATCTTACATTATGAGCATACCAGATCAGTTCAGGAATACAGTTTGTAAGACTCTTGTATATGTTTGCCCTTCAAATAACGAGACCATAAACACTGATAAAGTCTTTTGTAGCTGACATGGGCACTTTTGAGTGTTTAAGCCTTGTTTAAGAATTTCTATTTTACACTCCAAATATAAAAGGCTGAACAAATAGATGTTTCAACTTTGTATAGACCTTGGAAGGAACAAAGGTTGAGTGGTAGCTCCAGGATTCAAACACATGAGAGAGTGATCAAACACATATCCCTCTAGTGGATTAATTCATTTAAAAAGCCAACAGACTAATACGATCTGTATGGGTTCTTCAACATACCTATCATTACACACATCACTGTGGAGACTTGAATATGACTGTAATCACACATTAGCACTGTGGAGACTTAAACATTACTATAATCGCACAATATCTCTGTGAGGACTTTTACACTACTATAATCACGCACTATAAATGTGTGCTATGATGATGATGATGATGATGACCTGGGCATGTCTATATTCACACACTATCTCTGTGGGGACCTGGGCATGTCTGTAATCACACACATTCTCTTTGTCAACCGTGGTAATACTATAGTCACACAACATCTCTGTGGGGACCTCGACATCTCTATAATCACACACTATCTCTGTAGAGACCTAGACATGTCTATAATCACACACTATCTCTATGGGGACCTGGACATGTCTATAATCACACACTATCTCTGTGGGGACCTGGGCATGTCTATAATCACACACTATCTCTGTGGGGACCTGGACATCTCTATAATCAAACAGTATCTCTGTGGGGACCTGGGCATGTCTATAATCACACACTATCTCTGTGGAGACCTGAGCATGTCTATAATCACACACATTCTCTTTGGCAACTGTGGTAATATCATAGTCACAAACCATCTCTGTGGGGACTTGAATATTCCTGTAATTACACACAAGCTCTGTTTTGGCTTGTGCATCATCAGCTTTGCATTCTCTGTATGGGGCTTTGTGAATACTGATAAGTAGTAACATTAGACTTTTGGTCTAAGTTTACATTGTTGAAACTGAAAAGTAGAAAAGTTAGATTTTTTTTGTCTAAGGTTACCATTGTGAATCGGGCCCTATTTTAATGAGGACTGAAACACAATCATCTTCATGCACTATATCTGTGGGACTTAAACATAGCCATAAAAACACACTATCTTTGTGGGGCTTGAAAAAAACTATAATAAAATACTAACTTTGTGGGGACTTGAACATCACTATAAAAACATATTATCTCTGTGGGGACTTAGGCATTCCTGTAATTAAACACAAGCTCTGTTTCGGCTTGAAGCACCAGGGATGCCATAAAGCACACGGTTAAGACTGCTTTGCATATAGCTGGGTCTGAACTGGGGTGGAAAAGTGAACTAAAGAACAATGATGGATTCAACCCAGATCTGTGACTGGGGGTGAGTGGCTGAAACGTTTCAACACTCCATCCATAATCTCCGTGTGTGTGCTTTGTTCGCCCTAAGTTGGCAGAGTATGCCCAGACGTGGGTCCCTTCCTCACTTTGCCACTGGATTCTAGCTAGCCTGACTAATGAGGGGGTGTTACCTGAAACCTGTCCCAGGATGCTTATTTCCGGTGCAGGGAAGACCTGGCTTGGCAGTTCGGGCTGGACTGTTCCCATGAGGCACAGGGTCAAGACTGATTTGCATATAGCCGGGTCTGAGCTGGGGTGAGGAAGTGAGCTAAAGAATGATGATGGACTAAACCCAGATCTGTGACTGAGGTGAGTGACTGAAACGTTTCAGCACTCCGTCCATCATCTCCTTGTGTTTGCTTCGATTTGAACATCATCAGCTTCACATTCTCTGTATGGGGCTTTGTGAATACTGAAAAGTAGTAAAGTTAGACTTTTGGTCTAAATTTACCTTTGTGAATACTGGAAAAAGTAGTAAAGTTAGACTGTTTGTCTAAGTTTACCTTTGTGAATTGGGCCCTATTTTAATGAGGACTTACACACAATCACCTTCATGCACTATCTCTGTGGGGACTTAAACATCGCTATAATAACACATTATCTTTGTGGGGACTTGAACAACACTGTAATAACACACTATATTTGTGGGGACTTGAACATCACTATAATAACACACCATCTCTGTGGGGACTTGAACATCTCTATGATAACACACTATCTCTGTGGGGACTTACACATCGCTATAATAACATACCATCTCTGTGGGGACTTGAGCATTCCTATAATTACACACAACCTCTGTGTGGACTTGAACATCATTAGCTTCACACTCTTTATAATGGGATATAAGCTTTGAATGTACACACTATTTCTATGGAGACTTAAACAAAATGATCTTCACCCACTATCCAGGTCGGGACTTGAACATCTATTTTGGCAAAAATGTAAGCAGCTAATCAAGCTCTGGGTTCAACTTGACCACATTCCTTTGTTCCATATGTTAATTTCTTATGTGTTAGTTTCCTCATCTTCTAAGAGTGTAAGCACTAATACATAGGTTAAATACAGCTTAAAGTCTCTTTCTATAAGCACGATATGATATGTTCTGGCACATTAACATAATCTGTCTTCATGTATACCCCTAGTGTATATGCAGCAATTCATATATGAATAGATTATAATGTTGTTTGTGTATATTGTTGATAAAATAAACATTTAGCCATGTGCCTTAGACTGTATTCAATCACAAATAGTTTTACGGACTAGGTCCCCACAAGGATGGTAGCACGTGTTCAAGTCCCCACAAGGATGGTGCTGTGCGCGCGATTAAATAACAATATATTTGCAAATTTGAAGCAGGATCCTGTATCATGAATTTTTTCTTAACATTTTTCTGTTATTAGTGTGTTGTATAAACATTGGGAAAGGTTAGTCCCCACAAGGCAGGTATTCACACATAGTCCCCACAAGGATGGTAACACGTGTGTGTGTGTGTGTGGTTGTGTGTGAGGTTGTGTGCATGGTTGTGTGTGGTTGTATGTGTGGTTGTGTGTGTGGTTATGGTTGTGTGTGTGGTTGTGTGTGTGGTTGTGTGTGTGTGGTTGTGTGGTTGTGTGTATGTGTGTAGTTGTGTTTGCGGTTGTGGTTGTGTATGGTTGTGTGGGTGTGGTTGTGTGTGTGGTTGTGTGGGTGTGGTTGTGTGTGTGGTTGTGTGTGGCTGTGTGGTTGAGTGTTTATGTGTGGTTGTGTGTGTGATTGAGTGTGGTTGTATGTGTGGTTGTGTGTGTGTGTGTGGTTATGGTTGTGTGTGGTTGTGGTTGTATGTGCGTGTGATTGTGGATATGGTTGTATGGGTGTGGTTGAGTGTGTGGTTGTGTGTGTGTGTGTGGTTGTGTGTGTGGTTGTGTGTGTGTGTGTGGTTGTGTGTGTGTGTATGATTGTGTGTGTGGTTGTGTGTGTGGTTGTGTGTGTGGAAATGTGTGTGGTTGTGGTTATGTGTGTGGTTGTGTGTGTTGTTGTGTGTGTGTGGTTGTGTGTGTGGTTGTGTGTGTGGTTGTGGTTGTGTGTGTGGTTGAGGTTGTGTGTGTGTGTGTGGTTGTGTGTGGATGTGATTGTGGGTGTGGTTCTAAGGGTGTGGTTGTGTGTGTGGTTGTGTGTGATTGTGTGTTGTTGTATGTGTGGTTGTGTGGTTGTGTGTGTGTGGTTGTATGTGTGATTGTGAGTGGTTGTGTGTGTGGTTGTGTGTGTATGGTTGTGTGTGTGGTTGTGTGTGTTTGTGTGTGTTTGGTTGTGTGTGTGGTTGGGTGTGTTTGTGTGTGTGGTAGTGTGTGTGTGGTTGTGTGTGTGGTGTGTGTGTGGTTGGGTGTGGTTGTGTGTGTATGTGGTTTTGTGTGTATGGTTGTGGGTGTGGTTGTGGCTGTGGTTGTGTGGTTGTGTGTGTGGTGGTGTGTGTGGTTGTGGTTATGTGTGTGGTTGTGTGTGGGTTTATGTGTGTGGTTGTGTGTGTGTGTTTGTGTGTGTTTGTGTGTGTGTGTGTGGTTGTGTGTGTGGTTGTGTGTGTGTATGGTTGTATTTGTGGTTGTGGTTGTGTGTGTGGTTGTGTGTCTGTGTGTGTGGTTGTGGGTACAGGTGTGGTTGTGGGTATGTGTGTATGTGTGGTTGGGTGTGGTTGTGTATGTGGTTGTGTGTGTGTGTGGTTGTGGCTGTATGTGTGTGGTTGTGTGTGTGTGGTTGTGTGTGTGTGGTTTTGTGTGTGATTGTGTGTGTGCATGTGGTTGTGTCTGAGGTTGTGTGCATGGTTGTATGTGGTTGTGTGTGTGGTTGTGTGTGTGGTTATGGTTGTGTGTGTGGTTGTGTGTGTGGTTGTGTGTGTTTGGTTGTGTGTGGTTATGTGTGGTTGTGTGTGTCTGGTTGTGTGGTTTTGTGTATGTATGTAGTTGTGTGTGTGGTTGTGTGTGGTTGTGTGTGTGGTTGTGTGTGTGGTTATGTGGATGTGGTTGTGTGTGTGGTTGGGTGTGGTTGTGTGGTTGTGTGTGTGGTTGTGGTTGTGTGTGTGGCTGTGTGGTTGAGTGTTTGTGTGAGGTTGTGTGCATGGTTGTATGTGGGGTTGTGTGTGTGTGGATATGGCTGTGTGTGGTTGTGTATGTGGTTGTGTGTGTGTGCTTGTGTGTGGTTGTGTGTGTCTGTTTAGTTGTGTGTGTGGTTATGTGTAGTTGTAGTTGTGTGTGTCTGGTTGTGTGGTTGTGTGTAGTTGTGTGTGTGGTTGTTGGTGTGGTTGTGTGTGGTTGTGTGTGTGTGTGGTTGTGTGTGTGGTTGTGTGGGTGTAGTTGGGTGTGGTTGTGTGTGTGGTTGTGGTTGTGTGTGTGGATGTGTGGTTGAGTGTTTGTGTGTGGTTGTGTGTGTGATTGTGTGTGGTTGTATGTGTGGTTGTGTGTGTGTATGGTTCTGGTTGTGTGTGGTTGTGTGGGTGTGGTTGTGTGTGTGGTTGGGTGGTGGTGTGTGGGGTTGTGGTTGTATGTGGTTGTGTGTGTGGCTTTGTGGTTGAGTGTTTGTGTGTGGTTGTATGTGTGATTGTGTGTGGTTGTATGTGTGGTTGTGTGCATGTGTGGTTGTGTGTGTGTTTGAGTGTGTGTGTGTGGTTGTGTGTGCGTGGTTGTTTGTGTGGTTGTGTGTGTGTGGTTGTGTGTGAGGTTGTGTGTGTTTGTGTGTGTGGTTGTGGGTGTGGTTGGGTGTGGTTGTGTGTGTGTGGTTGTTTGTGTGGTTGTGTGTGTGTGGTTGTGTGTGTGGTTGTGTGTGTGTGTGGTTGTGTGTGTGGTGTGTATGTGGTTGGGTGTGGTTGTGTATGTGTGGTTTTGTGTGTGTGGTTGTGTGTGTGGTTGTGGCTGTGGTTGTGTGTTTGTGTGTGTGGCTGTGTGGTTGAGTGTTAGTGTGTGGTTGTATGTGTGGTTGTGTGCATGTCTGGTTGTGCATGTGTTTGAGTGTGTGTGTGGTTGTGTGTGTGAGTGGTTGTGTGTGTGGTTGTGTGTGTGGTTGTGTGTGTGGTGTGTGTGGTTGTGTGTGTGGTTGTGTGTGTGAGATTTTGGGTGTGGTTGTGGTTGTGTGGTTGTGCATGTGGTGGTGTGTGTGGTTGTTGTTATGTGTGTGGTTGTATGTGGGGTTGTGTGTGTGGTTGTGTGTGTGTTTGTGTGTGGTAGTGTGTATGGTTGTGTGGGTATGGATGTGTGTGTGATTGTGTGTGGTTGTGTGTGTGGTCGTGGTTGTGTGTGGTTGTGTGTGTGGCTGTGTGGTTGAGTGTTTGTGTGTAGTTGTGTGTGATTGTGTATGGTTGTATGTGTGGGTGTGTGTGGTTGTGTGTGTGGTTGTGGTTGTGTGTGTGGTTGTGTGTGGTTGTGTTTGTGGTTGTGTGTGGTTGTGTGTGTGGTTGTGTGTGTGTGGTTGTGTGTGTGTATGATTGTGTGTGTGGTTGTGTGTGTGGTTGTGTGTGTGGAAATGTGTGTGGTTGTGGTTATGTGTGTGGGTGTGTGTGTTGGTGTGTGTGTGTGGTTGTGTGTGTGGTTGTGTGTGTGGTTGTGTGTGTGGTTGAGGTTGTGTGTGTCTGTGGTTGTGTGTGGTTGTGCTTGTGTGTGTGGTTGTGTGTGTGTGTGGTTGTGTGTGGGTGTGGTTCTATGGGTGTGGTTGTGAGTGTGGTTGTGTGTGTGGTTGTGTGTGATTGTGTGTGTGGTTGTATGTGTGGTTGTGTGTGTGTGTGGTTGTGTGTGTGAATGTGAGTGGTTGTGTATGTATTTGTGTGTGTGTGGTTGTGGGTGTAGTTGGGTGTGGTTGTGTGTGTGGTTGTGGTTGTGTGTGTGGATGTGTAGTTGAGTGTTTGTGTGTGGTTGTGTGTGTGATTGTGTGTGGTTGTATGTGTGGTTGTGTGTGTGTGTGGTTCTGGTTGTGTGTGGTTGTGTGGATGTGGTTGTGTGTGTGGTTGGGTGTGGTTGTGTGGTGGTGTGTGGGGTTGTGGTTGTATGTGGTTGTGTGTGTGACTGTGTGGTTGAGTGTTTGTGTGTGGTTGTATGTGTGATTGTGTCTGGTTGTATGTGTGGTTGTGTGCATGTGTGGTTGTGTGTGTGTTTGAGTGTGTGTGTGGTTGTGTGTGCGTGGTTGTTTGTGTGGTTGTGTGTGTGTGGTTGTGTGTGATGTTGTGTGTGTTTGTGTATGTGGTTGTGGGTGTGGTTGGGTGTGGTTGTGTGTGTGTGGTTGTTTGTGTGGTTGTGTGTGTGTGGTTGTGTGTATGGTTGTGTGTGTGTGTGGTTGTGTGTGTGGTGTGTGTGTGGTTGGGTGTGGTTGTGTATGTGTGGTTTTGTGTGTGTGGTTGTGGGTGTCGTTGTGGCTGTGGTTGTGTGTTTGTGTGTGGTTGTATGTGTGGTTGTGTGCATGTCTGGTTGTGCATGTGTTTGCGTGTGTGTGTGGTTGTGTGTGTGAGTGGTTGTGGGTGTGGTTGTGTGTGTGGTTGTGTGTGTGGTATGTGTGGTTGTGTGTGTGGGTGTGTGTGTGAGGTTGTGGGTGTGGTTGTGGTTGTGTGGTTGTGCATGTGGTGGTGTGTGTGGTTGTGGTTATGTGTGTGGTTGTAGGTGGGGTTGTGTGTGTGGTTGTGTGTGTGTGTTTGTGTGTGGTAGTGTGTATGGTTGTGTGGGTATGGTTGTGTGTGTGATTGAGTGTGGTTGTGTGTGTGGTCGTGGTTGTGTGTGGTTGTGTGTGTGACTGTGTGGTTGAGTGTTTGTGTGTAGTTGTGTGTGTGATTGTGTATGGTTGTATGTGTGGGTGTGTGTGGTTGTGTGTGTGGTTGTGGTTGTGTGTGTGGTTGTGTGTGGTTGTGTTTGTGGTTGTGTGTGGTTGTGTGTGTGGTTGTGTGTGTGTGTGGTTGTGTGTGTGTATGATTGTGTGTGTGGTTGTGTGTGTGGTTGTGTGTGTGGAAATGTGTGTGGTTGTGGTTATGTGTGTGGGTGTGTGTGTTGGTGTGTGTGTGTGGTTGTGTGTGTGGTTGTGTGTGTGGTTGTGTGTGTGGTTGAGGTTGTGTGTGTCTGTGGTTGTGTGTGGTTGTGCTTGTGTGTGTGGTTGTGTGTGTGTGTGGTTGTGTGTGGGTGTGGTTCTATGGGTGTGGTTGTGAGTGTGGTTGTGTGTGTGGTTGTGTGTGATTGTGTGTGTGGTTGTATGTGTGGTTGTGTGTGTGTGTGGTTGTGTGTGTGATTGTGAGTGGTTGTGTATGTATTTGTGTGTGTGTGGTTGTGTGTGTGGTTGTGTGTGTTTGTGTGTGTGGTTGTGTGTGTGTGGTTGTGTGTGTGGTGTGTGTGTGGTTGGGTGTGGTTTTGTGTGTATGTGGTTTTGTGTGTATGGTTGTGGGTGTGGTTGTGGCTGTGGTTGTGTGGTTGTGTGTGTGGTGGTGTGTGTGGTTGTGTGTGTGGTTGTGTGTGGGGTTATGTGTGTGGTTGTGTATGTGTGTTTGTGTGTGGTTGTGTGTGTGTGTGTGGTTGTATGTGTGGTTGTGTGTGTATGGTTGTATTTGTGGTTGTGGTTGTGTGTGTGGTTGTGTGTGTGTGTGTGTGTGTGTCCTTGTGGGTGCAGTTGTAGGTGAGGGTATGGTTGTGTGTGGGTACGGTTGTGGGTACAGGTGTGGTTGTGGGTGTGTGTGTATGTGTGGTTGGTTGTGGTTGTGTATGCGGTTGTGTGTGTGTGTGGTTGTGGCTGTATGTGTGTGGTTGTGTGTGTGTGGTTATGTGTGTGTAGTTTTGTGTGTGATTGTGTGTGTGCATGTGGTTGTGTGTGAGGTTGTGTGCATGGTTGTGTGTGGTTGTGTGTGTGGTTGTGTGAGTGTGGTTATGGTTATGTGTGTGGTTGTGTGTGTGGTTGTGTGTGTGGTTGTGTGTGTGTGGTTGTGTGTGTTTGGTTGTGTGTGGTTGTGTGTGTGGTTATGTGTGGCTGTGGTTGTGTGTGTCTGGTTGTGTGGTTGTGTGTATGTGGGTAGTTGTGTGTGTGGTTGTGTGGGTGTGGGTAGTTGTGTGTGTGGTTGGGTGTGGTTGTGTGGTTGTATGTGTGGTTGTGGTTGTGTGTGGTTGTGTGTGTGGCTGTGTGGTTGAGTGTTTGTGTGAGGTTGTGTGCATGGTTGTGTGTGGTTGTATGTGTGGTTGTGTGTGTGTAGATATGGTTGTGTATGGTTGTGTATGTGGTTGTGTGTGTGTGCTTGTGTGTGTGGTTGTGTGTGTATGTTTAGTTGTGTGTGTGGTTGTGTGTGTGGTTATGTGTGGTTGTAGTTGTGTGTGTCTGGTTGTGTGGTTGTGTGTAGTTGTGTGTGTGGTTGTTGGTGTGGTTGTGTGTGGTTATGTGTGTGTGGTTGTGTGTGTGTGTGGTTGTGCATGTGTTGTTGTGTATGTGTGTGGTTGTGTGTGGGTGTGATTATGGGTGTGGTTGTGTGGGTGTGGTTGTGTGTGTGGTTGTGTGTGTGGCTGGGTGTGGTTGTGTGTGTGGTTGTGTGTGTGGTTGTGTGGTGGTGTATGTGTGTGGTTGTGTGTGTGTGGTTTTGTGTGTGGTAGTGGTTACGTGTATGTGGTTGTGTGTTTGGTGTTGTGTCTTGTGTGTGTGGTTGTAGTTGTGTTTGTGGTTGTGTGTGTGGTTGTGTGTGTGTGGTTGTGTGTGTTTGGTTGTGATTGTGTGTGTGAGTGGTTGTGGGTGTGGTTGTGTGTGGTTGTGTGTGTGGTTGTGTGTGTGTGTGTGGTTGTGGGTGTTTGTGTGTGTGGTTGTGTGTGGTTTTGTGTGTGGTTGTGTGTGTGGTGTGTGTGTGGTTGGGTGTGTGTGGTTGTATGTGTGTGGTTTTGTGTGTGTGGTTTTGTGTGTGTGGTTATAGGTGTGGTTGTGCATGTGGTAGTGTGTGTGGTTGTGGTTATGTGTGTAGTTGTGTGTGGGGTTGTGTGTGTGGTTGTGTGGGTGTTTGTGTGTGGTTGTGTGTGTCTGTGTGGTTGTGTGTGTGTGGTTGTGTGTGTGGTTGTGGCTGTGTGTATACGGTTGTGTGTGTGTGGTTGTGTGTGGTTGTGTGTGTGTGTGGTTGTGTGGGTGTGGTTGTGTGTGTGTGCTTGTGTGTGGTTGTGTGTGTGGTTATATGTATGGTTGTGTGTGTTTGTATGTGTGGTTGAGTGTGTGTGGTTGTGTGTGTGGTTGTGTGTGATTGTGTGTGTGTGGTTGTGTGTGTGGCTGTGTGTATGTGGTTGTGTGTGTGTGGTTTTGGTTGTGTGTGTGGTTGTGGTTGTGAGTGGGTACAGTTGTGGCTGCGGGTGTGGTTGTGGGTATGTGTGTGGATTAGTGTTTGTGTGTGTGGTTGTGTGAGTGGTTGTGTGTGTGGTTGTGTGTGTGTGTGGTTGTGTGTGTGGTTATGTGTGTGTGTGTTGTGTGTGTGGTTGTGTGTGTATGGTTGGGTGAGTGTGGTTGTGTGTGTGTGGTTTTGTTTGTGTGGTTATAGGTGTGGTTGTGCGTGTGGTAGTGTGTGTGATTGTGGTTATGTGTGTGGTTGTGTGTGGGGTTGTGTGTGTGGTTGTGTGTGTGTGTGTGTGGTTGTGTGTGTCTGTATGGTTGTGTGTGTGTGTGGTTGTGTGTGTGGTTGTGGCTGTGTGTGTACGGTTGTGTGTGTGTGGTTGTGTGTGGTTGTGTGTTTGTGGTTGTGTGGGTGTGGTTGTATGGGTGTGCTTGTGTGTGTGTGTGGTTGTGTGTGTGGTTGTGTGCGTGGTTGTGTGTGGTTGTATGTGTGGTTGTGTGTGTGCGGTTGTGTGTGTGGTTGTGTGTGTGGTTTTGTGTGGTTGTATGTGTGGTTGTGTGTGTGCGGTTGTGTGTGTGGTTGTGTGTGTGGTTGTGTGTGTGGTTGTGTGTGGCTGTGTGTGTGGCTGTGTGTGTGGTTGTGTGTGTGTGTGGTTGTTGTTGTGTGTGTGGTTGTGTATACGGTTGTGTGTGGTTGTGTGTTTGTGGTTGTGTGGGTGTGGTTGTATGGGTGTGCTTGTGTGTGTGTGTGGTTGTGTGTGTGGTTGTGTGCGTGGTTGTGTGTGGTTGTATGTGTGGTTGTGTGTGTGCGGTTGTGTGTGTGGTTGTGTGTGTGGTTTTGTGTGGTTGTATGTGTGGTTGTGTGTGTGCGGTTGTGTGTGTGGTTGTGTGTGTGGTTGTGTGTGTGGTTGTGTGTGGCTGTGTGTGTGGCTGTGTGTGTGGTTGTGTGTGTGTGGTTGTTGTTGTGTGTGTGGTTGTGTGTACGGTTGTGTGTGGTTGTGTCTGTGTGTGTGTGGTTGTGTGTATGGTTGTGTGTGTGGTTGTGTGTGTGGTTGTGGTTGTGAGTGGGTACAGTTGTGGCTGCGGGTGTGGTTGTGTGAGTTGATTAGTGGTTGTGTGTGGATGTGTGAGTGGTTGTGTGTGTGGTTGTGTGTGTGTGGTTGTGTGTGTGGTTGTATGTGTGTGTGTGGCTGTGTGTGTATGGTTGTGTGTGTGGTTGTATGTGTAGTTATGTGTGTGATTGTGGTTGTGTGTGTGGTTGTGTATATGGTTGTGTGTGTGGTTGTGTGTGTGTGGTTGTGTGTGTGGTTGTGGTTGTGTGTGGTTGTGTGTGTGTTTGGTTGTGTGTGCGGTTGTGTGTGTGAGGTTGTGTGTGTAGTTGTGTGTGTGGTTGTGGTTGTGTGTGTGTGGATGAGGTTGTGTGGGTCTGTGGTTGTGTGTGTGGTTGTGTGTGTGGCTGTGTGTGTGTGGTTGTGGTTGTGGGTGTGGTTGTATGTGTGTGATTGTGTGTGTGGTTGTGTGTGTGGTTGGGTGTGTGGTTGGGTGTGTGGTTGTGTGTGGTTGTGTGTGTGTGATTGTGTGTGTGTGTGGTGTATGTGATTGAGTGTGGTAGTGTGTGTGTGGTTGTTTGTGTGGTTGTGTGTGTGGGGTTGTGTGTGTGTTTGTGTGTTTGTGTGTGTGGTTATTTGTGTGGTTGTGTGTGTGGTATGTGTGTGGGTGTGGTTGTGTGTGTGTGGTTTAGGTATGGTTGTGGCTGTGGTTGTGTGGTTGTGCATGTGGTAGTGTGTGTGGTTGTGGATATGTGTGTGGTTGTATGTGGGTTGTGTGTGTGGTTGTGTGTGTGTTTGTGTGTGGTTGTGTGTGTGGTTGTGTGTGTTGTTGTGTGTGTGTATGGTTGTATGTTTGGTTGTGGTTTTGTGTGTGTGTGTGTGGTTGTGGTTGTGTGTGTGTGTGGTTGTGTGTGTGGTTGTGGTTGTGTGTGTGTGGTTGTATGTGTGGTTATGGTTGTGCGTGGGTACGGTTGTGGCTACAGGTGTGGTTGTGGGTGTGTGTGTGGCTGTGGGTGTGGTTGTGTGTGTGTGGTTGTGTGTGTGTGATTGTGTGTGTGTGATTGTGTGTGTGGTTGTGGTTGTGTGTGTGGTTGAGGTTGTGTGTGTCTGTGGTTGTGCGTGTGTGTGGTTGTGTGTGTGTGTGTGGTTGTGGTTGTATGTGGGTGTGATTGTGGGTGTGGTTGTGTGTGTGGTTGGGTGTGGTTGTGTGATTGTATATGTGTGGTTGTTTGTGTGGTTGTGTGTGTGGTTGTGGTTGTGTGTGTGGTTGTATTTGTGTGTGTGTGTGTGGTTGTGTGTGCATGTGGTTATGGTTGTGTGTGTGTGTGTGGTTTTGTATGTGGTTGTGTGGGTGTGGTTGTCTGTGTGTGGTTGTGTGTGGTTATGTGGTTGTGTGTGTGTGTGTGGTTGTGTGTGGGTGTGTGTGTGGCTGTGTGGTTGAGTGTTTGTGTGTGGTTGTATGTGTGATTGTGTGTGGTTGTATGTGTGGTTGTGTGCATGTGTGGTTGTGTGTGTGTTTGAGTGTGTGTGTGGTTGTGTGTGGTTGTGGGTGTGGTTGTGTGTGGTTGTGTGTGTGGTTGTGTGTGTGGTTGTTTGTGTGGTTGTGTGTGTGTGTGTGGATGTGTGTGTGGTTGTGTGTGTTTGTGTTTGGTTGTGTGTGTGGTGTGTGTGTGGTTGGGTGTGGTTGGGTGTGTGTGTGGTTTTGTGTGTGTGGTTGTGGGTGTGGTTGTGGCTGTGGTTGTGTGATTGTGCATGTGGTGGTGTGTGTGGTTGTGATTATGTGTGTGCTTGTATGTGGGGGTGTGTGTGTTGTTGTGTGTGGTTGTGTCTGTGTGTGTTTGTGTGTGGTTGTGTGTGTGTGGTAGTGTGTGTGGGTGTGGTGTGTATGGTTGGGTGGGGGTGCGGTTGTGGATACAGGTGTGGTTGTGTGTATGTATGCGTGGTTGGGTGTGGTTGTGTATGTGGTTTTGTGTGCTTGTGGCTGTGTGTGTGTGATTGTGTGTGTGTGGTTGTGTGTGTATGATTGCGTGTGTGGTTGTGTGTGTGGTTGTGGTTGTGTGTGGTTGTATGTGTGGTTGTGTGTGTGATTATTGTTGTGTGTGTGGTTGTGTGTGTGGTTGTGTGTGTATGGTTGTGTATGTGGTTGTATGTGTGTGTTTGGTTGTGTGTGTGGTTGTGTGTGTGGTTATGTGTGGTTGTGTGTATGGTTGTGGGTATGGTTGTGTGTGGTTGTGTATGTGTGGTTGTGTGTGTGGTTGTGTGGGTGTGTGTGTGGTTGGGTGTGGTTTTGTGGTTGTGTGTGTGGTTGTGGTGGTGTGTGGTTGTGTTTGTGGGTGTGTGGTTGAGTGTGTGTGTGTGTGGTTGTGTGTGTGATTGTGTGTGGTTGTATGTGTGGTTGTGTGTGTGTGGTTATGGTTGTGTGTGGTTTTATGTGTGGTTGTGTGGGTGTGGTTCTGTGTTTGTGGTTGGGTGTGGTTGTGTGGTTGTGTGTGTGGGTATGGTTGTGTGTGGTAGTGTGTGTGGCTATGTGGTTGAGTGTTTGTGTGTGGTTGTATGTGTGATTGTGTGTGGTTGCATGTGTGGTTGTGTTTGTTTGAGAGTGTGTGTGGTTGTGTGTGTGAGTGGTTGTGGGTGTGGTTGTGTGTGGTTGTGTGTGTGGTTGTGTGTGTGTGGTTGTTTCTGTCATTGTCTGTTTGTGTGTGGTTGTGTGTGTGGTGTGTGTGTGTGGTTGTGTGTGTGTGGTATTGTATGTGTGGTTGTGGGTGTGTGTGTGGTTGTGATTATGTGTGTGGTTGTATGTGGGGTTGTGTGTGTTGTTGTGTGTGGTTATGTGTGTGTGTTTGTGTTTGGTTGTGTGTGTGTGTGGTAGTGTGTGTGGTTGGATGTGGTTGGGTGGTTGTGTGTGTGGTTGTGGTTGTATGTGGTTGTATGTGTGGCTGTGTGGTTGAGTGTTTGTGTGTGGTTGTGTGTGTGACTGTGTGTGGTTGTATGAGTGGTTGTATATGTGTGTGGTTATGGTTGTGGTGTGGTTGTGTGTGTGGTTGTGTGTGTGTGGTTGTGTGTGTGTTTGGTTGTGTGTGTGTTGTTGTGTGTGTGGTTATGTGTGTGTGTGGTTATGTGTGTATGTGGTTATGTGTGTGTGTGGTTGTGTGTGTGGTTGTGTGTGTAGTTATGTGTGTGGTTGTGGTTGTGTGTGTGGTTGTATTTGTGTGTGTATGGTTGTGTGTGCGTGTGGTTGTGAGGGTGGTTGTGTGTTTGTGGGGGTGGTTGTGGTTGTGTGTGTGTGGTTGTGTGTGTGTGGTTGTGTGTGCATGTGTGTGTGGTTGTGTGTGTGGTTGGGTGTGGTTGTTTGTTTGTTTGTGTGTGTGGTTGTGGTTGTGTGTGTGGTTGTGTGGTTGGGTGGTGTTGTGTGTGTGTGTGTGTGTTTGTGGCTGTATGTTTGTGGTTGTGTGTGTGTGGTTATGTGTGTGTGGTTTTGTGTGTGATTGTGTGTGTGCATGTGGTTGTGTGTGAGGTTGTGTGCATGGTTGTGTGTGGTTGTGTGTGTGGTTGTGTGAGTGTGGTTATGGTTATGTGTGTGGTTGTGTGTGTGGTTGTGTGTGTGTGGTTGTGTGTGTGTGGTTGTGTGTGTTTGGTTGTGTATGGTTGTGTGTATGTGGTTATGTGTGGTTGTGGTTGTGTGTGTCTGGTTGTGTGGTTGTGTGTATGTGTGTAGTTGTTGTGTGGTTGTGTGGGTGTGTGTTGTGTGTGTGGTTGGGTGTGGTTGTGTGGTTGTGTGTGTGGTTGTGGTTGTGTGTGTGGCTGTGTGGTTGAGTGTTTGTGTGTGGTTGTATGTGTGATTGTGTGTGGTTGCATGTGTGGTTGTGTATGTTTGAGAGTGTGTGTGGTTGTGTGTGTGAGTGGTTGTGGGTGTGGTTGTGCGTGGTTGTGTGTGTGGTTGTGTGTGTGTGGTTGTTTCTGTCATTGTGTGTTTGTGTGTGGTTGTGTGTGTGGTGTGTGTGTGTGGTTGTGTGTGTGTGGTATTGTATTTGTGGTTGTGGGTGTGTGTGTGGTTGTGATTATGTGTGTGGTTGTATGTGGGGTTGTGTGTGTTGTTGTGTGTGGTTATGTGTGTGTGTTTGTGTTTGGTTGTGTGTGTGTGGTAGTGTGTGTGGTTGGATGTGGTTGGGTGGTTGTGTGTGTGGTTGTGGTTGTATGTGGTTGTATGTGTGGCTGTGTGGTTGAGTGTTTGTGTGTGGTTGTGTGTGTGACTGTGTGTGGTTGTATGAGTGGTTGTGTATATGTGTGGTTATGGTTGTTGTGTGGTTGTGTGTGTGGTTGTGTGTGTGTGGTTGTGTGTGTGTTTGGTTGTGTGTGTGTTGTTGTGTGTGTGGTTATGTGTGTGTGGTTATGTGTGTATGTGGTTATGTGTGTGTGTGGTTGTGTGTGTGGTTGTGTGTGTAGTTATGTGTGTGGTTGTGGTTGTGTGTGTGGTTGTATTTGTGTGTGTATGGTTGTGTGTGTGTGGTTGTGAGGGTGGTTGTGTGTTTGTGGGGGTGGTTGTGGTTGTGTGTGTGTGGTTGTGTGTGTATGGTTGTGTGTGCATGTGTGTGTGGTTGTGTGTGTGGTTGGGTGTGGTTGTTTGTTTGTTTGTGTGTGTGGTTGTGGTTGTGTGTGTGGTTGTGTGGTTGGGTGGTGTTGTGTGTGTGTGTGTGGTTGTGGCTGTATGTGTGTGGTTGTGTGTGTGTGGTTATGTGTGTGTGGTTGTGTGTGTGATTGTGTGTGTGCATGTGGTTGTGTGTGAGGTTGTGTGCATGGTTGTGTGTGGTTGTGTGTGTGGTTGTGTGAGTGTGGTTATGGTTATGTGTGTGGTTGTGTGTGTGGTTGTGTGTGTGTGGTTGTGTGTGTGTGGTTGTGTGTGTTTGGTTGTGTGGTTGTGTGTATGTGTGTAGTTGTGTGTGTGGTTGTGTGGGTGTGGTTGTGTGTGTGGTTGGGTGTGGTTGTGTGGTTGTGTGTGTGGTTGTGGTTGTGTGTGTGGCTGTGTGGTTGAGTGTTTGTGTGAGGTTGTGTGCATGGTTGTGTGTGGTTGTATGTGTGGTTTTGTGTGTGTAGATATGGTTGTGTGTGGTTGTGTATGTGGTTGTGTGTGTGTGGTTGTTTCTGTCATTGTGTGTTTGTGTGTGGTTGTGTGTGTGGTGTGTGTGTGTGGTTGTGTGTGTGTGGTATTGTATGTGTGGTTGTGTGTGTGTGTGTGGTTGTGATTATGTGTGTGGTTGTATGTGGGGTTGTGTGTGTTGTTGTGTGTGGTTATGTGTGTGTGTTTGTGTTTGGTTGTGTGTGTGTGGTAGTGTGTGTGGTTGGATGTGGTTGGGTGGTTGTGTGTGTGGTTGTGGTTGTATGTGGTTGTATGTGTGGCTGTGTGGTTGAGTGTTTGTGTATGGTTGTGTGTGTGACTGTGTGTGGTTGTATGAGTGGTTGTGTATGTGTGTGGTTATGGTTGTGGTGTGGTTGTGTGTGTGGTTGTGTGTGTGTGGTTGTGTGTGTGTTTGGTTGTGTGTGTGTTGTTGTGTGTGTGGTTATGTGTGTGTGTGGTTATGTGTGTATGTGGTTATGTGTATGTGGTTGTGTGTGTGGTTGTGTGTGTAGTTATGTGTGTGGTTGTGGTTGTGTGTGTGGTTGTATTTGTGTGTGTATGGTTGTGTGTGTGTGTGGTTGTGAGGGTGGTTGTGTGTTTGTGGGGGTGGTTGTGGTTGTGTGTGTGGTTGTGTGTGTGTGGTTGTGTGTGCATGTGTGTGTGGTTGTGTGTGTGGTTGGGTGTGGTTGTTTGTTTGTTTGTGTGTGTGGTTGTGGTTGTGTGTGTGGTTGTGTGGTTGGGTGGTGTTGTGTGTGTGTGTGTGTATGGTTGTGGCTGTATGTGTGTGGTTGTGTGTGTGTGGTTATGTGTGTGTGGTTTTGTGTGTGATTGTGTGTGTGCATGTGGTTGTGTGTGAGGTTGTGTGCATGGTTGTGTGTGGTTAAGTGAGTGGTTGTGTGAGTGTGGTTATGGTTATGTGTGTGGTTGTGTGTGTGGTTGTGTGTGTGTGGTTGTGTGTGTGTGGTTGTGTGTGTTTGGTTGTGTGTGGTTGTGTGTGTGTGGTTATGTGTGGTTGTGGTTGTGTGTGTCTGGTTGTGTGGTTGTGTGTATGTGTGTAGTTGTGTGTGTGGTTGTGTGGGTGTAGTTGTGTGTGTGGTTGTGTGTGGTTGTGTGGTTGTGTGTGTGGTTGTGGTTGTGTGTGTGGCTGTGTGGTTGAGTGTTTGTGTGAGGTTGTGTGCATGGTTGTGTGTGGTTGTATGTGTGGTTGTGTGTGTGTAGATATGGTTGTGTGTGGTTGTGTATGTGGTTGTGTGTGTGTGCTTGTGTGTATGGTTGTGTGTGTTTAGTTGTGTGTGTGGTTGTGTGTGTGGTTATGTGTGGTTGTAGTTGTGTGTTTCTGGTTGTGTGGTTGTGTGTAGTTGTGTGTGTGGTTGTTGGTATGGTTGTGTGTGGTTGTGTGTGTGTGTGGTTATGTGTGTGTGGTTGTGCATGTGTTGTTGTGTATGTGTGTGGTTGTGTGTGGGTGTGATTGTGGGTGTGGTTATGTGGGTGTGGTTGTGTGTGTGGTTGTGTGTGTGGCTGGGTGTGGTTGTATGTGTGGTTGTGTGTGTGGTTGTGTGGTGGTGTATGTGTGTGGTTGTGTGTGTGGTTGTGGTTACGTGTATGTGGTTGTGTGTTTGGTGTTGTGTCTTGTGTGTGTGGTTGTGGTTGTGTTTGGGGTTGTGTGTGTGGTTGTGTGTGTGTGGTTGTGTGTGTTTGGTTGTGATTGTGTGTGTGAGTGGTTGTGGGTGTGGTTGTGTGTGGTTGTGTGTGTGGTTGTGTGTGTGTGTGTGGTTGTGGGTGTTTGTGTGTGGTTGTGTATGGTTTTGTGTGTGGTTGTGTGTGGTGTGTGTGTGTGGTTGGGTGTGTGTGGTTGTATGTGTGTGGTTTTGTGTGTGTGGTTTTGTGTGTGTGGTTATAGGTGTGGTTGTGCATGTGGTAGTGTGTGTGGTTGTGGTTATGTTTGTAGTTGTGTGTGGGGTTGCGTGTGTGGTTGTGTGGGTGTTTGTGTGTGGTTGTGTGTGTCTGTGTGGTTGTGTGTGTGTGGTTGTGTGTGTGGTTGTGGCTGTGTGTATACAGTTGTGTGTGTGTGGTTGTGTGTGGTTGTATGTGTGTATGGTTGTGTGTGTGTGGTTGTGTGTGTGTGCTTGTGTGTGCTTGTGTGTGTGGTTATATGCGTGGTTGTGTGTGTTTGTATGTGTTGTTGTGTGTGTGTGTAGTTGTGTGTGGTTGTGTGTGATTGTGTGTGTTTTTGTGTGTGTGGCTGTGTGTATGTGGTTGTGTGTGTGTGGTTTTGGTTGTGTGTGTGGTTGTGGTTGTGAGTGGGTACAGTTGTGGCTGCAGGTGTGGTTGTGGGTATGTGTGTGGATTAGTGTTGGTGTGTGTGGTTGTGTGAGTGGTTGTGTGTGTGTGTGGTTGTGTGTGGTTATGTGTGTGTGTGTTGTGTGTGTGGTTGTGTGTGTGGTGTGTGTGTGTGGTTGGGTGAGTGTGGTTGTGTGTGTGTAGTTTTGTTTGTATGGTTATAGGTGTGGTTGTGCGTGTGGTAGTGTGTGTGATTGTGGTTATGTGTGTGGTTGTATGTGGGGTTGTGTGTGTGGTTGTGTGGGTGTGTGTGTGTGGTTGTGTGTGTCTGTGTGGTTGTGTGGGTGTGGTTGTGTGTGTGGTTGTGCCTGTGTGTGTACGGTTGTGTGTGTGTGGTTGTGTGTGGTTGTGTGTTTGTGGTTGTGTGGTTGTATGGGTGTGCTTGTGTGTGTGTATGTGGTTGTGTGTGTGGTTGTGTGTGTGGTTGTGTGTGGTTGTATGTGTGGTTGTGTGTGTGTGGTTGTGTGTGTGGTTGTGTGTGATTGTGTGTGTGTGGTTGTGTGTGTGGCAGTGTGTGTGGCTGTGTGTGTGGTTGTGTGTGTATGGTTGTGTGTGTGTGTGGTTGTAGTTGTGTGTGTGGTTGTGTGTACAGTTGTGTGTGGTTGTGTCTGTGTGTGTGTGGTTGTGTGTATGGTTGTGTGTGTGGTTGTGTGTGTGGTTGTGGTTGTGAGTGGGTACAGTTGTGGCTGCGGGTGTGGTTGTGTGAGTGGATTAGTGGTTGTGTGTGGATGTGTGAGTGGTTGTGTGTGTGGTTGTGTGGTTGTGTGTGTGGTTGTGTGTGTGTGTGTGGCTGTGTGTGTATGGTTGTGTGTGTGGTTGTATGTGTAGTTATGTGTGTGGTTGTGGTTGTGTGTGTGGTTGTATATATGGTTATATGTGTGGTTATGTGTTTGTGTGTGGTTGTGTGTGTGGTTGTGGTTGTGTGTGGTTGTGTGTGTGTTTGGTTGTGTGTGTGGTTGTGTGTGTGAGGTTGTGTGTGTGGTTGTGTGTGGTTGTGGTTGTGTGTGTGTGTGGATGAGGTTGTGTGGGTCTGTGGTTGTGTGTGTGGTTGTGTGTGTGGCTGTGTGTGTGTGGTTGTGGTTGTGGGTGTGGTTGTATGTGTGTGATTGTGTGTGTGGTTGTGTGTGTGGTTGGGTGTGTGGTTGTGTGTGTGGTTGGGTGTGGTTGTGTGTGTGTGATTGTGTGTGTGTGTGGTGTATGTGATTGAGTGTGGTAGTGTGTGTGTGGTTGTTTGTGTGGTTGTGTGAGTGATTGTGTGTGTGTTTGTGTGTGTGGTTGTTTGTGTGGTTGTGTGTGTGGTATGTGTGTGGGTGTGGTTGTGTGTGTGTGGGTGTGGGGATGGTTGTGGCTGTGGTTGTGTGGTTGTGCATGTGGTGGTGTGTGTGGTTGTGGATATGTGTGTGGTTGTATGTGGGTTGTATGTGTGGTTGTGTGTGTGTTTGTGTGTGGTTGTGTGTGTGTGGTTGTGTGTGTTGTTGTGTGTGTGTATGGTTGTATGTGTGGTTGTGGTTGTGTGTGTTTGTGTGGTTGTGGTTGTGTGTGTGTGTGTGGTTGTGTGTGTGGTTGTGGTTGTGTGTGTGTGGTTGTGTGTGTGGTTGTGGTTGTGCGTGGGTACAGTTGTGGCTATGGGTGTGGTTGTGGGTGTGTGTGTGGCTGTGGGTGTGGTTGTGTGTGTGTGGTTGTGTGTGTGTGGGTGTGTGTGTGTGTGAGTGTGTGTGTGGTTGTGGTTGTGTGTGTGATTGAGGTTGTGTGTGTCTGTGGTTGTGTGTGAGTGTGGTTGTGTGTGTGTGTGGTTGTGGTTGTATGTGGGTGTGATTGTGGGTGTGGTTGTGTGTGTGGTTGTGTGTGGTTGTGTGATTGTGTATGTGTGGTTGTTTGTGTGGTTGTGTGTGTGGTTGTGGTTGTGTGTGTGGTTGTATTTGTGTGTGTCTGGTTGTGTGTGTGTGTGGTTGTGTGTGCATGTGGTTATGGTTGTGTGTGTGTGTGTGTGGTTTTGTGTGTGGTTGTGTGGGTGTGGTTGTCTGTGTGTGGTTGTGTGTGATTATGTGGTTGTGTGTGTGGGTGTGGTTGTGTGTGGTTGTGTGTGTGGCTGTGTGGTTGAGTGTTTGTGTGTGGTTGTATGTGTGATTGTGTGTGGTTGTATGTGTGGTTATGTGCATGTGTGGTTGTGTGTGTGTTTGAGTGTGTGTGTGGTTGTGTGTGTGACTTGTTGTGGGTGTGGTTGTGTGTTGTTGTGTGTGTGGTTGTGTGTGTGGTTGTTTGTGTGGTTGTGTGTGTGTGTGTGTAGATGTGCATGTGGTTGTGTGTGTTTATGTGTGGTTGTGTGTGTGGTATGTGTGTGGTTGTGTGTGGTTGTGTGTGTGTGGTTTTGTGTGTGTGGTTGTGGGTGTGGTTGTGGCTGTGGTTGTGTGATTGTGCATGTGGTGGTGTGTGTGGTTGTGATTATGTGTGTGGTTGTATGTGGGGTTGTGTGTGTTGTTGTGTGTGGTTGTGTCTGTGTGTGTTTGTGTGTGGTTGTGTGTGTGTGGTAGTGTGTGTGGGTGTGGTGTGTATGGTTGGGTGTGGGTGCAGTTGTGGATACAGGTGTGGTTGTGTGTGTGTATGCGTGGTTGGGTGTGGTTGTGTATGTGGTTGTGTGTGGTTGTGGCTGTGTGTGTGTGATTGTGTGTGTGTGGTTGTGTGTGTATGGTTGCGTGTGTGGTTGTGTGTGTGTGTGTGTGGTTGTGGTTGTGTGTGGTTGTATGTGTGGTTGTGTGTGTGGTTATTGTTGTGTGTGTGGTTGTGTGTGTGGTTGTGTGTGTATGGTTGTGTATGTGGTTGTGTGTGTGTGTTTTGTTGTGTGTGTGGTTGTGTGTGTGGTTATGTGTGGTTGTGGTTGTGTGTGTCTGATTGTGTGGTTGTGTGTATGGTTGTGGGTATGGTTGTGTGTGGTTGTGTGTGTGTGGTTGTGTGTGTGGTTGTGTGGGTGTTTGTGTGGTTGGGTGTGGTTTTGTGGTTGTGTGTGTGGTTGTGGTGGTGTGTGGTTGTGTTTGTGGCTGTGTGGTTGAGTGTGTGTGTGTGGTTGTGTGTGTGATTGTGTGTGGTTGTATGTGTGGTTGTGTGTGTGTGGTTATGGTTGTGTGTGGTTGTGTGTGTGGTTTTATGTGTGGTTGTGTGGGTGTGGTTCTGTGTTTGTGGTTGGGTATGGTTGTGTGGTTGTGTGTGTGGGTGTGGTTGTCTGTGGTAGTGTGTGTGTGGCTATGTGGTTGAGTGTTTGTGTGTGGTTGTATGTGTGATTGTGTGTGGTTGCATGTGTGGTTGTGTGTGTTTGAGAGTGTGTGTGGTTGTGTGTGTGAGTGGTTGTGGGTGTGGTTGTGTGTGGTTGTGTGTGTGGTTGTGTGTGTGGTTGTTTCTGTTGTTGTGTGTTTGTGTGTGGTTGTGTGTGTGTGGTTGTGTGTGTGGTGTGTGTGTGTGGTTGTGTGTGGTTGTGTGTGTGTGGTATTGTATGTGTGGTTGTGGGTGTGGTTGTGGTTGTGTGATTGTGCGTGTGGTGGTGTGTGTGGTTGTGATTATGTGTGTGGTTGTATGTGGGGTTGTGTGTGTTGTTGTGTGTGGTTATGTGTGTGTGTTTGTGTTTGGTTGAGTGTGTGGTAGTGTGTGTGGTTGGATGTGGTTGGGTAATTGTGTGTGTGGTTGTGGTTGTATGTGGTTGTATGTGTGGCTGTGTGGTTGAGTGTTTGTGTGTGGTTGTGTGTGACTGTGTGTGGTTGTATGAAAGGTTGTGTATGTGTGTGGTTATGGTTGTGGTGTGGTTGTGTGTGTGGTTGTGTGTGTGTGGTTGTGTGTGTGTTTGGTTGTGTGTGTGTTGTTGTGTGTGTGGTTATGTGTGTGTGTGGTTATGTGTGTGTGGTTATGTGTGTGTGTGGTTGTGTGTGTGGTTGTGTGTGTAGTTATGTGTGTGGTTGTGGTTGTGTGTGTGGTTGTATTTGTGTGTGTATGGTTGTGTGTGTGTGTGGTTGTGAGGGTGGTTGTGTGTTTGTGGGGGTGGTTGTGGTTGTGTGTGTGGTTTTGTGTGTGTGGTTGTGTGTGCATGTGTGTGTGGTCGTGTGTGTGGTTGGGTGTGGTTGTTTGTTTGTTTGTGTGTGTGGTTGTGGTTGTGTGTGTGGTTGTGTGGTTGGGTGGTGTTGTGTGTGTGTGTGTGTGGTTGTGGTTGTGTGTGTGGTTGTGTGTTTGGTTGTGTGTGTGTGAGTGGTTGTGGTTGTGTGTGTGGTTGTTGGTGTGGTTGTGTGGTTGGATGTGGTTGTGGTTATGTGTGGTTGTATGTGTGTATGTGTGTGTGGTTGTGTGTGTGGTTGTGTGGGTGTGGTTGTGTGTGTGGTTGTGGTTGTGTATGTGGTTGTGTGTGTGGTTGTGTGTAGGAGAGTAGGGTCTGCTATCCTATGGTCACCCCAAATTTTTGCTTTTTGCTTCACTGGTTTTTGACATATTGAGGCTGTGGGCCTGCCAATCAGACCCCCAGCCTGCTGTTCTCTCTACTAAATTAAAACTATGCACCCTAGGTGCATAACCAATTGGAAGTGGATCACCCTGTCAGCCCCTGTACCAGTGTACACTAGGTACCCAGGGCATTGGTGTACCCAAGGCCTGCCAAGGGCTGCAGCATGTATTATGCCACCCCAGGCTTGGCCTAACAATCTGACACAACTGGCTGATCACTCAGCTGGGGTAAGTTGGTGTAATCACCTCTTACTTAGGTGTAGTATACCTATACCTAACCTTAAATGGGACACCTGGTAACCTATAAGTCACTCCTATGGCAGGCCTTAACAATCCCGAAGGCAGAGTGCTTGGTTCCATGTGAGATGGTGCTCTGGCATGAGCTGAGCCTGTCTGCAGTGGTCGGAACAACTTCCTTCTACTGTTTCCAGATATCGTCATACCATATACTCTTAAGTGCATTATGAACCTCGCGGTTAAATGCTATCTTTGGTTTGGCTTTATCAAAACATGTCGAGTAAGGTGTCATACGAATTGGAATACTAACCCCTCGCCAATTCTGGCGACGGGGTTAGCATTCCACCCTTCTAGAGGGACACGACATGTACAGTGCCTGAAACCCGGGTAAAATCAGACATAGCCTCAGCTCCACAAAATGGATGCTGCCACCACAGACACAAGTCTGCCCTCCTGCTGCTGGGAGTCCTTCCAGCTTGGGAGGTGTGGACAAAGGGTTTCCTGCCAGGGGAGGTGCGTGCACCACCCCAGACAGGATTTTGTGTATTGGTCAGGTAGGGCTTGAAAGAAACCAGACATGCCTGTGGCTCACAAGGAGCCTCGGTGCATATGCCAGTTCAAACCGGTCCTGGGGCACACCAGTCCCGGGCCTGGGGCGAGCTGGACAAAGGATTGGGGGTGTAACCACCCCCCTTCCTGGTCCCACCCATAGGGAGGGACCTAGCAGGTAGTCCGGCCCCTAGAATCCGCTTAAAGGTAGGAGCTGTGTCCTAAGACTTCAGACATCCTGGAATCAACTTGAAACTAAGAAGAAGACGGGAACTTCGACATTCTGCTGCACAGAAGACTGAAGAAAATCTCCCCTGTGGTCAGGGAGTGACCACCTTGCTAACGCAAGCACCATCCAGCGCATCAACGTCTGCTTTGCCGCCGCCTCCCGCCGGAGCCCGAGCCCAGAGACTGACAAGACCTGGACCTCCAGACCTCTCACCGCCCGATCCACAGTCCCTGAGAAGAAGAGATCCGTGGAGGCACCGAGACACGTGGAGCCAGCCATCTTGGAACGACTACGACAAGCTGACAAGTGCAACAACCGAGGCTCCCTCCAAGTTGTGCTTTGGGATCTGAGAAGCCCAACCCCCGAGCAGCATCTGCACCAAAGGTGAGCCCTCCAGCATCTCCACAATCTGCGTGGGGCCCTTCTGCATTTTGCCACTCGACGTGCCTAACCGGTTGCTGGCCCGCTGGCCAGTGGCCATCTTGGCGACGAACTCTACAAAATACACTGCTGGTCTGGTTGCTCCAGACTGGCCCTTGCTCCCCTCCAAAGGAGCAATCCCTCTGACCTTGCTGGTCAGAACCAACAGCTGATTTCCGAATCCTCCTACAATTGCTTTTGCCAAGGCTTGTTTGCTTCGATCAGGTCGCCGACACCGCCGACAGCGAGAGCCTGCGTGGGACAGCTCGTGAGCCGACTCCTGGACGTCGTCGACCTTCAGGGACCACGTGGCTGCGGAGACAAGCTACCCCTCATCACCTGTTTGCACCCGACATCGACTGGTACCCACCTGGTGCCACGCTGGTCACTGGCTAGTGACTGTGAACACTGTCCCCTCTGCTTACAGGTCTTCAACATCTCCGATCCACTCTTGGATCCACTGCATCTCTCCCGGACCGACCGCCTGCAGCATCTTTGTCTTCAAGCTCCACGGAACAGATAGAAGAAACCCGACGCACTTCGAGGCCTATGCACCCGCTTCCTGTGGGTGAGGTAAAGCTGGCACACCTGTGCCCAAGTGTAGTATTACATCTCTAGTGCCTGTGTTCCAAATCTTGAGTTCCTAGTCCATCCGGAAGATCCTCTTTGCAGTAACTTTGTACTTTTTACGCACCCATTGAAACCTATGGGAGCACGCGTGTGACTATTTGCTCTGCACACGCCACCTGTGGACCTCCTGGTCACTAACTGACGTTAGCTCCTTGTAGGCCCAGCGATTCTAGAGGCCCTAGGCCTTTTCCCTTTTCTGTTCGTGGTACTTATACCACTATTTTAGTATATGGTTTGAGTGGCCACCAGGGCCTATCCATATAACGTGCAACTTCTGTGTATTCTGTGATAATCTTGTTTGACGATTTGTGCTCCTGTGCTCATAAAGAGACTAGGGGTTACTTTGAGAAATAAATACATATATATTTTGAATATATATCTGTGTGGTGTCCTTTCATTGGTATAAAAGGGGTTTACATTTGGTAAAACAGCTGGCTTAACACGCTTCACGAGTTTAGCCTCAAAGACTGCTTAGCCTACGCTACCACTAGGGCAGCTAGTCCGAAAAGGTTGACTTACAACCACACCATAAGGGTTGCTTGGCATGGTACAAGGTGATCACTTTAACTAGTGAGCATCATTTACCAGGCCAACTTCTCACATTGGTGAGCAGCGGTTGGATTTGAGCTTGCTGTGTTTTACCATTGTAATCTCTTGGTTACCAATTGAAAGATCACATAGGTACCTGTAGGTACATATAAAACAAGATTAGATATACATAAGTTCTACTGAACTTAGTTGTTGTAGAGCAAAGGGAGTAGCACACCCTGACTACAACTACTAGATAGGTTTAGTAGGTAAACACAAGTGTAGGTAGATTGCAACACATCCACCCACACTTAAGAGCAATGGCCGGGGCAGAGGGGTCCACTGTACCCATCTCTGTTGAGAGTGACCCCCAGAGGGCAACATCCAGCTTTGCTACCCTTAATCAGAATGAGCTCAGGCATTTGGCAACTCTTAGAGGCCTTAAACAGCCCAAGAACCCAAACTCTGCTGAGCTCAGAGAGCTCTTACAGAATGATGAGAATCAGAGAGCACTCAAGAAAGCTTCCCAGTTAGCCCCCTTAGGGTCAGGAACAGGAGGCCCCCCTTCTGAAGATACTACAGAGGTACCCAGTTCCAATAGCCATCCCTTAGATGAGAACCATACTACAGGGGAGGAAAGTGGTGAGGATACAGAAAGTAGTGATGATGAAGGGAGAACTAGCCCAGTGCCAAGTATTATACTTGGCCCAGCTAAACTAAGGCTATTGGGGACTGACAATGGGTTCACCCCATTGGATCTCCCCAGTGGACTTAACACAGGGCTTGGGAGGCAAAGGAATCGCTCAGGTGACTCCAATGCTTCTCATGGCTCTAGAGGCTCTCAAGGTCACTCCAGGAAAAGGATGACCACCCCTCAGAGGAGGGAACATGAGGCCAGAATGCAGGAAGCCCAGCTGAGGATCAGGAAGCAGGAGCTAGAAGTAGCCCTGATGGAAGAAAAACTGAACAAGGCTAGGCAACCTAGAGAGAGTGGGTCTATACCCACTGGTGGCAGCATTGTCCCTAAGGACAAAGATAGGGTCTTTGACAATAGGAACCTGTCTAAGGTTGTGCCCCCCTACAAAAGTGGGGATGACATCCACAAATGGATAACTGCTCTTGAGAGAGCCTGCAAAGTACAGCAGGTTCCTGAAGACCAGTGGGCAGCAATCCTCTGGCTCTCCTTTGAAGGAAGAGGCAGAGACAGACTCCTCACTGTTAGAGAAGAGGATGTCAGAAACTACAGAGTCCTGAAGAGTGTTCTGGTAGATGGGTTAGGCTTAACCACTGAACAGTACAGGTTAATGTTCAGAGACACCCAAAAGACACAGACTCAGGACTGGTCTGAATATGTTGAATGTGCCACTAAGGCTTTGGAGGGTTGGTTGCTGGGAAGTAAGGTATCTGATTTTACAGGATTGTATAATTTGATGATGAGAGAACAGATTTTAAATAACTGTCAAAACCAGCAACTGCATCAACACTTGGTTGACTCTGATCTGACCTCTCCCCAAGAATTGGGAAAGAAGGCAGACAAATGGGTCAGAACCAGGGTTAAGCAAAAGAACCAGAACCAGGGCCAAGGGGGTGATCAAAAGAAAACAGACCAAAAGGGTGGAGATCAGAAACCTAAAGACCAGAAGTCTTCAACAGGGCCCCAAACTACTGCTAAGGAGGGTGGGTCCCAACAGTCCAAGAAGAAGAAAGAAGGTCAGAAGAAACCCTGGTGCAATCATTGTAAAAATACAACTCACTGGACTAGTGATTGCAAAAAGGGTGGAGCCCCCAACACTGTTGCCCCTAAGGCACCTGCTCCCAGTACTACTGTTAGCAGTGTTGGTCCCCAGACAAAGGGTGTAGTGGGAATCACTATGGGAACTGAAGGAGATTCTGACTTAGACAGAACCCTTACACAGGCAGTCTTGATCTGTGATGGGGACATTGATTTGTCCCTGACTGTGAGCCCCAGTAACCTGGGCAAGTACAGACAGACTCCTTTAATTAATGACAAAGTGGCTCAAGCCTACAGGGACACATGTGCCAGTGTCACTATGGTGACACCAGGCTTTGTGGACCCTGGACAGTACATACCAGGTGAGAACTACCTGGTGACCAATGCCAGCAATGCCACTACTTCACATAGTGTGGCAGTTGTTAACTTCTCATGGGGAGGGGTAACTGGCCTCAAAAGGGTTGTGGTTAGTGCAGACCTCCCAGTAGAATGTTTGTTGGGCAATGACCTAGAGAGTTCTCTATGGTCAGAAGTGGAGTACAGGACTGTGAGAAGTTGGCCTGGTATATGATGCTCACTAGTTAAAGTGATCACCTTGTACCATGCCAAGCAACCCTTATGGTGTGGTTGTAAGTCAACCTTTTCGGACTAGCTGCCCTAGTGGTAGCATAGGCTAAGCAGTCTTTGAGGCTAAACTCGTGAAGCGTGTTAAGCCAGCTGTTTTACCAAATGTAACCCCCTTTTATACCAATGAAAGGACACCACACAGATATATATTCAAAATATATATGTATTTATTTCTCAAAGTAACCCCTAGTCTCTTTATGAGCACAGGAGCACAAATTGTCAAACAAGATTATCACAGAATACACAGAAGTTGCACGTTATATGGATAGGCCCTGGTGGCCACTCAAACCATATACTAAAATAGTGGTATAAGTACCACGAACAGAAAAGGGAAAAGGCCTAGGGCCACTAGAATCGCTGGGCCTACAAGGAGCTAACGTCAGTTAGTGACCAGGAGGTCCACGGGTGGCGTGTGCAGAGCAAATAGTCACACGCGTGCTCCCATAGGTTTCAATGGGTGCGTAAAAAGTACAAAGTTACTGCAAAGAGGATCTTCCGGATGGACTAGGAACTCAAGATTTGGAACACAGGCACTAGAGATGTAATACTACACTTGGGCACAGGTGTGCCAGCTTTACCTCACCCACAGGAAGCGGGTGCATAGGCCTCGAAGTGCGTCGGGTTTCTTCTATCTGTTCCGTGGAGCTTGAAGACAAAGATGCTGCAGGCGGTCGGTCCGGGAGAGATGCAGTGGATCCAAGAGTGGATCGGAGATGTTGAAGACCTGTAAGCAGAGGGGACAGTGTTCACAGTCACTAGCCAGTGACCAGCGTGGCACCAGGTGGGTACCAGGCGATGTCGGGTGCAAACAGGTGATGAGGGGTAGCTTATCTCCGCAGCCACGTGGTCCCTGAAGGTCGACGACGTCCAGGAGTCGGCTCACGAGCTGTCCCACGCAGGCTCTCGCTGTCGGCGGTGTCGGCGACTTGATCGAAGCAAACAAGCCTTGGCAAAAGCTATTGTAGGAGGATTCGGAAATCAGCTGTTGGTTCTGACCAGCAAGGTCAGAGGGATTCCAGTCTGGAGCAACCAGACCAGCAGTGTATTTCGTAGAGTTCGTCGCCAAGATGGCCACTAGCCAGCGGGCCAGCAACCGGTTAGGCGCGTCGAGTGGCAAAATGCAGAAGGGCCCCACGCAGATCGTGGAGATGCTGGAGGGCTCACCTTTGGTGCAGATGCTGCTCGGGGGTTGGGCTTCTCAGATCCCAAAGCACAACTTGGAGGGAGCCTCGGTTGTTGCACTTGTCAGCTTGTCGTAGTCGTTCCAAGATGGCTGGCTCCACGTGTCTCGGTGCCTCCACGGGTCTCCTCTTTTCAGGGACTGTGGATCGGGCGGTGAGAGGTCTGGAGGTCCAGGTCTTGTCAGTCTCTGGGCTCGGGCTCCGGCGGGAGGCGGCGGCAAAGCAGACGGTGATTCGCTGGATGGTGCTTGCGTTAGCAAGGTGGTCACTCCCTGACCACAGGGGAGATTTTCTTCAGTCTTCTGTGCAGCAGAATGTCGAAGTTCCCGTCTTCTTCTTAGTTTCAAGTTGATTCCAGGATGTCTGAAGTCTTAGGACACAGCTCCTACCTTTAAGCGGATTCTAGGGGCCGGACTACCTGCTAGGTCCCTCCCTAAGGGTGGGACCAGGAAGGGGGGTGGTTACACCCCCAATCCTTTGTCCAGCTCGCCCCAGGCCCGGGACTGGTGTGCCCCAGGACCGGTTTGAACTGGCATATGCACCGAGGCTCCTTGTGAGCCACAGGCATGTCTGGTTTCTTTCAAGCCCTACCTGACCAATACACAAAATCCTGTCTGGGGTGGTGCACGCACCTCCCCTGGCAGGAAACCCTTTGTCCACACCTCCCAAGCTGGAAGGACTCCCAGCAGCAGGAGGGCAGACTTGTGTCTGTGGTGGCAGCATCCATTTTGTGGAGCTGAGGCTATGTCTGATTTTACCCGGGTTTCAGGTACTGTACATGTCGTGTCCCTCTAGAAGGGTGGAATGCTAACCCCGTCGCCAGAATTGGCGAGGGGTTAGTATTCCAATTCGTATGACACCTTACTCAACATGTTTTGATAAAGCCAAACCAAAGATAGCATTTAACCGCGAGGTTCATAATGCACTTAAGAGTATATGGTATGACGATATCTGGAAACAGTAGAAGGAAGTTGTTCCGACCACTGCAGACAGGCTCAGCTCATGCCAGAGCACCATCTCACATGGAACCAAGCACTCTGCCTTCAGGATTGTTAAGGCCTGCCATAGGAGTGACTTATAGGTTACCAGGTGTCCCATTTAAGGTTAGGTATAGGTATACTACACCTAAGTAAGAGGTGATTACACCAACTTACCCCAGCTGAGTGATCAGCCAGTTGTGTCAGATTGTTAGGCCAAGCCTGGGGTGGCATAATACATGCTGCAGCCCTTGGCAGGCCTTGGGTACACCAATGCCCTGGGTACCTAGTGTACACTGGTACAGGGGCTGACAGGGTGATCCACTTCCAATTGGTTATGCACCTAGGGTGCATAGTTTTAATTTAGTAGAGAGAACAGCAGGCTGGGGGTCTGATTGGCAGGCCCACAGCCTCAATATGTCAAAAACCAGTGAAGCAAAAAGCAAAAATTTGGGGTGACCATAGGATAGCAGACCCTACTCTCCTACACAACCCCCCCCCAAACGCTGGGACATTAAACTAGCCTTGACCAGTCTCGTCTTCATGTCCTAAGTGGAAGTACCTGGAGAGACCATCTGCATTCCCATGGTCAGTACCTGGCCGGTGCTCCACTGTAAAGTCCATCCCCTGTAGGGAAATGGACCACCTAAGCAGTTTGGGGTTTTCACCCTTCATCTGATTTAGCCACAAGAGGGGCTTATGGTCGGTCTGAATCTTGAAGTGAGTGCCAAACAAGTATGGCCTCAGCTTCTTCAGGGCCCACACCACAGCAAAGGCCTCCCTCTCAATAGCTGACCAATTCTTCTCTCTGGGGGTCAACCTTCTGCTAATAAAAGCAATGGGTTGGTCTTGACCATCTACATTAAGTTGTGACAGCACAGCTCCCACACCCAACTCAGAAGCATCTGTTTGGACAATAAACTCTTTGGAGTAGTCAGGACTTTTCAGGATAGGTGCAGAGCACATGGCCTTCTTCAGGTCATCAAATGCCTTTTGACAGCTTACTGTCCACTGAACCTTTTTGGGCATCTTCTTGGATGTCAGATCATTAAGAGGAGTCACAATGGACCCATAGTTCTTAACAAACTTCCTGTAGTACCCAGTCAAGCCCAAGAAAGCTCGAACTTGAGTCTGGGTGGTTGGAGGGGACCAGTCCTTGATGGATTGTATCTTACTCTCCAGTGGTTGAACTTGGCCTCCACCTACAAGGTGGCCCAAATACACAACCTTACTCTGCCCTATCTGGCACTTAGTAGCCTTGATAGTGAGGCCTGCCCTCTGCAGGGCCTCCAGAGCCTTCTTCAGGTGGATCAGGTGATCCTCCCAGGTGGAGCTAAAGACAGCAATGTCATCAAGATATGCTGCACAAAAGTCATCCAACCCAGTAAGGACTTGGTTCACCAGCCTTTGGAAGGTGGCAGGTGCATTCTTCAGACCAAAGGGCATCACCACAAACTGATAATGCCCACCTGGGGTTGAGAATGCTGTTTTGGCCTTAGACTCCTCAGCTAATCTGATTTGCCAATAGCCAGCTGTTAAGTCAAATGTGCTCAAAAACTTTGCAGAAGCTAGTTTGTCTATGAGCTCATCTGCCCTTGGAATAGGGTGTGCATCTGTCCTGGTGACAGCATTGAGTCCTCTGTAATCCACACAGAACCTCATCTCTCTCTTGCCATCTTTGGTGTGAGGTTTGGGGACCAGAACCACTGGGCTAGCCCAGGGGCTCTCTGAGGGTTCAATGACACCTAATTCCAGCATTTTATGTACCTCAGCCTTTATACAGTCCCTGACGTGGTCAGGTTGTCTGTAAAGTTTGTTCTTTACAGGCAGACTGTCACCAGTGTCCACAACATGGGTACACCAGTCAGTTTGACTAGGTATCAAGGAAAACATATGTGAAAATGATTGTAGAACCTGTCTACATTCAGTCTGCTGATGGGCAGTGAGGTTGCCTCCAAGGGTCACTCCTTCCACTGAGCCATCTTCAGGGTTCTGAGACAACAGGTCTGGGAGAGGGTCACTCTCTTCCTCCTGTCCCTCATCTGTAGCCATGAGCAAGCCCATGTCTGCCCTGTCAACATATGCTTTAAGCCTGTTAACATGGAGTACCCGGTGGGGACTCCTGGGAGTTCCTAGGTCCACCAAGTAGGTGACCTCTCCCTTCTTTTCCAGGATTGTATGGGGTCCAGACCATTTGTCTTGGAGTGCTGCTGGGGCCACTGGCTCCAACACCCATACCTTCTGTCCTGGCTGATACTCAACCAAGACAGCCTTTTGGTCATGCCAAGCTTTCTGTAAGGCCTGGCTTGCCTCAAGGTTTTTGGATTCCTTCTCCATATACTCAGCCATCCTGGAGCGGAGACCAAGTACATAGTCCACTATGTCTAGCTTAGGCTTTTTGAGAGGTAACTCCCATCCTTCCTTCACCAAACACAGTGGGCCTCTCACAGGGTGCCCAAACAACAATTCAAAGGGGCTGTAGCCAACTCCTTTTTGTGGGACCTCTCTGTAAGCAAACAGAAGGCAGGGTAGAAGGATGTCCCATCTTCGCCTGAGCTTTTCAGGTAATCCTTTGATCATACCCTTTAGGGTCTTGTTGAATCTCTCAACAAGCCCATTGCATTGTGGGTGATAAGGGGTGGTGAACTTGTAGTTGACACCACATTCCTTCCACATAGCTGTCAAGTATCCTGACATAAAGTTGGTACCTCTGTCAGATACTACCTCCTTAGGAAACCCCACTCTGGAGAATACTCCCAGCAGGGCCCTGGCCACAACAGGTGCTGTAGTGGTCCTAAGGGGAATTGCCTCTGGATACCTGGTGGCATGATCCACTACCACCAGTATAAATCTGTGCCCAGATGCAGTGGGAGGATCCATGGGACCCACTATGTCTATTCCCACTCTTTCAAAGGGGACCCCCACCACAGGTAGTGGGATTAGGGGGGCCTTTGTTGTGCCACCTGATTTGCCACTGGCTTGGCAGGTGACACAGGAGCGACAAAACTCCTTTGTATCTTCATTCATATGAGGCCAGTGAAAGTGAGGGACAAGCCTGTCCCAAGTCTTGTTCTGGCCTAAGTGTCCTGCTAAAGGAATGTCATGGGCCAAGGTAAGAAGGAAGCCCCTAAATTGCAGAGGTATGACCAACCTCCTGGTAGCACCAGGCTTGGGGTCTCTAGCCTCTGAATAAAGGAGCCCTTCATCCCAATACACTTTATGGGTACCTTGAGCATTCCCAGCAGCCTCAGCAGCAGCCAGCTGTCTGAGGGGTTCAAGAGAGGGACAGGATAACTGAGCCTGCCTCAAGTCAGCCCTTGAAGGTCCCCCTGTCCCCAGAAACTCAACCTGATCAGGTTCAAGCTCTTCAGGGACAGTTCCTTCAGGGTCCTCTAGATCAGTTTCCTGGGAAGGCTGATCATCACTCTGAGGCAGGGGGGAAGGCACAGCCTTGACCCTCCTGTTCTTCTTCTTGGTAGGTGCTTGGTCCATTGTTCCAGGATCCAAGACCTGAGGTTCAGTGAGGCACTTTTTGGCCTGTGACCTGGTCACAGCAAGGACATGTGATGATATACCTAACATCTCTGCATGAGTCCTTGTAGGAGAGTAGGGTCTGCTATCCTATGGTCACCCCAAATTTTTGCTTTTTGCTTCACTGGTTTTTGACATATTGAGGCTGTGGGCCTGCCAATCAGACCCCCAGCCTGCTGTTCTCTCTACTAAATTAAAACTATGCACCCTAGGTGCATAACCAATTGGAAGTGGATCACCCTGTCAGCCCCTGTACCAGTGTACACTAGGTACCCAGGGCATTGGTGTACCCAAGGCCTGCCAAGGGCTGCAGCATGTATTATGCCACCCCAGGCTTGGCCTAACAATCTGACACAACTGGCTGATCACTCAGCTGGGGTAAGTTGGTGTAATCACCTCTTACTTAGGTGTAGTATACCTATACCTAACCTTAAATGGGACACCTGGTAACCTATAAGTCACTCCTATGGCAGGCCTTAACAATCCTGAAGGCAGAGTGCTTGGTTCCATGTGAGATGGTGCTCTGGCATGAGCTGAGCCTGTCTGCAGTGGTCGGAACAACTTCCTTCTACTGTTTCCAGATATCGTCATACCATATACTCTTAAGTGCATTATGAACCTCGCGGTTAAATGCTATCTTTGGTTTGGCTTTATCAAAACATGTCGAGTAAGGTGTCATACGAATTGGAATACTAACCCCTCGCCAATTCTGGCGACGGGGTTAGCATTCCACCCTTCTAGAGGGACACGACATGTACAGTACCTGAAACCCGGGTAAAATCAGACATAGCCTCAGCTCCACAAAATGGATGCTGCCACCACAGACACAAGTCTGCCCTCCTGCTGCTGGGAGTCCTTCCAGCTTGGGAGGTGTGGACAAAGGGTTTCCTGCCAGCGGAGGTGCGTGCACCACCCCAGACAGGATTTTGTGTATTGGTCAGGTAGGGCTTGAAAGAAACCATACATGCCTGTGGCTCACAAGGAGCCTCGGTGCATATGCCAGTTCAAACCGGTCCTGGGGCACACCAGTCCCGGGCCTGGGGCGAGCTGGACAAAGGATTGGGGGTGTAACCACCCCCCTTCCTGGTCCCTCCCATAGGGAGGGACCTAGCAGGTAGTCTGGCCCCTAGAATCCGCTTAAAGGTAGGAGCTGTGTCCTAAGACTTCAGACATCCTGGAATCAACTTAACACTAAGAAGAAGACGGGAACTTCGACGCTCTGCTGCACAGAGGACTGAAGCCGATCTCCCCTGTGGTCAGGGAGTGACCACCTTGCTAACGCAAGCACCATCCAGCGAATCAACGTCTGCTTTGCCGCCGCCTCCCGCCGGAGCCCGAGCCCAGAGACTGACAAGACCTGGACCTCCAGACCTCTCACCGCCCGAATCACAGTCCCTGAAAAGAGGAGACCCGTGGAGGCACCGAGACACGTGGAGCCAGCCATCTTGGAACGACTACGACAAGCTGACAAGTGCAACAACCGAGGCTCCCTCCAAGTTGTGCTTTGGGATCTGAGAAGCCCAACACCCGAGCAGCATCTGCACCAAAGGTGAGCCCTCCAGCATCTCCACGATCTGCGTGGGGCCCTTCTGCATTTTGCCACTCGACGCGCCTAACCGGTTGCTGGCCCGCTGGCTAGTAGCCATCTTGGCGACGAACTTCAAGAAATATACCGCTGGTCTGGTTGCTCCAGACTGGCCCTTGCTCCCCTCCAAAGGAGCAGTCCTTCTGACCTTGCTGGTCAGAACCATCAGCTTATTTCATCTCCTACAACAATTGCTTTTGCCAAGGCTTGTTTGCTTCGATCAAGTCGCCGACACCGCCGACAGCGAGAGCCTGCGTGGGACAGCTCGTGAACCAACTCCTGGACGTCGTCGACCTCCAGGGACCACGTGGCTGCAGAGACAAGCTACACCTTTCTTCCTGTTTGCACCCGACATTGCCTGGTACCCACCTGGTGCCACGCTGGTCACTGGCTAGTGACTGTGAACACTGTCCCCTCTGCTTACAGGTCTTCAACATCTCCGATCCACTCTTGGATCCACTGCATCTCTCCCGGACTGACCGCCTGCAGCATCTTTGTCTTCAGGCTCCACGGAACAGATAGAAGAAACCCGACGCACTTCGAGGCCTATGCACCCGCTTCCTGTGGGTGAGGTAAAGCTGGCACACCTGTGCCCAAGTGTAGTATTACATCTCTAGTGCCTGTGTTCCAAATCTTGAGCTCCTAGTCCATCCGGAAGATCCTCTTTGCAGTAACTTTGTACTTTTTACGCACCCATTGAAACCTATGGGAGCACGCGTGTGACTATTTGCTCTGCACACGCCACCCGTGGACCTCCTGGTCACTAACTGACGTTAGCTCCTTGTAGGCCCAGCGATTCTAGAGGCCCTAGGCCTTTTCCCTTTTCTGTTCGTGGTACTTATACCACTATTTTAGTATATGGTTTGAGTGGCCACCAGGGCCTATCCATATAAAGTGCAACTTCTGTGTATTCTGTGATAATCTTGTTTGACGATTTGTGCTCCTGTGCTCATAAAGAGACTAGGGGTTACTTTGAGAAATAAATACATATATATTTTGAATATATATCTGTGTGGTGTCCTTTCATTGGTATAAAAGGGGGTTGCATTTGGTAAAACAGCTGGCTTAACACGCTTCACGAGTTTAGCCTCAAAGACTGCTTAGCCTACGCTACCACTAGGGCAGCTAGTCCGAAAAGGTTGACTTACAACCACACCATAAGGGTTGCTTGGCATGGTACAAGGTGATCACTTTAACTAGTGAGCATCATATACCAGGCCAACTTCTCACATTGGTGAGCAGCGGTTGGATTTGAGCTTGCTGTGTTTTACCATTGTAATCTCTTGGTTACCAATTGAAAGATCACATAGGTACCTGTAGGTACATATAAAACAAGATTAGATATACATAAGTTCTACTGAACTTAGTTGTTGTAGAGCATAGGGAGTAGCACACCCTGACTACAACTACTAGATAGGTTTAGTAGGTAAACCCAAGTGTAGGTAGATTGCAACACATCCATCCACACTTAAGAGCAATGGCCGGGGCAGAGGGGTCCACTGTACCCATCTCTGTTGAGAGTGACCCCCAGAGGGCACCATCCAGCTTTGCTACCCTTAACCAGAATGAGCTCAGGCATTTGGCAACTCTTAGAGGCCTTAAACAGCCCAAGAACCCTAACTCTGCTGAGCTCAGAGAACTCTTACAGAATGATGAGAATCAGAGAGAACTCAAGAAAGCTTCCCAGTTAGCCCCCTTAGGGACAGGAACAGGAGGCCCCCCTTCTGAAAATGCCACAGAGGTACCCCCTTCCAATAGTCACCCCTTAGATGGGATGCCTACCACAGAGGAAGAAAGTGATGGGGATACAGATGTGAGTGGGGATGAAGGGAGAACTAGCCCAGTGCCAAGTGTTATACTTGGCCCAGCTAAACTAAGGCTATTGGGGACTGACAGTGGGTTCACCCCATTGGATCTCCCCAGTGGACTTAACACAGGGCTTGGAAGGCAAAGGAATCGCTCAGGTGACTCCAATGCTTCCCATGGCTCTAGAGGCTCTCAAGGTCACTCCAGAAGGAGACTGACCACCCCTCAGAGGAGGGAACATGAGGCCAGAATGCAGGAAGACCAGCTGAGGATCAGGAAGCAGGAGCTAGAAGTAGCCCTGATGGAAGAAAAACTGAACAAGGCTAGGCAACCTAGAGAGAGTGGGTCTATACCCACTGGTGGCAGCATTGTCCCTAAGGACAAAGATAGGGTCTTTGATAATAGGAACCTGTCTAAGGTTGTGCCCCCCTACAAAAGTGGGGATGACATCCACAAATGGATAACTGCTCTTGAGAGAGCCTGCAAAGTACAGCAGGTTCCTGAAGACCAGTGGGCAGCAATCCTCTGGCTCTCCTTTGAAGGAAGAGGCAGAGACAGACTCCTCACTGTTAGAGAAGAGGATGTCAGAAATTACAGAGTCCTGAAGAGTGTTCTGGTAGATGGGTTAGGCTTAACCACTGAACAGTACAGGTTAATGTTCAGAGACACCCAAAAGACACAGACTCAGGACTGGTCTGAATATGTTGAATGTGCCACTAAGGCTTTGGAGGGTTGGTTGCTGGGAAGTAAGGTATCTGATTTTACAGGATTGTATAATTTGATGATGAGAGAACAGATTTTAAATAACTGTCAAAACCAGCAACTGCATCAACACTTGGTTGACTCTGATCTGACCTCTCCCCAAGAATTGGGAAAGAAGGCAGACAAATGGGTCAGAACCAGGGTTAAGCAAAAGAACCAGAACCAGGGCCAAGGGGGTGATCAGAAGAAAACAGACCAAAAGGGTGGAGATCAGAAACCTAAAGACCAGAAGTCTTCAACAGGGCCCCAAACTACTGCTAAGGAGGGTGGGTCCCAACAACAGTCCAAAAAGAAGAAAGAAGGTCAAAAGAAACCCTGGTGCAATCATTGCAAAAATACAACTCACTGGACTAGTGATTGCAAAAAGGGTGGAGCCCCCAACACTGTTGCCCCTAAGGCACCTGCTCCCAGTACTACTGTTAGCAGTGTTGGTCCCCAGACAAAGGGTGTAGTGGGAATCACTATGGGAACTGAAGGAGATTCTGACTTAGACAGAACCCTGACACAGGCAGTCTTGATCTGTGATGGGGACATTGATTTGTCCCTGACTGTGAGCCCCAGTAACCTGGGCAAGTACAGACAGACTCCTTTAATTAATGAAAAAGTGGCTCAAGCCTACAGGGACACATGTGCCAGTGTCACTATGGTGACACCAGGCTTTGTGGACCCTGGACAGTACATACCAGGTGAGAACTACCTGGTGACCAATGCCAGCAATGCCACTACTTCACATAGTGTGGCAGTTGTTAACTTCTCATGGGGAGGGGTAACTGGCCTCAAAAGGGTTGTGGTTAGTGCAGACCTCCCAGTAGAATGTTTGTTGGGCAATGACCTAGAGAGTTCTCTATGGTCAGAAGTGGAGTACAGGACTCATGCAGAGATGTTAGGTATATCATCACATGTCCTTGCTGTGACCAGGTCACAGGCCAAAAAGTGCCTCACTGAACCTCAGGTCTTGGATCCTGGAACAATGGACCAAGCACCTACCAAGAAGAAGAACAGGAGGGTCAAGGCTGTGCCTTCCCCCCTGCCTCAGAGTGATGATCAGCCTTCCCAGGAAGCTGATCTAGAGGACCCTGAAGGAACTGTCCCTGAAGAGCTTGAACCTGATCAGGTTGAGTTTCTGGGGACAGGGGGACCTTCCAGGGCTGACTTGAGGCAGGCTCAGTTATCCTGTCCCTCTCTTGAACCCCTCAGACAGCTGGCTGCTGCTGAGGCTGCTGGGAATGCTCAAGGTACCCATAAAGTGTATTGGGATGAAGGGCTCCTTTATTCAGAGGCTAGAGACCCCAAGCCTGGTGCAACCAGGAGGTTGGTTATACCTCTGCAATTTAGGGGCTTCCTTCTTACCTTGGCCCATGACATTCCTTTAGCAGGACACTTAGGCCAGAACAAGACTTGGGACAGACTTGTCCCTCACTTTCACTGGCCTCACATGAATGAAGATACAAAGGAGTTTTGTCGCTCCTGTGTTACCTGCCAAGCCAGTGGCAAATCAGGTGGCACAACAAAGGCCCCCCTAATACCACTACCTGTGGTGGGGGTCCCCTTTGAAAGAGTGGGAATAGACATAGTGGGTCCCATGGATCCTCCCACTGCATCTGGGCACAGATTTATACTGGTGGTAGTGGATCATGCCACCAGGTATCCAGAGGCAATTCCCCTTAGGACCACTACAGCTCCTGTTGTGGCCAGGGCCCTGCTGGGAGTATTCTCCAGAGTGGGGTTCCCTAAGGAGGTAGTATCTGACAGAGGTACCAACTTTATGTCAGGATACTTGACAGCTATGTGGAAGGAATGTGGTGTCAACTACAAGTTCACCACCCCTTATCACCCACAATGCAATGGGCTTGTTGAGAGATTCAACAAGACCCTAAAGGGTATGATCAAAGGATTACCTGAAAAGCTCAGGCGAAGATGGGACATCCTTCTACCCTGCCTTCTGTTTGCTTACAGAGAGGTCCCACAAAAAGGAGTTGGCTACAGCCCCTTTGAATTGTTGTTTGGGCACCCTGTGAGAGGCCCACTGTGTTTGGTGAAGGAAGGATGGGAGTTACCTCTCAAAAAGCCTAAGCTAGACATAGTTGACTATGTACTTGGTCTCCGCTCCAGGATGGCTGAGTATATGGAGAAGGCATCCAAAAACCTTGAGGCAAGCCAGGCCTTACAGAAAGCTTGGCATGACCAAAAGGCTGTCTTGGTTGAGTTTCAGCCAGGACAGAAGGTATGGGTGTTGGAGCCAGTGGCCCCAGCAGCACTCCAAGACAAATGGTCTGGACCCCATACAATCCTGGAAAAGAAGGGAGAGGTCACCTACTTGGTCGACCTAGGAACTCCCAGGAGTCCCCACAGGGTACTCCATGTTAACAGGCTTAAAGCATATGTTGACAGGGCAGACATGGGCTTGCTCATGGCTACAGACGAGGGACAGGAGGAAGAGAGTGACCCTCTCCCAGACCTGTTGTCTCAGAACCCTGAAGATGGCTCAGTTGAAGGAGTGACCCTTGGAGGCAACCGCACTGCCCATCAGCAGACTGAATGTAGACAGGTTCTACAATCATTTTCACATATGTTTTCCTTGATACCTAGTCAAACTGACTGGTGTACCCATGTGGTGGACACTGGTGACAGTCTGCCTGTAAAGAACAAGCTTTACAGACAACCTGACCACGTCAGGGACTGTATAAAGGCTGAGGTACATAAAATGCTGGAATTAGGTGTCATTGATCCCTCAGAGAGCCCCTGGGCTAGCCCAGTGGTTCTGGTCCCCAAACCTCACACCAAAGATGGCAAGAGAGAGATGAGGTTCTGTGTGGATTACAGAGGACTCAATGCTGTCACCAGGACAGATGCACACCCTATTCCAAGGGCAGATGAGCTCATAGACAAACTAGCTTCTGCAAAGTTTTTGAGCACATTTGACTTAACAGCTGGCTATTGGCAAATCAGATTAGCTGAGGAGTCTAAGGCCAAAACAGCATTCTCAACCCCAGGTGGGCACTACCAGTTTGTGGTGATGCCCTTTGGTCTGAAGAATGCACCTGCCACCTTCCAAAGGCTGGTGAACCAAGTCCTTACTGGGTTGGATGACTTTTGTGCAGCATATCTTGATGACATTGCTGTCTTTAGCTCCACCTGGGAGGATCACCTGATCCACCTGAAGAAGGCTCTTGAGGCTCTGCAAAGGGCAGGCCTCACTATCAAGGCTACTAAGTGCCAGATAGGGCAGAGTAAGGTTGTATATTTGGGCCACCTTGTAGGTGGAGGCCAAGTTCAACCACTGGAGAGTAAGATACAATCCATCAAGGACTGGTCCCCTCCAACCACCCAGACTCAAGTTCGAGCTTTCTTGGGCTTGACTGGGTACTACAGGAAGTTTGTTAAGAACTATGGGTCCATTGTGACTCCTCTTAATGATCTGACATCCAAGAAGATGCCCAAAAAGGTTCAGTGGACAGTAAGCTGTCAAAAGGCATTTGATGACCTGAAGGAGGCCATGTGCTCTGCACCTATCCTGAAAAGTCCTGACTACTCCAAAGAGTTTATTGTCCAAACAGATGCTTCTGAGTTGGGTGTGGGAGCTGTGCTGTCACAACTTAATGTAGATGGTCAAGACCAACCCATTGCTTTTATTAGCAGAAGGTTGACCCCCAGAGAGAAGAATTGGTCAGCTATTGAGAGGGAGGCCTTTGCTGTGGTGTGGGCCCTGAAGAAGCTGAGGCCATACTTGTTTGGCACTCACTTCAAGATTCAGACCGACCATAAGCCCCTCTTGTTGCTAAATCAGATGAAGGGTGAAAACCCCAAACTGCTTAGGTGGTCCATTTCCCTACAGGGGATGGACTTTACAGTGGAGCACTGGCCAGGTACTGACCATGGGAATGCAGATGGTCTCTCCAGGTACTTCCACTTAGGACATGAAGACGAGACTGGTCAAGGCTAGTTTAATGTCCCAGCGTTTGGGGGGGGGGTTGTGTAGGAGAGTAGGGTCTGCTATCCTATGGTCACCCCAAATTTTTGCTTTTTGCTTCACTGGTTTTTGACATATTGAGGCTGTGGGCCTGCCAATCAGACCCCCAGCCTGCTGTTCTCTCTACTAAATTAAAACTATGCACCCTAGGTGCATAACCAATTGGAAGTGGATCACCCTGTCAGCCCCTGTACCAGTGTACACTAGGTACCCAGGGCATTGGTGTACCCAAGGCCTGCCAAGGGCTGAAGCGTGTATTATGCCACCCCAGGCTTGGCCTAACAATCTGACACAACTGGCTGATCACTCAGCTGGGGTAAGTTGGTGTAATCACCTCTTACTTAGGTGTAGTATACCTATACCTAACCTTAAATGGGACACCTGGTAACCTATAAGTCACTCCTATGGCAGGCCTTAACAATCCTGAAGGCAGAGTGCTTGGTTCCATGTGAGATGGTGCTCTGGCATGAGCTGAGCCTGTCTGCAGTGGTCGGAACAACTTCCTTCTACTGTTTCCAGATATCGTCATACCATATACTCTTAAGTGCATTATGAACCTCGCGGTTAAATGCTATCTTTGGTTTGGCTTTATCAAAACATGTCGAGTAAGGTGTCATACGAATTGGAATACTAACCCCTCGCCAATTCTGGCGACGGGGTTAGCATTCCACCCTTCTAGAGGGACACGACATGTACAGTACCTGAAACCCGGGTAAAATCAGACATAGCCTCAGCTCCACAAAATGGATGCTGCACAAGTCTGCCCTCCTGCTGCTGGGAGTCCTTCCAGCTTGGGAGGTGTGGACAAAGGGTTTCCTGCCAGGGGAGGTGCGTGCACCACCCAGACAGGATTTTGTGTATTGGTCAGGTAGGGCTTGAAAGAAACCAGACATGCCTGTGGCTCACAAGGAGCCTCGGTGCATATGCCAGTTCAAACCGGTCCTGGGGCACACCAGTCCCGGGCCTGGGGCGAGCTGGACAAAGGATTGGGGGTGTAACCACCCCCCTTCCTGGTCCCACCCATAGGGAGGGACCTAGCAGGTAGTCCGGCCCCTAGAATCCGCTTAAAGGTAGGAGCTGTGTCCTAAGACTTCAGACATCCTGGAATCAACTTAACACTAAGAAGAAGACGGGAACTTCGACGCTCTGCTGCACAGAGGACTGAAGCCAATCTCCCCTGTGGTCAGGGAGTGACCACCTTGCTAACGCAAGCACCATCCAGCGAATCAACGTCTGCTTTGCCGCCGCCTCCCGCCGGAGCCCGAGCCCAGAGACTGACAAGACCTGGACCTCCAGACCTCTCACCGCCCAATCCACAGTCCCTGAAAAGAGGAGACCCGTGGAGGCACCGAGACACGTGGAGCCAGCCATCTTGGAACGACTACGACAAGCTGACAAGTGCAACAACCGAGGCTCCCTCCAAGTTGTGCTTTGGGACCCGAGCAGCATCTGCACCAAAGGTGAGCCCTCCAGCATCTCCACGATCTGCGTGGGGCCCTTCTGCATTTTGCCACTCGATGCGCCTAACCGGTTGCTGGCCCGCTGGCTAGTAGCCATCTTGGCGACGAACTTCAAGAAATACACCGCTGGTCTGGTTGCTCCAGACTGGCCCTTGCTCCCCTCCAAAGGAGCAGTCCTTCTGACCTTGCTGGTCAGAACCATCAGCTTATTTCATCTCCTACAACAATTGCTTTTGCCAAGGCTTGTTTGCTTCGATCAAGTCGCCGACACCGCCGTCAGTGAGAGCCTGCGTGGGACAGCTCGTGAACCGACTCCTGGACGTCGTCAACCTCCAGGGACCACGTGGCTGCAGAGACAAGCTACACCTTTCTTCCTGTTTGCACCCGACATTGCCTGGTACCCACCTGGTGCCACGCTGGTCACTGGCTAGTGACTGTGAACACTGTCCCCTCTGCTTACAGGTCTTCAACATCTCCGATCCACTCTTGGATCCACTGCATCTCTCCCGGACCGACCGCCTGCAGCATCTTTGTCTTCAGGCTCCACGGAACAGATAGAAGAAACCCGACGCACTTCGAGGCCTATGCACCCGCTTCCTGTGGGTGAGGTAAAGCTGGCACACCTGTGCCCAAGTGTAGTATTACATCTTTAGTGCCTGTGTTCCAAATCTTGAGCTCCTAGTCCATCCGGAAGATCCTCTTTGCAGTAACTTTGTACTTTTTACGCACCCATTGAAACCTATGGGAGCACGCGTGTGACTATTTGCTCTGCACACGCCACCCGTGGACCTCCTGGTCACTAACTGACGTTAGCTCCTTGTAGGCCCAGCGATTCTAGAGGCCCTAGGCCTTTTCCCTTTTCTGTTCGTGGTACTTATACCACTATTTTAGTATATGGTTTGAGTGGCCACCAGGGCCTATCCATATAAAGTGCAACTTCTGTGTATTCTGTGATAATCTTGTTTGACGATTTGTGCTCCTGTGCTCATAAAGAGACTAGGGGTTACTTTGAGAAATAAATACATATATATTTTGAATATATATCTGTGTGGTGTCCTTTCATTGGTATAAAAGGGGGTTGCATTTGGTAAAACAGCTGGCTTAACATGCTTCACGAGTTTAGCCTCAAAGACTGCTTAGCCTACGCTACCACTAGGGCAGCTAGTCCGAAAAGGTTGACTTACAACCACACCATAAGAGTTGCTTGGCATGGTACAAGGTGATCACTTTAACTAGTGAGCATCTTATACCAGGCCAACTTCTCACAGTGTGGTTGTGTGTGTGGTAGTGTGTGTGGTTGTGGTTATGTGTGTGGTTGTGTGTGGGATGTGTGTGTGGTTGTATGGGTGTTTGTGTGTGGTTGTGTGTGTCTGTGTGGTTGTGTGTGTGTGGTTGTGTGTGTGGTTGTGGCTGTGTGTGTACAGTTGTGTGTGTGGTTGTGTGTGGTTTTGTGTGTGTGGTTGTGTGTGTGTGGTTGTGTGGGTGTGCTTGTGTGTGTGTATGTGGTTGTGTGTGTGGTTGTGTGCGTGGTTGTGTGTGGTTGTATGTGTGGTTGTGTGTGTGTGGTTGTGTGTATGGTTGTTTGTGTGTGTATGTGGTTGTGTGTGGTTGTATGTGTGGTTATGGTTGCGTGTGTGGTTGTGTGTGTGGTTGTGTATGATTGTGTGTGTGGTTGTGTGTGTGGTTGTGTGTGTGGCTGTGTGTGTGGCTGTGTGTGTGTGGTTGTGTGTGTGTGGTTGTGTGTGTGTGTGGTTGTGGTTGTTGTTGTGTGTGGTTGTGTGTACGGTTGTGTGTGGTTGTGTCTGTGTGTGTGTGGTTGTGTGTATGGTTGTGTGTGTGGTTGTGTGTGTGGTTGTGGTTGTGTGTGTGGTTGTGTGTGTGGTTGTGGTTGTGAGTGGGTACGGTTGTGGCTGCAGGTGTGGTTGTGGGTATGTGGGTGGATTAGTGGTTGTGTGTGTGGATGTGTGAGTGGTTGTGTGTGTAGTTGTGTGTGTGTGGTTGTGTGTGTGGTTGTGTGTGTGTGTGTGTGGCTGTGTGTGTATGGTTGTGTGTGTGGTTGTGTGTGTGGTTGTATGTGTGTGGATGTGTGTGTGGTTGTATGTGTAGTTATGTGTGTGGTTGTGTGTGTGGTTGTGTGTGTGTGGTTGTGTGTGTGGTTGTGTGTGTGTGTGGTTGTGTGTGTGGTTGTGTGTGGTTGTGTGTGTGTTTGGTTGTGTGTGTTGTTGTGTGTGTGGTTGTGTGTGTGGTGTGTGTGTGTGGTTGGGTGTGTGTGGTTGTGTGTGTGTGGTTATAGGTATGGTTGTGCGTGTGGTAGTGTGTGTTGTTGTGGTTATGTGGGTGGTTGTGTGTGGGGTTGTGTGTGTGTGGTTGTGTGGGTGTTTGTGTGTGGTTGTGTGTGTCTGTGTGGTTGTGTGTGGTTGTGTGTGTGGTTGTGGCTGTGTGTGTACGGTTGTGTGTGTGTGTTTGTGTGTGGTTGTGTGTGTGTGGTTGTGTGGGTGTGCTTGAGTGTGTGTGTGGTTGTGTGTGTGGTTGTGTGCATGGTTGTGTGTGGTTGTATGTGTGGTTGTGTGTGTGTGGTTGTGTGTGTGGTTGTGTGTGGTTGTGTGTGTGGTTGTGTGTGTGGTTGTGTGTGTGTGGCTGTGTGTGTGTGGTTGTGTGTGTGTGTGGTTGTGTGTGTATGTGGTTGCTGTTGTGTGTGTGGTTGTGTGTACCATTGTGTGTGGTTGTGTCTGTGTGTGTGTGGTTGTGTGTATGGTTGTGTGTGTGGTTGTGTGTGTGGTTGTGTGTGTGGTTGTGGTTGTGAGTGGGTATGGTTGTGGCTGCAGATGTGGTTGTGGGTGTGTGGGTGGATTAGTGATTGTGTGTGGATGTGTGAGTGGTTGTGTGTGTGGTTGTGTGTGTGTGTGTGTGTGGCTGTGTGTGTATGGTTGTGTGTGTGGTTGTGTGTGTGGCTGTATGTGTGTGGTTGTGTGTGTGGTTGTATGTGTAGTTATGTGTGTGGTTGTGGTTGTGTGTGTGGTTGTGTGCATAGTTGTGTGTGTGTGGTTGTAGGAGAGTAGGGTCTGCTATCCTATGGTCACCCCAAATTTTTTGCTTTTTGCTTCACTGGTTTTTGACATATTGAGGCTGTGGGCCTGCCAATCAGACCCCCAGCCTGCTGTTCTCTCTCCACTAAATTACAACTATGCACCCTAGGTGCATAACCAATTGGAAGTGGATCACCCTGTCAGCCCCTGTACCAGTGTACACTAGGTACCCAGGGCATTGGTGTACCCAAGGCCTGCCAAGGGCTGCAGCATGTATTATGCCACCCCAGGCTTGGCCTAACAATCTGACACAACTGGCTGATCACTCAGCTGGGGTAAGTTGGTGTAATCACCTCTTACTTAGGTGTAGTATACCTATACCTAACCTTAAATGGGACACCTGGTAACCTATAAGTCACTCCTATGGCAGGCCTTAACAATCCTGAAGGCAGAGTGCTTGGTTCCATGTGAGATGGTGCTCTGGCATGAGCTGAGCCTGTCTGCAGTGGTCGGAACAACTTCCTTCTACTGTTTCCAGATATCGTCATACCATATACTCTTAAGTGCATTATGAACCTCGCGGTTAAATGCTATCTTTGGTTTGGCTTTATCAAAACATGTCGAGTAAGGTGTCATACGAATTGGAATACTAACCCCTCGCCAATTCTGGCGACGGGGTTAGCATTCCACCCTTCTAGAGGGACACGACATGTACAGTACCTGAAACCCGGGTAAAATCAGACATAGCCTCAGCTCCACAAAATGGATGCTGCCACCACAGACACAAGTCTGCCCTCCTGCTGCTGGGAGTCCTTCCAGCTTGGGAGGTGTGGACAAAGGGTTTCCTGCCAGGGGAGGTGCATGCACCACCCCAGACAGGATTTTGTGTATTGGTCAGGTAGGGCTTGAAAGAAACCAGACATGCCTGTGGCTCACAAGGAGCCTCGGTGCATATGCCAGTTCAAACCGGTCCTGGGGCACACCAGTCCCGGGCCTGGGGCGAGCTGGACAAAGGATTGGGGGTGTAACCAACCCCCTTCCTGGTCCCACCCATAGGGAGGGACCTAGCAGGTAGTCCGGCCCCTAGAATCCGCTTAAAGGTAGGAGCTGTGTCCTAAGACTTCAGACATCCTGGAATCAACTTGAAACTAAGAAGAAGACGGGAACTTCGACATTCTGCTGCACAGAAGACTGAAGAAAATCTCCCCTGTGGTCAGGGAGTGACCACCTTGCTAACGCAAGCACCATCCAGCGAATCAACGTCTGCTTTGCCGCCGCCTCCCGCCGGAGCCCGAGCCCAGAGACTGACAAGACCTGGACCTCCAGACCTCTCACCGCCCGATCCACAGTCCCTGAAAAGAGGAGACCCGTGGAGGCACCGAGACACGTGGAGCCAGCCATCTTGGAACGACTACGACAAGCTGACAAGTGCAGCAACAGAGGCTCCCTCCAAGTTGTGCTTTGGGTCCTGAGAATCCCAACCCCCGAGCAGCATCTGCACCAAAGGTGAGCCCTCCAGCATCTCCACGATCTGCGTGGGGCCCTTCTGCATTTTGCCACTCGACGCGCCTAACCGGTTGCTGGCCCGCTGGCTAGTGGCCATCTTGGCGACGAACTCTACGAAATACACTGCTGGTCTGGTTGCTCCAGACTGGCCCTTGCTCCCCTCCAAAGGAGCAATCCCTCTGACCTTGCTGGTCAGAACCAACAGCTGATTTCCGAATCCTCCTACAATTGCTTTTGCCAAGGCTTGTTTGCTTCGATCAAGTCGCCGACACCGCCGACAGCGAGAGCCTGCGTGGGACAGCTCGTGAGCCGACTCCTGGACGTCGTCGACCTTCAGGGACCACGTGGCTGCGGAGACAAGCTACCCCTCATCACCTGTTTGCACCCGACATCGCCTGGTACCCACCTGGTGCCACGCGGGTCACTGGCTAGTGACTGTGAACACTGTCCCCTCTGCTTACAGGTCTTCAACATCTCCGATCCACTCTTGGATCCACTGCATCTCTCCCGGACCGACCGCCTGCAGCATCTTTGTCTTCAAGCTCCACGGAACAGATAGAAAAAACCCGACGCACTTCGAGGCCTATGCACCCGATTCCTGTGGGTGAGGTAAAGCTGGTACTCCGGTGCCCATGTGTAGTAATACATCTCTAGTGCCTGTGTTCCAAATCTTAAGTTCCTAGTCAACCCGGAAGATCTCCTTTGCAGTAACTTTGTACTTTTTACGCACCCATTGAAACCTATGGGAGCACGCGTGTGACTATTTGCTCTGCACACGCCACCCGTGGACCTCCTGGTCACTAACTGACGTTAGCTCCTTGTAGGCCCAGCGATTCTAGAGGCCCTAGGCCTTTTCCCTTTTCTGTTCGTGGTACTTATACCACTATTTTAGTATATGGTTTGAGTGGCCACCAGGGCCTATCCATATAACGTGCAACTTCTGTGTATTCTGTGATAATCTTGTTTGACGATTTGTGCTCCTGTGCTCATAAAGAGACTAGGGGTTACTTTGAGAAATAAATACATATATATTTTGAATATATATCTGTGTGGTGTCCTTTCATTGGTATAAAAGGGGGTTACATTTGGTGAAACAGCTGGCTTAACACGCTTCACGAGTTTAGCCTCAAAGACTGCTTAGCCTACGCTACCACTAGGGCAGCTAGTCCGAAAAGGTTGACTTACAACCACACCATAAGGGTTGCTTGGCATGGTACAAGGTGATCACTTTAACTAGTGAGCATCATATACCAGGCCAACTTCACACATTGGTGAGCAGCGGTTGGATTTGAGCTTGCTGTGTTTTACCATTGTAATCTCTTGGTTACCAATTGAAAGATCACACAGGTACCTGTAGGTACATATAAAACAAGATTAGATATACATAAGTTCTACTGAACTTAGTTGTTGTAGAGCAAAGGGAGTAGCACACCCTGACTACAACTACTAGATAGGTTTAGTAGGTAAACACAAGTGTAGGTAGATTGCAACACATCCACCCACACTTAAGAGCAATGGCCGGGGCAGAGGGGTCCACTGTACCCATCTCTGTTGAGAGTGACCCCCAGAGGGCAACATCCAGCTTTGCTACCCTTAATCAGAATGAGCTCAGGCATTTGGCAACTCTTAGAGGCCTTAAACAGCCCAAGAACCCAAACTCTGCTGAGCTCAGAGAGCTCTTACAGAATGATGAGAATCAGAGAGCACTCAAGAAAGCTTCCCAGTTAGCCCCCTTAGGGTCAGGAACAGGAGGCCCCCCTTCTGAAGATACTACAGAGGTACCCAGTTCCAATAGCCATCCCTTAGATGAGAACCATACTACAGGGGAGGAAAGTGGTGAGGATACAGAAAGTAGTGATGATGAAGGGAGAACTAGCCCAGTGCCAAGTATTATACTTGGCCCAGCTAAACTAAGGCTATTGGGGACTGACAATGGGTTCACCCCATTGGATCTCCCCAGTGGACTTAACACAGGGCTTGGGAGGCAAAGGAATCACTCAGGTGACTCCAATGCTTCTCATGGCTCTAGAGGCTCTCAAGGTCACTCCAGGAAAAGGATGACCACCCCTCGGAGGAGGGAACATGAGGCCAGAATGCAGGAAGCCCAGCTGAGGATCAGGAAGCAGGAGCTAGAAGTAGCCCTGATGGAAGAAAAACTGAACAAAGCTAGGCAACCTAGAGAGAGTGGGTCTATACCCACTGGTGGCAGCATTGTCCCTAAGGACAAAGATAGGGTCTTTGATAATAGGAACCTGTCTAAGGTTGTGCCCCCCTACAAAAGTGGGGATGACATCCACAAATGGATAACTGCTCTTGAGAGAGCCTGCAAAGTACAGCAGGTTCCTGAAGACCAGTGGGCAGCAATCCTCTGGCTCTCCTTTGAAGGAAGAGGCAGAGACAGACTCCTCACTGTTAGAGAAGAGGATGTCAGAAACTACAGAGTCCTGAAGAGTGTTCTGGTAGATGGGTTAGGCTTAACCACTGAACAGTACAGGTTAATGTTCAGAGACACCCAAAAGACACAGACTCAGGACTGGTCTGAATACATTGAATGTGCCACTAAGGCTTTGGAGGGTTGGTTGCTGGGAAGTAAGGTATCTGATTTTACAGGATTGTATAATTTGATGATGAGAGAACAGATTTTAAATAACTGTCAAAACCAGCAACTGCATCAACACTTGGTTGACTCTGATCTGACCTCTCCCCAAGAATTGGGAAAGAAGGCAGACAAATGGGTCAGAACCAGGGTTAAGCAAAAGAACCAGAACCAGGGCCAAGGGGGTGATCAGAAGAAAACAGACCAAAAGGGTGGAGATCAGAAACCTAAAGACCAGAAGTCTTCAACAGGGCCCCAAACTACTGCTAAGGAGGGTGGGTCCCAACAGTCCAAGAAGAAGAAAGAAGGTCAGAAGAAACCCTGGTGCAATCATTGTAAAAATACAACTCACTGGACTAGTGATTGCAAAAAGGGTGGAGCCCCCAACACTGTTGCCCCTAAGGCACCTGCTCCCAGTACTACTGTTAGCAGTGTTGGTCCCCAGACAAAGGGTGTAGTGGGAATCACTATGGGAACTGAAGGAGATTCTGACTTAGACAGAACCCTTACACAGGCAGTCTTGATCTGTGATGGGGACATTGATTTGTCCCTGACTGTGAGCCCCAGTAACCTGGGCAAGTACAGACAGACTCCTTTAATTAATGACAAAGTGGCTCAAGCCTACAGGGACAAATGTGCCAGTGTCACTATGGTGACACCAGGCTTTGTGGACCCTGGACAGTACATACCAGGTGAGAACTACCTGGTGACCAATGCCAGCAATGCCACTACTTCACATAGTGTGGCAGTTGTTAACTTCTCATGGGGAGGGGTAACTGGCCTCAAAAGGGTTGTGGTTAGTGCAGACCTCCCAGTAGAATGTTTGTTGGGCAATGACCTAGAGAGTTCTCTATGGTCAGAAGTGGAGTACAGGACTCATGCAGAGATGTTAGGTATATCATCACATGTCCTTGCTGTGACCAGGTCACAGGCCAAAAAGTGCCTCACTGAACCTCAGGTCTTGGATCCTGGAACAATGGACCAAGCACCTACCAAGAAGAAGAACAGGAGGGTCAAGGCTGTGCCTTCCCCCCTGCCTCAGAGTGATGATCAGCCTTCCCAGGAAGCTGATCTAGAGGACCCTGAAGGAACTGTCCCTGAAGAGCTTGAACCTGATCAGGTTGAGTTTCTGGGGACAGGGGGACCTTCAAGGGCTGACTTGAGGAAGGCTCAGTTATCCTGTCCCTCTCTTGAACCCCTCAGACAGCTGGCTGCTGCTGAGGCTGCTGGGAATGCTCAAGGTACCCATAAAGTGTATTGGGATGAAGGGCTCCTTTATTCAGAGGCTAGAGACCCCAAGCCTGGTGCAACCAGGAGGTTGGTCATACCTCTGCAATTTAGGGGCTTCCTTCTTACCTTGGCCCATGACATTCCTTTAGCAGGACACTTAGGCCAGAACAAGACTTGGGACAGGCTTGTCCCTCACTTTCACTGGCCTCATATGAATGAAGATACAAAGGAGTTTTGTCGCTCCTGTGTTACCTGCCAAGCCAGTGGCAAATCAGGTGGCACAACAAAGGCCCCCCTAATACCACTACCTGTGGTGGGGGTCCCCTTTGAAAGAGTGGGAATAGACATAGTGGGTCCCATGGATCCTCCCACTGCATCTGGGCACAGATTTATACTGGTGGTAGTGGATCATGCCACCAGGTATCCAGAGGCAATTCCCCTTAGGACCACTACAGCACCTGTTGTGGCCAGGGCCCTGCTGGGAGTATTCTCCAGAGTGGGGTTTCCTAAGGAGGTAGTATCTGACAGAGGTACCAACTTTATGTCAGGATACTTGACAGCTATGTGGAAGGAATGTGGTGTCAACTACAAGTTCACCACCACTTATCACCCACAATGCAATGGGCTTGTTGAGAGATTCAACAAGACCCTAAAGGGTATGATCAAAGGATTACCTGAAAAGCTCAGGCGAAGATGGGACATCCTTCTACCCTGCCTTCTGTTTGCTTACAGAGAGGTCCCACAAAAAGGAGTTGGCTACAGCCCCTTTGAATTGTTGTTTGGGCACCCTGTGAGAGGCCCACTGTGTTTGGTGAAGGAAGGATGGGAGTTACCTCTCAAAAAGCCTAAGCTAGACATAGTGGACTATGTACTTGGTCTCCGCTCCAGGATGGCTGAGTATATGGAGAAGGCATCCAAAAACCTTGAGGCAAGCCAGGCCTTACAGAAAGCTTGGCATGACCAAAAGGCTGTCTTGGTTGAGTTTCAGCCAGGACAGAAGGTATGGGTGTTGGAGCCAGTGGCCCCAGCAGCACTCCAAGACAAATGGTCTGGACCCCATACAATCCTGGAAAAGAAGGGGGAGGTCACCTACTTGGTGGACCTAGGAACTCCCAGGAGTCCCCACAGGGTACTCCATGTTAACAGGCTTAAAGCATATGTTGACAGGGCAGACATGGGCTTGCTCATGGCTACAGATGAGGGACAGGAGGAAGAGAGTGACCCTCTCCCAGACCTGTTGTCTCAGAACCCTGAAGATGGCTCAGTTGAAGGAGTGACCCTTGGAGGCAACCTCACTGCCCATCAGCAGACTGAATGTAGACAGGTTCTACAATCATTTTCACATATGTTTTCCTTGATACCTAGTCAAACTGACTGGTGTACCCATGTGGTGGACACTGGTGACAGTCTGCCTGTAAAGAACAAGCTTTACAGACAACCTGACCACGTCAGGGACTGTATAAAGGCTGAGGTACATAAAATGCTGGAATTAGGTGTCATTGAACCCTCAGAGAGCCCCTGGGCTAGCCCAGTGGTTCTGGTCCCCAAACCTCACACCAAAGATGGCAAGAGAGAGATGAGGTTCTGTGTGGATTACAGAGGACTCAATGCTGTCACCAGGACAGATGCACACCCTATTCCAAGGGCAGATGAGCTCATAGACAAACTAGCTTCTGCAAAGTTTTTGAGCACATTTGACTTAACAGCTGGCTATTGGCAAATCAGATTAGCTGAGGAGTCTAAGGCCAAAACAGCATTCTCAACCCCAGGTGGGCATTATCAGTTTGTGGTGATGCCCTTTGGTCTGAAGAATGCACCTGCCACCTTCCAAAGGCTGGTGAACCAAGTCCTTACTGGGTTGGATGACTTTTGTGCAGCATATCTTGATGACATTGCTGTCTTTAGCTCCACCTGGGAGGATCACCTGATCCACCTGAAGAAGGCTCTTGAGGCCCTGCAGAGGGCAGGCCTCACTATCAAGGCTACTAAGTGCCAGATAGGGCAGAGTAAGGTTGTATATTTGGGCCACCTTGTAGGTGGAGGCCAAGTTCAACCACTGGAGAGTAAGATACAATCCATCCAGGACTGGTCCCCTCCAACCACCCAGACTCAAGTTCGAGCTTTCTTGGGCTTGACTGGGTACTACAGGAAGTTTGTTAAGAACTATGGGTCCATTGTGACTCCTCTTAATGATCTGACATCCAAGAAGATGCCCAAAAAGGTTCAGTGGACAGTAAGCTGTCAAAAGGCATTTGATGACCTGAAGAAGGCCATGTGCTCTGCACCTATCCTGAAAAGTCCTGACTACTCCAAAGAGTTTATTGTCCAAACAGATGCTTCTGAGTTGGGTGTGGGAGCTGTGCTGTCACAACTTAATGTAGATGGTCAAGACCAACCCATTGCTTTTATTAGCAGAAGGTTGACCCCCAGAGAGCAGAATTGGTCAGCTATTGAGAGGGAGGCCTTTGCTGTGGTGTGGGCCCTGAAGAAGCTGAGGCCATACTTGTTTGGCACTCACTTCAAGATTCAGACCGACCATAAGCCCCTCTTGTGGCTAAATCAGATGAAGGGTGAAAACCCCAAACTGCTTAGGTGGTCCATTTCCCTACAGGGGATGGACTTTACAGTGGAGCACCGGCCAGGTACTGACCATGGGAATGCAGATGGTCTCTCCAGGTACTTCCACTTAGGACATGAAGACGAGACTGGTCAAGGCTAGTTTAATGTCCCAGCGTTTGGGGGGGGGGTTGTGTAGGAGAGTAGGGTCTGCTATCCTATGGTCACCCCAAATTTTTTGCTTTTTGCTTCACTGGTTTTTGACATATTGAGGCTGTGGGCCTGCCAATCAGACCCCCAGCCTGCTGTTCTCTCTACTAAATTACAACTATGCACCCTAGGTGCATAACCAATTGGAAGTGGATCACCCTGTCAGCCCCTGTACCAGTGTACACTAGGTACCCAGGGCATTGGTGTACCCAAGGCCTGCCAAGGGCTGCAGCATGTATTATGCCACCCCAGGCTTGGCCTAATAATCTGACACAACTGGCTGATCACTCAGCTGGGGTAAGTTGGTGTAATCACCTCTTACTTAGGTGTAGTATACCTATACCTAACCTTAAATGGGACACCTGGTAACCTATAAGTCACTCCTATGGCAGGCCTTAACAATCCTGAAGGCAGAGTGCTTGGTTCCATGTGAGATGGTGCTCTGGCATGAGCTGAGCCTGTCTGCAGTGGTCGGAACAACTTCCTTCTACTGTTTCCAGATATCGTCATACCATATACTCTTAAGTGCATTATGAACCTCGCGGTTAAATGCTATCTTTGGTTTGGCTTTATCAAAACATGTCGAGTAAGGTGTCATACGAATTGGAATACTAACCCCTCGCCAATTCTGGCGACGGGGTTAGCATTCCACCCTTCTAGAGGGACACGACATGTACAGTACCTGAAACCCGGGTAAAATCAGACATAGCCTCAGCTCCACAAAATGGATGCTGCCACCACAGACACAAGTCTGCCCTCATGCTGCTGGGAGTCCTTCCAGCTTGGGAGGTGTGGACAAAGGGTTTCCTGCCAGGGGAGGTGCATGCACCACCCCAGACAGGATTTTGTGTATTGGTCAGGTAGGGCTTGAAAGAAACCAGACATGCCTGTGGCTCACAAGGAGCCTCGGTGCATATGCCAGTTCAAACCGGTCCTGGGGCACACCAGTCCCGGGCCTGGGGCGAGCTGGACAAAGGATTGGGGGTGTAACCACCCCCCTTCCTGGTCCCACCCATAGGGAGGGACCTAGCAGGTAGTCCGGCCCCTAGAATCCGCTTAAAGGTAGGAGCTGTGTCCTAAGACTTCAGACATCCTGGAATCAACTTGAAACTAAGAAGAAGACGGGAACTTCGACATTCTGCTGCACAGAAGACTGAAGAAAATCTCCCCTGTGGTCAGGGAGTGACCACCTTGCTAACGCAAGCACCATCCAGCGAATCAACGTCTGCTTTGCCGCCGCCTCCCGCCGGAGCCCGAGCCCAGAGACTGACAAGACCTGGACCTCCAGACCTCTCACCGCCCGATCCACAGTCCCTGAAAAGAGGAGACCCGTGGAGGCACCGAGACACGTGGAGCCAGCCATCTTGGAACGACTACGACGAGCTGACAAGTGCAACAACAGAGGCTCCCTCCAAGTTGTGCTTTGGGTCCTGAGAAGCCCAACCCCCGAGCAGCTTCTGCACCAAAGGTGAGCCCTCCAGCATCTCCACGATCTGCGTGGGGCCCTTCTGCATTTTGCCACTCGACGCGCCTAACCGGTTGCTGGCCCGCTGGCTAGTGGCCATCTTGGCGACGAACTCTACGAAATACACTGCTGGTCTGGTTGCTCCAGACTGGCCCTTGCTCCCCTCCAAAGGAGCAATCCCTCTGACCTTGCTGGTCAGAACCAACAGCTGATTTCCGAATCCTCCTACAATTGATTTTGCCAAGGCTTGTTTGCTTCGATCAAGTCGCCGACACCGCCGACAGTGAAAGCCTGCGTGAGACAGCTCGTGAGCCGACTCCTGGACGTCGTCGACCTTCAGGGACCACGTGGCTGCGGAGACAAGCTACCCTTCATCACCTGTTTGCACCCGACATCGCCTGGTACCCACCTGGTGCCACGCGGGTCACTGGCTAGTGACTGTGAACACTGTCCCCTCTGCTTACAGGTCTTCAACATCTCCGATCCACTCTTGGATCCACTGCATCTCTCCCAGACCGACCGCCTGCAGCATCTTTGTCTTCAAGCTCCACGGAACAGATAGAAGAAACCCGACGCACTTCGAGGCCTATGCACCCGCTTCCTGTGGGTGAGGTAAAGCTGGTACTCCGGTGCCCATGTGTAGTAATACATCTCTAGTGCCTGTGTTCCAAATCTTAAGTTCCTAGTCAACCCGGAAGATCTCCTTTGCAGTAACTTTGTACTTTTTACGCACCCATTGAAACCTATGGGAGCACGCGTGTGACTATTTGCTCTGCACACGCCACCCGTGGACCTCCTGGTCACTAACTGACGTTAGCTCCTTGTAGGCCCAGCGATTCTAGAGGCCCTAGGCCTTTTCCCTTTTCTGTTCGTGGTACTTATACCACTATTTTAGTATATGGTTTGAGTGGCCACCAGGGCCTATCCATATAACGTGCAACTTCTGTGTATTCTGTGATAATCTTGTTTGACGATTTGTGCTCCTGTGCTCATAAAGAGACTAGGGGTTACTTTGAGAAATAAATACATATATATTTTGAATATATATCTGTGTGGTGTCCTTTCATTGGTATAAAAGGGGGTTACATTTGGTGAAACAGCTGGCTTAACACGCTTCACGAGTTTAGCCTCAAAGACTGCTTAGCCTACGCTACCACTAGGGCAGCTAGTCCGAAAAGGTTGACTTACAACCACACCATAAGGGTTGCTTGGCATGGTACAAGGTGATCAATTTAACTAGTGAGCATCATATACCAGGCCAACTTCTCACAGTGGTTGTGTGTGTGGTTGTGTGTGTGGTTGTGGTTGTGTGTGGTTGTGTGTTTGTTTGGTTGTGTGTGTGGTTGTGTGTGTGAGGTTGTGTTTGTGGTTGTGTGTGTGGTTGTGGTTGTGTGTGTGTGGATGAGGTTGTGTGGGTCTGTGGTTGTGTGTGTGGTTGTGTGTGTGGCTGTGTGTGTGTGGTTGTGGTTGTGGGTGTGGTTGTATGGGTGTGGTTGTGTGTGTGGTTGGGTGTGTGGTTGGGTGTGGTTGTGTGTGTGTGATTGTGTGTGTGTGGTATGTGTGATTGAGTATGGTTGTGTGTGTGTGGTTGTTTGTGTGGTTGTGTGTGTGTGGTTGTGTGTGTGGTTGTGTGTTTGTGTGTGTGGTTGTTTGTGTGGTTGTGTGTGTGGTATGTGTGTGGGTGTGGTTGTGTGTGTGGTTGTGGGTATGGTTGTGGCTGTGGTTGTGTGTTTGTGCATGTGGTGGTGTGTGTGGTTGTGGATATGTGTGTGGTTGTATGTGGGGTAGTGTGTGTGGTTGTGTGTGTGTTTGTGTGTGGTTGTGTGTGTGTGTGGTTGTGTGTGTTGTTGTGTGTGTATGGTTGTATGTGTGGTTGTGGTTGTGTATGTGTGTGTGTGGTTGTGGTTGTGTATGTGTGTGTGTGGTTGTGTGTGTGGTTGTGGTTGTGTGTGTGTGGTTGTGTGTGTGGTTGTGGTTGTGCGTGGGTACGGTTGTGGCTACGGGTGTGGTTGTGGGTATGTGTGTGGCTGTGGGTGTGGTTGTGTGTGTGTGGTTGTGTGTGTGTGGTTGTGTGTGTGTGATTGTGTGTGTGGTTGTGGTTGTGTGTGTGGTTGAGGTTGTGTATGTCTGTCGTTGTGTGTGTGGTTGTGTGTGTGTGTGGTTGTGGTTGTATGTGGGTTTGATTATGGGTGTGGTTGGGTGTGGTTGTGTGATTGTGTGTGTGTGGTTGTTTGTGTGGTTGTGTGTGTGGTTGTGGTTGTGTGTGTGGTTGTATTTGTGTGTGTGTGGTTGTGTGTGTGTGGTTGTGTGTGCATGTGGTTATGGTTGTGTGTGTGTGTGTGGTTTTGTGTGTGGTTGTGTGGGTGTGGTTGTGTGTGTGTGGTTGGGTGTGGTTATGTGGTTGTGTGTGTGGGTGTGGTTGTGTGTGTGGCTGTGTGGTTGAGTGTTTGTTTGTGGTTGTATGTGTGACTGTGTGTGGTTGTATGTGTGGTTGTGTGCATGTGTGGTTGTGTGTGTTTGAGTGTGTGTGTGGTTGTGTGTGTGAGTGGTTGTGGGTGTGGTTGTGTGTGGTTGTGTGTGTGGTTGTGTGTGTGTGGTTGTTTGTGTGGTTGTGTGTGTGGATGTGTGTGTGGTTGTGTGTGTTTGTGTGTGGTTGTGTGTGTGATGTGTGTGTGGTTGGGTGTGGTTGAGTGTGTGTGGTTTTGTGTGTGTGGTTGTGGGTGTGGTTGTGGCTGTGGTTGTGTGATTGTGCATGTGGTGGTGTGTGTGGATGTGATTAGGTGTGTGGTTGTATGTGGGGTTGTGTGTGTTGTTGTGTGTGGTTGTGTGTGTGTGTGTTTGTGTGTGGTTGTGTGTGTGTGGTAGTGTGTGTGGGTGTGGTGTATATGGTTGGGTGTGGGTGCGGTTGTGGATACAGGTGTGGTTGTGGGTGTGTGTATGCGTGGTTGGGTGTGTTGTATATGTGGTTGTGTGTGGTTTTGGCTGTGTGTGTGATTGTGGTTGTGTGTGGTTGTATGTGTGGTTGTGTGTGTGGTTATTGTTGTGTGTGTGGTTGTGTGTGTGGTTGTGTGTGTATTGTTGTGTATGTGGTTGTGATTGTGTTTGGTTGTGTGTGTGGTTGTGTGTGTGGTTATGTGTGGTTGTGGTTGTGTGTGTCTGATTGTGTGGTTGTGTGTATGGTTGTGGGTATGGTTGTGTGTGGTTGTGTGTGTGTGGTTGTGTGTATGGCTGTGTGGGTGTGTGTGGTTGTGTGGGTGGTTGTGTTTGTGGCTGTGTGGTTGAGTGTGTGTGTGTGGTTGTGTGTGTGATTGTGTGTGGTTGTATGTGTGGTTGTGTGTGTGTGGTTATGGTTGTGTGTGGTTGTGTGTGTGGTTTTGTGTGTGGTTGTGTGGGTGTGGTTCTGTGTGTGTGGTTGTATGTGGTTGTGTGTGTGGGTGTGGTTGTGTGTGGTAGTGTGTGTGGCTATGTGGTTGAGTGTTTGTGTGTGGTTGTATGTGTGATTGTGTGTGGTTGTATGTGTGGTTGTGTGCATGTGTGGTTGTATGTGTTTGAGTGTGTTTGTGGTTGTGTGTGTGAGTGTGAGTGGGTGTGGTTGTGTGTGGTTGTGTGGTTGTGTGTGTGTCATTGTTTGTGTCGTTGTGTTTTTGTGTGTGGTTGTGTGTGTGTGGTTGTGTGTGTGGTGTGAGTGTGTGGTTGGGTGTTGTTGTTTGTGTATGGTTTTGTATGTGTGGTTGTGGGTGTGGTTGTGGTTGTGTGATTGTGCGTGTGGTGGTGTGTGTGGTTGTGGTTATGTGTGTGGTTGTATGTGGGGTTGTGTGTGTTGTGTGTGGTTATGTGTGTGTGTTTGTGTTTGGTTGTGTGTGTGTGGTAGTGTGTGTGGTTGGATGTGCTTGGGTGGTTGTGTGTGGTTGTGGTTGTGTGTGGTTGTATGTGTGACTGTGTGGTTGAGTGTTTGTGTGTGGTTGTGTGTGTGACTGTGTGTGGTTGTATGAGTGGTTGTGTGTGTGTGTGGTTATGGTTGTGGTGTGGTTGTGTGTGGTTGTGTGTATGGTTGTGTGTGTGTGGTTGTGTGTGTGTTTGGTTGTGTGTGTGTTGTGTGTGTGTGGTTATGTGTGTGTGTAGTTGTGTGTGTGGTTGTGTGTGTAGTTTTATGTGTGGTTGTGGTTGTGTGTGTAGTTGTATTTGTATGTGTGTGTGGTTGTGTGTGTGTGGTTGTGGGGGTGGTTGTGTGGTTGTGGGGGTGGTTGTGGTTGTGTGTGTGTGGTTGTGTGTACATGTGTGTGTGTTTGTGTGTGTGGTTAGGTGTAGTTGTGTGTTTGTTTGTATGTTTGGTTGTGGTTGTGTGTGTGGTTGTGTGATTGGGTGGTGTTGTGTGTGTGGTTGTGTGTGTGGTTGTGGTTGTGTGTGTGGTTGTGTGTTTGGTTGTGTGTGTGTGAGTGGTTGTGTGGTTGTATGTGTGTATGTGTGTGTGGTTGTGTATGTGGTTGTGTGGGTGTGGTTGTGTGTGTGGTTGTGGTTGTGTATGTGGTTGTGTGTATGGTTGTGTGTGTGTTTGATTGTGTGTGTGGTTTTGTGTGTGGTTGTGGTTGGTGTTGTATGTGGTTGTGTGTGTGGTTTTGTGTGTGGTTGTGTGTGTGTGTGGTTTTGTGTATGGTTGTGTGTGTGTAGTTGTGTGTGTGGTTGTGTGTGTAGTTGTGGTTGTGTGTGTGGTTGTGTGTGTGGTTGTGGTTGTGTGTGGTTGTGTGTGTGTGAATGTGTGTGTGTGTGGTTGAGTGTGAGGTTGTGTGCATGGTTGTGTGTGGTTGTATGTGTGGTCGTGTGTGTGTGGTTATTGTTGTGTGTGTGGTTGTGTGTGTGGTTGTGTGTGTGTGGTTGTGTGTGTGTTTGGTTGAGTGTGTGGTTGTGTGGTTGGTTATGTGTGGTTGTGGTTTTGTGTGTCTGATTGTGTGGTTGTGCGTATGTGTGCAGTTGTGTGTGTGATTGTGGGTATGATTGTGTGTGTGTGGTTGTGTGGGTGGTTGTGTGTGGTTGTGTGGTTGTGTGTGTGGTTGTGGTTGTGTGTGGCTGTGTGGTTGAGTGTTTGTGTATGGTTGTGTGTGTGATTGTGTGTGGTTGTGTGTGTGTGTGTGGTTATGGTTGTGTGTGGTTGTGTGTGTGGTTGTGTGTGTGGCTGTGTGGGTGTGGTTGTGTGTGTGGTTGGGTGTGGTTGTGTGGTTGTATGTGTGGTTGTGTGTGGTTGTGTGTGTGTATGGTTGTATGTGTGGTTGTGGTTGTGTGTGTGTGGTTGTGGTTGTGTGTGTGTGTATGGTTGTGGGTATGGTTGTAGATGAGGGTGTAGTTGTATGTGGGTGCGGTTGTGGGTACAGGTGTGGTTGTGGGTGTGTGAATGTGTGGTTGGGTGTGGTTATGTGTGATTGTGTGCGTGGCTGTGTGGTTGAGTGTTTGTGTGTGGTTGTGTGTATGACTGTGTGTGGTTGTATGAGTGGTTGTGTGTGTGTGGTTATGGTTGTGGAGTGGTTGTGTGTGTGGTTGTGTGTGGTTGTGTGTGTGTGGTTGTGTGTGTGTTTGGTTGTGGGTGTGGTTGTGTGTGTGGTTATGTGTGTGTGTGGTTGTGTGTGGTTGTGTGTGTAGTTGTGTGTGTGGTTGTGGTTGTGTATGTGGTTGTATTTATGCGTGTGTGGTTGTGTGTGTGTGTGTGTGTGTGGTTGTGGGGGTGGTTGTGTGGTTGTGGAGGTGGTTGTGGTTGTGTGTGTGTGGTTGCTTGTGTGGTTGTGTGTGTATGGTTGTGTGTGCATGTGTGTGTGGTTGTGTATGTGGTTGGGTGTGGTTGTGTGTTTGTTTGTATGTTTGGTTGTGGTTGTGTGTGTGGTTGTATGGTTGTGTGGTGTTGTGTGTGTGTGTGTGGTTGTGTGTGTGGTTGTGGTTGTGTGTGTGGTTATGTGTTTGGTTGTGTGTGTGTGAGTGGTTGTGGTTGTGTGTGTGGTTGTTGGTGTGGTTGTGTGGTTGGATGTGGTTGGATGTGGTTGTGGTTGTGTGTGGTTGTATGTGTGGTTGTGTGTGTGGTTGTGTGTGTGGTTGTGTGGGTGTGGTTGTGTGTGTGGTTGTGGTTGTGTATGTGGTTGTGTATGTGGTTGTGTGTGTGTGATTGTGTGTGTGGTTGTGTGTGTGGTTGTGGTTGCTGTTGTGTGTGGTTGTGTGTGTGGTTTTGTGTGTGGTTGTGTGTGGTTGTGTGTGTGTGGTTGTGTGTGTGGTTGTGTGTGTAGTTGTGGTTGTGTGTGTGGTTGTGTGTGTGGTTGTGGTTGTGTGTGGTTGTATGTGTGGCTGTGTGGTTGAGTGTTTGTATGTGGTTGTGTGTGTGACTGTGTGTGGTTGTATGAGTGGTTATGTATGTGTGTGTGGTTATGGTTGTGTGTGTGGTTGTATGTGTGTGGTTGTGTGTGTGTTTGGTTGTGTGTGTGGTTGTGTGTGTGGTTATGTGTGTGTGGTTGTGTGTGTGGTTGTGTGTGTAGTTGTGTGTGTGGTTGTGGTTGTGTGTGTGGTTGTATTTGTGTATGTGTGTGGTTGTGTGTGTGTGTGGTTGTGGGGGTGGTTGTGTGGTTATGGGTGTGGTTGTGGTTGTGTGTGTGTGGTTGTTTGTGTGGTTGTGTGTGTGGTTGTATGTGCATGTGTGTGTGGTTGTGTGTGTGGTAGTGTGTGGTTGTGTGTTTGTTTGTGTGTGTGGTTGTGGTTGTGTGTGTGGTTGTGCAGTTGGTTGGTATTGTGTGTGTGTGTGTGGTTGTGTGTGTGGTTGTATGTGTGGTTGTGTGTTTGGTTGTGTGTGTGAGTGGTTGTGGTTGTGTGTGTGGTTGTTGGTGTGGTTGTGTGGTTGGATGTGGTTGTGGTTGTGTGTGGTTGTATGTGTGTATATGTGTATGTGTGTGTGGTTGTGTGTGTGGTTGTGTGGGTGTGGTTGTGTGTGTGGTTGTGGTTGTGTATGTGGCTGTGTGTGTGGTTGTGTGTGTGTGATTGTGTGTGTGGTTGTGTGTGTGGTTGTGGTTGGTGTTGTGTGTGGTTGTGTGTGGTTGTGTGTATGGTTTTGTGTGTGTGGTTGTGTGTGTAGTTGTGTGTGTGGTTGTGGTTGTGTGTGGTTGTGTGTGTGATTGTGTGTGTGTGGTTGAGTGTGAGGTTGTGTGCAGGGTTGTATGTGGTTGTATGTGTGGTCGTGTGTGTGTGGTTATTGTTGTGTGTGTGGTTGTGTGTGTGGTTGCATGTGTGGTTGTGTGTGTGTGTGTGTGTGGTTGTGTGTGTGGTTGTGTATGTTTGTGTGTGTGGTTGTGTGTGTGGTGTGTGTGTGGTATATGTGTGGTTGTGTGTGTGTGTATGTGGTTTTGTGTGTATGGTTGTGGCTGTGGTTGTGGCTGTGTTTGTGTGGTTGTGTGTGTTGTGGTGTGTGTGGTTGTGGTTATGTGTGTGGTTGTGTGTGGGGTTATGTGTGTGGTTGTATATGTGTGTTTGTGTGTGGTTGTGTGTGTGTGTGTGGTTGTGTGTGTGGTTGTGTGTGTGTGTATGGTTGTATTTGTGGGTGTGGTTGTGTGTGTAGTTATGTGTGTGTGTGTGTGTGTGGTTGTGGATGCGGTTGTAGGTGAGGGTGTGGTTGTATGTGGGTGCGGTTGTGGGTACAGGTGTGGTTGTGGGTGTTTGTGTATGTGTGGTTGGGTGTGATTGTATATGTGGTTGTGTGTGTGTGGGTGTGGCTGTATATGTGTGGTTGTGTGTGTGTGGTTATTGTTGTGTGTGTGGTTGTGTGTGTGGTTGCGTGTGTGGTTGTGTGTGTTTGTGTGTGTGTGTGGTTGTGTGTATGGTTGTGTATGTTTGTGTGTGTGGTTATGTGTGTGGTGTGTGTGTGGTATATGTGTGGTTGTGTGTGTGTGTGTATGTGGTTTTGTGTGTATGGTTGTGGCTGTGGTTGTGGCTGTGGTTGTGTGGTTGTGTGTGTGGTGGTGTGTGTGGTTGTGGTTATGTGTGTGGTTGTGTGTGGGGTTATTGTTGTGTGTGTGGTTGTGTGTGTGGTTGCATGTGTGGTTGTGTGTGTTTGTGTGTGTGTGGTTGTGTGTGTGGTTGTGTATGTTTGTGTGTGTGGTTGTGTGTGTGGTGTGTGTATGGTATATGTGTGGTTGTGTGTGTGTGTATGTGGTTTTGTGTGTATGGTTGTGGCTGTGGTTGTGTGGTTGTGAGTGTGGTGGTGTGTGTGGTTGTGGTTATGTGTGTGGTTGTGTGTGGGGTTATGTGTGTGGTTATATATGTGTGTTTGTGTGTGGTTGTGTGTGTTGTTGTGTATGTGGTTGTGTGTGTGTGTATGGTTGTATTTGTGGGTGTGGTTGTGTGTGTGGTTGTGTGTGTGTGTGTGTGGTTGTGGGTGCGGTTGTAGGTGAGGGTGTGGTTGTGTGTGGGTGCGGTTGTGGGTACAGGTGTGGTTGTGGGTGTTTGTGTATGTGTGGTTGGGTGTGATTGTGTATGTGGTTGTGTGTGTGTGTGTGTGGCTGTATATGTGTGGTTGTGTGTGTGTGTGGTTGTGTGTGTGTGGTTTTGTGTGTGATTGTGTGTGTGCGTGTGGTTGTGTGTGAGGTTGTGTGCATGGTTGTGTGTGGTTGTGTGTGTGGTTGTGTGTGTGTGGTTATGGTTGTGTGTGTGGTTGTGTGTGGGTGGTTGTGTGTGTGGTTGTGTGTGTTTGGTTGTGTATGGTTGTGTGTGTGGTTATGTGTGGTTGTGGTTGTGTGTGTCTGGTTGTGTGGTTATGTGTATGTGTGTAGTTGTGTGTGTGGTTGTGTGTGGTTGTGTGTGTGGTTGTGTGTGTGGTTGTGTGTGTGTGGTTGTGTGTGTGGTTGTGGTTGTGTGGTTGTGTATGGTTGTGGTTGTGCATGGTTGTGTGTGGTTGTATGTGTGATTGTGTGTGTGGATATGGTTGTGTGTGGTTGTGTATGTGGTTGTGTGTGTGTGCTTGTGTGTGTGGTTGTGTGTGTGTGTTTAGTTGTGTGTGTGGTTGTGTGTGTGGTTATGTGTGGTTGTAATTGTGTGTGTCTGGTTGTGTGGTTGTGTGTAGTTGTGTGTGTGGTTGTTGGTGTGGTTGTGTGTGGTTGTGTATGTGGTTGTGTGTGTGGTTTTGTGGGTGTGGTTGGGTATGGTTGTGTGTGTGGTTGTGGTTGTGTGTGGTTGTGTGTGTGGATGTGTGGTTGAGTGTTTGTGTGTGGTTGTGTGTGTGATTGTGTGTGGTTGTATGTGTGGTTGTGTGTGTGTGTGGTTCTGGTTGTGTGTGGTTGTTTGTGTGGTTGTGTGGGTGTGTGTTGGTATGTGTGGTTGTGGTTGTATGTGGTTGTGTGTGTGGCTGTGTGGTTGAGTGTTTGTGTGTGGTTGTATGTGTGATTGTGTGTGGTTGTATGTGTGGTTGTGTGCATGTGTGGTTGTGTGTGTGTTTGAGTGTGTGTGTGGTTGTGTGTGTGTGGTTGTGTGTGTGGTTGTGTGTGTTTGTGTGTGTGGTTGTGTGTGTGGTTGTGTGCATGTGTGGTTGTGAGTGTGAGTGGTTGTGGGTGTGGTTGTGTGTGGTTGTGTGTGTGTGGTTGTTTGTGTGGTTGTGTGCATGTGGTTGTGTGTGTGGTTGTGTATGTGTGTGGTTGTGTGTGTGGTGTGTGTGTGGTTGGATGTGGTTGTGTATGTGTGGTTTTGTGTGTGTAGTTGTGGGTGTGGTTGTGGCTGTGGTTGTGTGTTTGTGTGTGTGGCTGTGTGGTTGAGTATTAATGTGTGGTTGTATGTGTGGTTGTGTGCATGTCTGGTTGTGCATGTGTTTGAGTGTGTGTGTGGTTGTGTGTGTGAGTGGTTGTGTGTGTGGTTGTGTGTGTGGTTGTGTGTGTGGTGTGTGTGGTTGTGTGTGTGGTTTTGTGTGTGTGTGGTTGTGGGTGTGGTTGTGGTTGTGTGGTTGTGCGTGTGGTGGTGTGTGTGGTTGTGGTTATGTGTGTGGTTTTATGTGGAGTTGTGTGTGTGGTTGTATGTGTGTGTTTGTGTGTGGTTGTGTGTGTGTGGTAGTGTGTATGGTTGTGTGGGTGTGGTTGTGTGGGTGATTGGGTGTGGTTGTGTATGTGGTTGTGGTTGTGTGTGGTTGTGTGTGTGGCTGTGTGGTTGAGTGTTTGTGTGTGGTTGTGTGTGATTGTGTGTGGTTGTATGTGTGGGTGTGTGTGGTTGTGGTTGTGTGTGTGGTTGTGTGTGGTTGTGTGTGTGGTTGTGTGTGGTTGTGTGTGTGATTGTGTGTGTGTGTGGTTGTGTGTGTGGTTGTATGAGTGGTTGTGTGTATGTGGTTGTGTGTGTGGTTGTGTGTGTGTGTGTGGTTGTGATGGTGTTATGTGTGTGGTTGTGTGTATGGTTGTGTGTGATTGTGTGTGGTTGTGTGTATGGTTGGTTGTGTGTGTACTGTGGTTGTGCGTGGTTGTATGTGTGGTTATGGTTGCGTGTGTTTTTGTGTGTGTGGTTGTGGTTGTGCATGGGTATGGGTGTGGTTGTGGGTGTGTGTGTGGATGTGTGGCTGTGTGTGTTTGTGTGTGTGTGGTAGTGTGTGTGTGGTTGTGTGTGTGGTTGTGTGTGTGTGTGGTTGTGTGTGTGGTTGTGTGTGTGGTTGTATGTGTGGTTATGTGTGTGGTTGTGGTTGTGTGTGTGGTTGTGAAAGTGTGTGTGTGGTTGTGGTTGTGTGTGTGTGTGTGGTTGTGTGTGTGTGGTTGTGCATGTGTGGTTGTGTATGTGTGTGGTTGTGTATGGGTGTGATTGTGGGTGTGGTTGTGTGGGTGTGATTGTGTGTATGGTTGTGTGTGTGGCTGGGTGTGGTTGTGTGTGTGTGGTTGTGTGTGTGGTTGTGTGGTGGTGTATGTGTGTGGTTGTGTGTGTGTGGTTGTGTATGTGATTGTGGTTATGTGTATGTGGTTGTGTGTTTGGTGCTGTGTCTTGTGTGTGTGGTTGTGGTTGTGTTTGTGGTTGTGTGTGTGGTTGTGTGTGTGGTTGTGGGTGTTTGTGTGTGTGGTTGTGTGTGGTTGTGTGTGTGGTTGTGTGTGGTTGTGTGTGTGGTGTGTGTGGTTGGGTGTGTGTGGTTGTGTGTGTGTGGTTTTGTGTGTGTGGTTATAGGTATGGTTGTGCGTGTGGTTGTGTGTGTGGTTGTGGTTATGTGTGTAGTTGTGTGTGGGGTTGTGTGTGTGGTTGTGTGGGTGTTTGTGTGTGGTTGTGTATGTCTGTGTGGCTGTGTGTGTGTGGTTGTGTGTGTGGTTGTGGCTGTGTGTATACGGTTGTGTGTGTGTGGTTGTGTGTGGTTGTGTGTGTTTGGTTGTGTGGGTGTGGTTGTGTGTGTGTGCTTGTGTGTGGTTGTGTGTGTGGTTATATGCGTGGCTGTGTGTGGTTGTATGTGTGGTTATGTGTGTGTGGTTGTGTGTATGGTTGTGTGTGATGTGTGTGTGTGGTTGCGTGTGTGGTTGTGTGTGTGGCTGTGTGTGTGTGGTTGTATGTGTGTGGTTGTGGTTGTGCGTGTGGTTGTGGTTGTGAGTGGGTACAGTTGTGGCTGTGGGTGTGGTTGTGGGTATGTGTGTGGATTAGTGTTTATGTATGTGGTTGTGTGAGTGGTTGTGTGTGTGGTTGTGTGTGTGTGGTTGTGTGTGTGGTTATATGTGTGTGTGTTGTTGTGTTTGTGGTTGTGTGTGTGGTGTGTGTGTGTGGTCGGGTGTGTGTGGTTGTGTGTGTGTGGTTTTGTGTGTGTGGTTATAGGTGTGGTTGTGCGTGTGGTAGTGTGTGTGGTTGTGGTTGTGTGTGGGGTTGTGTGTGTGGTTGTGTGGGGGTTTGTGTGTGGTTGTGTGTGTCTGTGTGGTTGTGTGTGTGTGGTTGTGTGTGTGGTTGTGGCTGTGTGTGTACAGTTGTGTGTGTGTGGTTGTGTGTGGTTGTGTGTGTGTGGTTGTGTGGGTGTGGTTGTGTGGGTGTGCTTGTGTGTGTGTATGTAGTTGTGTGTGTGGTTGTGTGCGTGGTTGTGTGTGGTTGTATGTATGGTTGTGTGTGTGTGGTTGTGTATGTGGTTGTGTATGATTGTGTGTGTGGTTGTGTGTGTGGTTGTGTGTGTGGCTGTGTGTGTGGCTGTGTGAGTGTGGTTGTGTGTGTGTGGTTGTGTGTGTGTGTGGTTGTGGTTTTTGTTGTGTGTGGTTGTGTGTACAGTTGTGTGTGGTTGTATCTGTGTGTGTGTGGTTGTGTGTATGGTTGTGTGTGTGGTTGTGTGTGAGGTTGTGGTTGTGTGTGTGGTTGTTTGTGTGGTTGTGGTTGTGAGTGGGTACGGTTGTGGCTGCGGGTGTGGTTGTGGGTGTGTGGGTGGATTAGTGGTTGTGTGTGTGGATGTGTGAGTGGTTGTGTATGTGGTTGTGTGTGTGTGGTTGTGTGTGTGGTTGTGTGTGTGTGTGGCTGTGTGTGTATGGTTGTGTGTGTGGTTGTGTGTGTGGTTGTATGTGTGTGGTTGTGTGTGTGGTTGTATGTGTAGTTATGTGTGTGGTTGTGGTTGTGTGTGTTGTTGTGTGTGTGTGGTTGTGTGTGTGGTTGTGTGTGTGTGGTTGTGTGTGTGGTTGTGGTTGTGTGTGGTTGTGTGTGTGTTTGCTTGTGTGTGTTGTTGTGTGTGTGGTTGTGTGTGTGGTGTGTGGTGTGTGTGTGGTTGGGTGTGTGTGGTTGTGTGTGTGTGGTTTTGTGTGTGTGGTTATAAGTATGGTTGTGCGTGTGGTAGTGTGTGTGGTTGTGGTTATGTGGGTGGTTGTGTGTGGGGTTGTGTGTGTGATTGTGTTGGTTTTTGTGTGTGGTTGTGTGTGTCTGTGTGGTTGTGTGTGTGTGGTTGTGTGTGTGGTTGTGGCTGTGTGTATACGGTTGTGTGTGTGTGGTTGTGTCTGGTTGTGTGTGGTTGTGTGTGTGTGGTTGTGTGTGTGTGGTTGTGTGGGTGTGCTTGTGTGTGTGTGTGGTTGTGTGCATGGTTGTGTGTGGTTGTATGTGTGGTTGTGTGTGTGTGGTTGTGTGTGTGGTTGTGTGTGGTTGTGTGTGTGGTTGTGTGTGTGGCTGTGTATGTGGCTGTATGTGTGGTTGTGTGTGTGTGGTTGTGTGTGTGTGTGGTTGTGGTGTTGTGTGTGTGGTTGTGTGTACCGTTGTGTGTGGTTGTGTCTGTGTGTGTGTGGTTGTGTGTATGGTTGTGTGTGTGGTTGTGTGTGTGGTTGTGTGTGTGGTTGTGTATGTGGTCGTGGTTGTGAGTGGGTACGGTATAGGCTGCGCGTGTGGTTGTGGGTGTGTGGGTGGATTAGTGGTTGTGTGTGGATGTGTGAGTGGTTGTGTGTGTGGTTGTGTGTGTGTGGTTGTGTGTGTGGTTATGTGTGTGTGTGGCTGTGTGTGTATGGTTGTGTGTGTGGTTGTGTGTGTGGTTGTATGTGTGTGGTTGTGTGTGTGGTTGTATGTGTAGTTATGTGTGTGGTTGTGTGTGTGGTTGAGTATATGGTTGTGTGTGTGTGGTTGTGTGTGTGGTTGTGTGTCTGTGGTTGTGTGTGTGGTTGTGGTTGTGTGTGGTTGTGTGTGTGTTTGGTTGTGTGTTTGGTTGTGTGTGAGAGGTTGTGTGTGTTGTTGTTTGTGTGGTTGGTGTTGTGTGTGTGTGGAGGAGGTTGTGTGGGTCTGGGGTTGTGTGTGTGGTTGTGTGTGTGGTTGTGTGTGTGTGGTTGTGGTTGTGGTTGTATGGGTGTGATTGTGTGAGTGGTTGTGTGTGTGGTTGGGTGTGTGGTTGTGTGTGGTTGTGTGTGTGTGATTGTGTGTGTGTGGTATGTGTGATTGAGTGTGGTTGTGTGTGTGTGGTTGTTTGTGTGGTTGTGTGTGTGTGGTTGTGTGTGTGGTTGTTTGTGTGGTTGTGTGTGTGGTATGTGTGTGGGTGTGGTTGTGTGTGTGTAGTTGTGGGTATGGCTGTGGCTGTGGTTGTGTGGTTGTGCATGTGGTGGTGTGTGTGGTTGTGGATATGTGTGTGGTTGTATGTGGGTTTGTGTGTGTGGTTGTGTGTGTGTTTGTGTATGATTGTGCGTGTGGTAGTGTGTGTGATTGTGGTTATGTGTGTGGTTGTGTGTGGGGTTGTGTGTGTGGTTGTGTGGGTGTTTGTGTGTGTGGTTGTGGCTGTGTGTGTGTGGTTGTGTGTGTGTGGTTGTGTGTGGTTGTGTGTTTGTGGTTGTGTGGGTGTGGTTGTATGGGTGTGCTTGCGTGTGTGTGTGTGGTTGTGTGTGTGGTTGTGTGCGTGGTTGTGTGTGGTTATATGTGTGGTTGTGTGTGTGTGGTTGTGTGTGTGGTTGTGTGTGATTGTGTGTGTGGTTGTGTGTGTGGCTGTGTGTGTGTGGTTGTGTGTGTGGTTGTGTGTGTGTGTGGTTGTTGTGTGTGTGGTTGTGTGTACGGTTGTGTGTGGTTGTGTCTGTGTGTGTGTGGTTGTGTGTATGGTTGTGTGTGTGGTTGTGTGTGTGGTTGTGTGTGGTTGTGTGTGTGGTTGTGGTTGTGAGAGGGTACGGTTGTGGCTGCGGGTGTGGTTGTGTGGGTGGATTAGTGGTTGTGTGTGGATGTGTGAGTGGTTGTGTGTGTGGTTGTGTGTGTGTGGTTGTGTGTGTGGTTGTGTGTGTGTGTGGCTATGTGTTTATGGTTGTGTGTGTGGTTGTGTGTGTGGTTGTATGTGTGTAGTTGTGTGTGTGGTTGTATGTGTAGTTATGTGTGTGGTTGTGGTTGTGTGTGTGTGGTTATGTGTGTGGTTTTGTGTGTGTGTGGTTGTGTGTGTGGTTGTGGTTGTGTGTGGTTGTGTGTGTGTTTGGTTGTGTGTGTGGTTGTGTGTGTGAGGTTGTGTGTGTGGTTGTGTATGTGGTTGTGGTTGTGTGTGTGTGGTTGAGGTTGTATGGGTCTGTGGTTGTGTGTGTGGTTGTGAGTGCGGCTGTGTGTGTGTGGTTGTGGTTGTGGGTGTGGTTGTATGGGTGTGGTTGTGTGTGTGGTTGGGTGTGGTTGTGTATGTGTGATTGTGTGTGTGTGGTATGTGTGTGTGATTGAGTGTGGTTGTGTGTGTGGTTGTTTGTGTGGTTGTGTGTGTGTGGTTGTGTGTGTGGTTGTGTGTTTGTGTGTGTGGTTGTTTGTGTGGTTGTGTGTGTGGTGTGTGTGTGGGTGTGGTTTTGTGTGTGTGGTTGTGGGTGTGGTTGTGGCTGTGGTTGTGTGGTTGTGCATGTGGTGGTGTGTGTGGTTGTGGTTATGTGTGTGGTTGTGTGTGGGGTTATTGTTGTGTGTGTGGTTGTGTGTGTGGTTGCATGTGTGGTTGTGTGTGTTTGTGTGTGTGTGTGGTTGTGTGTGTGGTTGTGTATGTTTGTGTGTGTGGTTGTGTGTGTGGTGTGTGTGTGGTATATGTGTGGTTGTGTGTGTGTGTATGTGGTTTTGTGTGTATGGTTGTGGCTGTGGTTGTGTGGTTGTGTGTGTGGTGGTGTGTGTGGTTGTGGTTATGTGTGTGGTTGTGTGTGGGGTTATGTGTGTGGTTGTATATGTGTGTTTGTGTGTGGTTGTGTGTGTGGTTGTGTATGTGGTTGTGTGTGTGTGTATGGTTGTATTTGTGGGTGTGGTTGTGTGTGTGGTTGTGTGTGTGTGTGTGTGGTTGTGGGTGCGGTTGTAGGTGAGGGTGTGGTTGTGTGTGGGTGCGGTTGTGGGTACAGGTGTGGTTGTGGGTGTTTGTGTATGTGTGGTTGGGTGTGATTGTGTGTGTGGTTGTGGTTGTGTGTGGTTGTGTGTGTGGATGTGTGGTTGAGTGTTTGTGTGTGGTTGTGTGTGTGATTGTGTGTGGTTGTATGTGTGGTTGTGTGTGTGTGTGGTTCTGGTTGTGTGTGGTTGTTTGTGTGGTTGTGTGGGTGTGTGTTGGTATGTGTGGTTGTGGTTGTATGTGGTTGTGTGTGTGGCTGTGTGGTTGAGTGTTTGTGTGTGGTTGTATGTGTGATTGTGTGTGGTTGTATGTGTGGTTGTGTGCATGTGTGGTTGTGTGTGTGTTTGAGTGTGTGTGTGGTTGTGTGTGTGTGGTTGTGTGTGTGGTTGTGTGTGTTTGTGTGTGTGGTTGTGTGTGTGGTTGTGTGCATGTGTGGTTGTGAGTGTGAGTGGTTGTGGGTGTGGTTGTGTGTGGTTGTGTGTGTGTGGTTGTTTGTGTGGTTGTGTGCATGTGGTTGTGTGTGTGGTTGTGTATGTGTGTGGTTGTGTGTGTGGTGTGTGTGTGGTTGGATGTGGTTGTGTATGTGTGGTTTTGTGTGTGTAGTTGTGGGTGTGGTTGTGGCTGTGGTTGTGTGTTTGTGTGTGTGGCTGTGTGGTTGAGTATTAATGTGTGGTTGTATGTGTGGTTGTGTGCATGTCTGGTTGTGCATGTGTTTGAGTGTGTGTGTGGTTGTGTGTGTGAGTGGTTGTGTGTGTGGTTGTGTGTGTGGTGTGTGTGGTTGTGTGTGTGGTTTTGTGTGTGTAGTTGTGGGTGTGGTTGTGGTTGTGTGGTTGTGCATGTGGTGGTGTGTGTGGTTGTGGTTATGTGTGTGGTTTTATGTGGAGTTGTGTGTGTGGTTGTATGTGTGTGTTTGTGTGTGGTTGTGTGTGTGTGGTAGTGTGTATGGTTGTGTGGGTGTGGTTGTGTGTGTGATTGGGTGTGGTTGTGTATGTGGTTGTGGTTGTGTGTGGTTGTGTGTGTGGCTGTGTGGTTGAGTGTTTGTGTGTGGTTGTGTGTGATTGTGTGTGGTTGTATGTGTGGGTGTGTGTGGTTGTGGTTGTGTGTGTGGTTGTGTGTGGTTGTGTGTGTGATTGTGTGTGTGTGTGGTTGTGTGTGTGGTTGTATGAGTGGTTGTGTGTATGTGGTTGTGTGTGTGGTTGTGTGTGTGTGTGTGTGGTTGTGATGGTGTTATGTGTGTGGTTGTGTGTGGTTGTGTGTATGGTTGTGTGTGATTGTGTGTGGTTGTGTGTATGGTTGGTTGTGTGTGTACTGTGGTTGTGCGTGGTTGTATGTGTGGTTATGGTTGCGTGTGTTTTTGTGTGTGTGGTTGTGGTTGTGCATGGGTATGGGTGTGGTTGTGGGTGTGTGTGTGGATGTGTGGCTGTGTGTGTTTGTGTGTGTGTGGTAGTGTGTGTGTGGTTGTGTGTGTGGTTGTGTGTGTGTGTGGTTGTGTGTGTGGTTGTGTGTGTGGTTGTATGTGTGGTTATGTGTGTGGCTGTGGTTGTGTGTGTGGTTGTGAAAGTGTGTGTGTGGTTGTGGTTGTGTGTGTGTGTGTGGTTGTGTGTGTGTGGTTGTGCATGTGTGGTTGTGTATGTGTGTGGTTGTGTATGGGTGTGATTGTGGGTGTGGTTGTGTGGGTGTGGTTGTGTGTATGGTTGTGTGTGTGGCTGGGTGTGGTTGTGTGTGTGTGGTTGTGTGTGTGGTTGTGTGGTGGTGTATGTGTGTGGTTGTGTGTGTGTGGTTGTGTATGTGATTGTGGTTATGTGTATGTGGTTGTGTGTTTGGTGCTGTGTCTTGTGTGTGTGGTTGTGGTTGTGTTTGTGGTTGTGTGTGTGGTTGTGTGTGTGGTTGTGGGTGTTTGTGTGTGTGGTTGTGTGTGGTTGTGTGTGTGGTTGTGTGTGGTTGTGTGTGTGGTGTGTGTGGTTGGGTGTGTGTGGTTGTGTGTGTGTGGTTTTGTGTGTGTGGTTATAGGTATGGTTGTGCGTGTGGTAGTGTGTGTGGTTGTGGTTATGTGTGTAGTTGTGTGTGGGGTTGTGTGTGTGGTTGTGTGGGTGTTTGTGTGTGGTTGTGTATGTCTGTGTGGCTGTGTGTGTGTGGTTGTGTGTGTGGTTGTGGCTGTGTGTATATGGTTGTGTGTGTGTGGTTGTGTGTGGTTGTGTGTGTTTGGTTGTGTGGGTGTGGTTGTGTGTGTGTGCTTGTGTGTGGTTGTGTGTGTGGTTATATGCGTGGCTGTGTGTGGTTGTATGTGTGGTTATGTGTGTGTGGTTGTGTGTATGGTTGTGTGTGATGTGTGTGTGTGGTTGCGTGTGTGGTTGTGTGTGTGGCTGTGTGTGTGTGGTTGTATGTGTGTGGTTGTGGTTGTGTGTGTGGTTGTGGTTGTGAGTGGGTACAGTTGTGGCTATGGGTGTGGTTGTGGGTATGTGTGTGGATTAGTGTTTATGTATGTGGTTGTGTGAGTGGTTGTGTGTGTGGTTGTGTGTGTGTGGTTGTGTGTGTGGTTATATGTGTGTGTGTTGTTGTGTTTGTGGTTGTGTGTGTGGTGTGTGTGTGTGGTCGGGTGTGTGTGGTTGTGTGTGTGTGGTTTTGTGTGTGTGGTTATAGGTGTGGTTGTGCGTGTGGTAGTGTGTGTGGTTGTGGTTGTGTGTGGGGTTGTGTGTGTGGTTGTGTGGGGGTTTGTGTGTGGTTGTGTGTGTCTGTGTGGTTGTGTGTGTGTGGTTGTGTGTGTGGTTGTGGCTGTGTGTGTACAGTTGTGTGTGTGTGGTTGTGTGTGGTTGTGTGGGTGTGGTTGTGTGGGTGTGCTTGTGTGTGTGTATGTAGTTGTGTGTGTGGTTGTGTGCGTGGTTGTGTGTGGTTGTATGTATGGTTGTGTGTGTGTGGTTGTGTATGTGGTTGTGTATGATTGTGTGTGTGGTTGTGTGTGTGGTTGTGTGTGTGGCTGTGTGTGTGGCTGTGTGAGTGTGGTTGTGTGTGTGTGGTTGTGTGTGTGTGTGGTTGTGGTTTTTGTTGTGTGTGGTTGTGTGTACAGTTGTGTGTGGTTGTATCTGTGTGTGTGTGGTTGTGTGTATGGTTGTGTGTGTGGTTGTGTGTGAGGTTGTGGTTGTGTGTGTGGTTGTTTGTGTGGTTGTGGTTGTGAGTGGGTACGGTTGTGGCTGCGGGTGTGGTTGTGGGTGTGTGGGTGGATTAGTGGTTGTGTGTGTGGATGTGTGAGTGGTTGTGTATGTGGTTGTGTGTTTGTGGTTGTGTGTGTGGTTGTGTGTGTGTGTGGCTGTGTGTGTATGGTTGTGTGTGTGGTTGTGTGTGTGGTTGTATGTGTGTGGTTGTGTGTGTGGTTGTATGTGTAGTTATGTGTGTGGTTGTGGTTGTGTGTGTTGTTGTGTGTGTGTGGTTGTATGTGTGGTTGTGTGTGTGTGGTTGTGTGTGTGGTTGTGGTTGTGTGTGGTTGTGTGTGTGTTTGGTTGTGTGTGTTGTTGTGTGTGTGGTTGTGTGTGTGGTGTGTGTGTGGTTGGGTGTGTGTGGTGTGTGTGTGTGGTTTTGTGTGTGTGGTTATAAGTATGGTTGTGCGTGTGGTAGTGTGTGTGGTTGTGGTTATGTGGGTGGTTGTGTGTGGGGTTGTGTGTGTGATTGTGTTGGTTTTTGTGTGTGGTTGTGTGTGTCTGTGTGTGTGTGGTTGTGTGTGTGGTTGTGGCTGTGTGTATACGGTTGTGTGTGTGTGGTTGTGTCTGGTTGTGTGTGGTTGTGTGTGTGTGGTTGTGTGTGTGTGGTTGTGTGGGTGTGCTTGTGTGTGTGTGTGGTTGTGTGCATGGTTGTGTGTGGTTGTATGTGTGGTTGTGTGTGTGTGGTTGTGTGTGTGGTTGTGTGTGGTTGTGTGTGTGGTTGTGTGTGTGGCTGTGTATGTGGCTGTGTGTGTGGTTGTGTGTGTGTGGTTGTGTGTGTGTGGTTGTGGTGTTGTGTGTGTGGTTGTGTGTACCGTTGTGTGTGGTTGTGTCTGTGTGTGTGTGGTTGTGTGTATGGTTGTGTGTGTGGTTGTGTGTGTGGTTGTGTGTGTGGTTGTGTATGTGGTCGTGGTTGTGAGTGGGTACGGTATAGGCTGCGCGTGTGGTTGTGGGTGTGTGGGTGGATTAGTGGTTGTGTGTGGATGTGTGAGTGGTTGTGTGTGTGGTTGTGTGTGTGTGGTTGTGTGTGTGGTTATGTGTGTGTGTGGCTGTGTGTGTATGGTTGTGTGTGTGGTTGTGTGTGTGGTTGTATGTGTGTGGTTGTGTGTGTGGTTGTATGTGTAGTTATGTGTGTGGTTGTGTGTGTGGTTGAGTATATGGTTGTGTGTGTGTGGTTGTGTGTGTGGTTGTGTGTCTGTGGTTGTGTGTGTGGTTGTGGTTGTGTGTGGTTGTGTGTGTGTTTGGTTGTGTGTTTGGTTGTGTGTGAGAGGTTGTGTGTGTTGTTGTTTGTGTGGTTGGTGTTGTGTGTGTGGGAGGAGGTTGTGTGGGTCTGGGGTTGTGTGTGTGGTTGTGTGTGTGGTTGTGTGTGTGTGGTTGTGGTTGTGGTTGTATGGGTGTGATTGTGTGAGTGGTTGTGTGTGTGGTTGGGTGTGTGGTTGGGTGTGGTTGTGTGTGTGTGATTGTGTGTGTGTGGTATGTGTGATTGAGTGTGGTTGTGTGTGTGTGGTTGTTTGTGTGGTTGTGTGTGTGTGGTTGTGTGTGTGGTTGTTTGTGTGGTTGTGTGTGTGGTATGTGTGTGGGTGTGGTTGTGTGTGTGTAGTTGTGGGTATGGCTGTGGCTGTGGTTGTGTGGTTGTGCATGTGGTGGTGTGTGTGGTTGTGGATATGTGTGTGGTTGTATGTGGGTTTGTGTGTGTGGTTGTGTGTGTGTTTGTGTATGATTGTGCGTGTGGTAGTGTGTGTGATTGTGGTTATGTGTGTGGTTGTGTGTGGGGTTGTGTGTGTGGTTGTGTGGGTGTTTGTGTGTGTGGTTGTGGCTGTGTGTGTGTGGTTGTGTGTGTGTGGTTGTGTGTGGTTGTGTGTTTGTGGTTGTGTGGGTGTGGTTGTATGGGTGTGCTTGCGTGTGTGTGTGTGGTTGTGTGTGTGGTTGTGTGCGTGGTTGTGTGTGGTTATATGTGTGGTTGTGTGTGTGTGGTTGTGTGTGTGGTTGTGTGTGATTGTGTGTGTGGTTGTGTGTGTGGCTGTGTGTGTGTGGTTGTGTGTGTGGTTGTGTGTGTGTGTGGTTGTTGTGTGTGTGGTTGTGTGTACGGTTGTGTGTGGTTGTGTCTGTGTGTGTGTGGTTGTGTGTATGGTTGTGTGTGTGGTTGTGTGTGTGGTTGTGTGTGGTTGTGTGTGTGGTTGTGGTTGTGAGAGGGTACAGTTGTGGCTGCGGGTGTGGTTGTGTGGGTGGATTAGTGGTTGTGTGTGGATGTGTGAGTGGTTGTGTGTGTGGTTGTGTGTGTGTGGTTGTGTGTGTGGTTGTGTGTGTGTGTGGCTATGTGTGTATGGTTGTGTGTGTGGTTGTGTGTGTGGTTGTATGTGTGTAGTTGTGTGTGTGGTTGTATGTGTAGTTATGTGTGTGGTTGTGGTTGTGTGTGTGTGGTTGTGTGTGTGTGGTTATGTGTGTGGTTTTGTGTGTGTGTGGTTGTGTGTGTGGTTGTGGTTGTGTGTGGTTGTGTGTGTGTTTGGTTGTGTGTGTGGTTGTGTGTGTGAGGTTGTGTGTGTGGTTGTGTGTGTGGTTGTGGTTGTGTGTGTGTGGTTGAGGTTGTATGGGTCTGTGGTTGTGTGTGTGGTTGTGAGTGCGGCTGTGTGTGTGTGGTTGTGGTTGTGGGTGTGGTTGTATGGGTGTGGTTGTGTGTGTGGTTGGGTGTGGTTGTGTATGTGTGATTGTGTGTGTGTGGTATGTGTGTGTGATTGAGTGTGGTTGTGTGTGTGGTTGTTTGTGTGGTTGTGTGTGTGTGGTTGTGTGTGTGGTTGTGTGTTTGTGTGTGTGGTTGTTTGTGTGGTTGTGTGTGTGGTGTGTGTGTGGGTGTGGTTTTGTGTGTGTGGTTGTGGGTGTGGTTGTGGCTGTGGTTGTGTGGTTGTGCATGTGGTGGTGTGTGTGGTTGTGGATATGTGTGTGGTTGTATGTGGGGTTGTGTGTGTGGTTGTGTGTGTGTGGTTGTGTGTGTTGTTGTGTGTGTGTATGGTTGTATGTGTGGCTGTGGTTGTGTGTGTTTGGATGTGTGTATGTGTGTGGTTGTGTGTGTGGTTGTGGTTGTGGTTGTGTGTGTGTGGTTGTGTGTGTGGTTGTGGTTGTGCATGGGTACAGTTGTGGCTACGGGTGTGGTTGTGGGTGTGGGTGTGGGTGTGGTTGTGTGTGTGTGGTTGTGTGTGTGTGTGGTTGTGTGTGTGTGATTGTGTGTGTAGTTGTGGTTGAGGTTGTGTGTGTCTGTGGTTGTGTGTGTGTGTGTGTGTGGTTGTATGTGGATGTGATTATGGGTGTGGTTGTATGGGTGTGGTTGTGTGTGTGGTTGGGTGTGGTTGTGTGATTGTGTGTGTGTGGTTGTTTGTGTGGTTGTGTGTGTGGTTGTGTGTGTGGTTGTGTGTGTGTGGTTGTGTGTGTGTGGTTGTGTGTGCGTGTGGTTATGGTTGTGTGTGTGTGGTTTTGTGTGTGGTTGTGTGTGTGTGGTTGTGTGTGTGTGGTTAGGTGTGGTTGTGTGTGTGGGTGTGGTTGTGTGTTGTTGTGTGTGTGGCTGTGTGGTTGAGTGTTTGTGTGTGGTTGTATGTGTGATTGTGTGTGGTTATTTGTGTGGTTGTGTGCATGTGTGGTTGTTTGTGTGTGTGGTTGTGTGTGTGAGTGGTTGTGGGTGTGGTTGTGTGTGGTTGTGTGTGTGGTTGTGTGTGTGGTTGTTTGTGTGGTTGTGTGTGTGTGGATGTGTGTGTGGTTGTGTGTGTTTGTGTGTGGTTGTGTGTGTGGTTGTGTGTGTGGTGTGTGTGGTTGGGTGTGGTTGTGTGTGTGGTTTTGTGTGTGTGGTTGTGGGTGTGGTTGTGGCTGTGGTTGTGTGATTGTGCATGTGGTGGTGTGTGTGGTTGTGGTTATGTGTGTGGTTGTATGTGGGGTTGTGTGTGTTGTTGTGTGTGGTTGTGTGTGTGTGTTTGGGTGTGGTTGTGTGTGTGTGGTAGTGTGTGTGGTTGTGTGGGTGTGGTGTGTATGGTTGGGTGTGGGTGCGGTTGTGGATACAGGTGTGGTTGTGGGTGTGTGTATGCGTGGTTGGGTGTGGTTGTGTATGTGGTTGTGTGTGGTTGTGGCTGTGTGTGTGTGATTGTGTGTGTGTGGTTGTGTGTATATGGTTGTGTGTGGTTGTGTGTGTGTGTGGTTATGGTTGTGTGTGGTTGTATGTGTGGTTGTGTGTGTGTGGTTATTGTTGTGTGTGTGGTTGTGTGTGTGGTTGTGTGTGTATGGTTGTGTATGTGGTTGTGTGTGTGTTTGGTTGTGTGTGTGGTTGTGTGTGTGGTTATGTGTGGTTGTGGTTGTGTGTGTCTGATTGTGTGGTTGTGTGTATGGTTGTGGGTATGGTTGTGTGTGGTTGTGTGTGTGTGGTTGTGTGTGTGGTTGTGTATGATTGTGTGTGTGGTTGTGTGTGTGGTTGTGTGTGTGGCTGTGTGTGTGTGGTTGTGTGTGTGTGGTTGTGTGTGTGTGGTTGTGGTTGTTGTGTGTGTGGTTGTGTGTACGGTTGTGTGTTGTTGTGTCTGTGTGTGTGTGGTTGTGTGTATGGTTGTGTGTGTGGTTGTGTGTGTGGTTGTGGTTGTGTGTGTGGTTGTGTGCGTGGTTGTGGTTGTGAGTGGGTACGGTTGTGGCTGCGGGTGTGGTTGTGTGTGTGGATGTGTGAGTGGTTGTGTGTGTGGTTGTGTGTGTGTGGTTGTGTGTGTGGTTGTGTGTGTGTGTGTGGCTGTGTGTGTATGGTTGTGTGTGTGGTTGTGTGTGTGGTTGCATGTGTGTGGTTGTGTGTGTGTGTGGTTGTGTGTGTTGTTGTCGTTGTGTGTGGTTGTGTGTGTGTTTGGTTGTGTGTGTTGTTGTGTGTGTGTTTGTGTGTGGTGTGGTGTGTGTGTGGTTGGGTGTGTGTATGTGGTTTTGTGTGTGTGTGGTTATAGGTATGGTTGTGCGTGTGGTAGTGTGTGTGGTTGTGGTTATGTGGGTGGTTGTGTGTGGGGTTGTGTGTGTGGTTGTGTGGGTGTTTGTGTGTGGTTGTGTGTGTCTGTGTGGTTGTGTGTGTTGTTGTGTGTGTGGTTGTGTGTGTGTGGTGTGTGTGTGGTTGGGTGTGTGTATGTGGTTTTGTGTGTGTGTGGTTATAGGTATGGTTGTGCGTGTGGTAGTGTGTGTGGTTGTGGTTATGTGGGTGGTTGTGTGTGGGGTTGTATGTATGGTTGTGTGGGTGTTTGTGTGTGGTTGTGTGTGTCTGTGTGGTTGTGTGTGTGTGGTTGTGTGTGTGGTTGTGGCTGTGTGTGTACGGTTGTGTGTGTGTGGTTGTGTGTGTGTGGTTGTGTGGGTGTGCTTGTGTGTGTGGTTGTGTGTGTGGTTGTGTGCATGGTTGTGTGTGGTTATGTCTGTGTGTGTGTGGTTGTGTGTATGGTTGTGTGTGTGGTTGTGTGTGTGGTTGTGGTTGTGTGTGTAGTTGTGTGCATGGTTGTGGTTGTGAGTGGGTACGGTTGTGGCTGCGGGTGTGGTTGTGTGTGTGGATGTGTGAGTGGTTGTGTGTGTGGTTGTGTGTGTGGTTGTATGTGTAGTTATGTGTGTAGTTGTGGTTGTGTGTGTGGTTGTGTGTGTGTGGTTGTGTGTGTGGTTGTGTGTGTGTGTGGTTGTGTCTGTTGTTGTCGTTGTGTGTGGTTGTGTGTGTGTTTGGTTGTGTGTGTTGTTGTGTGTGTGGTTGTGTGTGGTGTGGTGTGTGTGTGTGTGGATGGGTGTGTGTATGTGGTTTTGTGTGTGTGTGGTTATAGGTATGGTTGTGCGTGTGGTTGTGTGTGTGGTTGTGGTTATGTGGGTGGTTGTGTGTGGGGTTGTGTGTGTGGTTGTGTGGGTGTTTGTGTGTGTGTGAGAAGTTGGCCTGGTATATGCTGTTCACTAGTTCTAGTGACCACCTTGTACCATGCCAAGCAACCCTTATGGTGTGGTTGTAAGTCAACCTTTTTGGACTAGCTGCCCTAGTGGTAGCGTAGGCTAAGCAGTCTTTGAGGCTAAACTCGTGAAGCGTGTTAAGCCAGCTGTTTTACCAAATGCAACCCCCTTTTATACCAATGAAAGGACACCACACAGATATATATTCAAAATATATATGTATTTATTTCTCAAAGTAACCCCTAGTCTCTTTATGAGCACAGGAGCACAAATCGTCAAACAAGATTATCACAGAATACACAGAAGTTGCACTTTATATGGGTAGGCCCTGGTGGCCACTCAAACCATATACTAAAATAGTGGTATAAGTACCACGAACAGAAAAGGGAAAAGGCCTAGGGCCTCTAGAATCGCTGGGCCTACAAGGAGCTAACGTCAGTTAGTGACCAGGAGGTCCACGGGTGGCGTGTGCAGAGCAAATAGTCACACGCGGGCTCCCATAGGTTTCAATGGGTGCGTAAAAAGTACAAAGTTACTGCAAAAGGAATCTTCCGGATGACCTAGGAACTTAAGATTTGGAACACAGGCACTAGAGATGTATTACTACACATGGGCACCGGAGTACCAGCTTTACCTCACCCACAGGAAGCGGGTGCATAGGCCTCAAAGTGCGTCGGGTTTCTTCTATCTGTTCCGTTGAGCCTGGGACAAAGATGCTGCAGGCGGTCGGTCGGGAAGAGATGCAGTGGATCCAAGAGTGGATCGGAGATGTTGAAGACCTGTAAGCAGAGGGGACAGTGTTCACAGTCACTAGCCAGTGACCAGCGTGGCACCAGGTGGGTACCAGGCGATGTCGGGTGCAAACAGGTGATGAGGGGTAGCTTGTCTCCGCAGCCACGTGGTCCCTGAAGGTCGACGACGTCCAGGAGTCGGCTCACGAGCTGTCCCACGCAGGCTCTCGCTGTCGGCGGTGTCGGCGACTTGATCGAAGCAAACAAGCCTTGGCAAAAGCAATTGCAGGAGGATTCGGAAATCAGCTGTTGGTTCTGACCAGCAAGGTCAGAGGGATTGCTCCTTTGGAGGGGAGCAAGGGCCAGTCTGGAGCAACCAGACCAGCGGTGTTTGTCGTAGATTTCGTCGCCAAGATGGCCACTAGCCAGCGGGCCAGCAACCGGTTAGGCGCGTCGAGTGGCAAAATGCAGAAGGGCCCCACGCAGATCGTGGAGATGCTGGAGGGCTCACCTTTGGTGCAGATGCTGCTCGAGGGTTGGGCTTCTCAGGACCCAAAGCACAACTTGGAGGGAGCCTCGGTTGTTGCACTGGTCAGCTTGTCGTAGTCGTTCCAAGATGGCTGGCTCCACGTGTCTCGGTGCCTCCACGGGTCTCCTCTTTTCAGGGACTGTGGATCGGGCGGTGAGAGGTCTGGAGGTCCAGGTCTTGTCAGTCTCTGGGCTCGGGCTCCGGCGGGAGGCGGCGGCAAAGCAGACGGTGATTCGCTGGATGGTGCTTGCGTTAGCAAGGTGGTCACTCCCTGACCACAGGGGAGATTTTCTTCAGTCTTCTGTGCAGCAGAATGTCGAAGTTCCCGTCTTCTTCTTAGTTTCAAGTTGATTCCAGGATGTCTGAAGTCTTAGGACACAGCTCCTACCTTTATTCGGATTCTAGGGGCCGGACTACCTGCTAGGTCCCTCCCTATGGGTGGGACCAGGAAGGGGGGTGGTTACACCCCCAATCCTTTGTCCAGCTCGCCCCAGGCCCGGGACTGGTGTGCCCCAGGACCGGTTTGAACTGGCATATGCACCGAGGCTCCTTGTGAGCCACAGGCATGTCTGGTTTCTTTCAAGCCCTACCTGACCAATACACAAAATCCTGTCTGGGGTGGTGCATGCACCTCCCCTGGCAGGAAACCCTTTGTCCACACCTCCCAAGCTGGAAGGACTCCCAGCAGCAGGAGGGCAGACTTGTGTCTGTGGTGGCAGCATCCATTTTGTGGAGCTGAGGCTATGTCTGATTTTACCCGGGTTTCAGGTACTGTACATGTCGTGTCCCTCTAGAAGGGTGGAATGCTAACCCCGTCGCCAGAATTGGCGAGGGGTTAGTATTCCAATTCGTATGACACCTTACTCGACATGTTTTGATAAAGCCAAACCAAAGATAGCATTTAACCGCGAGGTTCATAATGCACTTAAGAGTATATGGTATGACGATATCTGGAAACAGTAGAAGGAAGTTGTTCCGACCACTGCAGACAGGCTCAGCTCATGCCAGAGCACCATCTCACATGGAACCAAGCACTCTGCCTTCAGGATTGTTAAGGCCTGCCATAGGAGTGACTTATAGGTTACCAGGTGTCCCATTTAAGGTTAGGTATAGGTATACTACACCTAAGTAAGAGGTGATTACACCAACTTACCCCAGCTGAGTGATCAGCCAGTTGTGTCAGATTGTTAGGCCAAGCCTGGGGTGGCATAATACATGCTGCAGCCCCTGGCAGGCCTTGGGTACACCAATGCCCTGGGTACCTAGTGTACACTGGTACAGGGGCTGACAGGGTGATCCACTTCCAATTGGTTATGCACCTAGGGTGCATAGTTTTAATTTAGTAGAGAGAACAGCAGGCTGGGGGTCTGATTGGCAGGCCCACAGCCTCAATATGTCAAAAGCCAGTGAAGCAAAAAGCAAAAATTTGGGGTGACCATAGGATAGCAGACCCTACTCTCCTACACAACCCCCCCCCAAACGCTGGGACATTAAACTAGCCTTGACCAGTCTCGTCTTCATGTCCTAAGTGGAAGTACCTGGAGAGACCATCTGCATTCCCATGGTCAGTACCTGGCCGGTGCTCCACTGTAAAGTCCATCCCCTGTAGGGAAATGGACCACCTAAGCAGTTTGGGGTTTTCACCCTTCATCTGATTTAGCCACAAGAGGGGCTTATGGTCGGTCTGAATCTTGAAGTGAGTGCCAAACAAGTATGGCCTCAGCTTCTTCAGGGCCCACACCACAGCAAAGGCCTCCCTCTCAATAGCTGACCAATTCTTCTCTCTGGGGGTCAACCTTCTGCTAATAAAAGCAATGGGTTGGTCTTGACCATCTACATTAAGTTGTGACAGCACAGCTCCCACACCCAACTCAGAAGCATCTGTTTGGACAATAAACTCTTTGGAGTAGTCAGGACTTTTCAGGATAGGTGCAGAGCACATGGCCTCCTTCAGGTCATCAAATGCCTTTTGACAGCTTACTGTCCACTGAACCTTTTTGGGCATCTTCTTGGATGTCAGATCATTAAGAGGAGTCACAATGGATCCATAGTTCTTAACAAACTTCCTGTAATACCCAGTCAAGCCCAAGAAAGCTCGAACTTGAGTCTGGGTGGTTGGAGGGGACCAATCCTTGATGGACTGTATCTTACTCTCCAGTGGTTGAACTTGGCCCCCACCTACAAGGTGGCCCAAATACACAACCTTACTCTGCCCTATCTGGCACTTAGTAGCCTTGATAGTGAGGCCTGCCCTTTGCAGAGCCTCAAGAGCCTTCTTCAGGTGGATCAGGTGATCCTCCCAGGTGGAACTAAAGACAGCAATGTCATCAAGATATGCTGCGCAAAAGTCATCCAACCCAGTAAGGACTTGGTTCACCAGCCTTTGGAAGGTGGCAGGTGCATTCTTCAGACCAAAGGGCATCACCACAAACTGATAATGCCCACCTGGGGTTGAGAATGCTGTTTTGGCCTTAGACTCCTCAGCTAACCTGATTTGCCAATAGCCAGCTGTCAAGTCAAATGTGCTCAAAAACTTTGCAGAAGCTAGTTTGTCTATGAGCTCATCTGCCCTTGGAATAGGGTGTGCATCTGTCCTGGTGACAGCATTGAGTCCTCTGTAGTCCACACAGAACCTCATCTCTCTCTTGCCATCTTTGGTGTGAGGTTTGGGGACCAGAACCACTGGGCTAGCCCAGGGGCTCTCTGAGGGTTCAATGACACCTAATTCCAGCATTTTATGTACCTCAGCCTTTATACAGTCCCTGACGTGGTCAGGTTGTCTGTAAAGTTTGTTCTTTACAGGCAGACTGTCACCAGTGTCCACAACATGGGTACACCAGTCAGTTTGACTAGGTATCAAGGAAAACATATGTGAAAATGATTGTAGAACCTGTCTACATTCAGTCTGCTGATGGGCAGTGAGGTTGCCTCCAAGGGTCACTCCTTCAACTGAGCCATCTTCAGGGTTCTGAGACAACAGGTCTGGGAGAGGGTCACTCTCTTCCTCCTGTCCCTCATCTGTAGCCATGAGCAAGCCCATGTCTGCCCTGTCAACATATGCTTTAAGCCTGTTAACATGGAGTACCCTGTGGGGACTCCTGGGAGTTCCTAGGTCGACCAAGTAGGTGACCTCTCCCTTCTTTTCCAGGATTGTATGGGGTCCAGACCATTTGTCTTGGAGTGCTGCTGGGGCCACTGGCTCCAACACCCATACCTTCTGTCCTGGCTGATACTCAACCAAGACAGCCTTTTGGTCATGCCAAGCTTTCTGTAAGGCCTGGCTTGCCTCAAGGTTTTTAGATGCCTTCTCCATATACTCAGCCATCCTGGAGCGGAGACCAAGTACATAGTCCACTATGTCTAGCTTAGGCTTTTTGAGAGGTAACTCCCATCCTTCCTTCACCAAACACAGTGGGCCTCTCACAGGGTGCCCAAACAACAATTCAAAGGGGCTGTAGCCAACTCCTTTTTGTGGGACCTCTCTGTAAGCAAACAGAAGGCAGGGTAGAAGGATATCCCATCTTCGCCTGAGCTTTTCAGGTAATCCTTTGATCATACCCTTTAGGGTCTTGTTGAATCTCTCAACAAGCCCATTGCATTGTGGGTGATAAGGGGTGGTGAACTTGTAGTTGACACCACATTCCTTCCACATAGCTGTCAAGTATCCTGACATAAAGTTGGTACCTCTGTCAGATACTACCTCCTTAGGAAACCCCACTCTGGAGAATACTCCCAGCAGGGCCCTGGCCACAACAGGAGCTGTAGTGGTCCTAAGGGGAATTGCCTCTGGATACCTGGTGGCATGATCCACTACCACCAGTATAAATCTGTGCCCAGATGCAGTGGGAGGATCCATGGGACCCACTATGTCTATTCCCACTCTTTCAAAGGGAACCCCCACCACAGGTAGTGGTATCAGGGGGGCCTTTGTTGTGCCACCTGATTTGCCACTGGCTTGGCAGGTAACACAGGAGCGACAAAACTCCTTTGTATCTTCATTCATATGAGGCCAGTGAAAGTGAGGGACAAGCCTGTCCCAAGTCTTGTTCTGGCCTAAGTGTCCTGCTAAAGGAATGTCATGGGCCAAGGTAAGAAGGAAGCCCCTAAATTGCAGAGGTATGACCAACCTCCTGGTTGCACCAGGCTTGGGGTCTCTAGCCTCTGAATAAAGGAGCCCTTCATCCCAATACACTTTATGGGTACCTTGAGCATTCCCAGCAGCCTCAGCAGCAGCCAGCTGTCTGAGGGGTTCAAGAGAGGGACAGGATAACTGAGCCTGCCTCAAGTCAGCCCTTGAAGGTCCCCCTGTCCCCAGAAACTCAACCTGATCAGGTTCAAGCTCTTCAGGGACAGTTCCTTCAGGGTCCTCTAGATCAGCTTCCTGGGAAGGCTGATCATCACTCTGAGGCAGGGGGGAAGGCACAGCCTTGACCCTCCTGTTCTTCTTCTTGGTAGGTGCTTGGTCCATTGTTCCAGGATCCAAGACCTGTGGTTCAGTGAGGCACTTTTTGGCCTGTGACCTGGTCACAGCAAGGACATGTGATGATATACCTAACATCTCTGCATGAGTCCTGTACTCCACTTCTGACCATAGAGAACTCTCTAGGTCATTGCCCAACAAACATTCTACTGGGAGGTCTGCACTAACCACAACCCTTTTGAGGCCAGTTACCCCTCCCCATGAGAAGTTAACAACTGCCACACTATGTGAAGTAGTGGCATTGCTGGCATTGGTCACCAGGTAGTTCTCACCTGGTATGTACTGTCCAGGATCCACAAAGCCTGGTGTCACCATAGTGACACTGGCACATGTGTCCCTGTAGGCTTGAGCCACTTTGTCATTAATTAAAGGAGTCTGTCTGTACTTGCCCAGGTTACTGGGGCTCACAGTCAGGGACAAATCAATGTCCCCATCACAGATCAAGACTGCCTGTGTAAGGGTTCTGTCTAAGTCAGAATCTCCTTCAGTTCCCATAGTGATTCCCACTACACCCTTTGTCTGGGGACCAACACTGCTAACAGTAGTACTGGGAGCAGGTGCCTTAGGGGCAACAGTGTTGGGGGCTCCACCCTTTTTGCAATCACTAGTCCAGTGAGTTGTATTTTTACAATGATTGCACCAGGGTTTCTTCTGACCTTCTTTCTTCTTTTTGGACTGTTGGGACCCACCCTCCTTAGTAGTAGTTTGGGGCCCTGTTGAAGACTTCTGGTCTTTAGGTTTCTGATCTCCACCCTTTTGGTCTGTTTTCTTCTGATCACCCCCTTGGCCCTGGTTCTGGTTCTTTTGCTTAACCCTGGTTCTGACCCATTTGTCTGCCTTCTTTCCCAATTCTTGGGGAGAGGTCAGATCAGAGTCAACCAAGTGTTGATGCAGTTGCTGGTTTTGACAGTTATTTAAAATCTGTTCTCTCATCATCAAATTATACAATCCTGTAAAATCAGATACCTTACTTCCCAGCAACCAACCCTCCAAAGCCTTAGTGGCACATTCAATGTATTCAGACCAGTCCTGAGTCTGTGTCTTTTGGGTGTCTCTGAACATTAACCTGTACTGCTCAGTGGTTAAGCCTAACCCATCAACTAGAACACTCTTCAGGACTCTGTAGTTTCTGACATCCTCTTCTCTAACAGTGAGGAGTCTGTCTCTGCCTCTTCCTTCAAAGGAGAGCCAGAGGATTGCTGCCCACTGATCTTCAGGAACCTGCTGTACTTTGCAGGCTCTCTCAAGAGCAGTTATCCACTTGTGGATGTCATCCCCACTTTTGTAGGGGGGCACAACCTTAGACAGGTTTCTATTGTCGAAAACCCTATCTTTGTCCTTAGGGACAATGCTGCCACCAGTGGGTATAGACCCACTCTCTTTATGCTGTCTAGCCTTGCTAAGTTTCTCTTCCATCAGGGCTACTTCTAGCTCCTGCTTCCTGATCCTCAGCTGGGCCTCTTGCATCTTGGCCTCATGTTCCCTCCTCTGAGGGGTGGTCATCCTTCTCCTGGAGTGACCTTGAGAGCCTCTAGAGCCATGGGAAGCATTGGAGTCACCTGAGCGATTCCTTTGCCTTCCAAGCCCTGTGTTAAGTCCACTGGGGAGATCCAGTGGGTTGAACCCACTGTCAGTCCCCAATAGCCTTGGTTTAGCTGGGCCAAGTATAATACTTGGCACTGGGCTAGTTCTCCCTTCATCCTCACTACTGTCAGTATCCTTTTCACTCTCATCCTCTGTGGTAGGCATCCCATCTAAGGGGTGACTATTGGGAAGGGGTACTTCAGTGGCATCTTTAGAAGGGGGGCCTCCTGTTCCTGTCCCTAAGGGGGCTAACTGGGAAGCTTTCTTGAGTGCTCTCTGATTCTCATCATTCTGTAAGAGCTCTCTGAGCTCAGCAGAGTTTGGGTTCTTGGGCTGTTTAAGGCCTCTAAGAGTTGCCAAATGCCTGAGCTCATTCTGATTAAGGGTAGCAAAGCTGGATGGTGCCCTCTGGGGGTCACTCTCAACAGAGATGGGTACAGTGGACCCCTCTGCCCCGGCCATTGCTCTTAAGTGTGGGTGGATGTGTTGCAATCTACCTACACTTGGGTTTACCTACTAAACCTATCTAGTAGTTGTAGTCAGGGTGTGCTACTCCCTTTGCTCTACAACAACTAAGTTCAGTAGAACTTAAGTATATCTAATCTTGTTTTATATGTACCTACAGGTACCTATGTGATCTTTCAATTGGTAACCAAGAGATTACAATGGTAAAACACAGCAAGCTCAAATCCAACCGCTGCTCACCAATGTGAGAAGTTGGCCTGGTATATGCTGTTCACTAGTTCTAGTGACCACCTTGTACCATGCCAAGCAACCCTTATGGTGTGGTTGTAAGTCAACCTTTTTGGACTAGCTGCCCTAGTGGTAGCGTAGGCTAAGCAGTCTTTGAGGCTAAACTCGTGAAGCGTGTTAAGCCAGCTGTTTTACCAAATGCAACCCCCTTTTATACCAATGAAAGGACACCACACAGATATATATTCAAAATATATATGTATTTATTTCTCAAAGTAACCCCTAGTCTCTTTATGAGCACAGGAGCACAAATCGTCAAACAAGATTATCACAGAATACACAGAAGTTGCACTTTATATGGGTAGGCCCTGGTGGCCACTCAAACCATATACTAAAATAGTGGTATAAGTACCACGAACAGAAAAGGGAAAAGGCCTAGGGCCTCTAGAATCGCTGGGCCTACAAGGAGCTAACGTCAGTTAGTGACCAGGAGGTCCACGGGTGGCGTGTGCAGAGCAAATAGTCACACGCGGGCTCCCATAGGTTTCAATGGGTGCGTAAAAAGTACAAAGTTACTGCAAAAGGAATCTTCCGGATGACCTAGGAACTTAAGATTTGGAACACAGGCACTAGAGATGTATTACTACACATGGGCACCGGAGTACCAGCTTTACCTCACCCACAGGAAGCGGGTGCATAGGCCTCAAAGTGCGTCGGGTTTCTTCTATCTGTTCCGTTGAGCCTGGGACAAAGATGCTGCAGGCGGTCGGTCGGGAAGAGATGCAGTGGATCCAAGAGTGGATCGGAGATGTTGAAGACCTGTAAGCAGAGGGGACAGTGTTCACAGTCACTAGCCAGTGACCAGCGTGGCACCAGGTGGGTACCAGGCGATGTCGGGTGCAAACAGGTGATGAGGGGTAGCTTGTCTCCGCAGCCACGTGGTCCCTGAAGGTCGACGATGTCCAGGAGTCGGCTCACGAGCTGTCCCACGCAGGCTCTCGCTGTCGGCGGTGTCGGCGACTTGATCGAAGCAAACAAGCCTTGGCAAAAGCAATTGCAGGAGGATTCGGAAATCAGCTGTTGGTTCTGACCAGCAAGGTCAGAGGGATTGCTCCTTTGGAGGGGAGCAAGGGCCAGTCTGGAGCAACCAGACCAGCGGTGTTTGTCGTAGATTTCGTCGCCAAGATGGCCACTAGCCAGCGGGCCAGCAACCGGTTAGGCGCGTCGAGTGGCAAAATGCAGAAGGGCCCCACGCAGATCGTGGAGATGCTGGAGGGCTCACCTTTGGTGCAGATGCTGCTCGAGGGTTGGGCTTCTCAGGACCCAAAGCACAACTTGGAGGGAGCCTCGGTTGTTGCACTGGTCAGCTTGTCGTAGTCGTTCCAAGATGGCTGGCTCCACGTGTCTCGGTGCCTCCACGGGTCTCCTCTTTTCAGGGACTGTGGATCGGGCGGTGAGAGGTCTGGAGGTCCAGGTCTTGTCAGTCTCTGGGCTCGGGCTCCGGCGGGAGGCGGCGGCAAAGCAGACGGTGATTCGCTGGATGGTGCTTGCGTTAGCAAGGTGGTCACTCCCTGACCACAGGGGAGATTTTCTTCAGTCTTCTGTGCAGCAGAATGTCGAAGTTCCCGTCTTCTTCTTAGTTTCAAGTTGATTCCAGGATGTCTGAAGTCTTAGGACACAGCTCCTACCTTTATTCGGATTCTAGGGGCCGGACTACCTGCTAGGTCCCTCCCTATGGGTGGGACCAGGAAGGGGGGTGGTTACACCCCCAATCCTTTGTCCAGCTCGCCCCAGGCCCGGGACTGGTGTGCCCCAGGACCGGTTTGAACTGGCATATGCACCGAGGCTCCTTGTGAGCCACAGGCATGTCTGGTTTCTTTCAAGCCCTACCTGACCAATACACAAAATCCTGTCTGGGGTGGTGCATGCACCTCCCCTGGCAGGAAACCCTTTGTCCACACCTCCCAAGCTGGAAGGACTCCCAGCAGCAGGAGGGCAGACTTGTGTCTGTGGTGGCAGCATCCATTTTGTGGAGCTGAGGCTATGTCTGATTTTACCCGGGTTTCAGGTACTGTACATGTCGTGTCCCTCTAGAAGGGTGGAATGCTAACCCCGTCGCCAGAATTGGCGAGGGGTTAGTATTCCAATTCGTATGACACCTTACTCGACATGTTTTGATAAAGCCAAACCAAAGATAGCATTTAACCGCGAGGTTCATAATGCACTTAAGAGTATATGGTATGACGATATCTGGAAACAGTAGAAGGAAGTTGTTCCGACCACTGCAGACAGGCTCAGCTCATGCCAGAGCACCATCTCACATGGAACCAAGCACTCTGCCTTCAGGATTGTTAAGGCCTGCCATAGGAGTGACTTATAGGTTACCAGGTGTCCCATTTAAGGTTAGGTATAGGTATACTACACCTAAGTAAGAGGTGATTACACCAACTTACCCCAGCTGAGTGATCAGCCAGTTGTGTCAGATTGTTAGGCCAAGCCTGGGGTGGCATAATACATGCTGCAGCCCCTGGCAGGCCTTGGGTACACCAATGCCCTGGGTACCTAGTGTACACTGGTACAGGGGCTGACAGGGTGATCCACTTCCAATTGGTTATGCACCTAGGGTGCATAGTTTTAATTTAGTAGAGAGAACAGCAGGCTGGGGGTCTGATTGGCAGGCCCACAGCCTCAATATGTCAAAAGCCAGTGAAGCAAAAAGCAAAAATTTGGGGTGACCATAGGATAGCAGACCCTACTCTCCTACAGTGTGGTTGTGTGTGTCTGTGTGGTTGTGTGTGTGTGGTTGTGTGTGTGGTTGTGTGTGTGGTTGTGTGCATGGTTGTGTGTGGTTGTATGTGTGGTTATGTGTGTATGGTTGTGTGTGTGGTTGTGTGTGATTGTGTGTGTGGTTGTGTGAGTGGTTGTGTGTGTGGCTGTGTGTGTGTGGTTGTGTGTGTGTGGTTGTGTGTGTGTGGTTGTGGTTGTTGTGTGTGGTTGTGTGTACCGTTGTGTGTGGTTGTGTCTGTGTGTGTGTGGTTGTGTGTATGGTTGTGTGTGTGGTTGTGTGTGTGGTTGTGGTTGTGTGGGTGTGCTTTTGTGGGTGTGCTTGTGTGTGTGGTTGTGTGTGTGGTTGTGTGCATGGTTGTGTGTGGTTGTATGTGTGGTTATGTGTGTATGGTTGTGTGTGTGGTTGTGTGTGATTGTGTGTGTGGTTGTGTGAGTGGTTGTGTGTGTGGCTGTGTGTGTGGCTGTGTGTGTGTGGTTGTGTGTGTGTGGTTGTGTGTGTGTGTGGTTGTGGTTATTGTTGTGTGTGGTTGTGTGTACCGTTGTGTGTGGTTGTCTGTGTGTGTGTGTGGTTGTGTGTATGGTTGTGTGTGTGGTTGTGTGTGTGGTTGTGGTTGTGTGTGTGGTTGTGTGTGTGGTTGTGGTTGTGAGGGGGTACGGTTGTGGCTGTGGGTGTGGTTGTGGGTGTGTGGGTGGATTAGTGGTTGTGTGTGGATGTGTGAGTGGTTGTGTGTGTGGTTGTGTGTGTGTGGTGGTATGTGTGGTTGTGTGTGTGTGTGTGGTTGTGTGTGTATGGCTGTGTGTGTGGTTGTGTGTGTGGTTGTATGTGTGTGGTTGTGTGTGTGGTTGTATGTGTAGTTATGTGTGTGGTTGTGGTTGTGTGTGTGGTTGTGTATATGGTTGTGTGTGTGTGGTTGTGTGTGTGGTTGTGTGTGTGTGTGGTTGTGTGTGTGGTTGTTGTTGTGTGTGGTTGTGTGTGTGTTTGGTTGTGTGCGTGGTTGTGTGTGTGAGGTTGTGTGTGTGGTTGTGTGTGGTTGTGGTTGTGTGTGTGTGGATGAGGTTGTGTGGGTCTGTGGTTGTGTGTGTGGTTGTGTGTGTGTGTGGTTGTGCATGTGTGGTTGTGTGTGTGTGGTTTTGGGTAGGTGTGGTTGTTTGTGTGGTTGTGTGTGTGTGGTTATGTGTGTGGTTGTGTGTTTGTGTGTGTGGTTGTGTGTGTGTGTGGTTGTGTGTGTGGTGTGTGTGAGAAGTTGGCCTGGTATATGATGCTCACTAGTTAAAGTGATCACCTTGTACCATGCCAAGCAACCCTTATGGTGTGGTTGTAAGTCAACCTTTTCAGACTAGCTGCCCTAGTGGTAGCGTAGGCTAAGCAGTCTTTGAGGCTAAACTCGTGAAGCGTGTTAAGCCAGCTGTTTTACCAAATGCAACCCCCTTTTATACCAATGAAAGGACACCACACAGATATATATTCAAAATATATATGTATTTATTTCTCAAAGTAACCCCTAGTCTCTTTATGAGCACAGGAGCACAAATCGTCAAACAAGATTACAGTAGAATACACAGAAGTTGCACTTTATATGGATAGGCCCTGGTGGCCGCTCAAACCATATACTAAAATAGTGGTATAAGTACCACAAACAGAAAAGGGAAAAGGCCTAGGGCCTCTAGAATCGCTGGGCCTACAAGGAGCTAACTTCAGTTAGTGACCAGGAGGTCCACGGGTGGCGTGTGCAGAGCAAATAGTCACACACGTGCTCCCATAGGTTTCAATGGGTGCGTAAAAAGTACAAAGTTACTGCAAAAAGGATCTTCCGGATGGACTAGGAACTCAAGATTTGGAACACAGGCACTAGAGATGTAATACTACACTTGGGCACAGGTGTGCCAGCTTTACCTCACCCACAGGAAGCGGGTGCATAGGCCTCGGAGTGCGTCGGGTTTCTTCTATCTGTTCCGTGGAGCTTGAAGACAAAGATGCTGCAGGCGGTCGGTCCGGGAGAGATGCAGTGGATCCAAGAGTGGATCGGGGATGCTGAAGACCTGTAAGCAGAGGGGACAGTGTTCACAGTCACTTAGCCAGTGACCAGCGTGGCACCAGGTGGGTACCAGGCAATGTCGGGTGCAAACAGGAAGAAAGGTGTAGCTTGTCTCTGCAGCCACGTGGTCCCTGGAGGTCGACGACATCCAGGAGTTGGTTCACGAGCTGTCCCACGCAGGCTCTCGCTGTCGGCGGTGTCGGCGACTTGATCGAAGCAAACAAGCCTTGGCAAAAGCAAGTGTTGTAGGAGATGAAATAAGCTGATGGTTCTGACCAGCAAGGTCAGAAGGACTGCTCCTTTGGAGGGGAGCAAGGGCCAGTCTGGAGCAACCAGACCAGTGGTGTATTTTGTAAAGTTCGTCGCCAAGATGGCTACTAGCCAGCGGGCCAGCAACTGGTTAGGCGCGTTTAGTGGCAAAATACAGAAGGGCCCCACGCAGATCGTGGAGATGCTGGAGGGCTCACCTTTGGTGCAGATGTTACTCGGGTGTTGGGCTTCTCAGATCCCAAAGCACAACTTGGAGGGAGCCTCGGTTGTTGCGCTTGTCAGCTTGTCGTGGTCGTTTCAAGATGGCTGGCTCCACGTGTCTCGGTGCCTCCACGGGTCTCCTCTTTTCAGGGACTGTGGATCGGGCGGTGAGAGGTCTGGAGGTCCAGGTCTTGTCAGTCTCTGAGCTCGGGCTCCGGCGGGAGGCGGCGGCAAAGCAGACGTTGATTCGCTGGATGGTGCTTGCGTTAGCAAGGTGGTCACTCCCTGACCACAGGGGAGATTGGCTTCAGTCCTCTGTGCAGCAGAGCGTCGAAGTTCCCGTATTCTTCTTAGTGTTAAGTTTATTTCAGGATGTCTGAAGTCTTAGGACACAGCTCCTACCTTTAAGCGGATTCTAGGGGCCGGACTACCTGCTAGGTCCCTCCCTATGGGTGGGACCAGGAAGGGGGGTGGTTACACCCCCAATCCTTTGTCCAGCTCGCCCCAGGCCCGGGACTGGTGTGCCCCAGGACCGGTTTGAACTGGCATATGCACCGAGGCTCCTTGTGAGCCACAGGCATGTCTGGTTTCTTTCAAGCCCTACCTGACCAATACACAAAATCCTGTCTGGGGTGGTGCACGCACCTCCCCTGGCAGGAAACCCTTTGTCCACACCTCCCAAGCTGGAAGGACTCCCAGCAGCAGGAGGGCAGACTTGTGTCTGTGGTGGCAGCATCCATTTTGTGGAGCTGAGGCTATGTCTGATTTTACCCGGGTTTCAGGTACTGTACATGTCGTGTCCCTCTAGAAGGGTGGAATGCTAACCCCGTCGCCAGAATTGGCGAGGGGTTAGTATTCCAATTCGTATGACACCTTACTCGACATGTTTTGATAAAGCCAAACCAAAGATAGCATTTAACCGCGAGGTTCATAATGCACTTAAGAGTATATGGTATGACGATATCTGGAAACAGTAGAAGGAAGTTGTTCCGACCACTGCAGACAGGCTCAGCTCATGCCAGAGCACCATCTCACATGGAACCAAGCACTCTGCCTTCAGGATTGTTAAGGCCTGCCATAGGAGTGACTTATAGGTTACCAGGTGTCCCATTTAAGGTTAGGTATAGGTATACTACACCTAAGTAAGAGGTGATTACACCAACTTACCCCAGCTGAGTGATCAGCCAGTTGTGTCAAATTGTTAGGCCAAGCCTGGGGTGGCATAATACATGCTTCAGCCCTTGGCAGGCCTTGGGTACACCAATGCCCTGGGTACCTAGTGTACACTGGTACAGGGGCTGAGAGGGTGATCCACTTCCAATTGGTTATGCACCTAGGGTGCATAGTTTTAATTTAGTAGAGAGAACAGCAGGCTGGGGGTCTGATTGGCAGGCCCACAGCCTCAATATGTCAAAAACCAGTGAAGCAAAAAGCAAAAATTTGGGGTGACCATAGGATAGCAGACCCTACTCTCCTACACAACCCCCCCCCAAACGCTGGGACATTAAACTAGCCTTGACCAGTCTCGTCTTCATGTCCTAAGTGGAAGTACCTGGAGAGACCATCTGCATTCCCATGGTCAGTACCTGGCCGATGCTCCACTGTAAAGTCCATCCCCTGTAGGGAAATGGACCACCTAAGCAGTTTGGGGTTTTCACCCTTCATCTGATTTAGCCACAAGAGGGGCTTATGGTCGGTCTGAATCTTGAAGTGAGTGCCAAACAAGTATGGCCTCAGCTTCTTCAGGGCCCACACCACAGCAAAGGCCTCCCTCTCAATAGCTGACCAATTCTTCTCTCTGGGGGTCAACCTTCTGCTAATAAAAGCAATGGGTTGGTCTTGACCATCTACATTAAGTTGTGACAGCACAGCTCCCACACCCAACTCAGAAGCATCTGTTTGGACAATAAACTCTTTGGAGTAGTCAGGACTTTTCAGGATAGGTGCAGAGCACATGGCCTCCTTCAGGTCATCAAATGCCTTTTGACAGCTTACTGTCCACTGAACCTTTTTGGGCATCTTCTTGGATGTCAGATCATTAAGAGGAGTCACAATGGACCCATAGTTCTTAACAAACTTCCTGTAGTACCCAGTCAAGCCCAAGAAAGCTCGAACTTGAGTCTGGGTGGTTGGAGGGGACCAGTCCTTGATGGATTGTATCTTACTCTCCAGTGGTTGAACTTGGCCTCCACCTACAAGGTGGCCCAAATATACAACCTTACTCTGCCCTATCTGGCACTTAGTAGCCTTGATAGTGAGGCCTGCCCTTTGCAGAGCCTCAAGAGCCTTCTTCAGGTGGATCAGGTGATCCTCCCAGGTGGAGCTAAAGACAGCAATGTCATCAAGATATGCTGCGCAAAAGTCATCCAACCCAGTAAGGACTTGGTTCACCAGCCTTTGGAAGGTGGCAGGTGCATTCTTCAGACCAAAGGGCATCACCACAAACTGGTAGTGCCCACCTGGGGTTGAGAATGCTGTTTTGGCCTTAGACTCCTCAGCTAATCTGATTTGCCAATAGCCAGCTGTTAAGTCAAATGTGCTCAAAAACTTTGCAGAAGCTAGTTTGTCTATGAGCTCATCTGCCCTTGGAATAGGGTGTGCATCTGTCCTGGTGACAGCATTGAGACCCCTGTAGTCCACACAGAACCTCATCTCTCTCTTGCCATCTTTGGTGTGAGGTTTGGGGACCAGAACCACTGGGCTAGCCCAGGGGCTCTCTGAGGGATCAATGACACCTAATTCCAGCATTTTATGTACCTCAGCCTTTATACAGTCCCTGACGTGGTCAGGTTGTCTGTAAAGCTTGTTCTTTACAGGCAGACTGTCACCAGTGTCCACCACATGGGTACACCAGTCAGTTTGACTAGGTATCAAGGAAAACATATGTGAAAATGATTGTAGAACCTGTCTACATTCAGTCTGCTGATGGGCAGTGCGGTTGCCTCCAAGGGTCACTCCTTCAACTGAGCCATCTTCAGGGTTCTGAGACAACAGGTCTGGGAGAGGGTCACTCTCTTCCTCCTGTCCCTCGTCTGTAGCCATGAGCAAGCCCATGTCTGCCCTGTCAACATATGCTTTAAGCCTGTTAACATGGAGTACCCTGTGGGGACTCCTGGGAGTTCCTAGGTCGACCAAGTAGGTGACCTCTCCCTTCTTTTCCAGGATTGTATGGGGTCCAGACCATTTGTCTTGGAGTGCTGCTGGGGCCACTGGCTCCAACACCCATACCTTCTGTCCTGGCTGAAACTCAACCAAGACAGCCTTTTGGTCATGCCAAGCTTTCTGTAAGGCCTGGCTTGCCTCAAGGTTTTTGGATGCCTTCTCCATATACTCAGCCATCCTGGAGCGGAGACCAAGTACATAGTCAACTATGTCTAGCTTAGGCTTTTTGAGAGGTAACTCCCATCCTTCCTTCACCAAACACAGTGGGCCTCTCACAGGGTGCCCAAACAACAATTCAAAGGGGCTGTAGCCAACTCCTTTTTGTGGGACCTCTCTGTAAGCAAACAGAAGGCAGGGTAGAAGGATGTCCCATCTTCGCCTGAGCTTTTCAGGTAATCCTTTGATCATACCTTTTAGGGTCTTGTTGAATCTCTCAACAAGCCCATTGCATTGTGGGTGATAAGGGGTGGTGAACTTGTAGTTGACACCACATTCCTTCCACATAGCTGTCAAGTATCCTGACATAAAGTTGGTACCTCTGTCAGATACTACCTCCTTAGGAAACCCCACTCTGGAGAATACTCCCAGCAGGGCCATGGCCACAACAGGAGCTGTAGTGGTCCTAAGGGGAATTGCCTCTGGATACCTGGTGGCATGATCCACTACCACCAGTATAAATCTGTGCCCAGATGCAGTGGGAGGATCCATGGGACCCACTATATCTATTCCCACTCTTTCAAAGGGGACCCCCACCACAGGTAGTGGTATTAGGGGGGCCTCTGTTGTGCCACCTGATTTGCCACTGGCTTGGCAGGTCACACAGGAGCGACAAAACTCCTTTGTATCTTCATTCATATGAGGCCAGTAAAAGTGAGGGACAAGCCTGTCCCAAGTCTTGTTCTGGCCTAAGTGTCCTGCTAAAGGAATATCATGGGCCAAGGTAAGAAGGAAGCCCCTAAATTGCAGAGGTATAACCAACCTCCTGGTAGCACCAGGCTTGGGGTCTCTAGCCTCTGAATAAAGGAGTCCTTCATCCCAATACACTTTATGGGTACCTTGAGCATTCCCAGCAGCCTCAGCAGCAGCCAGCTGTCTGAGGGGTTCAAGAGAGGGACAGGATAACTGAGCCTGCCTCAAGTCAGCCCTTGAAGGTCCCCCTGTCCCCAGAAACTCAACCTGATCAGGTTCAAGCTCTTCAGGGACAGTTCCTTCAGGGTCCTCTAGATCAGCTTCCTGGGAAGGCTGATCATCACTCTGAGGCAGGGGGGAAGGCACAGCCTTGACCCTCCTGTTCTTCTTCTTGGTAGGTGCTTGGTCCATTGTTCCAGGATCCAAGACCTGAGGTTCAGTGAGGCACTTTTTGGCCTGTGACCTGGTCACAGCAAGGACATGTGATGATATACCTAACATCTCTGCATGAGTCCTGTACTCCACTTCTGACCATAGAGAACTCTCTAGGTCATTGCCCAACAAACATTCTACTGGGAGGTCTGCACTAACCACAACCCTTTTGAGGCCAGTTACCCCTCCCCATGAGAAGTTAACAACTGCCACACTATGTGAAGTAGTGGCATTGCTGTCATTGGTCACCAGGTAGTTCTCACCTGGTATGTACTGTCCAGGGTCCACAAAGCCTGGTGTCACCATAGTGACACTGGCACATGTGTCCCTGTAGGCTTGAGCCACTTTGTCATTAATTAAAGGAGTCTGTCTGTACTTGCCCAGGTTACTGGGGCTCACAGTCAGGGACAAATCAATGTCCCCATCACAGATCAAGACTGCCTGTGTCAGGGTTCTGTCTAAGTCAGAATCTCCTTCAGTTCCCATAGTGATTCCCACTACACCCTTTGTCTGGGGACCAACACTGCTAACAGTAGTACTGGGAGCAGGTGCCTTAGGGGCAACAGTGTTGGGGGCTCCACCCTTTTTGCAATCACTAGTCCAGTGAGTTGTATTTTTGCAATGATTGCACCAGGGTTTCTTTTGACCTTCTTTCTTCTTTTTGGACTGTTGTTGGGACCCACCCTCCTTAGCAGTAGTTTGGGGCCCTGTTGAAGACTTCTGGTCTTTAGATTTCTGATCTCCACCCTTTTGGTCTGTTTTCTTCTGATCACCCCCTTGGCCCTGGTTCTGGTTCTTTTGCTTAACCCTGGTTCTGACCCATTTGTCTGCCTTCTTTCCCAATTCTTGGGGAGAGGTCAGATCAGAGTCAACCAAGTGTTGATGCAGTTGCTGGTTTTGACAGTTATTTAAAATCTGTTCTCTCATCATCAAATTATACAATCCTGTAAAATCAGATACCTTACTTCCCAGCAACCAACCCTCCAAAGCCTTAGTGGCACATTCAACATATTCAGACCAGTCCTGAGTCTGTGTCTTTTGGGTGTCTCTGAACATTAACCTGTACTGTTCAGTGGTTAAGCCTAACCCATCTACCAGAACACTCTTCAGGACTCTGTAATTTCTGACATCCTCTTCTCTAACAGTGAGGAGTCTGTCTCTGCCTCTTCCTTCAAAGGAGAGCCAGAGGATTGCTGCCCACTGGTCTTCAGGAACCTGCTGTACTTTGCAGGCTCTCTCAAGAGCAGTTATCCATTTGTGGATGTCATCCCCACTTTTGTAGGGGGGCACAACCTTAGACAGGTTCCTATTATCAAAGACCCTATCTTTGTCCTTAGGGACAATGTTGCCACCAGTGGGTATAGACCCACTCTCTCGAGGTTGCCTAGCCTTGTTCAGTTTTTCTTCCATCAGGGCTACTTCTAGCTCCTGCTTCCTGATCCTCAGCTGGGCTTCCTGCATTCTGGCCTCATGTTCCCTCCTCTGAGGGGTGGTCATCCTTTTCCTGGAGTGACCTTGAGAGCCTCTAGAGCCATGAGAAGCATTGGAGTCACCTGAGCGATTCCTTTGCCTCCCAAGCCCTGTGTTAAGTCCACTGGGGAGATCCAATGGGGTAAACCCACTGTCAATCCCCAATAGCCTTAGTTTAGCTGGGCCAAGTATAACACTTGGCACTGGGCTAGTTCTCCCTTCATCATCACTACTTTCTGTATCCTCACCACTTTCCTCCCCTGTAGTATGATTCTCATCTAAGGGATGGCTATTGGAACTGGGTACCTCTGTAGCATCTTCAGAAGGGGGGCCTCCTGTTCCTGACCCTAAGGGGGCTAACTGGGAAGCTTTCCTGAGTTCTCTCTGATTCTCATCATTTTGTAAGAGTTCTCTGAGCTCAGCAGAGGTAGGGTTCTTGGGCTGTTTAAGGCCTCTAAGAGTTGCCAAATGCCTGAGCTCATTCTGGTTAAGGGTAGCAAAGCTGGATGGTGCCCTCTGGGGGTCACTCTCAACAGAGATGGGTACAGTGGACCCCTCTGCCCCAGCCATTGCTCTTAAGTGTGGGTGGATGTGTTGCAATCTACCTACACTTGGGTTTACCTACTAAACCTATCTAGTAGTTGTAGTCAGGGTGTGCTACTCCCTTTGCTCTACAACAACTAAGTTCAGTAGAACTTATGTATATCTAATCTTGTTTTATATGTACCTACAGGTACCTATGTGATCTTTCAATTGGTAACCAAGAGATTACAATGGTAAAACACAGCAAGCTCAAATCCAACCGCTGCTCACCAATGTGAGAAGTTGGCCTGGTATATGATGCTCACTAGTTAAAGTGATCACCTTGTACCATGCCAAGCAACCCTTATGGTGTGGTTGTAAGTCAACCTTTTCGGACTAGCTGCCCTAGTGGTAGCGTAGGCTAAGCAGTCTTTGAGGCTAAACTCGTGAAGCGTGTTAAGCCAGCTGTTTTACCAAATGCAACCCCCTTTTATACCAATGAAACGACACCACACAGATATATATTCAAAATATATATGTATTTATTTCTCAAAGTAACCCCTAGTCTCTTTATGAGCACAGGAGCACAAATCGTCAAACAAGATTACAGTAGAATACACAGAAGTTGCACTTTATATGGATAGGCCCTGGTGGCCGCTCAAACCATATACTAAAATAGTGGTATAAGTACCACGAACAGAAAAGGGAAAAGGCCTAGGGCCTCTAGAATCGCTGGGCCTACAAGGAGCTAACTTCAGTTAGTGACCAGGAGGTCCACGGGTGGCGTGTGCAGAGCAAATAGTCACACGCGTGCTCCCATAGGTTTCAATGGGTGCGTAAAAAGTACAAAGTTACTGCAAAAAGGATCTTCCGGATGGACTAGGAACTCAAGATTTGGAACACAGGCACTAGAGATGTAATACTACTCTTGGGCACAGGTGTGCCAGCTTTACCTCACCCACAGGAAGCGGGTGCATAGGCCTCGGAGTGCGTCGGGTTTCTTCTATCTGTTCCGTGGAGCTTGAAGACAAAGATGCTGCAGGCGGTCGGTCCGGGAGAGATGCAGTGGATCCAAGAGTGGATTGGGGATGCTGAAGACCTGTAAGCAGAGGGGACAGTGTTCACAGTCACTTAGCCAGTGACCAGCGTGGCACCAGGTGGGTACCAGGCAATGTCGGGTGCAAACAGGAAGAAAGGTGTAGCTTGTCTCTGCAGCCACGTGGTCCCTGGAGGTCGACGACGTCCAGGAGTCGGTTCACGAGCTGTCCCACGCAGGCTCTCGCTGTCGGCGGTGTCGGCGACTTGATCGAAGCAAACAAGCCTTGGCAAAAGCAAGTGTTGTAGGAGATGAAATAAGCTGATGGTTCTGACCAGCAAGGTCAGAAGGACTGCTCCTTTGGAGGGGAGCAAGGGCCAGTCTGGAGCAACCAGACCAGCGGTGTATTTTGTAAAGTTCGTTGCCAAGATGGCTACTAGCCAGTGGGCCAGCAACCGGTTAGGCGCGTCGAGTGGCAAAATGCAGAAGGGCCCCACGCAGATCGTGGAGATGCTGGAGGGCTCATCTTTGGTGCAGATGTTACTCGGGTGTTGGGCTTCTCAGATCCCAAAGCACAACTTGGAGGGAGCCTCGGTTGTTGCGCTTGTCAGCTTGTCGTGGTCGTTTCAAGATGGCTGGCTCCACGTGTCTCGGTGCCTCCACGGGTCTCCTCTTTTCAGGGACTGTGGATCGGGCGGTGAGAGGTCTAGAGGTCCAGGTCTTGTCAGTCTCTGGGCTCGGGCTCCGGCGGGAGGTGGCGGCAAAGCAGACGTTGATTCGCTGGATGGTGCTTGCATTAGCAAGGTGGTCACTCCCTGACCACAGGGGAGATTGGCTTCAGTCCTCTGTGCAGCAGAGTGTCGAAGTTCCCATCTTCTTCTTAGTGTTAAGTTGATTCCAGGATGTCTGAAGTCTTAGGACACAGCTCCTACCTTTAAGCGGATTCTAGGGGCCGGACTACCTGCTAGGTCCCTCCCTATGGGTGGGACCAGGAAGGGGGGTGGTTACACCCCCAATCCTTTGTCCAGCTCGCCCCAGGCCCGGGACTGGTGTGCCCCAGGACCGGTTTGAACTGGCATATGCACCGAGGCTCCTTGTGAGCCACAGGCATGTCTGGTTTCTTTCAAGCCCTACCTGACCAATACACAAAATCCTGTCTGGGGTGGTGCATGCACCTCCCCTGGCAGGAAACCCTTTGTCCACACCTCCCAAGCTGGAAGGACTCCCAGCAGCAGGAGGGCAGACTTGTGTCTGTGGGGGCAGCATCCATTTTGTGGAGCTGAGGCTATGTCTGATTTTACCCGGGTTTCAGGTACTGTACATGTCGTGTCCCTCTAGAAGGGTGGAATGCTAACCCCGTCGCCAGAATTGGCGAGGGGTTAGTATTCCAATTCGTATGACACCTTACTCGACATGTTTTGATAAAGCCAAACCACCTCGCCGGACACACACTCGACGCAGTCTTCTCTTCCAGCACAGACATCGACTTCAGCCACGCCACAGAGCTTCAATGGATGGACCACAGCTGCGTCCACTTCACCTTCAAGAGAACGACGACCCACCACCACCAGCAACAGGCCGCCCGCAGGAGCTGGAACAAGATCACAGCAGACCAGCTCGCCACCTCCCTGAGCCAGCACCCTCCTGCCAGCTCAGCGAACCCCAGCCAGGCCGCCGACAACCTCACGAAGTGGATCAGCATCTGCGCGGACGAGCTCGCCCCGCTGAGGACCCCGCCCAGCAGACCCGGCAGCAAGAAAGCCCCGTGGTTCACCGACGAACTCAAGAGCTCCAAGAAGAACTGCCGAGCCCTCGAGAAAGTCTGGAGAAGGGAACCTACACCGGACAACAGGACCTCCTTCAAGCTTGCCACCCGGAAGCACCACCAGCTGATCCGCGCCGCCAAGAAAACAACATTCAAGGAACGGTTGGACAACAACGCACACAACTGCAAGGAACTCTTCAACATCGTGAAAGAGCTTTCCAACCCCAGCGCAGGAAACAACGACATCACACCATCGCAAGACCTCTGCAACTCCCTCGCTTCATACTTCCACAACAAGATCGCGGACATACACAACAGCTTCAACAACCAACCAACGCACACCATGACCGAACAATCACCCCCCACCACCACCCTTCACGCCTGGACCCCGATCAGCACCGAAGACACCATCCGCACGATGAACTCCATCCACTCCGGATCACCGACCGACCCCTGCCCTCACCACGTCTTCAACAAGGCCGACGCTGTCATCGCACCCCACCTGCGAGACATCATCAACACATCCTTCGACACCGCCACCTTCCCTGAGAGCTGGAAACACGCCGAACTCAGCGCTCTACTCAAGAAACCAACAGCGGACCCCACCGAACTCAAGAACTACCGCCCCATCTCGCTCCTCCCGTTTCCAGCCAAAGTCATCGAGAAGACCGTCAACAAGCAGATGGCCGCCTTCCTCGAGACGAACGGATCCCTCGACCCCTCACAGTCCGGCTTCCGAGCCAATCACAGCACCGAGACCGCCCTCATCGCCGCCACCGATGACATCCGAGCCCTGATGGACAATGGAGAAACAGCGGCCCTCATCCTCCTAGACCTCTCCGCGGCATTCGACACGGTCTGCCACCGCACCCTAGTACAGCGCCTCAGCAACATCGGAATCCAGGACAAGGCGCTGGAATGGATCATCTCCTTCCTCGACGGAAGAACACAGAGAGTCCGCCTACCACCGTACAAGTCAGAGGCCTCCGAAGTCATCTGCGGCGTCCCTCAAGGATCATCTCTGAGCCCCACCCTCTTCAACGTCTACATGAGCCCCCTCGCGGCCATCGTACGCAAACACAACCTCAGCATAATCTCCTACGCCGACGACACCCAGCTGATCCTCTCCCTGACCAACGACCCCGCCTCCGCCAGAGCCAACCTGCACGAAGGGATGAAAGAGGTAGCCGAGTGGATGACGACCAGCCGCCTGAAACTGAACTCTGACAAGACGGAGGTCCTCATCCTGGGCTCTTCCCCCTCCGCCTGGGACGACTCCTGGTGGCCTCCCGCCCTGGGCACCGCACCCAAACCGACAGACCATGCACGCAACCTGGGCTTCATCCTGGACTCCTCCCTCTCCATGACCAGGCAAGTCAACAACGTCTCCTCGGCGTGCTTCAACATCCTACGCATGCCACGGAAGATCTTCCGGTGGATCCCCACCGAGACCAGGAAGACCGTCACCCAGGCCCTCGACACCAGCCGACTGGACTACGGCAACGCCCTCTACGCCGGTACCACCGCCAAGCTCCAGAAGAGACTCCAGCGGATCCAGAACGCCTCAGCCAGACTCATCCTCGACATCCCACGAACCAGCCACATCACCGGACATCTGAGAGACCTTCACTGGCTCCCCGTCAACAAAAGAATCACCTTCCGCCTCCTCACCCACGCACACAAAGCCCTACACAACCAAGGCCCGAGCTACCTCAACAGCCGGATCAACTTCTACGCTCCCAAACGCCACCTCCGATCAGCCAACCATGCCCTCGCCGCCGTCCCCCGCATCCGAAGAGCGACTACAGGAGGAAGATCCTTCTCCTACCTGGCCACCATAACCTGGAACTCCCTCCCGACCGACCTGCGCCTGACCCAAGACCACCTCTCCTTCAGGAAGAAGCTGAAGACCTGGCTGTTCGAGCAGTAGCGGCACCCCCCCCCCACCCCCAGCGCCTTGAGACCCTACGGGTATGTAGCGCGCTCTATAAGTGTCACTGATTGATTGATTGATTGAACCAAAGATAGCATTTAACCGCAAGGTTCATAATGCACTTAAGAGTATATGGTATGACGATATCTGGAAACAGTAGAAGGAAGTTGTTCCGACCACTGCAGACAGGCTCAGCTCATGCCAGAGCACCATCTCACATGGAACCAAGCACTCTGCCTTCAGGATTGTTAAGGCCTGCCATAGGAGTGACTTATAGGTTACCAGGTGTCCCATTTAAGGTTAGGTATAGGTATACTACACCTAAGTAAGAGGTGATTACACCAACTTACCCCAGCTGAGTGATCAGCCAGTTGTGTCAAATTGTTAGGCCAAGCCTGGGGTGGCATAATACATGCTTCAGCCCTTGGCAGGCCTTGGGTACACCAATGCCCTGGGTACCTAGTGTACACTGGTACAGGGGCTGACAGGGTGATCCACTTCCAATTGGTTATGCACCTAGGGTGCATAGTTTTAATTTAGTAGAGAGAACAGCAGGCTGGGGGTCTGATTGGCAGGCCCACAGCCTCAATATGTCAAAAACCAGTGAAGCAAAAAGCAAAAATTTGGGGTGACCATAGGATAGCAGACCCTACTCTCCTACAGTGTGTGTGGTTTTGGGTGTGGTTGGGTGGTTGTGTGTGTGGTTGTGTGTGTGTGGTTGTTTGTGTGTGTGGTTGTGTGTGTGGTTGTGTGTGTGGTTGTTTGTGTGGTTGTGTGTGTGTGGTTGTGTGTGGTTGTGGTTGTGGGTGTGTGGTTGTGGGTGCGGTTGTAGGTGAGGTTGTGGTTGTGTGTGGGTACAGTTGTGGCTACAGTTGTGGCTACAGGTGTTGTTTGTGTAGTTGTGTGTGTGTGGTTGTGTGTGTGGTTGTGTGTGTGTGTGGTTGTGTGTGTTGTTGTCGTTGTGTGTGGTTGTGTGTGTGTTTGGTTGTGTGTGTTGTTGTGTGTGTGGTTGTGTGTGGTGTGGTGTGTGTGTGTGGTTGGGTGTGTGTATGTGGTTTTGTGTGTTGTGTGGTTATAGGTATGGTTGTGCGTGTGGTAGTGTGTGTGGTTGTGGTTATGTGGGTGGTTGTGTGTGGGGTTGTGTGTGTGGTTGTGTGGGTGTTTGTGTGTGGTTGTGTGTGTCTGTGTGGTTGTGTGTGTGTGGTTGTGTGTGTGGTTGTGGCTGTGTGTGTACGGTTGTGTGTGTATGGTTGTATGTGGTTGTGTGTGTGTGGTTGTGTGGGTGTGGTTGTGTGGGTGTGCTTGTGTGTGTGGTTGTGTGTGTGGTTGTGTGCATGGTTGTGTGTGGTTGTGTCTGTGTGTGTGTGGTTGTGTGTATGGTTGTGTGTGTGGTTGTGTGTGTGGTTGTGGTTGTGTGTGTGGTTGTGTGCGTGGTTGTGGTTGTGAGTGGGTACGGTTGTGGCTGCGGGTGTGGTTGTGTGTGTGGATGTGTGAGTGGTTGTGTGTGTGGTTGTGTGTGTGTGGTTGTGTGTGTGGTTGTGTGTGTGTGTGTGTGTGGCTGTGTGTATATGGTTGTGTGTGTGGTTGTGTGTGTGGTTGTATGTGTGTGGTTGTGTGTGTGTGGTTGTATGTGTAGTTATGTGTGTAGTTGTGGTTGTGTGTGTGGTTGTGTGTGTGTGGTTGTGTGTGTGGTTATGTGTGTGTGTGGTTGTGTGTGTTGTTGTCATTGTGTGTGGTTGTGTGTGTGTTTGGTTGTGTGTGTTGTTGTGTGTGTGGTTGTGTGTGGTGTGGTGTGTGTGTGTGTGGTTGGGTGTGTGTATGTGGTTTTGTGTGTGTGTGGTTATAGGTATGGTTGTGCGTGTGGTAGTGTGTGTGGTTGTGGTTATGTGGGTGGTTGTGTGTGGGGTTGTGTGTGTGGTTGTGTGGGTGTTTGTGTGTGGTTGTGTGTGTCTGTGTGGTTGTGTGTTTGTGGTTGTGTGTGTGGTTGTGGCTGTGTGTGTACGGTTGTGTGTGTGTGATTGTGTGGGTGTGCTTTTGTGGGTGTGCTTGTGTGTGTGGTTGTGTGTGTGGTTGTGTGCATGGTTGTGTGTGGTTGTATGTGTGGTTATGTGTGTATGGTTGTGTGTGTGGTTGTGTGTGATTGTGTGTGTGGTTGTGTGAGTGGTTGTGTGTGTGGCTGTGTGTGTGGCTGTGTGTGTGTGGTTGTGTGTGTGTGGTTGTGTGTGTGTGGTTGTGATTGATGTTGTGTGTGGTTGTGTGTACCGTTGTGTGTGGTTGTGTCTGTGTGTGTGTGGTTGTGTGTATGGTTGTGTGTGTGGTTGTGTGTGTGGTTGTGGTTGTGTGTGTGGTTGTGTGTGTGGTTGTGGTTGTGAGTGGGTACAATTGTGGCTGTGGGTGTGGTTGTGGGTGTGTGGGTGGATTAGTGGTTGTGTGTGGATGTGTGAGTGGTTGTGTGTGTGGTTGTGTGTGTGTGGTGGTATGTGTGGTTGTGTGTGTGTGTGTGGTTGTGTGTGTATGGCTGTGTGTGTGGTTGTGTGTGTGGTTGTATGTGTGTGGTTGTGTGTGTGGTTGTATGTGTAGTTATGTGTGTGGTTGTGGTTGTGTGTGTGGTTGTGTGTATGGTTGTGTGTGTGTGGTTGTGTGTGTGGTTGTGTGTGTGTGTGGTTGTGTGTGTGGTTGTGGTTGTGTGTGGTTGTGTGTGTGTTTGGTTGTGTGTGTGGTTGTGTGTGTGAGGTTGTGTGTGTGGTTGTGTGTGGTTGTGGTTGTGTGTGTGTGGATGAGGTTGTGTGGGTCTGTGGTTGTGTGTGTGGTTGTGTGTGTGTGTGTGGTTGTGCATGTGTGGTTGTGTGTGTGTGGTTGTGGGTGGGTGTGATTGTGGGTTTGGTTGTGTGGGTGTGGTTGTTTGTGTGGTTGTGCGTGTGTGGTTATGTGTGTGGTTGTGTGTTTGTGTGTGTGGTTGTGTGTGTGTGGTTGTGTGTGTGGTGTGTGTGTGGTTTTGGGTGTGGTTGGGTGGTTGTGTGTGTGGTTGTGTGTGTGTGGTTGTTTGTGTGTGTGGTTGTGTGTGTGGTTGTGTGTGTGGTTGTGTGTGTGGTTGTTTGTGTGGTTGTGTGTGTGTGGTTGTGTGTGGTTGTGGTTGTGGGTGTGTGGTTGTGGGTGCGGTTGTAGGTGAGGTTGTGGTTGTGTGTGGGTACAGTTGTGGGTACAGGTGTGGTTGTGGGTATGTGTATGTGTGGTTGGGTGTGGTTGTGTATGTGGTTGTGTGTGGTTGTGTGTGGTTGTGTGTGTGGTTGTGGTTATATGCATATGTGGTTGTGTATGTGTTCGAGTGTATGTGTGGTAGTGTGTGTGTGTGGTTGTGTGTATAGTTGTGGTTGTGTTTGTGGTTGTGTAAATGGTTGTGTGTGGTTGTGTGTGTGTGATTGTGTGTGTGATTGTGTGTGTGTGTGGTTGAGTGTGAGGTTGTGTGCATATTTGTGTGTGGTTGTATGTGTGGTCATGTGTGTGTGGTTATTGTTGTGTGTATGGTTGTGTGTGTGTGATTGTGAGTGTGTTTGGTTTTGTGTGTGGTTGTGTGTGTGGTTATGTGTGGTTGTGGTTGTGTGTGTCTGATTGTGTGTATGTGTGTACTTGTGTGTGTGGTTGTGGGTATGGTTGTGTGTGTGTGTGGTTGTGTGTGTGTTTTTGTGTGTGTGGCTGTGTGGTTAAGTGTTTGTGTGTGGTTGTGTGTGATTGTATTTGTGGTTGTGTGTGTGGTTATGGTTGTGTGTGTGGTTGTGTGTGTGGTTGTGTATATGGTTGTGTGTGTGATTGTGTGTGTGTTTGGTTTTGTGTGTGGTTGTGTGTGTGGTTGTGTGTGTGGTTGTGTGTATGGCTGTGTGTGTGTATGGTTGTATATGTGGTTGTGGTTGTATGTGTGGTTGTGGTTGTGTGTGTGTGTGTGTGTGGTTTTGGGTGTGGTTGTAGGTGAGGGTATGGTTGTGTGTGGGTGCGGTTGTGGGTACAGGTGTGGTTGTGGGTGTGTGTATGTGTGGTTGGGTGTGGTTGTGTATGTGGTTGTGTGTGGTTGTGGCTGTGTGTGATTGTGTGTGTGGTTGTGTGTGTGTGGTTTTGTGTGTGGTTGTGTGTGTGTGGTTGTGTGTGTGGTTCAGTGTGTGTGTGGTTGTGTGTGTGTGTGTGATTGTGGGTGTGGCTGTGTGGGTGTGGTTGTGTGTGTGGGTGTGTGTATGATTGTGTGTGGGTGTGTGGTTGTGTGTGTGGTTGTGTGTGTAGTTGTGGTTGCATGTGTGTTTGTGTGTGTGGTTGTGGTTGTGCCTGGGTGCGGGTATGGCTGTGGGTGTGGTTGTGGGTGTGTGTGTGGATGTGTGGCTGTGTGCGATTGTGTGTGTGTTTGTGTGTGTGGTTGTGTGAGTAGTTGTGTGTGTGGTTGTGTGTGTGTATGGTTGTGTGTGTGGTTGTGTGTGTGGTTGTGTGTGGTTGTGTGTGTGGTTGTATGTGTGGTTATGTGTGTGGTTATGGTTTTGTGTGTGGTTGTGAATGTGTGTGTGTGGTTGTGTGTGTGTGTGGTTGTGTGTGTGTGTGTGGTTGTGCATGTGTGGTTGTGTATGTGTGTGGTTGTGGTTGTGTGTGGGTGTGATTGTGGGTTTGGTTGTGTGGGTGTGGTTGTTTGTGTGGTTGTGTGTGTGTGTGGTTATGTGTGTGGTTGTGTGTGTTTGTGTGTGTGGTTGTGTGTGTGGTTGTGTGTGTGGTGTGTGTGTGTGGTTGTGGGTATGGTTGGGTGGTTGTGTGTGTGGTTGTGTGTGTGTGGTTGTTTGTGTGGTTGTGTGTGTGTGGTTGTGTGTGTGGTTGTGTGTGTGGTTGTTTGTGTGGTTGTGTGTGTGTGGTTGTGTGTGTGGTTGTGGTTGTGGGTGTGTGGTTGTGGGTGTGGTTGTAGGTGAGGTTGCGGTTGTGTGTGGGTACAGTTGTGGGTACAGGTGTGGTTGTGGGTATGTGTATGTGTGGTTGGGTGTGGTTGTGTATGTGGTTGTGTGTGGTTGTGTGTGTGGTTGTGGTTATATGCATGTGTGGTTGTGTATGTGTTTGAGTGTGTGTGTGGTTGTGTGTGTGAGTGGTTGTGGGTGTGGTTGGGTATGGTTGTGTGTGTGTGGTTGTGTGTGTGTTGTTGTGTGTGTGGTTGTGTGTGTGGTTGTGTGTGTGCGGTTGTGTGTGTGGTGTGTGACTGGTTGGGTGTGGTTGTGTGTGTATGTGGTTTTGTGTGTATGGTTGTGGGTGTGGTTGTGTGGTTGTGCGTGTGGTTGTGTGTGGTTGTGTGGTTGTTTGTGTGGTTGTGTGTGTGTCGTTGTGTGTGTGGTTGTGTGTGTTTGTGTGTGTGGTTGTGTGTGTGTGTTTGTGTGTGTGGTGTGTATGTGGTTGGGTGTGGTTGTGTGTGTATGTGGTTTTGTGTATATGGTTGTGGGTGTGGGTGTGGCTGTGGGTGTGTGGTTGTGCGTGCGGTTGTAGGTGAGGGTATGGTTGTGTGTGGGTGCGGTTGTGGGTACAGGTGTGGTTGTGGGTGTGTGTATGTGTGGTTGGGTGTGGTTGTGTATGTGGTTGTGTGTGGTTGTGGCTGTGTGTGATTGTGTGTGTGGTTGTGTGTGTGTGGTTTTGTGTGTGGTTGTGTGTGTGTGGTTGTGTGTGTGGTTGAGTGTGTGTGTGGTTGTGTGTGTGTGTGTGATTGTGGGTGTGGCTGTGTGGGTGTGGTTGTGTGTGTGGGTGTGTGTATGATTGTGTGTGGGTGTGTGGTTGTGTGTGTGGTTGTGTGTGTAGTTGTGGTTGCATGTGTGTTTGTGTGTGTGGTTGTGGTTGTGCCTGGGTGCGGGTATGGCTGTGGGTGTGGTTGTGGGTGTGTGTGTGGATGTGTGGCTGTGTGCGATTGTGTGTGTGTTTGTGTGTGTGGTTGTGTGAGTAGTTGTGTGTGTGGTTGTGTGTGTGTATGGTTGTGTGTGTGGTTGTGTGTGTGGTTGTGTGTGGTTGTGTGTGTGGTTGTATGTGTGGTTATGTGTGTGGTTATGGTTTTGTGTGTGGTTGTGAATGTGTGTGTGTGGTTGTGTGTGTGTGTGGTTGTGTGTGTGTGTGTGGTTGTGCATGTGTGGTTGTGTATGTGTGTGGTTGTGGTTGTGTGTGGGTGTGATTGTGGGTTTGGTTGTGTGGGTGTGGTTATTTGTGTGGTTGTGTGTGTGTGTGGTTATGTGTGTGGTTGTGTGTGTTTGTGTGTGTGGTTGTGTGTGTGGTTGTGTGTGTGGTGTGTGTGTGTGGTTGTGGGTATGGTTGGGTGGTTGTGTGTGTGGTTGTGTGTGTGTGGTTGTTTGTGTGGTTGTGTGTGTGTGGTTGTGTGTGTGGTTGTGTGTGTGGTTGTTTGTGTGGTTGTGTGTGTGTGGTTGTGTGTGTGGTTGTGGTTGTGGGTGTGTGGTTGTGGGTGTGGTTGTAGGTGAGGTTGCGGTTGTGTGTGGGTACAGTTGTGGGTACAGGTGTGGTTGTGGGTATGTGTATGTGTGGTTGGGTGTGGTTGTGTATGTGGTTGTGTGTGGTTGTGTGTGTGGTTGTGGTTATATGCATGTGTGGTTGTGTATGTGTTTGAGTGTGTGTGTGGTTGTGTGTGTGAGTGGTTGTGGGTGTGGTTGGGTATGGTTGTGTGTGTGGTTGTGTGTGTGTTGTTGTGTGTGTGGTTGTGTGTGTGGTTGTGTGTGTGCGGTTGTGTGTGTGGTGTGTGACTGGTTGGGTGTGGTTGTGTGTGTATGTGGTTTTGTGTGTATGGTTGTGGGTGTGGTTGTGTGGTTGTGCGTGTGGTTGTGTGTGGTTGTGTGGTTGTTTGTGTGGTTGTGTGTGTGTCGTTGTGCGTGTGGTTGTGTGTGTTTGTGTGTGTGGTTGTGTGTGTGTGTTTGTGTGTGTGGTGTGTATGTGGTTGGGTGTGGTTGTGTGTGTATGTGGTTTTGTGTATATGGTTGCGGGTGTGGTTGTGGCTGTGGGTGTGTGGTTGTGCGTGTGGTGGTGTGTGTGGTTGTGGTTATGTGTGTGGTTGTGTGTGGCTGTATATGTGTGTTTGTGTGTGGTTGTTTGTGTGTGTGTGTGGTTGTGCATGTGGTTGTGTGTGTGGTTGTGTATGTGTATGTTGTATTTGTGGTTGTGTGTGGGTGCGGTTGTGGGTACTAGTGTGGTTGTGGGTGTGTATATATGTGTGGTTGGGTGTGGTTGTGTATGTGGTTGTGTGTGGTTGTGGCTGTATGTGTGTGTTTATGTGTGTGTGGTTGTGTGTGTGGTTTTATGTGTGGTTGTGTGTGTGTAGTTGTGTGTGTGGTTGTGTGTGTGTGATTGTGTGTGTGTGTGTGATTGTGTGTGAGGTTGTGTGCATGGTTGTGTGTGGTTGTATGTGTGGTTGTGTGTGTGTGGTTATGGTTGTGTGTGTGGTTGTGTGTGTGGTTGTGTGTGTGTGGTTGTGTGTGTGTTTGGTTGTGTGTGTGGTTGTGTGTGTGGTTATGTGTGGTTGTGTGTATCTGGTTGTGTGGTTGTGTGTATGTGTGTAGTTGTGTTTGTGGTTGTGTATGGTTGTGTGGGTGTGGGTGTGTGTGTGGTTGTGTGGGTGTGGTTGTGTGTGGTTGTGTAGTTGTGTGTGTGGTTGTGTGTGTGGCTGTGTGGTTGAGTGTTTATGTGTGGTTGTATGTGTGGTTGTGTGTGTGTGTGGTTATGGTTGTGTGTGGTTGTGGTTGTATGTGCGTGTGATTGTGGATGTGGTTGTATGGATGTGGTTGTGTGTGTGGTTGTGTGTGTGTGTGTGTGGTTGTGTGTGTGGTTGTGTGTGTGTGTGGTTGTGTGTGTGTGTATGATTGTGTGTGTGGTTGTGTGTGTGGTTGTGTGTGTGGTAATGTGTGTGGTTGTGGTTATGTGTGTGGTTGTATGTGTTGTTGTGTGTGTGTGGTTGTGTGTGTGGTTGTGTGTGTGGTTGAGATTGTGTCTGTGGTTGTGTGTGTGAGTGGTTGTGTGTGGGTGTGATTGTGGGTGTGGTTCTATGGGTGTGGTTGTATGTGTGGTTGTGTGTGTGGTTGTGTGTGATTGTGTGTGTGGTTGTATGTGTGGTTGTGTGGTTGTGCGTGTGTGTGGTTGTGTGTGTGATTGTGAGTGGTTGTGTGTGTGGTTGTGTGTGTGTGGTTGTGTGTGTAGTTGTGTGTGTTTGTGTGTGTGGTTGTGTGTGTGTGGTTGTGTGTGTGGTGTGTGTGGTTGGGTGTGGTTGTGTGTGTATGTTGTTTTGTGTGTATGGTTGTGGGTGTGGTTGTGGCTGTGGTTGTATGGTTGTGTGTGTGGTGGTGTGTGTGGTTGTGGTTATGTGTGTGGTTGTGTATGGGGTTATGTGTGTGGTTGTGTACGTTTGTTTGTGTGTGGTTGTGTGTGTGTGTGTGGTTGTGTGTGTGGTTGTGTGTGTGTATGGTTGTATTTGTGGTTGTGGTTGTGTGTGTGGTTGTGTGTGTGTGTGTGGTTGTGAGTGCGGTTATAGGTGAGGGTGTGGTTGTGTGTGGGTGCGGTTGTGGGTACAGGTGTGGTTGTGGGTGTGTGTGTATGTGTGGTTGGGTGTGGTTGTGTATGTGGTTGTGTGTGTGTGGTTGTGGCTGTATGTGTGTGGTTGTGTGTGTGTGGTTGTGTGTGTGATTGTGTGTGCGTGTGGTTGTGTGTGAGGTTGTGTGCATGGTTGTATGTGGTTGTATGTGTGGTTGTGTGTGTGGTTATGGTTGTGTTTGTGATTGTGTGTGTGGTTGTGTGTGTGTGGTTGTGTGTGTCTGGTTGTGTGGTTGTGTGTGTGGTTGTGTGGGTGTGGTTGTGTGTGTGGTTGGGTGTGGTTGTGTGGTTGTGTGTGGTTGTGGTTGTGTGTGGTTGTGTGTGTGGCTGTGTGGTTGAGTGTTTGTGTGAGGTTGTGTGCATGGTTGTGTGTGGTTGTATGTGTGGTTGTGTGTGTGTGGATATGGTTGTGTGTGGTTATGTATGTGGTTGTGTGTGTGTGCTTGTGTGTGTGGTTGTGTGTGTGTGTTTAGTTGTGTGTGTGGTTGTGTATGTGGTTATGTGTGGTTGTAGTTGTGTGTGTCTGGTTGTGTGGTTGTGTGTGTTTGTGTGTGTGGTTGTGTGTGTGGTTGTGTGTGTGGTGTGTGTGTGTGGTTGTGGGTATGGTTGGGTGGTTGTGTGTGTGGTTGTGTGTGTGTGGTTGTTTGTGTGGTTGTGTGTGTGTGGTTGTGTGTGTGGTTGTGTGTGTGGTTGTGTGTGTGTGGTTGTGTGTGTGGTTGTGGTTGTGGGTGTGTGGTTGTGGGTGCGGTTGTAGGTGAGGTTGCGGTTGTGTGTGGGTACAGTTGTGGGTACAGGTGTGGTTGTGGGTATGTGTATGTGTGGTTGGGTGTGGTTGTGTATGTGGTTGTGTGTGGTTGTGTGTGTGGTTGTGGTTATATGCATGTGTGGTTGTGTATGTGTTTGAGTGTGTGTGTGGTTGTGTGTGTGAGTGGTTGTGGGTGTGGTTGGGTATGGTTGTGTGTGTGGTTGTGTGTGTGTTGTTGTGTGTGTGGTTGTGTGTGTGGTTGTGTGTGTGCGGTTGTGTGTGTGGTGTGTGACTGGTTGGGTGTGGTTGTGTGTGTATGTGGTTTTGTGTGTATGGTTGTGGGTGTGGTTGTGTGGTTGTGCGTGTGGTTGTGTGTGGTTGTGTGGTTGTTTGTGTGGTTGTGTGTGTGTGGTTGTGTGTGTGGTTGTGTTTGTTTGTGTGTGTGGTTGTGTGTGTGTGTTTGTGTGTGTGGTGTGTATGTGGTTGGGTGTGGTTGTGTGTGTATGTGGTTTTGTGTATATGGTTGTGGGTGTGGGTGTGGCTGTGGGTGTGTGGTTGTGCGTGTGGTGGTGTGTGTGGTTGTGGTTATGTGTGTGGTTGTGTGTGGCTGTATATGTGTGTTTGTGTGTGGTTGTTTGTGTGTGTGTGTGGTTGTGCATGTGGTTGTGTGTGTGGTTGTGTATGTGTATGTTGTATTTGTGGTTGTGTGTGGGTGCGGTTGTGGGTACTAGTGTGGTTGTGGGTGTGTATATATGTGTGGTTGGGTGTGGTTGTGTATGTGGTTGTGTGTGGTTGTGGCTGTATGTGTGTGTTTATGTGTGTGTGGTTGTGTGTGTGGTTTTATGTGTGGTTGTGTGTGTGTAGTTGTGTGTGTGGTTGTGTGTGTGTGATTGTGTGTGTGTGATTGTGTGTGAGGTTGTGTGCATGGTTGTGTGTGGTTGTATGTGTGGTTGTGTGTGTGTGGTTATGGTTGTGTGTGTGGTTGTGTGTGTGGTTGTGTGTATGTGGTTGTGTGTGTGTTTGGTTGTGTATGTGGTTGTGTGTGTGGTTATGTGTGGTTGTGTGTATCTGGTTGTGTGGTTGTGTGTATGTGTGTAGTTGTGTTTGTGGTTGTGTATGGTTGTGTGGGTGTGGTTGTGTGTGTGGTTGTGTGGGTGTGGTTGTGTGTGGTTGTGTAGTTGTGTGTGTGGTTGTGTGTGTGGCTGTGTTGTTGAGTGTTTATGTGTGGTTGTATGTGTGGTTGTGTGTGTGTGTGGTTATGGTTGTGTGTGGTTGTGGTTGTATGTGCGTGTGATTGTGGATGTGGTTGTATGGATGTGGTTGTGTGTGTGGTTGTGTGTGTGTGGTTGTGTGTGTGGTTGTGTGTGTGTGTGGTTGTGTGTGTGTGTGTGTATGATTGTGTGTGTGGTTGTGTGTGTGGTTGTGTGTGTGGTAATGTGTGTGGTTGTGGTTATGTGTGTGGTTGTATGTGTTGTTGTGTGTGTGTGGTTGTGTGTGTGGTTGTGTGTGTGGTTGAGATTGTGTGTGTCTGTGGTTGTGTGTGGTTGTGCTTGTGTCTGTGGTTGTGTGTGTGAGTGGTTGTGTGTGGGTGTGATTGTGGGTGTGGTTCTATGGGTGTGGTTGTATGTGTGGTTGTGTGTGTGGTTGTGTGTGATTGTGTGAGTGATTGTGAGTGGTTGTGTGTGTGGTTGTGTGTGTGTGGTTGTGTGTGTAGTTGTGTGTGTTTGTGTGTGTGGTTGTGTGTGTGTGGTTGTGTGTGTGGTGTGTGTGTGGTTGGGTGTGGTTGTGTGTGTATGTTGTTTTGTGTGTATGGTTGTGTGTGTGGTGGTGTGTATGGTTGTGGTTATGTGTGTGGTTGTGTATGGGGTTATGTGTGTGGTTGTGTATGTGTGTTTGTGTGTGGTTGTGTGTGTGTGGTTGTGTGTGTGGTTGTGTGTGTGTATGGTTGTATTTGTGGTTGTGGTTGTGTGTGTGGTTGTGTGTGTGTGTGTGGTTGTGGGTGCGGTTATAGGTGAGGGTGTGGTTGTGTGTGGGTGCGGTTGTGGGTACAGGTGTGGTTGTGGGTGTGTGTGTATGTGTGGTTGGGTGTGGTTGTGTATGTGGTTGTGTGTGTGTGGTTGTGGCTGTATGTTTGTGGTTGTGTGTGTGTGGTTGTGTGTGTGATTGTGTGTGCGTGTGGTTGTGTGTGAGGTTGTGTGCATGGTTGTATGTGGTTGTATGTGTGGTTGTGTGTGTGGTTATGGTTGTGTTTGTGATTGTGTGTGTGGTTGTGTGTGTGTGGTTGTGTGTGTCTGGTTGTGTGGTTGTGTGGGTGTGGTTGTGTGTGTGGTTGTGTGTGGTTGTGTGGTTGTGTGTGGTTGTGGTTGTGTGTGGTTGTGTGTGTGGCTGTGTGGTTGAGTGTTTGTGTGAGGTTGTGTGCATGGTTGTGTGTGGTTGTATGTGTGGTTGTGTGTGTGTGGATATGGCTGTGTGTGGTTGTGTATGTGGTTGTGTGTGTGTGCTTGTGTGTGTGGTTGTGTGTGTGTGTTTAGTTGTGTGTGTGGTTGTGTATGTGGTTATGTGTGGTTGTAGTTGTGTGTGTCTGGTTGTGTGGTTGTGTGTAGTTGTGTGTGTGGTTGTTGGTGTAGTTGTGTGTGGTTGTGTATGTGTGGTTGTGTGTGTGGTTGTGTGGGTGTGGTTGGGTGTGTTTGTGTGGTTGTGTGTGTGGTTGTGGTTGTGTGTGGTTGTGTGTGTGGATGTGTGGTTGAGTGTTTGTGTGTGGTTGTGTGTGTGATTGTGTGTGGTTGTATGTGTGGTTGTGTGTGTGTGTGGTTCTGGTTGTGTGTGGTTGTTTGTGTGGTTGTGTGGGTGTGGTTGTGTGTGTGGTTGGGTGTGGTTGTGTGGTGGTGTGTGTGGTTGTGGTTGTATGTGGTTGTGTGTGTGGCTGTGTGGTTGAGTGTTTGTGTGTGGTTGTATGTGTGATTGTGTGTGGTTGTATGTGTGGTTGTGTGCATGTGTGGTTGTGTGTGTCTTTGAGTGTGTGTGTGGTTGTGTGTGTGTGGTTGTTTGTGTGGTTGTGTGTGTGTGGTTGTGTGTGTGGTTGTGTGTGTTTGTGTGTGTGGTTGTGTGTGTGGTTGTGGTTGTGTGCATGTGTGGTTGTGAGTGTGAGTGGTTGTGGGTGTGGTTGGGTGTGGTTGTGTGTGTGTGGTTGTTTGTGTGGTTGTGTGTGTGTGGTTGTATGTGTGGTTGTGTGTGTATGTGTGGTTGTGTGTGTGGTGTGTGTGTGGTTGGGTATGGTTGTGTGTGTGTGGTTTTGTGTGTGGTTGTGAGTGTGGTTGTGGCTGTGTGTTTGTGTGTGTGGCTGTGTGGTTGAGTGTTAGTGTGTGGTTGTATGTGTGGTTGTGTGCATGTCTGGTTGCGCATGTGTTTGAGTGTGTGTGTGGTTGTGTGTGTGTGTGGTTGTGGTTGTGTGTGTGGTTGTGTGTGTGGTGTGTGTGGTTGTGTGTGTGGTTGTGTGTGTGTGGTTGTGGGTGTGGTTGTGGTTGTGTGGTTGTGTGTGTGGTGGTGTGTGTGGTTGTGGTTATGTGTGTGGTTGTATGTGGGGTTTTGTGTGTGGTTGTGTGTGTGTGTTTGTGTGTGGTTGTGTGTGTGTGGTAGTGTGTATGGTTGTGTGTGTGTGGTTGTGTGTGTGATTGGGTGTGGTTGTGTGGTTGTGTGTGTGGTTTTGGTTGTGTGTGGTTGTGTGTGTGGCTGTGTGGTTGAGTGTTTGTGTGTGGTTGTGTGTGTGATTGTGTGTGGTTGTGTGTGTGGTTGTGAGTGTAGTTGTGTGTGGTTGTGTGTGTGGTTGTGTGTGTGATTGTGTGTGTGTGGTTGTGTGTGTGGTTGTGTGAGTGGTTGTGTGTATGTGGTTGTGTGTGTGGTTGTGTGTGTGTGTGTGGTTGTGATGGTGTTATGTGTATGGTTGTGTGTGGTTGTGTGGTGTGGTTGTGTGTGTGTGCTTGTGTGTATGGTTGTTTGTGTGTGTATGTGGTTGTGTGTGGTTGTATGTGTGGTTATAGTTGCGTGGGTGGTTGTGTGTGTAGTTGTGGTTGTGCATGGGTATGGGTGTGGCTGCAGGTGTGGTTGTGGGTGTGTGTGTGGATGTGTGGCTGTGTGTGTGTTTGTGTGTGTGTGGTAGTGTGTGTGGTTGTGTGTGTGTATGGTTGTGTGTGTGGTTGTGTGTGTGGTTGTATGTGTGGTTATGTATGTGGTTGTGGTTGTGTGTGTGGTTGTGAATGTGTGTGTGTGGTTGTGTGTGTGTGTGGTTGTGTATGTGTGGTTGTGCATGTGTGGTTGTGTATGTGTGTGGTTGTGTGTGGGTGTGATTGTGGGTATGGTTGTGTGGGTGTGGTTGTGTGTATAGTTGTGTGTGTGGCTGGGTGTGGTTGTGTGTGTGTGGTTGTGTGTGTAGTTGTGTGGTGATGTATGTGTGTGGTTGTGTGTGAGTGGTTGTGTGTGTGGTTGTGGTTATGTGTATGTGGTTGTGTGTTTGGTGTTGTGTCTTGTGTGTGTGGTTATGGTTGTGTTTGTGGTTGTGTGTGTGGTTGTGTGTGTGTGGTTGTGTGTGTTTGGTTGTGGTTGTGTGTATGAGTGGTTGTGGGTATGGTTGTGTGTGGTTGTGTGTGTGGTTGTGTGTGTGTGTGTGGTTGTGGGTGTTTGTGTGTGTGGTTGTGTGTGTGGTTGTGTGTGTGGTTGTATATGTGGTGTGTGTGTGGTTGGGTGTGTGTGGTTGTGTGTGTGTGGTTTTGTGTGTGTAGTTTTGTGTGTGTGTTTATAGGTGTGGTTGTGCGTGTGGTAGTGTGTGTGGTTGTGGGTATGTGTGCAGTTGTATGTGGGGTTGTGTGTGTGGTTGTGTGGGTGTTTGTGTGTGGTTGTGTGTGTCTGTGTGGTTGTGTGTGTGTGGTTGTGTGTGTGGTTGTGGCTGTGTGTATATGGTTGTGTGTGTGTGGTTGTGTGTGGTTGTGTGTGGTTGTGTGTGTGTGGTTGTGTGGGTGTGGTTGTGTGTGTGCTTGTGTGTGGTTGTGTTTGTGGTTATATGCGTGGTTGTGTGTGGTTGTATGTGTGGTTGTGTGTGTGTGGTTGTGTGTGTGGTTGTGTGTGATTGTGTGAGTGTGGTTGTGTGTGTGGTTGTGTGTGTGGCTGTGTGTGTGTGGTTGTGTGTGTGTGGTTGTGGTTGTGTGTGTGGTTGTGGTTGTGAGTGGGTATGGTTGTGGCTGCGGGTGTGGTTGTGGGTATGTGTGTGGATTAGTGTTTGTGTGTGTGGTTGTGTGAGTGGTTGTATGTGTGGTTGTGTGTGTGTGTGGTTGTGTGTGTGGTTATGTGTATCTGTGTTGTTGAGTGTGTGGTTGTGTGTGTGGTTGGGTGTGTGTGGTTGCATGTGTATGGTTTTGTGTGTGTGGTTATAGGTGTGGTTGTGCATGTGGTAGTGTGTGTGGTTGTGGTTATGTGTGTGGTTGTGTGTGGGGTTGTGTGTGTGGTTGTGTGGGTGTTTGTGTGTGGTTGTGTGTGTCTGTGTGGTTGTGTGTGTGTGGTTGTGTGTGTGGTTGTGGCTGTGTGTATACGGTTGTGTGTGTGTGGTTGTGTGTGGTTGTGTGTGTATGGTTGTGTGGGTGTGGTTGTGTGGGTGTGCTTGTGTGTGTGTGTGTGGTTGTGTGGGTGGTTGTATGCATGGTTGTGTGTGGTTGTATGTGTGGTTGTGTGTGTGTGGTTATGTGTGTGGTTGTGAGTGATTGTGTGTGAGGTTGTGTGTGTGGTTGTGTGTGTGGCTGTGTGTGTGGCTGTGTTTGTGTGGTTGTGTGTGTGTGGTTGTGTGTGTGTGTGGTTGTGGTTGTTGTTGTGTGTGTGGTTGTGTGTACGGTTGTGTGTGGTTGTGTCTGTGTGTGTGCGATTGTGTGTATGTTTGTGTGTATGGTTGTCTGTGTGGTTGTGGTTGTGTGTGTGGTTGTGTGTGTGGTTGTGGTTGTGAGTGGGTACGGTTGTGGCTGCGGGTGTGGTTGTGGGTGTGTGGGTGGATTAGTGGTTGTGTGTGTGGATGTGTGAGTGGTTGTGTGTGTGGTTGTGTGTGTGTGGTTGTGTGTGTGGTTATGTGTGTGTGTGGCTGTGTGTGTATGGTTGTATGTGTGGTTGTGTGTGTGGTTGTATGTGTGTGGTTATATGTGTAGTTATGTGTGTGGTTGTGGTTGTGTGTGTGGGTGTGTATGGTTGTGTGTGTGGTTGTGTGTGTAGTTGTGTGTGGTTGTGTGTGTGGTTGTGTGTGGTTGTGTGTGTGATTGTGTGTGTGTGGTTGTGTGTGTGGTTGTGTGAGTGGTTGTGTGTATGTGGTTGTGTGTGTGGTTGTGTGTGTGTGTGTGGTTGTGGGTGTTTGTGTGTGTGGTTGTGTGTGTGGTTGTGTGTGTGGTTGTATATGTGGTGTGTGTGTGGTTGGGTGTGTGTGGTTGTGTGTGTGTGGTTTTGTGTGTGTAGTTTTGTGTGTGTGTTTATAGGTGTGGTTGTGCGTGTGGTAGTGTGTGTGGTTGTGGGTATGTGTGCAGTTGTATGTGGGGTTGTGTGTGTGGTTGTGTGGGTGTTTGTGTGTGGTTGTGTGTGTCTGTGTGGTTGTGTGTGTGTGGTTGTGTGTGTGGTTGTGGCTGTGTGTATATGGTTGTGTGTGTGTGGTTGTGTGTGGTTGTGTGTGGTTGTGTGTGTGTGGTTGTGTGGGTGTGGTTGTGTGTGTGCTTGTGTGTGGTTGTGTTTGTGGTTATATGCGTGGTTGTGTGTGGTTGTATGTGTGGTTGTGTGTGTGTGGTTGTGTGTGTGGTTGTGTGTGATTGTGTGAGTGTGGTTGTGTGTGTGGTTGTGTGTGTGGCTGTGTGTGTGTGGTTGTGTGTGTGTGGTTGTGGTTGTGTGTGTGGTTGTGGTTGTGAGTGGGTATGGTTGTGGCTGCGGGTGTGGTTGTGGGTATGTGTGTGGATTAGTGTTTGTGTGTGTGGTTGTGTGAGTGGTTGTATGTGTGGTTGTGTGTGTGTGTGGTTGTGTGTGTGGTTATGTGTATCTGTGTTGTTGAGTGTGTGGTTGTGTGTGTGGTTGGGTGTGTGTGGTTGCATGTGTATGGTTTTGTGTGTGTGGTTATAGGTGTGGTTGTGCATGTGGTAGTGTGTGTGGTTGTGGTTATGTGTGTGGTTGTGTGTGGGGTTGTGTGTGTGGTTGTGTGGGTGTTTGTGTGTGGTTGTGTGTGTCTGTGTGGTTGTGTGTGTGTGGTTGTGTGTGTGGTTGTGGCTGTGTGTATACGGTTGTGTGTGTGTGGTTGTGTGTGGTTGTGTGTGTATGGTTGTGTGGGTGTGGTTGTGTGGGTGTGCTTGTGTGTGTGTGTGTGGTTGTGTGGGTGGTTGTATGCATGGTTGTGTGTGGTTGTATGTGTGGTTGTGTGTGTGTGGTTATGTGTGTGGTTGTGAGTGATTGTGTGTGAGGTTGTGTGTGTGGTTGTGTGTGTGGCTGTGTGTGTGGCTGTGTTTGTGTGGTTGTGTGTGTGTGGTTGTGTGTGTGTGTGGTTGTGGTTGTTGTTGTGTGTGTGGTTGTGTGTACGGTTGTGTGTGGTTGTGTCTGTGTGTGTGCGATTGTGTGTATGTTTGTGTGTATGGTTGTCTGTGTGGTTGTGGTTGTGTGTGTGGTTGTGTGTGTGGTTGTGGTTGTGAGTGGGTACGGTTGTGGCTGCGGGTGTGGTTGTGGGTGTGTGGGTGGATTAGTGGTTGTGTGTGTGGATGTGTGAGTGGTTGTGTGTGTGGTTGTGTGTGTGTGGTTGTGTGTGTGGTTATGTGTGTGTGTGGCTGTGTGTGTATGGTTGTATGTGTGGTTGTGTGTGTGGTTGTATGTGTGTGGTTATATGTGTAGTTATGTGTGTGGTTGTGGTTGTGTGTGTGGGTGTGTATGGTTGTGTGTGTGGTTGTGTGTGTAGTTGTGTGTGGTTGTGTGTGTGGTTGTGTGTGGTTGTGTGTGTGATTGTGTGTGTGTGGTTGTGTGTGTGGTTGTGTGAGTGGTTGTGTGTATGTGGTTGTGTGTGTGGTTGTGTGTGTGTGTGGTTATGATGGTGTTATGTGTATGGTTGTGTGTGGTTGTGTGTGTGTGCTTGTGTGTATGGTTGTTTGTGTGTGTATGTGGTTGTGTGTGGTTGTATGTATGGTTATAGTTGCATGGGTGGTTGTGTGTGTGGTTGTGGTTGTGCATGGGTGTGGGTGTGGCTGCAGGTGTGGTTGTGGGTGTGTGTGTGGATATATGGCTGTGTATGTGTTTGTGTGTGTGTGGTAGTGTGTGTGTTTGTGTGTGTGTATGGTTGTGTGTGTGGTTGTGTGTGTGGTTGTATGTGTGGTTATATATGTGGTTGTGGTTGTGTGTGTGGTTGTGAATGTGTGTGTGTGGTTGTGTGTGTGGTTGTGTGTGTGTGGTTGTGCATGTGTGGTTGTGTATGTGTGTGGTTGTGTGTGGGTGTGATTGTGGGTATGGTTGTGTGGGTGTGGTTGTGTGTATGGTTGTGTGTGTGGCTGGGTGTGGTTGTGTGTGTGTGGTTGTGGGTGTAGTTGTGTGGTGGTGTATGTGTGTGGTTGTGTGTGAGTGGTTGTGTGTGTGGTTGTGGTTATGTGTATGTGGTTGTGTGTTTGGTGTTGTGTCTTGTGTGTGTGGTTATGGTTGTGTTTGTGGTTGTGTGTGTGGTTGTGTGTGTGTGGTTGTGTGTGTTTGGTTGTGGTTGTGTGTGTGAGTGGTTGTGGGTATGGTTGTGTGAGGTTGTGTGTGTGGTCGTGTGTGTGTGTGTGGTTGTGGGTGTTTGTGTGTGTGGTTGTGTGTGTGGTTGTGTGTGTGGTTGTATGTGTGGTGTGTGTGTGGTTAGGTGTGTGTGGTTGTGTGTGTGTGGTTTTGTGTGTGTAGTTTTGTGTGTGTGTTTATAGGTGTGGTTGTGCGTGTGGTAGTGTGTGTGGTTGTGGGTATGTGTGTAGTTGTATGTGGGGTTGTGTGTGTGGTTGTGTGGGTGTTTGTGTGTGGTTGTGTGTGTCTGTGTGGTTGTGTGTGTGTGGTTGTGTGTATGGTTGTGGCTGTGTGTATATGGTTGTGTGTATGTGGTTGTGTGTGGTTGTGTGTGTGTGGTTGTGTGGGTGTGGTTGTGTGTGTGTGCTTGTGTGTGGTTGTGTTTGTGGTTATATGCGTGGTTGTGTGTGGTTGTATGTGTGGTTGTGTGTGTGTGGTTGTGTGTGTGGTTGTGTGTGTGGCTGTGTGTGTGTGGTTGTGTGTGTGGTTGTGGTTGTGTGTGTGGTTGTGGTTGTGAGTGGGTATGGTTGTGGCTGCGGGTGTGGTTGTGGGTATGTGTGTGGATTAGTGTTGTGTGTGTGGTTGTGTGAGTGGTTGTATGTGTGGTTGTGTGTGTGTGTGGTTGTGTGTGTGGTTATGTGTGTCTGTGTTGTTGAGTGTGTGGTTGTGTGTGTGGTTGGGTGTGTGTGGTTGCATGTGTGTGGTTTTGTGTGTGTGGTTATAGGTGTGGTTGTGCATGTGGTAGTGTGTGTGGTTGTGGTTATGTGTGTGGTTGTGTGTGGGGTTGTGTGTGTGGTTGTGTGGGTGTTTGTGTGTGGTTGTGTGTGTCTGTGTGGTTGTGTGTGTGTGGTTGTGTGTGTGGTTGTGGCTGTGTGTGTACGGTTGTGTGTGTGTGGTTGTGTGAGGTTGTGTGTGTATGGTTGTGTGGGTGTGGTTGTGTGGGTGTGCTTGTGTGTGTGTGTGTGGTTGTGTGGGTGGTTGTATGCGTGGTTGTGTGTGGTTGTATGTGTGGTTGTGTGTGTGTGGTTGTGTGTGTGTCTGTGAGTGATTGTGTGTGAGGTTGTGTGTGTGGTTGTGTGTGTGGCTGTGTGTGTGGCTGTGTGTGTGTGGTTGTGTGTGTGTGGTTGTGTGTGTGTGTGGTTGTGGTTGTTGTTTTGTGTGTGGTTGTGTGTACGGTTGTGTGTGGTTGTGTCTGTGTGTGTGTGGTTGTGTGTATGGTTGTGTGTGTGGTTGTGTGTGTGGTTGTGGTTGTGTGTGTGGTTGTGTGTGTGGTTGTGGTTGTGAGTGGGTACGGTTGTGGCTACGGGTGTGGTTGTGGGTGTGTGGGTGGATTAGTGGTTGTGTGTGGATGTGTGAGTGGTTGTGTGTGTGGTTGTGTGTGTGTGGTTGTGTGTGTGGTTGTGTGTGTGTGTGGCTGTGTGTGTATGGTTGTGTGTGTGGTTGTGTGTGTGGTTGTATGTGTGTGGTTATATGTGCAGTTATGTGTGTGGTTGTGGTTGTGTGTGGTTGTGTGTGTGGTTGTGTGTGTGTGTGGTTGTGTGTGTGGTTGTGTGTGTGTGTGGTTGTGTGTGTGGTTGTGGTTGTGTGTGGTTGTGTGTGTGTTTGGTTGTGTGTGTGGTTGTGTGTGTGAGGTTGTGTGTGTGGTTGTGTGTGTGGTTGTGGTTGTGTGTGTGTGGTTAAGGTTGTGTGGGTCTGTGGTTGTGTGTGTGGTTGTGTGTGTGGCTGTGTGTGTGTGGTTGTGGGTGTGGTTGTATGGGTGCGGTTGTGGGTGTGGTTATGTGTGTGGTTGTGTGTGTGGTTATGTGTGGTTGTGTGTGTGTGATTGTGTGTGTGTGGTGTGTGTGTGTGATTGAGTGTGGCTGTGTGTGTGTGGTTGTTTGTGTGGTTGTGTGTGTGTGGTTGTGTGTGTGGTTGTGTGTGTGGGTGTGGTTTTGTGTGTGTGGTTGTGGGTGTGGTTGTGGCTGTGGTTGTATATGTGGTGGTGTGTGTGGTTGTGGATATGTGTGTGGTTGTATGTGGGGTTGTGTGTGTGGTTGTGTGTGTGTTTTTGTGTGGTTGTGTGTGTGTGGTTGTGTGTGTTGTTGTGTGTGTGTATGGTTGTATGTGTGGTTGTGTGTGTGTGTGGTTGTGTGTGTGTGGTTATGTGTGTGGTTTTGGTTGTGTGTGTGGTTGTGTGTGTGGTTGAGGTTGTGTGTGTCTGTGGTTGTGTGTGTGTGTGGTAGTGTGTGTGTGTGGTTGTGGTTGTATATGGGTGTGATTGTGGGTGTGGTTGTATGGGTGTGGTTGCATGTGTGGTTGTGTGATTGTGTGTGTGTGGTTGTGTGTGTGGTTGTGTGGTTGTGTGTGGTTGTGTATGTGATTGTGTGTGGTTGTGTGTGTGGTTGTATGGGTGTGGTTGTGAGTGTGGTTGGATGTGGTTGTGTGGTTGTGTGTTGTGGGTGTGGTTGTGTGTGTGGTTGTGCGTGGTTGTTTGTGTGGTTGTGTGTGTATGGTTGTGTGTGTGGTTGTGTGTGGTTGTGTGTGTGGTTGTGTATGTGTGGTTGTGCATGTGTGGTTGTGTATGTGTGTGGTTGTGTGTGGGTGTGATTGTGGGTATGGTTGTGTGGGTGTGGTTGTGTGTATAGTTGTGTGTGTGGCTGGGTGTGGTTGTGTGTGTGTGGTTGTGTGTGTAGTTGTGTGGTGGTGTATGTGTGTGGTTGTGTGTGAGTGGTTGTGTGTGTGGTTGTGGTTATGTGTATGTGGTTGTGTGTTTGGTGTTGTGTCTTTTGTGTGTGGTTATGGTTGTGTTTGTGGTTGTGTGTGTGGTTGTGTGTGTGTGGTTGTGTGTGTTTGGTTGTGGTTGTGTGTATGAGTGGTTGTGGGTATGGTTGTGTGTGGTTGTGTGTGTGGTTGTGTGTGTGTGTGTGGTTGTGGGTGTTTGTGTGTGTGGTTGTGTGTGTGGTTGTGTGTGTGGTTGTATATGTGGTGTGTGGTTGGGTGTGTGTGGTTGTGTGTTTGTGGTTTTGTGTGTGTAGTTTTGTGTGTGTGTTTATAGGTGTGGTTGTGCGTGTGGTAGTGTGTGTGGTTGTGGGTACGTGTGCAGTTGTATGTGGGGTTGTGTGTGTGGTTGTGTGGGTGTTTGTGTGTGGTTGTGTGTGTCTGTGTGGTTGTGTGTGTGTGGTTGTGTGTGTGGTTGTGGCTGTGTGTATATGGTTGTGTGTGTGTGGTTGTGTGTGGTTGTGTGTGTGTGGTTGTGTGGGTGTGGTTGTGTGTGTGTGCTTGTGTGTGGTTGTGTTTGTGGTTATATGCGTGGTTGTGTGTGGTTGTATGTGTGGTTGTGTGTGTGTGGTTGTGTGTGTGGTTGTGTGTGATTGTGTGAGTGTGGTTGTGTGTGTGGTTGTGTGTGTGGCTGTGTGTGTGTGGTTGTGTGTGTGTGGTTGTGTGTGTGGTTGTGGTTGTGAGTGGGTATGGTTGTGGCTGCGGGTGTGGTTGTGGGTATGTGTGTGGATTAGTGTTTGTGTGTGTGGTTGTGTGAGTGGTTGTATGTGTGGTTGTGTGTGTGTGTGGTTGTGTGTGTGGTTATGTGTATCTGTGTTGTTGAGTGTGTGGTTGTGTGTGTGGTTGGGTGTGTGTGGTTGCATGTGTATGGTTTTGTGTGTGTGGTTATAGGTGTGGTTGTGCATGTGGTAGTGTGTGTGGTTGTGGTTATGTGTGTGGTTGTATGTGTGGTTGTGTGTGTGTGTGGTTGTGTGTGTGTGTGGTTATGTGTGTGGTTTTGGTTGTGTGTGTGTGTGGTTGTGTGTGTGGTTGTGTGTGTGGTTGAGGTTGTGTGTGTCTGTGGTTGTGTGTGTGTGTGGTAGTGTGTGTGTGTGGTTGTGGTTGTATATGGGTGTGATTGTGGGTGTGGTTGTATGGGTGTGGTTGCATGTGTGGTTGTGTGATTGTGTGTGTGTGGTTGTGTGTGTGGTTGTGTGGTTGTGTGTGGTTGTGTATGTGATTGTGTGTGGTTGTGTGTGTGGTTGTATGGGTGTGGTTGTGAGTGTGGTTGGATGTGGTTGTGTGGTTGTGTGTTGTGGGTGTGGTTGTGTGTGTGGTTGTGTGTGCGTGGTTGTTTGTGTGGTTGTGTGTGTATGGTTGTGTGTGTGGTTGTGTGTGGTTGTGTGTGTGGTTGTGTATGTGTGGCTGTGCATGTGTGGTTGTGTATGTGTGTGGTTGTGTGTGGGTGTGATTGTGGGTATGGTTGTGTGGGTGTGGTTGTGTGTATAGTTGTGTGTGTGGCTGGGTGTGGTTGTGTGTGTGTGGTTGTGTGTGTAGTTGTGTGGTGGTGTATGTGTGTGGTTGTGTGTGAGTGGTTGTGTGTGTGGTTGTGGTTATGTGTATGTGGTTGTGTGTGTGTGGTTGTGTGTGTTGTTGTGTGTGTGTATGGTTGTATGTGTGGTTGTGTGTGTGTGTGGTTGTGTGTGTGTGTGGTTATGTGTGTGGTTTTGGTTGTGTGTGTGTGTGGTTGTGTGTGTGGGTGTGTGTGTGGATGAGGTTGTGTGTGTCTGTGGTTGTGTGTGTGTGGTAGTGTGTGTGTGTAGTTGTGGTTGTATATGGGTGTGATTGTGGGTGTGGTTGTATGGGTGTGGTTGCATGTGTGGTTGTGTGATTGTGTGTGTGTGGTTGTGTGTGTGGTTGTGTGGTTGTGTGTGGTTGTGTATGTGATTGTGTGTGGTTGTGTGTGTGGTTGTATGGGTGTGGTTGTGAGTGTGGTTGGATGTGGTTGTGTGGTTGTGTGTTGTGGGTGTGGTTGTGTGTGTGGTTGTGTGTGCGTGGTTGTTTGTGTGGTTGTGTGTGTATGGTTGTGTGTGTGGTTGTGTGTGGTTGTGTGTGTGGTTGTGGGTGTGGTTGTGGGTGTGTGTGTGGCTGTGTGTGTGGTTGTGTGTGTGTGGTTGTGAGTGTGTGGTTGTGTGTGTGTGATTGTGTGTGTGGTTGTGGTTGTGTGTGTGGTTGAGGTTGTGTGTGTCTGTGGTTGTGTGTGTGTGTGGTTGTGTGTGTGTGTGGTTGTGGTTGTATATGGGTGTGATTGTGGGTGTGGTTGTATGGGTGTGGTTGCATGTGTGGTTGTGTGATTGTGTGTGTGTGGTTGTGTGTGTGGTTGTGTGGTTGTGTGTGGTTGTGTATGTGATTGTGTGTGGTTGTGTGTGTGGTTGTATGGGTGTGGTTGTGAGTGTGGTTGGATGTGGTTGTGTGGTTGTGTGTTGTGGGTGTGGTTGTGTGTGTGGTTGTGTGTGCGTGGTTGTTTGTGTGGTTGTGTGTGTATGGTTGTGTGTGTGGTTGTGTGTGGTTGTGTGTGTGGTTGTGGGTGTGGTTGTGGCTATGGTTGTGGGTGTGGTTGTGTGTGTGTGGCTGTGTGTGTATGGTTGTGTGTGTGGTTGTGTGTGTGGTTGTGTATGTGGTTGTATGTGTGGTTATGTGTGTGGTTGTGGTTGTGTGTGTGGTTGTGGTTGTGTGTGTGGTTGTGTGTGTGGTTGTGTGTGTGTGGTTGTGTGTGTGGTTGTGTGTGTGTGTGTGTGTGGTTGTGTGTGTTTGTGTGTGTGGTTGTGTTAGTGTGATTGTGTGTGTGGTGGGAGTGTGGTTGTGTGTGGTTGTGTGTGTATGGTTTTGTGTGTGGTTGTAGGTGTGGTTGTGTGGTTGTGTGTGTGGTGGTTATGTGTGTCATTGTATGTGGGGCTGTGTGTATGATTGTGTGTGTGTTTTTGTGTGTGGTTGTGTGTGTATGTGTGTGGTTGTGTGTGTGGTTGTGTGTGTGTATGGTTGTATGTGTGGTTGTGTGTGTGTGTGTGTGGTTGTGGGTGCGGTTGTAGGTGAGGGTGTGGTTGTGTGTGGGTGCAGTTGTGGGTACAGGTGTGGTTGTGGGTGTGTATATGCGTGGTTGGGTATGGTTGTGTATGTGGTTGTGTGTGGTTGTGGCTGTGTGTGTGTGATTTTGTGTCTGTGGTTGTGTGTGGTGTGTGTGGTTGTGTGTGGTTGTGTGTTTGTGGTTTTGTGTGTGTGGTTGTGGGTGTGGTTGTGGCTGTGGTTGTGTGATTGTGCATGTGGTGGTGTGTGTGGTTGTGGTGGTGTGTGTGGTTGTGGTTATGTGTGTGGTTGTATGTGGGGTTGTGTGTGTTGTTGTGTGTGTTTATGTGTGGTTGTATGTGTGTGGTAGTGTGTGTGGTTGTGTGGGTGTGGTGTGTATGGTTGGGTGTGGGTGCGGTTGTGGGTACAGGTGTGGTTATGGGTGTGTGTATGCGTGGTTGGGTGTGGTTGTGTATGTGGTTGTGTGTGGTTGTATGTTTGTGGTTTTGTGTGTGTGGTTGTGGGTGTGGTTGTGGCTGTGGTTGTGTGATTGTGCATGTGGTGGTGTGTGTGGTTGTGGTGGTGTGTGTGGTTGTGGTTATGTGTGTGGTTGTATGTGGGGTTGTCTGTGTTGTTGTGTGTGTTTATGTGTGGTTGTATGTGTGTGGTAGTGTGTGTGGTTGTGTGGGTGTGGTGTGTATGGTTGGGTGTGGGTGCGGTTGTGGGTACAGGTGTGGTTATGGGTGTGTGTATGCGTGGTTGGGTGTGGTTGTGTATGTGGTTGTGTGTGGTTGTGGCTGTGTGGTTGTGGGTGTGGTTGTGGGTGTGTGTGTGGCTGTGTGTGTGGTTGTGTGTGTGTGGTTGTGAGTGTGTGGTTGTGTGTGTGTGATTGTGTGTGTGGTTGTGGTTGTGTGTGTGGTTGAGGTTGTGTGTGTCTGTGGTTGTGTGTGTGTGTGGTTGTGTGTGTGTGTGGTTGTGGTTGTATATGGGTGTGATTGTGGGTGTGGTTGTATGGGTGTGGTTGCATGTGTGGTTGTGTGATTGTGTGTGTGTGGTTGTGTGTGTGGTTGTGTGGTTGTGTGTGGTTGTGTATGTGATTGTGTGTGGTTGTGTGTGTGGTTGTATGGGTGTGGTTGTGAGTGTGGTTGGATGTGGTTGTGTGGTTGTGTGTTGTGGGTGTGGTTGTGTGTGTGGTTGTGTGTGCGTGGTTGTTTGTGTGGTTGTGTGTGTATGGTTGTGTGTGTGGTTGTGTGTGGTTGTGTGTGTGGTTGTGGGTGTGGTTGTGGCTATGGTTGTGGGTGTGGTTGTGTGTGTGTGGCTGTGTGTGTATGGTTGTGTGTGTGGTTGTGTGTGTGGTTGTGTGTGTGGTTGTATGTGTGGTTATGTGTGTGGTTGTGGTTGTGTGTGTGGTTGTGGTTGTGTGTGTGGTTGTGTGTGTGGTTGTGTGTGTGTGGTTGTGTGTGTGGTTGTGTGTGTGTGTGTGTGTGGTTGTGTGTATTTGTGTGTGTGGTTGTGTTAGTGTGGTTGTGTGTGTGGTGTGAGTGTGGTTGTGTGTGGTTGTGTGTGTATGGTTTTGTGTGTGGTTGTAGGTGTGGTTGTGTGGTTGTGTGTGTGGTGGTTATGTGTGTCATTGTATGTGGGGCTGTGTGTATGATTGTGTGTGTGTTTTTGTGTGTGGTTGTGTGTGTATGTGTGTGGTTGTGTGTGTGGTTGTGTGTGTATGGTTGTATGTGTGGTTGTGTGTGTGTGTGTGTGGTTGTGGGTGCGGTTGTAGGTGAGGGTGTGGTTGTGTGTGGGTGCAGTTGTGGGTACAGGTGTGGTTGTGGGTGTGTATATGCGTGGTTGGGTATGGTTGTGTATGTGGTTGTGTGTGGTTGTGGCTGTGTGTGTGTGATTTTGTGTCTGTGGTTGTGTGTGGTGTGTGTGGTTGTGTGTGGTTGTGTGTGTGTGGTTTTGTGTGTGTGGTTGTGGGTGTGGTTGTGGCTGTGGTTGTGTGATTGTGCATGCGGTGGTGTGTGTGGTTGTGGTGGTGTGTGTGGTTGTGGTTATGTGTGTGGTTGTATGTGGGGTTGTGTGTGTTGTTGTGTGTGTTTATGTGTGGTTGTATGTGTGTGGTAGTGTGTGTGGTTGTGTGGGTGTGGTGTGTATGGTTGGGTGTGGGTGCGGTTGTGGGTACAGGTGTGGTTATGGGTGTGTGTATGCGTGGTTGGGTGTGGTTGTGTATGTGGTTGTGTGTGGTTGTGGTTGTGTGTGTGTGATTGTGTGTGTGTGGTTGTGTGTGTATGGTTGTGTGTGTGGTTGTGTGTGTGTGTGGTTGTCGTTGTATGTGGTTGTAGGAGAGTAGGGTCTGCTATCCTATGGTCACCCCAAATTTTTGCTTTTTGCTTCACTGGTTTTTGACATATTGAGGCTGTGGGCCTGCCAATCAGACCCCCAGCCTGCTGTTCTCCCTACTAAATTAAAACTATGCACCCTAGGTGCATAACCAATTGGAAGTGGATCACCCTGTCAGCCCCTGTACCAGTGTACACTAGGTACCCAGGGCATTGGTGTACCCAAGGCCTGCCAGGGGCTGAAGCATGTATTATGCCACCCCAGGCTTGGCCTAACAATCTGACACAACTGGCTGATCACTCAGCTGGGGTAAGTTGGTGTAATCACCTCTTACTTAGGTGTAGTATACCTATACCTAACCTTAAATGGGACACCTGGTAACCTATAAGTCATTCCTATGGCAGGCCTTAACAATCCTGAAGGCAGAGTGCTTGGTTCCATGTGAGATGGTGCTCTAGCATGAGCTGAGCCTGTCTGCAGTGGTCGGAACAACTTCCTTCTACTGTTTCCAGATATCGTCATACCATATACTCTTAAGTGCATTATGAACCTCGCGGTTAAATGCTAACTTTGGTTTGGCATTATCAAAACATGTCGAGTAAGGTGTCATACGAATTGGAATACTAACCCCTCGCCAATTCTGGTGACGGGGTTAGCATTCCACACTTCTAGAGGGACACGACATGTACAGTACCTGAAACCCGGGTAAAATCAGACATAGCCTCAGCTCCACAAAATGGATGCTGCCACCACAGACACAAGTCTGCCCTCCTGCTGCTGGGAGTCCTTCCAGCTTGGGAGGTGTGGACAAAGGGTTTCCTGCCAGGGGAGGTGCATGCACCACCCCAGACAGGATTTTGTGTATTGGTCAGGTAGGGCTTGAAAGAAACCAGACATGCCTGTGGCTCACAAGGAGCCTCGGTGCATATGCCAGTTCAAACCGGTCCTGGGGCACACCAGTCCCGGGCCTGGGGTGAGCTGGACAAAGGATTGGGGGTGTAACCACCCCCCTTCCTGGTCCCACCCATAGGGAGGGACCTAGCAGGTAGTCCGGCCCCTAGAATCCGCTTAAAGGTAGGAGCTGTGTCCTAAGACTTCAGACATCCTGGAATCAACTTGAAACTAAGAAGAAGACGGGAACTTTGACATTCTGCTGCACAGAAGACTGAAGGAAATCTCCCCTGTGGTCAGGGAGTGACCACCTTGCTAACGCAAGCACCATCCAGCGAATCAACATCTGCTTTGCCGCCGCCTCCTGCCGGAGCCCGAGCCCAGAGACTGACAAGACCTGGACCTCCAGACCTCTCACCGCCCGATCCCCAGTCCCTGAAAAGAGGAGACCCGTGGAGGCACCGAGACACGTGGAGCCAGCCATCTTGAACGACCACGACAAGCTGACAAGTGCAACAACCGAGGCTCCCTCCAAGTTGTGCTTTGGGATCTGAGAAGCCCAACACCCGAGTAGCATCTGCACCAAAGGTGAGCCCTCCAGCATCTCCACGATCTGCGTGGGGCCCTTCTGCATTTTGCCACTCGACGCGCCTAACCGGTTGCTGGCCCGCTGGCTAGTAGCCATCTTGGCGACGAACTTCACAAAATACACCACTGGTCTGGTTGCTCCAGACTGGCCCTTGCTCCCCTCCAAAGGAGCAGTCCCTCTGACCTTGCTGGTCAGAACCATCAGCTTATTTCATCTCCTACAACAATTGCTTTTGCCAAGGCTTGTTTGCTTCGATCAAGTCGCTGACACCGCCGACAGCGAGAGCCTGCGTGGGACAGCTCGTGAACCGACTCTTGGACGTCGTCGACCTCCCGGGACCATGTGGCTGCAGAGACAAGCTATACCTTTCTTCCTGTTTGCACACGACATTGCCTGGTACCCACCTGGTGCCACGCCGGTCACTGGCTAGTGACTGTGAACACTGTCCCCTCTGCTTACAGGTCTTCAACATCTCCGATCCACTCTTGGATCCACAGCATCTCTCCCGGACCGACCGCCTGCATCATCTTTGTCTTCAGGCTCCACGGAACAGATAGAAGAAACCCGACGCACTTCGAGGCCGATGCACCCGCTTCCTGTGGGTGAGGTAAAGCTGGCACTCCTGTGCCCAAGTGTAGTATTACATCTCTAGTGCCTGTGTTCCAAATCTTGAGTTCCTAGTCCATCCGGAAGATCCTCTTTGCAGTAACTTTGTACTTTTTACGCACCCATTGAAACCTATGGGAGCACGCGTGTGACTATTTGCTCTGCACACGCCACCCGTGGACCTCCTGGTCACTAACTGAAGTTAGCTCCTTGTAGGCCCAGCAATTCTAGAGGCCCTAGGCCTTTTCCCTTTTCTGTTCATGGTACTTATACCACTATTTTAGTATATGGTTTGAGCGGCCACCAGGGCCTATCCATATAAAGTGCAACTTCTGTGTAGTCTACTGTAATCTTGTTTGACGATTTGTGCTCCTGTGCTCATAAAGAGACTAGGGGTTACTTTGAGAAATAAATACATATATATTTTGAATATATATCTGTGTGGTGTCCTTTCATTGGTATAAAAGGGGGTTGCATTTGGTAAAACAGCTGGCTTAACACGCTTCACGAATTTAGCCTCAAGGACTGCTTAGCCAACGCTACCACTAGGGCAGCTAGTCCGAAAAGGTTGACTTACAACCACACCATAAGGGTTGCTTGGCATGGTACAAGGTGATCACTTTAACTAGTGAGCATCTGTAGGAAGGTGGATATCTGACTATGGTTACCCCCAAATTTTTGACTAGTGTCTAGCTGGTTTTTCGACTTAGTTGGCCTGAGATCCTGCTATTCAGGATCTCAGCCTGGCTGTTCTCTCTTTAAAATGGACTCCATGTACCCTAGGTACATACCCAATTGGTTGGATCACCCTGTCAGCCCCTGTACCAGTGTACACTAGGTACCCAGGGCATTGGTGTACCCAAGGCCTGCCAGGGGCTGAAGCATGTATTATGCCACCCCAGGCTTGGCCTAACAATTGGACACAACTGGCTGATCACTCAGCTGGGGTAAGTTGGTGTAATCACCTCTTACTAAGGTGTAGTATACCTATACCTAACCTTAAATGGGACACCTGGTAACCTATAAGTCACTCCTATGGCAGGGCTTAACAATCCTGAAGGCAGAGTGCTTGGTTCCATGTGAGATGGTGCTCTGGCATGAGCTGAGCCTGTCTGCAGTGGTCGGAACAACTTCCTTCTACTGTTTCCAGATATCGTCATACCATATACTCTTAAGTGCATTATGAACCTCGCGGTTAAATGCTATCTTTGGTTTGACTTTATCAAAACATGTCGAGTAAGGAGTCATACGAATTGGAATACTAACCCCTCGCCAATTCTGGCAATGGGGTTAGCATTCCACCCTTCTAGAGGGACACGACATGTACAGTACCTGAAACCCGGGTAAAATCAGACATAGCCTCAGCTCCACAAAATGGATGCTGCCACCACAGACACAAGTCTGCCCTCCTGCTGCTGGGAGTCCTTCCAGCTTGGGAGGTGTGGACAAAGGGTTTCCTGCCAGGGGAGGTGCATGCACCACCCCAGACAGGATTTTGTGTATTGGTCAGGTAGGGCTTGAAAGAAACCAGACATGCCTGTGGCTCACAAGGAGCCTCGGTGTATATGCCAGTTCAAACCGGTCCTGGGGCACACCAGTCCTGGGCCTGGGGCGAGCTGGACAAAGGATTGGGGGTGTAACCACCCCCCTTCCTGGTCCCACCCATAGGGAGGGACCTAGCAGGTAGTCCGGCCCCTAGAATCCGCTTAAAGGTATGAGCTGTGTCCTAAGACTACAGACATCCTGGAATCAACTTGAAACTAAGAAGAAGACGGGAACTTTGACATTCTGCTGCACAGAAGACTGAAGGAAATCTCCCCTGTGGTCAGGGAGTGACCACCTTGCTAACGCAAGCACCATCCAGCGAATCAACATCTGCTTTGCCGCCGCCTCCCGCCGGAGCCCGAGCCCAGAGACTGACAAGACCTGGACCTTCAGACCTCTCACCGCCCGATCCACAGTCCCTGAAAAGAGGAGACCCGTGGAGGCACCGAGACACGTGGAGCCAGCCATCTTGAAACGACCACGACAAGCTGACAAGTGCAACAACCGAGGCTCCCTCCAAGTTGTGCTTTAGGATCTGAGAAGCCCAACCCTCGAGCAGCATCTGCACCAAAGGTGAGCCCTCCAGCATCTCCACGATCTGCGTGGGGCCCTTCTGCATTTTGCCACTCGACGCGCCTAACCGGTTGCTGGCCCGCTGGCTAGTAGCCATCTTGGCGACGAACGTTACGAAATACACCGCTGGTCTGGTTGCTCCAGACTGGCCCTTGCTCCCCTCCAAAGGAGCAGTCCTTCTGACCTTGCTGGTCAGAACCATCAGCTTATTTCATCTCCTACAACAATTGCTTTTGCCAAGGCTTGTTTGCTTCGATCAAGTCGCCGACACCGCTGACAGCGAGAGCCTGCGTGGGACAGCTCGTGAACCGACTCCTGGACGTCGTCGACCTCCAGGGACCACGTGGCTGCAGAGACAAGCTACACCTTTCTTCCTGTTTGCCCCCGACATTGCCTGGTACCCACCTGGTGCCACGCTGGTCACTGGCTAGTGACTGTGAACACTGTCCCCTCTGCTTACAGGTCTTCAACATCTCCGATCCACTCTTGGATCCACTGCATCTCTCCCGGACCGACCGCCTGCAGCATCTTTGTCTTCAAGCTCCACGGAACAGATAGAAGAAACCCGACGCACTTCGAGGCCTATGCACCCGCTTCCTGTGGGTGAGGTAAAGCTGGCACACCTGTGCCCAAGTGTAGTATTACATCTCTAGTGCCTGTGTTCCAAATCTTGAGTTCCTAGTCCATCCGGAAGATCCTTTTTGCAGTAACTTTGTACTTTTTACGCACCCATTGAAACCTATGGGAGCACGCGTGTGACTATTTGCTCTGCACACGCCACCCGTGGACCTCCTGGTCACTAACTGAAGTTAGCTCCTTATAGGCCCAGCGATTCTAGAGGCCCTAGGCCTTTTCCCTTTTCTGTTCGTGGTACTTATACCACTATTTTAGTATATGGTTTGAGCGGCCACCAGGACCTATCCATATAAAGTGCAACTTCTGTGTATTCTACTGTAATCTTGTTTGACGATTTGTGCTCCTGTGCTCATAAAGAGACTAGGGGTTACTTTGAGAAATAAATACATATATATTTTGAATATATATCTGTGTGGTGTCCTTTCATTGGTATAAAAGGGGGTTACATTTGGTAAAACAGCTGGCTTAACACGCTTCACGAGTTTAGCCTCAAAGACTGCTTAGCCTACGCTACCACTGGGGCAGCTAGTCCGAAAAGGTTGACTTACAACCACACCATAAGGGTTGCTTGGCATGGTACAAGGTGATCACTTTAACTAGTGAGCATCATATACCAGGCCAACTTCTCACATTGGTGAGCAGCGGTTGGATTTGAGCTTGCTGTGTTTTACCATTGTAATCTCTTGGTTACCAATTGAAAGATCACATAGGTACCTGTAGGTACATATAAAACAAGATTAGATATACATAAGTTCTACTGAACTTAGTTGTTGTAGAGCAGAGGGAGTAGCACACCCTGACTACAACTACTAGATAGGTTTAGTAGGTAAACCCAAGTGTAGGTAGATTACAACACATTCACCCACACTTAAGAGCAATGGCTGGGGCAGAGGGGTCCACTGTACCCATCTCTGTTGAGAGTGACCCCCAGAGGGCACCATCCATCTTTGCTACCCTTAATCAGAATGAGCTCAGGCATTTGGCAACTCTTAGAGGCCTTAAACAGCCCAAGAACCCTACCTCTGCTGAGCTCAGAGAACTCTTGCAAAATGATGAAAATCAGAGAGAGCTCAAGAAAGCTTCCCAGTTAGCCCCCTTAGGGTCAGGAACAGGAGGCCCCCCTTCTGAAGATGCTACAGAGGCACCCAGTTCCAATAGTCACCCCTTAGATGGCAATAATACCACAGAGGATGAGAGTGATAAAGGTGCTGATACAGAAAGTAGTGATGATGAAGGGAGAACTAGCCCAGTGCCAAGTGTTATACTTGGCCCAGCTAAACTAAGGCTATTGGGGACTGACAATGGGTTTACCCCATTGGATCTCCCCAGTGGACTTAACACAGGGCTTGGGAGGCAAAGGAATCGCTCAGGTGACTCCAATGCTTCTCATGGCTCTAGAGGCTCTCAAGGTCACTCCAGAAAAAGGATGACCACCCCTCAGAGGAGGGAACACGAGGCCAGAATGCAGGAAGCCCAGCTGAGGATCAGGAAGCAGGAGCTAGAAGTAGCCCTGATGGAAGAAAAACTGAGGAAGGCTAGGCAACCTAGAGAGAGTGGGTCTATACCCACTGGTGGCAGCATTGTCCCTAAGGACAAAGATAGGGTCTTTGATAATAGGAACCTGTCTAAGGTTGTGCCCCCCTACAAAAGTGGGGATGACATCCACAAATGGATAACTGCTCTTGAGAGAGCCTGCAAAGTACAGCAGGTTCCTGAAGACCAGTGGGCAGCAATCCTCTGGCTCTCCTTTGAAGGAAGAGGCAGAGACAGACTCCTCACTGTTAGAGAAGAGGATGTCAGAAACTACAGAGTCCTGAAGAGTGTTCTGGTTGATGGGTTAGGCTTAACCACTGAACAGTACAGGTTAATGTTCAGAGACACCCAAAAGACACAGACTCAGGACTGGTCTGAATATGTTGAATGTGCCACTAAGGCTTTGGAGGGTTGGTTGCTGGGAAGTAAGGTATCTGATTATACAGGATTGTACAATTTGATGATGAGAGAACAGATTTTAAGTAACTGTCAAAACCAGCTCCTCCATCAACACCTGGTAGACTCAGATTTGACCTCTCCCCAAGAATTGGGAAAGAGGGCAGATAAATGGGTCAGGACCAGGATCAGGCCTAAGAATCAGGGTGGTGACCAAAAGAAAGATACCACCAAACCTCAAGAGAAGGGAGGGGATAAGGCAAAAGAGAAATCTTCCTCAGGGCCCCAAAACTCCACACAGGGTGGTGGGTCCCAAGCTACCTCCTCTACCACAGGTAAAAAGCCTTACTGCCATGAGTGTAAAACTCCTGGGCATTGGAAAACTGACAGCAGTTGCCCAAGGGCTACAAACAAAACTGTTCCTCCAATTACTCCTGTCACACCACCTATTACTGTTAGCAGTAATCCCCCAGGTGGTGGGAGTGCCCCCAAAAATTTGGGTGGGTTTACTTGGGGAACACAGGGGGACCCTGGCTTAGCCAATTCCCCTGCAGCAGATACTCTTGTCTGTGATGGTGGCATGGGGTTTGCCAACTTCACTGCCTGTCCCAACACTTTGGGTAGGTACAGACAGGAGCCCTACATCAATGGTACAAAAGCTGAGGCCTACAGAGACACTGGAGCTAGTATCACAACGGTGGCCCATTGGCTAGTTCCCTCTGAGCAGCTTTTGCCTGGTTTCTCCTACCAGGTGACCAACATTGATGGCAAACAGAACAGTCATCCCATGGCAGAGGTATGTCTCAGCTGGGGAGGTGTCACTGGCCCTAAAAGGGTGGCAGTGTCCCCAACCTTGCCTGTAGACTGCTTACTGGGGAATGACTTAGAACTCTCAGCTTGGGCTGGAGTTGAACAAGACACCCATTCTAAAATGGTAGGCTTTTCACAAAAGGGTAGTGGGGTTGTGCCATTCACAACCCCTGTCCAAATAGATTTCCTCCCTGGGAAGGTTGGAAGGGCAGTGGTAGCCACAGCCCAGGCACAGACAGACTTCCCTGTAGGGACTGGCAGAGCTGTGACAGTCACAGCTCAAACACAAACTGAGTGCCCCCCTGAAAAGGTTGGCAAGGCTGTAATGGTCTCAGCCTATACTCAGACTGACATAGGTGTAGTGAAGCCTGAAACTATGGATCACTCCACACAAACAGAGAGTAGTGGGGAGGAAGAAAAGTCTCCCTCTCCCCAGACATTAGGAAAAAGTCAGCCTCCTCAGGGAGCTGACCTCACCCCTTGTGAAGGAACTGCCCCAGAGGTAGCCAGGCCTGGCCTGGCAGAGCCTCTGATGTCAGTGGCCCCTTCCAAGGTGGGACCCAGTCTGGTGCAGGTAGCCTGCCTCTCTCTACCCTGCCTCAGTCAGCCCAGGGCTGCAGAGGTCAGGGAGGCCAGTGGACCCCAAGAGGGCCCCTGTCCACAAGAACCCCCCCATCAAAAGAATGAGGATTGCCTGGCTAGTAGCCCTAGTCAGGTGATGGGTAAAAACATTCCTGAGGGATCTCCTTTACAGGTAGTTAGGGACCTCCCCCAGAGGGATTCTGTTGGGTACAGGCAAACATGGGACCTTAGGGCCCCAGACCTGACCTGTCCCTCCAGTAAGCCCACAAAAGGGACCCAGCCTCCAGCTTTAGGTAGCCAGAGGCTGACCCTGAGAGCACAGTGCAACTCAGTTAAGGAAAGAAAGGCATCCATGGTGGAGGGGGATTGGAGGAAGGTGAGGCCTCACTTTGAGGACACTCACTTCAGTACTCCATCTCAACACCAGCCTTTTACTTTGCCAAGACACACCAAAGGTAGAGATTCCCTATGGTGGAGACCCTCTGATACCCTTAGGGTGAGGGATTGCTTAGTGGACCATGAGACAGGGGGTAACCATGCCAGTGCTGGTTCCTCCTTATATGGCCACTTGGGCAATATAGGCTTACCTGGTCAAGGTCAGCCTTATCTCCCTTCGTTTGGGGGGGGGTTGTGTAGGAAGGTGGATATCTGACTATGGTTACCCCCAAATTTTTGCCTAGTGTCTAGCTGGTTTTTCGACTTAGTTGGCCTGAGATCCTGCTATTCAGGATCTCAGCCTGGCTGTTCTCTCTTTAAAATGGACTCCATGTACCCTAGGTACATACCCAATTGGTTGGATCACCCTGTCAGCCCCTGTACCAGTGTACACTAGGTACCCAGGGCATTGGTGTACCCAAGGTCTGCCAGGGGCTGAAGCATGTATTATGCCACCCCAGGCTTGGCCTAACAATTGGACACAACTGGATGATCACTCAGCTGGGGTAAGTTGGTGTAATCACCTCTTACTAAGGTGTAGTATACCTATACCTAACCTTAAATGGGACACCTGGTAACCTATAAGTCACTCCTATGGCAGGCCTTAACAATCCTGAAGGCAGAGTGCTTGGTTCCATGTGAGATGGTGCTCTGGCATGAGCTGAGCCTGTCTGCAGTGGTCGGAACAACTTCCTTCTACTGTTTCCAGATATCGTCATACCATATACTCTTAAGTGCATTATGAACCTCGTGGTTAAATGCTATCTTTGGTTTGACTTTATCAAAATATGTCGAGTAAGGTGTCATACGAATTGGAATACTAACCCCTCGCCAATTCTGGTGACGGGGTTAGCATTCCACCCTTCTAGAGGGACACGACATGTACAGTACCTGAAACCCGGGTAAAATCAGACATAGCCTCAGCTCCACAAAATGGATGCTGCCACCACAGACACAAGTCTGCCCTCCTGCTGCTGGGAGTCCTTCCAGCTTGGGAGGTGTGGACAAAGGGTTTCCTGCCAGGGGAGGTGCATGCACCACCCCAGACAGGATTTTGTGTATTGGTCAGGTAGGGCTTGAAAGAAACCAGACATGCCTGTGGCTCACAAGGAGCCTCGGTGCATATGCCAGTTCAAACCGGTCCTGGGGCACACCAGTCCCGGGCCTGGGGCGAGCTGGACAAAGGATTGGGGTGTAACCACCCCCCTTCCTGGTCCCACCCATAGGGAGGGACCTAGCAGGTAGTCCGGCCCCTAGAATCCGCTTAAAGGTAGGAGCTGTGTCCTAAGACTACAGACATCCTGGAATCAACTGGAAACTAAGAAGAAGACGGGAACTTCGACATTCTGCTGCACAGAAGACTGAAGGAAATCTCCCCTGTGGTCAGGGAGTGACCACCTTGCTAACGCAAGCACCATCCAGCGAATCAACGTCTGCTTTGCCGCCGCCTCCTGCCGGAGCCCGAGCCCAGAGACTGACAAGACCTGGACCTCCAGACCTCTCACCGCCCGATCCCCAGTCCCTGAAAAGAGGAGACCCGTGGAGGCACCGAGACACGTGGAGCCAGCCATCTTGAAACGACCACGACAAGCTGACAAGTGCAACAACCGAGGCTCCCTCCAAGTTGTGCTTTGGGACCTGAGAAGCCCAACCCTCGAGCAGCATCTGCACCAAAGGTGAGCCCTCCAGCATCTCCACGATCTGCATGGGGCCCTTCTGCATTTTGCCACTCGACGCGCCTAACCGGTTGCTGGCCCGCTGGCTAGTAGCCATCTTGGTGACGAACGTTACGAAATACACTGCTGGTCTGGTTGCTCCAGACTGGCCCTTGCTCCCCTCCAAAGGAGCAGTCCTTCTGACCCTGCTGGTCAGAACCATCAGCTTATTTCATCTCCTACAACAATTGCTTTTGCCAAGACTTGTTTGCTTCAATCAAGTCGCCGACACCGCCGACAGCGAGAGCCTGCGTGGGACAGCTCGTGAACCGACTCCTGGACGTCGTCGACCTCCAGGGACCACGTGGCTGCAGAGACAAGCTACACCTTTCTTCCTGTTTGCCCCCGACATTGCCTGGTACCCACCTGGTGCCACGCTGGTCACTGGCTAGTGACTGTGAACACTGTCCCCTCTGCTTACAGGTCTTCAACATCTCCGATCCACTCTTGGATCCACTGCATCTCTCCCGGATCGACCGCCTGCAGCATCTTTGTATTCAAGCTCCACGGAACAGATAGAAGAAACCCGACGCACTTCGAGGCCTATGCACCCGCTTCCTGTGGGTGAGGTAAAGCTGGCACACCTGTGCCCAAGTGTAGTATTACATCTCTAGTGCCTGTGTTCCAAATCTTGAGTTCCTAGTCCATCCGGAAGATCCTTTTTGCAGTAACTTTGTACTTTTTACGCACCCATTGAAACCTATGGGAGCACGCTTGTGACTATTTGCTCTGCACACGCCACCCGTGGACCTCCTGGTCACTAACTGAAGTTAGCTCCTTGTAGGCCCAGCGATTCTAGAGGCCCTAGGCCTTTTCCCTTTTCTGTTCGTGGTACTTATACCACTATTTTAGTATATGGTTTGAGCGGCCACCAGGGCCTATCCATATAAAGTGCAACTTCTGTGTATTCTACTGTAATCTTGTTTGACGATTTGTGCTCCTGTGCTCATAAAGAGACTAGGGGTTACTTTGAGAAATAAATACATATATATTTTGAATATATATCTGTGTGGTGTCCTTTCATTGGTATAAAAGGGGGTTACATTTGGTAAAACAGCTGGCTTAACACGCTTCACGAGTTTAGCCTCAAAGACTGCTTAGCCTACGCTACCACTAGGGCAGCTAGTCTGAAAAGGTTGACTTACAACCACACCATAAGGGTTGCTTGGCATGGTACAAGGTGATCACTTTAACTAGTGAGCATCATATACCAGGCCAACTTCTCACAGCATCATATACCAGGCCAACTTTTCACATTGGTGAGCAGCGGTTGGATTTGAGCTTGCTGTGTTTTACCATTGTAATCTCTTGGTTACCAATTGAAAGATCACATAGGTACCTGTAGGTACATATAAAACAAGATTAGATATACATAAGTTCTACTGAACTTAGTTGTTGTAGAGCAAAGGGAGTAGCACACCCTGACTACAACTACTAGATAGGTTTAGTAGGTAAACCCAAGTGTAGGTAGATTGCAACACATCCACCCACACTTAAGAGCAATGGCTGGGGCAGAGGGGTCCAATGTACCTATCTCTGTTGAGGGTGACCCCCAGAGGGCACCATCCATCTTTGCTACCCTTAACCAGAATGAGCTCAGGCATTTGGCAACTCTTAGAGGCCTTAAACAGCCCAAGAACCCTACATCTGCTGAGCTCAGAGAACTCTTGCAAAATGATGAAAATCAGACAGAGCTCAAGAAAGCTTCCCAGTTAGCCCCCTTAGGGTCAGGAACAGGAGGCCCCCCTTCTGAAGATGCTACAGAAGTACCCCTTTCCAATAGCCATCCCTTAGATGAGAATCATACTACAGAGGAGGAAAGTGGGGAGGATACAGAGAGTAGTGATGATGAAGGGAGAACTAGCCCAGTGCCAAGTGTTATACTTGGCCCAGCTAAACTAAGGCTATTGGGGACTGACAATGGGATCATCCCATTGGATCTCCCCAGTGGACTTAACCAGGGGCTTGGGAGGCAAAGGAATCGCTCAGGCGACTCTAATGCTTCTCATGCCTCTAGAGGCTCTCAAGGTCACTCCAGGAAAAGGATGACCACCCCTCAGAGGAGGGAACATGAGGCCAGAATGCAGGAAGCCCAGCTGAGGATCAGGAAGCAGGAGCTAGAAGTAGCCCTGATGGAAGAAAAACTGAGTAAGGCTAGGCAACCTAGAGAGAGTGGGTCTATACCCACTGGTGGCAGCATTGTCCCTAAGGACAAAGATAGGGTCTTTGATAATAGGAACCTGTCTAAGGTTGTGCCCCCCTACAAAAGTGGGGATGACATCCAGAAATGGATGACTGCTCTTGAGAGAGCCTGCAAAGTACAGCAGGTTCCTGAAGACCAGTGGGCAGCAATCCTCTGGCTCTCCTTTGAAGGAAGAGGCAGAGACAGACTCCTCACTGTTAGAGAAGAGGATGTCAGAAATTACAGAGTCCTGAAGAGTGTTCTGGTTGATGGGTTAGGCTTAACCACTGAACAGTACAGGTTAATGTTCAGAGACACCCAAAAGACACAGACTCAGGACTGGTCTGAATATGTTGAATGTGCCACTAAGGCTTTGGAGGGTTGGTTGCTGGGAAGTAAGGTATCTGATTTTACAGGATTGTATAATTTGATGATGAGAGAACAGATTTTAAATAACTGTCAAAACCAGCAACTGCATCAACACTTGGTTGACTCTGATCTGACCTCTCCCCAAGAATTGGGAAAGAAGGCAGACAAATGGGTCAGAACCAGGGTTAAGCAAAAGAACCAGAACCAGGGCCAAGGGGGTTGTAGGAGAGTAGGGTCTGCTATCCTATGGTCACCCCAAATTTTTGCTTTTTGCTTCACTGGTTTTTGACATATTGAGGCTGTGGGCCTGCCAATCAGACCCCCAGCCTGCTGTTCTCTCTACTAAATTAAAACTATGCACCCTAGGTGCATAACCAATTGGAAGTGGATCACCCTGTCAGCCCCTGTACCAGTGTACACTAGGTACCCAGGGCATTGGTGTACCCAAGGCCTGCCAAGGGCTGAAGCATGTATTATGCCACCCCAGGCTTGGCCTAACAATTTGACACAACTGGCTGATCACTCAGCTGGGGTAAGTTGGTGTAATCACCTCTTACTAAGGTGTAGTATACCTATACCTAACCTTAAATGGGACACCTGGTAACCTATAAGTCACTCCTATGGCAGGCCTTAACAATCCTGAAGGCAGAGTGCTTGGTTCCATGTGAGATGGTGCTCTGGCATGAGCTGAGCCTGTCTGCAGTGGTCGGAACAACTTCCTTCTACTGTTTCCAGATATCGTCATACTATATACTCTTAAGTGCATTATGAACCTCGCGGTTAAATGTTATCTTTGGTTTGGCTTTATCAAAACATGTCGAGTAAGGTGTCATACGAATTGGAATACTAAGCCCTCGCCAATTCTGGCGACGGGGTTAGCATTCCACCCTTCTAGAGGGACACGACATGTACAGTACCTGAAACCCGGGTAAAATCAGACATAGCCTCAGCTCCACAAAATGGATGCTGCCACCACAGACACAAGTCTGCCCTCCTGCTGCTGGGAGTCCTTCCAGCTTGGGAGGTGTGGACAAAGGGTTTCCTGCCAGGGGAGGTGCGTGCACCACCCCAGACAGGATTTTGTGTATTGGTCAGGTAGGGCTTGAAAGAAACCAGACATGCCTGTGGCTCACAAGGAGCCTCGGTGCATATGCCAGTTCAAACCGGTCCTGGGGCACACCAGTCCCGGGCCTGGGGCGAGCTGGACAAAGGATTGGGGGTGTAACCACCCCCCTTCCTGGTCCCACCCATAGGGAGGGACCTAGCAGGTAGTCCGGCCCCTAGAATCCGCTTAAAGGTAGGAGCTGTGTCCTAAGACTTCAGACATCCTGGAATCAACTTAACACTAAGAAGAAGACGGGAACTTCGACGCTCTGCTGCACAGAGGACTGAAGCCAATCTCCCCTGTGGTCAGGGAGTGACCACCTTGCTAACGCAAGCACCATCCAGCGAATCAACGTCTGCTTTGCCGCCGCCTCCCGCCGGAGCCCGAGCCCAGAGACTGACAAGACCTGGACCTCCAGACCTCTCACCGCCCGATCCACAGTCCCTGAAAAGAAAAGACCCGTGGAGGCACCGAGACACGTGGAGCCAGCCATCTTGGAACGACTACGACAAGCTGACAAGTGCAACAACCGAGGCTCCCTCCAAGTTGTGCTTTGGGATCTGAGAAGCCCAATACCCGAGCAGCATCTGCACCAAAGGTGAGCCCTCCAGCATCACCACGATCTGCGTGGGGCCCTTCTGCATTTTGCCACTTGACACGCCTAACCGGTTGCTGGCCCGCTGGCTAGTAGCCATCTTGGCGATGAACTTCAAGAAATACACTGCTGGTCTGGTTGCTCCAGACTGGCCCTTGCTCCCCTCCAAAGGAGCAGTCCTTCTGACCTTGCTGGTCAGAACCATCAGCTTATTTCATCTCCTACAACAATTGCTTTTGCCAAGGCTTGTTTGCTTCGATCAAGTCGCCGACACCGCCGACAGCGAGAGCCTGCGTGGGACAGCTCGTGAACCGACTCCTGGATGTCGTCGACCTCCAGGGACCACGTGGCTGCAGAGACAAGCTACACCTTTCTTCCTGTTTGCACCCGACATCGCCTGGTACCCACCTGGTGCCACGCTGGTCACTGGCTAGTGACTGTGAACACTGTCCCCTCTGCTTACAGGTCTTCAACATCTCCGATCCACTCTTGGATCCACTGCATCTCTCCCGGACCGACCGCCTGCAGCATCTTTGTCTTCAAGCTCCACGGAACAGATAGAAGAAACCCGACGCACTTCGAGGCCTATGCACCCGCTTCCTGTGGGTGAGGTAAAGCTGGCACTCCTGTGCCCAAGTGTAGTATTACATCTCTAGTGCCTGTGTTCCAAATCTTGAGTTCCTAGTCCATCCGGAAGATCCTCTTTGCAGTAACTTTGTACTTTTTACGCACCCATTGAAACCTATGGGAGCACGCGTGTGACTATTTGCTCTGCACACGCTACCCGTGGACCTCCTGGTCACTAACTGAAGTTAGCTCCTTGTAGGCCCAGCGATTCTAGAGGCCCTAGGCCTTTTCCCTTTTCTGTTCGTGGTACTTATACCACTATTTTAGTATATGGTTTGAGCCGTCCACCAGGGCCTATCCATATAAAGTGCAACTTCTGTGTATTCTACTGTAATCTTGTTTGACGATTTGTGCTCCTGTGCTCATAAAGAGACTAGGGGTTACTTTGAGAAATAAATACATATATATTTTGAATATATATCTGTGTGGTGTCCTTTCATTGGTATAAAGGGGGGTTGCATTTGGTAAAACAGCTGGCTTAACACGCTTCACGAGTTTAGCCTCAAAGACTGCTTAGCCTACGCTACCACTAGGGCAGCTAGTCCGAAAAGGTTGACTTACAACCACACCATAAGGGTTGCTTGGCATGGTACAAGGTGATCACCTTAACTAGTGAGCATCATATACCAGGCCAACTTCTCACATTGGTGAGCAGCGGTTGGATTTGAGCTTGCTGTGTTTTACCATTGTAATCTCTTGGTTACCAATTGAAAGATCACATAGGTACCTGTAGGTACATATAAAACAAGATTAGATATACATAAGTTCTACTGAACTTAGTTGTTGTAGAGCAAAGGGAGTAGCACACCCTGACTACAACTACTAGATAGGTTTAGTAGGTAAACACAAGTGTAGGTAGATTGCAACACATCCACCCACACTTAAGAGCAATGGCCGGGGCAGAGGGGTCCACTGTACCCATCTCTGTTGAGAGTGACCCCCAGAGGGCACCATCCAGCTTTGCTACCCTTAATCAGAATGAGCTCAGGCATTTGGCAACTCTTAGAGGCCTTAAACAGCCCAAGAACCCTACCTCTGCTGAGCTCAGAGAACTCTTACAAAATGATGAGAATCAGAGAGAACTCAGGAAAGCTTCCCAGTTAGCCCCCTTAGGGTCAGGAACAGGAGGCCCCCCTTCTGAAGATGCTACAGAGGTACCCAGTTCCAATAGCCATCCCTTAGATGAGAATCATACTACAGGGGAGGAAAGTGGTGAGGATACAGAAAGTAGTGATGATGAAGGGAGAACTAGCCCAGTGCCAAGTGTTATACTTGGCCCAGCTAAACTAAGGCTATTGGGGATTGACAGTGGGTTTACCCCATTGGATCCCCCCAGTGGACTTAACACAGGGCTTGGGAGGCAAAGGAATCGCTCAGGTGACTCCAATGCTTCCCATGGCTCTAGAGGCTCTCAAGGTCACTCCAGGAAAAGGATGACCACCCCTCAGAGGAGGGAACATGAGGCCAGAATGCAGGAAGCCCAGCTGAGGATCAGGAAGCAGGAGCTAGAAGTAGCCCTGATGGAAGAAAAACTGAACAAGGCTAGGCAACCTAGAGAGAGTGGGTCTATACCCACTGGTGGCAGCATTGTCCCTAAGGACAAAGATAGGGTCTTTGATAATAGGAACCTGTCTAATGTTGTGCCCCCCTACAAAAGTGGGGATGACATCCACAAATGGATAACTGCTCTTGAGAGAGCCTGCAAAGTACAGCAGGTTCCTGAAGACCAGTGGGCAGCAATCCTCTGGCTCTCCTTTGAAGGAAGAGGCAGAGACAGACTCCTCACTGTTAGAGAAGAGGATGTCAGAAATTACAGAGTCCTGAAGAGTGTTCTAGTTGATGGGTTAGGCTTAACCACTGAACAGTACAGGTTAATGTTCAGAGACACCCAAAAGACACAGACTCAGGACTGGTCTGAATATGTTGAATGTGCCACTAAGGCTTTGGAGGGTTGGTTGCTGGGAGGTAAGGTATCTGATTTTACAGGATTGTATAATTTGATGATGAGAGAACAGATTTTAAATAACTGTCAAAACCAGCAACTGCATCAACACTTGGTTGACTCTGATCTGACCTCTCCCCAAGAATTGGGAAAGAAGGCAGACAAATGGGTCAGAACCAGGGTTAAGCAAAAGAACCAGAACCAGGGCCAAGGGGGTGATCAGAAGAAAACAGACCAAAAGGGTGGAGATCAGAAACCTAAAGACCAGAAGTCTTCAACAGGGCCCCAAACTACTGCTAAGGAGGGTGGGTCCCAACAACAGTCCAAAAAGAAGAAAGAAGGTCAAAAGAAACCCTGGTGCAATCATTGCAAAAATACAACTCACTGGACTAGTGATTGCAAAAAGGGTGGAGCCCCCAACACTGTTGCCCCTAAGGCACCTGCTCCCAGTACTACTGTTAGCAGTGTTGGTCCCCAGACAAAGGGTGTAGTGGGAATCACTATGGGAACTGAAGGAGATTCTGACGTGGACAGAACCCTGACACAGGCAGTCTTGATCTGTGATGGGGACATTGATTTGTCCCTGACTGTGAGCCCCAGTAACCTGGGCAAGTACAGACAGACTCCTTTAATTAATGACAAAGTGGCTCAAGCCTACAGGGACACATGTGCCAGTGTCACTATGGTGACACCAGGCTTTGTGGACCCTGGACAGTACATACCAGGTGAGAACTACCTGGTGACCAATGCCAGCAATGCCACTACTTCACATAGTGTGGCAGTTGTTAACTTCTCATGGGGAGGGGTAACTGGCCTCAAAAGGGTTGTGGTTAGTGCAGACCTCCCAGTAGAATGTTTGTTGGGCAATGACCTAGAGAGTTCTCTATGGTCAGAAGTGGAGTACAGGACTCATGCAGAGATGTTAGGTATATCATCACATGTCCTTGCTGTGACCAGGTCACAGGCCAAAAAGTGCCTCACTGAACCTCAGGTCTTGGATCCTGGAACAATGGACCAAGCACCTACCAAGAAGAAGAACAGGAGGGTCAAGGCTGTGCCTTCCCCCCTGCCTCAGAGTGATGATCAGCCTTCCCAGGAAGCTGATCTAGAGAACCCTGAAGGAACTGTCCCTGAAGAGCTTGAACCTGATCAGGTTGAGTTTCTGGGGACAGGGGGACCTTCAAGGGCTGACTTGAGGAAGGCTCAGTTATCCTGTCCCTCTCTTGAACCCCTCAGACAGCTGGCTGCTGCTGAGGCTGCTGGGAATGCTCAAGGTACCCATAAAGTGTATTGGGATGAAGGGCTCCTTTATTCAGAGGCTAGAGACCCCAAGCCTGGTGCTACCAGGAGGTTGGTTATACCTCTGCAATTTAGGGGCTTCCTTCTTACCTTGGCCCATGATATTCCTTTAGCAGGACACTTAGGCCAGAACAAGACTTGGGACAGGCTTGTCCCTCACTTTCACTGGCCTCATATGAATGAAGATACAAAGGAGTTTTGTCGCTCCTGTGTGACCTGCCAAGCCAGTGGCAAATCAGGTGGCACAACAAAGGCCCCCCTAATACCACTACCTGTGGTGGGGGTCCCCTTTGAAAGAGTGGGAATAGATATAGTGGGTCCCATGGATCCTCCCACTGCATCTGGGCACAGATTTATACTGGTGGTAGTGGATCATGCCACCAGGTATCCAGAGGCAATTCCCCTTAGGACCACTACAGCTCCTGTTGTGGCCAGGGCCCTGCTGGGAGTATTCTCCAGAGTGGGGTTTCCTAAGGAGGTAGTATCTGACAGAGGTACCAACTTTATGTCAGGATACTTGACAGCTATGTGGAAGGAATGTGGTGTCAACTACAAGTTCACCACCCCTTATCACCCACAATGCAATGGGCTTGTTGAGAGATTCAACAAGACCCTAAAGGGTATGATCAAAGGATTACCTGAAAAGCTCAGGCGAAGATGGGACATCCTTCTACCCTGCCTTCTGTTTGCTTACAGAGAGGTCCCACAAAAAGGAGTTGGCTACAGCCCCTTTGAATTGTTGTTTGGGCATCCTGTAAGAGGCCCACTGTGTTTGGTGAAGGAAGGATGGGAGTTACCTCTCAAAAAGCCTAAGCTAGACATAGTGGACTATGTACTTGGTCTCCGCTCCAGGATGGCTGAGTATATGGAGAAGGCATCCAAAAACCTTGAGGCAAGCCAGGCCTTACAGAAAGCTTGGCATGACCAAAAGGCTGTCTTGGTTGAGTTTCAGCCAGGACAGAAGGTATGGGTGTTGGAGCCAGTGGCCCCAGCAGCACTCCAAGACAAATGGTCTGGACCCCATACAATCCTGGAAAAGAAGGGAGAGGTCACCTACTTGGTCGACCTAGGAACTCCCAGGAGTCCCCACAGGGTACTCCATGTTAACAGGCTTAAAGCATATGTTGACAGGGCAGACATGGGCTTGCTCATGGCTACAGATGAGGGACAGGAGGAAGAGAGTGACCCTCTCCCAGACCTGTTGTCTCAGAACCCTGAAGATGGCTCAGTTGAAGGAGTGACCCTTGGAGGCAACCTCACTGCCCATCAGCAGACTGAATGTAGACAGGTTCTACAATCATTTTCACATATGTTTTCCTTGATACCTAGTCAAACTGACTGGTGTATCCATGTGGTGGACACTGGTGACAGTCTGCCTGTAAAGAACAAGCTTTACAGACAACCTGACCACGTCAGGGACTGTATAAAGGCTGAGGTACATAAAATGCTGGAATTAGGTGTCATTGAACCCTCAGAGAGCCCCTGGGCTAGCCCAGTGGTTCTGGTCCCCAAACCTCACACCAAAGATGGCAAGAGAGAGATGAGGTTCTGTGTGGACTACAGGGGTCTCAATGCTGTCACCAGGACAGATGCACACCCTATTCCAAGGGCAGATGAGCTCATAGACAAACTAGCTTCTGCAAAGTTTTTGAGCACATTTGACTTAACAGCTGGCTATTGGCAAATCAGATTAGCTGAGGAGTCTAAGGCCAAAACAGCATTCTCAACCCCAGGTGGGCACTACCAGTTTGTGGTGATGCCCTTTGGTCTGAAGAATGCACCTGCCACCTTCCAAAGGCTGGTGAACCAAGTCCTTACTGGGTTTAATGACTTTTGCGCAGCATATCTTGATGACATTGCTGTCTTTAGCTCCACCTGGGAGGATCACCTGATCCACCTGAAGAAGGCTCTTGAGGCTCTGCAAAGGGCAGGCCTCACTATCAAGGCTACTAAGTGCCAGATAGGGCAGAGTAAGGTTGTATATTTGGGCCACCTTGTAGGTGGAGGCCAAATTCAACCACTGGAGAGTAAGATACAATCCATCAAGGACTGGTCCCCTCCAACCACCCAGACTCAAGTTCGAGCTTTCTTGGGCTTGACTGGGTACTACAGGAAGTTTGTTAAGAACTATGGGTCCATTGTGACTCCTCTTAATGATCTGACATCCAAGAAGATGCCCAAAAAGGTTCAGTGGACAGTAAGCTGTCAAAAGGCATTTGATGACCTGAAGGAGGCCATGTGCTCTGCACCTATCCTGAAAAGTCCTGACTACTCCAAAGAGTTTATTGTCCAAACAGATGCTTCTGAGTTGGGTGTGGGAGCTGTGCTGTCACAACTTAATGTAGATGGTCAAGACCAACCCATTGCTTTTATTAGCAGAAGGTTGACCCCCAGAGAGAAGAATTGGTCAGCTATTGAGAGGGAGGCCTTTGCTGTGGTGTGGGCCCTGAAGAAGCTGAGGCCATACTTGTTTGGCACTCACTTCAAGATTCAGACCGACCATAAGCCCCTCTTGTGGCTAAATCAGATGAAGGGTGAAAACCCCAAACTGCTTAGGTGGTCCATTTCCCTACAGGGGATGGACTTTACAGTGGAGCACCAGCCAGGTACTGACCATGGGAATGCAGATGGTCTCTCCAGGTACTTCCACTTAGGACATGAAGACGAGACTGGTCAAGGCTAGTTTAATGTCCCAGCGTTTGGGGGGGGGGTTGTGTAGGAGAGTAGGGTCTGCTATCCTATGGTCACCCCAAATTTTTGCTTTTTGCTTCACTGGTTTTTGACATATTGAGGCTGTGGGCCTGCCAATCAGACCCCCAGCCTGCTGTTCTCTCTACTAAATTAAAACTATGCACCCTAGGTGCATAACCAATTGGAAGTGGATCACCCTGTCAGCCCCTGTACCAGTGTACACTAGGTACCCAGGGCATTGGTGTACCCAAGGCCTGCCAAGGGCTGAAGCATGTATTATGCCACCCCAGGCTTGGCCTAACAATTTGACACAACTGGCTGATCACTCAGCTGGGGTAAGTTGGTGTAATCACCTCTTACTAAGGTGTAGTATACCTATACCTAACCTTAAATGGGACACCTGGTAACCTATAAGTCACTCCTATGGCAGGCCTTAACAATCCTGAAGGCAGAGTGCTTGGTTCCATGTGAGATGGTGCTCTGGCATGAGCTGAGCCTGTCTGCAGTGGTCGGAACAACTTCCTTCTACTGTTTCCAGATATCGTCATACCATATACTCTTAAGTGCATTATGAACCTCGCGGTTAAATGCTATCTTTGGTTTGGCTTTATCAAAACATGTCGAGTAAGGTGTCATACGAATTGGAATACTAACCCCTCGCCAATTCTGGCGACGGGGTTAGCATTCCACCCTTCTAGAGGGACACGACATGTACAGTACCTGAAACCCGGGTAAAATCAGACATAGCCTCAGCTCCACAAAATGGATGCTGCCACCACAGACACAAGTCTGCCCTCCTGCTGCTGGAAGTCCTTCCAGCTTGGGAGGTGTGGACAAAGGGTTTCCTGCCAGGGGAGGTGCGTGCACCACCCCAGACAGGATTTTGTGTATTGGTCAGGTAGGGCTTGAAAGAAACCATACATGCCTGTGGCTCACAAGGAGCCTCGGTGCATATGCCAGTTCAAACCGGTCCTGGGGCACACCAGTCCCGGGCCTGGGGCGAGCTGGACAAAGGATTGGGGGTGTAACCACCCCCCTTCCTGGTCCCACCCATAGGGAGGGACCTAGCAGGTAGTCCGGCCCCTAGAATCCGCTTAAAGGTAGGAGCTGTGTCCTAAGACTTCAGACATCCTGGAATCAACTTAACACTAAGAAGAAGACGGGAACTTCGACGCTCTGCTGCACAGAGGACTGAAGCCAATCTCCCCTGTGGTCAGGGAGTGACCACCTTGCTAACGCAAGCACCATCCAGCGAATCAACGTCTGCTTTGCCGCCGCCTCCCGCCGGAGCCCGAGCCCAGAGACTGACAAGACCTGGACCTCCAGACCTCTCACCGCCCGATCCACAGTCCCTTAAAAGAAGAGACCCGTGGAGGCACCGAGACACGTGGAGCCAGCCATCTTGGAACGACTACGACAAGCTGACAAGTGCAACAACCGAGGCTCCCTCCAAGTTGTGCTTTGGGATCTGAGAAGCCCAACACCCGAGCAGCATCTGCACCAAAGGTGAGCCCTCCAGCATCTCCACGATCTGCGTGGGGCCCTTCTGCATTTTGCCACTCGACGCGCCTAACCGGTTGCTGGCCCGCTGGCTAGTAGCCATCTTGGTGACGAACTTCAAGAAATACACCGCTGGTCTGGTTGCTCCAGACTGGCCCTTGCTCCCCTCCAAAGGAGCAGTCCTTCTGACCTTGCTGGTCAGAACCATCAGCTTATTTCATCTCCTACAACAATTGCTTTTGCCAAGGCTTGTTTGCTTCGATCAAGTCGCCGACACCGCCGACAGCGAGAGCCTGCGTGGGACAGCTCGTGAACCGACTCCTGGACGTCGTCGACCTCCAGGGACTACGTGGCTGCAGAGACAAGCTACACCTTTCTTCCTGTTTGCACCCGACATCGCCTGGTACCCACCTGGTGCCACGCTGGTCACTGGCTAGTGACTGTGAACACTGTCCCCTCTGCTTACAGGTCTTCAACATCTCCGATCCACTCTTGGATCCACTGCATCTCTCCCGGACCGACCGCCTGCAGCATCTTTGTCTTCAAGCTCCACGGAACAGATAGAAGAAACCCGACGCACTTCGAGGCCTATGCACCCGCTTCCTGTGGGTGAGGTAAAGCTGGCACTCCTGTGCCCAAGTGTAGTATTACATCTCTAGTGCCTGTGTTCCAAATCTTGAGTTCCTAGTCCATCCGGAAGATCCTCTTTGCAGTAACTTTGTACTTTTTACGCACCCATTGAAACCTATGGGAGCACGCGTGTGACTATTTGCTCTGCACACGCCACCCGTGGACCTCCTGGTCACTAACTGAAGTTAGCTCCTTGTAGGCCCAGCGATTCTAGAGGCCCTAGGCCTTTTCCCTTTTCTGTTCGTGGTACTTATACCACTATTTTAGTATATGGTTTGAGCGGCCACCAGGGCCTATCCATATAAAGTGCAACTTCTGTGTATTCTACTGTAATCTTGTTTGACGATTTGTGCTCCTGTGCTCATAAAGAGACTAGGGGTTACTTTGAGAAATAAATACATATATATTTTGAATATATATCTGTGTGGTGTCCTTTCATTGGTATAAAGGGGGGTTGCATTTGGTAAAACAGCTGGCTTAACACGCTTCACGAGTTTAGCCTCAAAGACTGCTTAGCCTACGCTACCACTAGGGCAGCTAGTCCGAAAAGGTTGACTTACAACCACACCATAAGGGTTGCTTGGCATGGTACAAGGTGATCACCTTAACTAGTGAGCATCATATACCAGGCCAACTTCTCACAGGGGTGATCAGAAGAAAACAGACCAAAAGGGTGGAGATCAGAAATCTAAAGACCAGAAGTCTTCAACAGGGCCCCAAACTACTGCTAAGGAGGGTGGGTCCCAACAACAATCCAAGGGAAAGAAGAAAGAAGGTCAAAAGAAACCCTGGTGCAATCATTGCAAGAATACAACTCACTGGACTAGTGATTGTAAAAAGGGTGGAGCCCCCAACACTGGTGCCCCTAAGGCACCTGCTCCCAGTACTACTGTTAGCAGTGTTGGTCCCCAGACAAAGGGTGTAGTGGGAATCACTATGGGAACTGAAGGAGATTCTGACTTAGACAGAACCCTGACACAGGCAGTCTTGATCTGTGATGGGGACATTGATTTGTCCCTGACTGTGAGCCCCAGTAACCTGGGCAAGTACAGACAGACTCCTTTAATTAATGAAAAAGCGGCTCAAGCCTACAGGGACACATGTGCCAGTGTCACTATGGTGACACCAGGCTTTGTGGACCCTGGACAGTACATACCAGGTGAGAATTACCTGGTGACCAATGCCAGCAATGCCACTACTTCACACAGTGTGGCAGTTGTTAACTTCTCATGGGGAGGGGTAACTGGCCTCAAAAGGGTTGTGGTTAGTGCAGACCTCCCAGTAGAATGTTTGTTGGGCAATGACCTAGAGAGTTCTCTATGGTCAGAAGTGGAGTACAGGACTCATGCAGAGATGTTAGTTATATCATCACATGTCCTTGCTGTGACCAGGTCACAGGCCAAAAAGTGCCTCACTGAACCTCAGGTCTTGGATCCTGGAACAATGGACCAAGCACCTACCAAGAAGAAGAACAGGAGGGTCAAGGCTGTGCCTTCCCCCCTGCCTCAGAGTGATGATCAGCCTTCCCAGGAAGCTGATCTAGAGGACCCTGAAGGAACTGTCCCTGAAGAGCTTGAACCTGATCAGGTTGAGTTTCTGGGGACAGGGGGACCTTCAAGGGCTGACTTGAGGCAGGCTCAGTTATCCTGTCCCTCTCTTGAACCCCTCAGACAGCTGGCTGCTGCTGAGGCTGCTGGGAATGCTCACGGTACCCATAAAGTGTATTGGGATGAAGGGCTCCTTTATTCAGAGGCTAGAGACCCCAAGCCTGGTGCTACCAGGAGGTTGGTTATACCTCTGCAATTTAGGGGCTTCCTTCTTACCTTGGCCCATGATATTCCTTTAGCAGGACACTTAGGCCAGAATAAGACTTGGGACAGGCTTGTCCCTCACTTTCACTGGCCTCACATGAATGAAGATACCAAGGAGTTTTGTCGCTCCTGTGTGACCTGCCAAGCCAGTGGCAAATCAGGTGGCACAACAAAGGCCCCCCTAATACCACTACCTGTGGTGGGGGTCCCCTTTGAAAGAGTGGGAATAGACATAGTGGGTCCCATGGATCCTCCCACTGCATCTGGGCACAGATTTATACTGGTGGTAGTGGATCATGCCACCAGGTATCCAGAGGCAATTCCCCTTAGGACCACTACAGCACCTGTTGTGGCCAGGGCCCTACTGGGAGTATTCTCCAGAGTGGGGTTTCCTAAGGAGGTAGTTTCTGACAGAGGTACCAACTTCATGTCAGGATACTTGACAGCTATGTGGAAGGAATGTGGTGTCAACTACAAGTTCACCACCCCTTATCACCCACAATGCAATGGGCTTGTTGAGAGATTCAACAAGACCCTAAAGGGTATGATCAAAGGATTACCTGAAAAGCTCAGGCGAAGATGGGACATCCTTCTACCCTGCCCTCTGTTTGCTTACAGAGAGGTCCCACAAAAAGGAGTTGGCTACAGCCCCTTTGAATTGTTGTTTGGGCACCCTGTAAGAGGCCCACTGTGTTTGGTGAAGGAAGGATGGGAGTTACCTCTCAAAAAGCCTAAGCAAGACATAGTGGACTATGTACTTGGTCTCCGCTCCAGGATGGCTGAGTATATGGAGAAGGCATCCAAAAACCTTGAGGCAAGCCAGGCCTTACAGAAAGCTTGGCATGACCAAAAGGCTGTCTTGGTTGAGTTTCAGCCAGGACAGAAGGTATGGGTGTTGGAGCCAGTGGCCCCAGCAGCACTCCAAGACAAATGGTCTGGACCCCATACAATCCTGGAAAAGAAGGGAGAGGTCACCTACTTGGTAGACCTAGGAACTCCCAGGAGTCCCCACAGGGTACTCCATGTTAACAGGCTTAAAGCATATGTTGACAGGGCAGACATGGGCTTGCTCATGGCTACAGATGAGGGACAGGAGGAAGAGAGTGACCCTCTCCCAGACCTGTTGTCTCAGAACCCTGAAGATGGCTCAGTTGAAGGAGTGACCCTTGGAGGCAACCTCACTGCCCATCAGCAGACTGAATGTAGACAGGTTCTACAATCATTTTCACATATGTTTTCCTTGATACCTAGTCAAACTGACTGGTGTACCCATGTGGTGGACACTGGTGACAGTCTGCCTGTAAAGAACAAGCTTTACAGACAACCTGACCACGTCAGGGACTGTATAAAGGCTGAGGTACATAAAATGCTGGAATTAGGTGTCATTGAACCCTCAGAGAGCCCCTGGGCTAGCCCAGTGGTTCTGGTCCCCAAACCTCACACCAAAGATGGCAAGAGAGAGATGAGGTTCTGTGTGGACTACAGGGGTCTCAATGCTGTCACCAGGACAGATGCACACCCTATTCCAAGGGCAGATGAGCTCATAGACAAACTAGCTTCTGCAAAGTTTTTGAGCACATTTGACTTAACAGCTGGCTATTGGCAAATCAGATTAGCTGAGGAGTCTAAGGCCAAAACAGCATTCTCAACCCCAGGTGGGCACCACCAGTTTGTGGTGATGCCCTTTGGTCTGAAGAATGCACCTGCCACCTTCCAAAGGCTGGTGAACCAAGTCCTTACTGGGTTGGATGACTTTTGCGCAGCATATCTTGATGACATTGCTGTCTTTAGCTCCACCTGGGAGGATCACCTGATCCACCTGAAGAAGGCTCTTGAGGCTCTGCAAAGGGCAGGCCTCACTATCGAGGCTACTAAGTGCCAGATAGGGCAGAGTAAGGTTGTGTATTTGGGCCACCTTGTAGGTGGAGGCCAAGTTCAACCACTGGAGAGTAAGATACAATCCATCAAGGACTGGTCTCCTCCAACCACCCAGACTCAAGTCCGAGCTTTCTTGGGCTTGACTGGGTACTACAGGAAGTTTGTTAAGAACTATGGGTCCATTGTGACTCCTCTTAATGATCTGACATCCAAGAAGATGCCCAAAAAGGTTCAGTGGACAGTAAGCTGTCAAAAGGCATTTGATGACCTGAAGGAGGCCATGTGCTCTGCACCTATCCTGAAAAGTCCTGACTACTCCAAAGAGTTTATTGTCCAAACAGATGCTTCTGAGTTGGGTGTGGGAGCTGTGCTGTCACAACTTAATGTAGATGGTCAAGACCAACCCATTGCTTTTATTAGCAGAAGGTTGACCCCCAGAGAGAAGAATTGGTCAGCTATTGAGAGGGAGGCCTTTGCTGTGGTGTGGGCCCTGAAGAAGCTGAGGCCATACTTGTTTGGCACTCACTTCAAGATTCAGACCGACCATAAGCCCCTCTTGTGGCTAAATCAGATGAAGGGTGAAAACCCCAAACTGCTTAGGTGGTCCATTTCCCTACAGGGTATGGACTTTACAGTGGAGCACCGGCCAGGTACTGACCATGGGAATGCAGATGGTCTCTCCAGGTACTTCCACTTAGGACATGAAGACGAGACTGGTCAAGGCTAGTTTAATGTCCCAGCGTTTGGGGAAGGGTTGTGTAGGAGAGTAGGGTCTGCTATCCTATGGTCACCCAAAATTTTTGCTTTTTGCTTCACTGGTTTTTGACATATTGAGGCTGTGGGCCTGCCAATCAGACCCCCAGCCTGCTGTTCTCTCTACTAAATTAAAACTATGCACCCTAGGTGCATAACCAATTGGAAGTGGATCACCCTGTCAGCCCCTGTACCAGTGTACACTAGGTACCCAGGGCATTGGTGTACCCAAGGCCTGCCAGGGGCTGAAGCATGTATTATGCCACCCCAGGCTTGGCCTAACAATCTGACACAACTGGCTGATCACTCAGCTGGGGTAAGTTGGTGTAATCACCTCTTACTTAGGTGTAGTATACCTATACCTAACCTTAAATGGGACACCTGGTAACCTATAAGTCACTCCTATGGCAGGCCTTAACAATCCTGAAGGCAGAGTGCTTGGTTCCATGTGAGATGGTGCTCTAGCATGAGCTGAGCCTGTCTGCAGTGGTCGGAACAACTTCCTTCTACTGTTTCCAGATATCGTCATACCATATACTCTTAAGTGCATTATGAACCTCGCGGTTAAATGCTAACTTTGGTTTGGCTTTATCAAAACATGTCGAGTAAGGTGTCATACGAATTGGAATACTAACCCCTCGCCAATTCTGGCGACGGGGTTAACATTCCACCCTTCTAGAGGGACACGACATGTACAGTACCTGAAACCCGGGTAAAATCAGACATAGCCTCAGCTCCACAAAATGGATGCTGACACCACAGACACAAGTCTGCCCTACTGCTGCTGGGAGTCCTTCCAGCTTGGGAGGTGTGGACAAAGGGTTTCCTGCCAGGGGAGGTGCATGCACCACCCCAGACAGGATTTTGTGTATTGGTCAGGTAGGGCTTGAAAGAAACCAGACATGCCTGTGGCTCACAAGGAGCCTCGGTGCATATGCCAGTTCAAACCGGTCCTGGGGCACACCAGTTCCGGGCCTGGGGCGAGCTGGACAAAGGATTGGGGGTGTAACCACCCCCCTTCCTGGTCCCACCCATAGGGAGGGACCTAGCAGGTAGTCCGGCCCCTAGAATCCGCTTAAAGGTAGGAGCTGTGTCCTAAGACTTCAGACATCCTGGAATCAACTTGAAACTAAGAAGAGGACGGGAACTTCGACATTCTGCTGCACAGAAGACTGAAGGAAATCTCCCCTGTGGTCAGGGAGTGACCACCTTGCTAACGCAAGCACCATCCAGCGAATCAACGTCTGCTTTGCCGCCGCCTCCCGCCGGAGCCCGAGCCCAGAGACTGACAAGACCTGGACCTCCAGACCTCTCACCGCCCGATCCACAGTCCCTGAAAAGAAGAGACCCGTGGAGGCACCGAGACACGTGGAGCCAGCCATCTTGAAACGACCACGACAAGCTGACAAGTGCAACAACCGAGGCTCCCTCCAAGTTGTGCTTTGGGATCTGAGAAGCCCAGCACCCGAGCAGCATCTGCACCAAAGGTGAGCCCTCCAGCATCTCCACGATCTGCGTGGGGCCCTTCTGCATTTTGCCACTCGATGCGCCTAACCGGTTGCTGGCCCGCTGGCTAGTAGCCATCTTGGCGACGAACTTCACGAAATACACCACTGGTCTGGTTGCTCCAGACTGGCCCTTGCTCCCCTCCAAAGGAGCAGTCCCTCTGACCTTGCTGGTCAGAACCATCAGCTTATTTCATCTCCTACAACAATTGCTTTTGCCAAGGCTTGTTTGCTTTCATCAAGTCGCCGACACCGCCGACAGCGAGAGCCTGCGTGGGACAGCTCGTGAACCGACTCCTGGACGTCGTCGACCTCCCGGGACCACGTGGCTGCAGAGACAAGCTACACCTTTCTTCCTGTTTGCACCCGACATTGCCTGGTACCCACCTGGTGCCACGCCGGTCACTGGCTAGTGACTGTGAACACTGTCCCCTCTGCTTACAGGTCTTCAACATCTCCGATCCACTCTTGGATCCACCGCATCTCTCCCGGACCGACCGCCTGCAGCATCTTTGTCTTCAGGCTCCACGGAACAGATAGAAGAAACCCGACGCACTTCGAGGCCTATGCACCTGCTTCCTGTGGGTGAGGTAAAGCTGGCACTCCTGTGCCCAAGTGTAGTATTACATCTCTAGTGCCTGTGTTCCAAATCTTGAGTTCCTAGTCCATCCGGAAGATCCTCTTTGCAGTAACTTTGTACTTTTTACGCACCCATTGAAACCTATGGGAGCACGCGAGTGACTATTTGCTCTGCACACGCCACCCGTGGACCTCCTGGTCACTAACTGAAGTTAGCTCCTTGTAGGCCCAGCGATTCTAGAGGCCCTAGGCCTTTTCCCTTTTCTGTTCGTGGTACTTATACCACTATTTTAGTATATGGTTTGAGCGGCCACCAGGGCCTATCCATATAAAGTGCAACTTCTGTGTAGTCTACTGTAATCTTGTTTGACGATTTGTGCTCCTGTGCTCATAAAGAGACTAGGGGTTACTTTGAGAAATAAATACATATATATTTTGAATATATATCTGTGTGGTGTCCTTTCATTGGTATAAAAGGGGGTTGCATTTGGTAAAACAGCTGGCTTAACACGCTTCACGAGTTTAGCCTCAAAGACTGCTTAGCCTACGCTACCACTAGGGCAGCTAGTCCGAAAAGGTTGACTTACAACCACACCATAAGGGTTGCTTGGCATGGTACAAGGTGATCACTTTAACTAGTGAGCATCATATACCAGGCCAACTTCTCACAGTGGTTGTATGTGTGGTTGTGTGTATGTGGTTATTGTTGTGTGTGTGGTTGTGTGTGTGGTTGTATGTATATGGTTGTGTATGTGGTTGTGTGTGTGTTTGGTTGTGTGTGTGGTTGTGGTTGTGTGTGTCTGATTGTGTGGTTGTGTGTATGGTTGTGGGTATGGTTGTGTGTGGTTGTGTGTGTGTGGTTGTGTGTGTGGTTGTGTGGGTGTGGTTGTGTGTGTGGTTGTGTGTGGTTTTGTGGTTGTGTGTGTGGTTGTGGTGGTGTGTGGTTGTGTTTGTGGCTGTGTGGTTGAGTGTTTGTGTGTGGTTGTGTGTGTGATTGTGTGTGGTTGTATGTGTGGTTGTGTGTGTGTGTGGTTATGGTTGTGTGTGGTTGTGTGTGTGGTTTTGTGTGTGGTTGTGTGGGTGTGGTTCTGTGTGTGTGGTTGGGTGTGGTTGTGTGTGTGGGTGTGGTTTTGTGTGGTTGTGTGTGTGGCTATGTGGTTGAGTGTTTGTGTGTGGTTGTATGTGTGATTGTGTGTGGTTGTATGTGTGGTTGTGTGCATGTGTGTTTGTGTGTGTTTGAGTGTGTGTGTGGCTGTGTGTGTGAGTGGTTGTGGGTGTGGTTGTATGTGGTTGTGTGTGTGGTTGTGTGTGTGTGGTTGTTTGTGTCGTTGTGTGTTTGTGTGTGGTTGTGTGTGTGTGGTTTGTGTGTGTGGTGTGTGTGTGTGGTTGGGTGTGGTTGTGTGTGTGTGGTTTTGTATGTGTGGTTGTGGGTGTGGTTGTGGTTGTGTGATTGTGCGTGTGGTGGTGTGTGTGGTTGTGGTTATGTGTGTGGTTGTATGTGGGGTTGTGTGTGTTGTTGTGTGTGGTTATGTGTGTGTGTGTTTGTGTGTGGTTGTGTGTGTGTGGTAGTGTTTGTGGTTGTGGTGTATGTGGTTGTATGTGTGGCTGTGTGGTTGAGTGTTTGTGTGTGGTTGTGTGTGTGACTGTGTATGGTTGTATGAGTGGTTGTGTGTGTGTGTGATTATGGTTGTGGTGTGGTGTAGTTGTGTGTGTGGTTGTGTGTGTGTGGTTGTGAGTGTGTTTGGTTGTGTATGTGGTTGTGTGTGTGGTTATGTGTGTGTGTGGTTGTGTGTGTGGATGTGTGTGTAGTTGTGTGTGTGGTTGTGGTTGTGTGTGTGGTTGTATTTGTATGTGTGTGGTTGTGTGTGTGTGTGGTTGTGGGGGTGGTTGTGTGGTTGTGGGGGTGGTTGTGTGTGTGTGGTTGTTTGTGTGGCTGTGTGTGTGTGGTTGTGTGTGCATGTGTGTGTGGTTGTGTGTGTGGTTGGGTGGTGTTGTGTGTTTGTTTGTGTGTTTGGGGTTGTGTGTGTGGTTGTGTGGTTGGGTGGTGTTGTGTGTGTGTGTGTGGTTGTGTATGTGGTTGTGGTTGTGTGTGTGGTTGTGTGTTTGGTTGTGTGTGTGTGTGAGTGGTTGTGGTTGTGTGTGTGGTTGTTGGTGTGGTTGTATGTGGTTGTGGTTGTGTGTGGTTGTATGTGTGTATGTGTGGTTGTGTGTGTGGTTGTGTGGGTGTGGTTGTGTGTGTGTGGTTGTGGTTGTGTATGTGGTTGTGTGTGTAGTTGTGTGTGTGTGATTGTGTGTGTGTGGTTGGTGTTGTGTGTGGTTTTGTGTGTGATTGTGTGTGTTTGGTTGTGTGTGTGGTTGTGTGTGTAGTTGTGGTTGTGTGTGTGGTTGTGGTTGTGTGTGGTTGTGTGTGTGTGATTGTGTGTGTGTGTGGTTGAGTGTGAGGTTGTGTGCATGGTTGTGTGTGGTTGTATGTGTGGTCGTGTATGTGGTTATTATTGTGTGTGTGGTTGTGTGTGTATGGTTGTGTGTGTGTGGTTGTGTGTGTGGTTGTGGGTATGGTTGTGTGTATGTGTGGTTGTGTGTGTGTGGTTGTGTGTGTGGTTGAGTGTGTGGTTGTGTGTTTGATTATGTGTGGTTGTGGTTGTGTGTGTCTGATTGTGTGGTTGTGTGTATGTGTGCAGTTGTGTGTGTGGTTGTGGGTATGGTTGTGTGTATGTGTGGTTGTGTGTGTGGTTGTGTGTATGTGGTTGTATGTGTGGTTGTGTGAGGTTGTGTGGTTGTTTGTGTGGTTGTGTGTGTGTGTGTGGTTATGGTTGTGGTGTGGTTGTGTGTGTGGTTGTGTGTGTGGTTATGTGTGTGTGGTTGTGTGTGTGTTTGGTTGAGTGTGTGGTTGTGTGTGTGGTTATGTGTGTGTGTAGTTGTGTGTGTGGTTGTGTGTGTAGTTGTGTGTGTGGTTGTGGTTGTATTTGTGTGTGTGTGGTTGTGTGTGTGTGTGGTTGTGGGGGTGGTTGTGTGGTTCGTTGTGGTTGTGTGTGTGTGGTTGTTTGTATGGTTGTGTGTGGTTGTGTGTGCATGTGTGTGGTTGTGTGTGTGGTTGGGTGTGGTTGTGTGTTTGTTTGTGTGTGTGGTTGTGGTTGTGTGTGTGGTTGTGTGGTTGTGTAGTATTGTGTGTGTGTGTGTGGTTGTGTGTTCGGTTGTGTGTGTGTGTGGTTGTGGTTGTGTGTGTGGTTGTTGGTGTGGTTGTGTGGTTGGATGTGGTTGTTGTTGTGTGTGGTTGTATGTGTGGTTGTGTGTGTGGTTGTGTGGGTGTGGTTGTGTGTGTGGTTGTGGTTGTATATGTGGTTGTGTGTGTGGTTGTGTGTGTGTGATTGTGTGTGTGGTTGTGTATGTGGTTGTGGTTGTGGTTGGTGTTGTGTGTGGTTGTGTGTGTGGTTTTGTGTGTGGTTGTGTGTGTGTGGTTGTGTGTATGGTTGTGTGTGTGTGTGGTTGTGTGTGTAGTTGTGGTTGTGTGTGTGGTGGTGTGTGTGTGTGTTTGTTGGTTTTGTGTGGTTGTATGTGTGGCTGTGTGGTTGAGTGTTTGTGTGTGGTTGTGTGTGTGACTGTGTGTGGTTGTGTGAGTGGTTGTGTGTGTGTGTGGTTATGGTTGTGGTGTGGTTGTGTGTGTGGTTGTGTGTGTGTTTGGTTGTGTGTGTGGTTGTGTGTGGTTATATGTGTGTGTGGTTGTGTGTGTGGTTGTGTGTGTAGTTATGTGTGTGGTTGTGGTTGTATTTTTGTGTGTGTGGTTATGGTTGTGGTGTGGTTGTGTGTGTGGTTGTGTGTGTGGTTGTGTGTGTGTGGTTGTGTGTGTGTTTGGTTGTGTGTGTGGTTGTGTGTGGTTATGTGTGTGTGGTTGTGTATGTGGTTGTGTGTGTAGTTGTGTGTGTGGTTGTGGTTGTATTTGTGTGTTTGTGGTTGTGTGTGTGTGTGGTTATGTGTGCGTGTGGTTATGGTTGTGTGTGTCTGTGTGGTTTTGTGTGTGGGTGTGTGTGTGTGGTTGGGTGGGGTTGTGTGTGGGTGTGGTTGAGTGTGGTTGTGTGTGTAGCTGTGTGGTTGAGTGTTTGTGTGTGGTGGTATGTGTGTATGTGTGGTTGTGTGTGTGGTTGTGTGGGTGTGGTTGTGTGTGTGGTTGTGGTTGTGTATGTGGTTGTGTGTGTAGTTGTGTGTGTGTGATTGTGTGTGTGTGGTTGGTGTTGTGTGTGGTTTTGTGTGTGGTTGTGTGTGTGTGGTTGTGTGTGTGGTTGTGTGTGTAGTTGTGGTTGTGTGTGTGGTTGTGGTTGTGTGTGGTTGTGTGTGTGTGATTGTGTGTGTGTGTGGTTGAGTGTGAGGTTGTGTGCATGGTTGTGTGTGGTTGTATGTGTGGTCATGTGTGTGGTTATTATTGTGTGTGTGGTTGTGTGTGTATGGTTGTGTGTGTGTGGTTGTGTGTGTGGTTGTGGGTATGGTTGTGTGTATGTGTGGTTGTGTGTGTGTGGTTGTGTGTGTGGTTGAGTGTGTGGTTGTGTGTTTGATTATGTGTGGTTGTGGTTGTGTGTGTCTGATTGTGTGGTTGTGTGTATGTGTGCAGTTGTGTGTGTGGTTGTGGGTATGGTTGTGTGTATGTGTGGTTGTGTGTGTAGTTGTGTGTGTGTGGTTGTATGTGTGGTTGTGTGAGGTTGTGTGGTTGTTTGTGTGGTTGTGGTTGTGTGTGGCTGTGTGGTTGAGTGTTTGTGTGTGGTTGTGTGTGTGATTGTGTGTTGTTGTGTGTGTGTGTGGTTATGGTTGTGTGTGGTTGTGTGTGTGGTTGTGTGTGTGGTTGTGTGGGTGTGGTTGTGTGTGTGGTTGTGTGTGGTTGTGTGGTTGTATATGTGGTTGTGTGTGTGGTTGTGTGTGTATGGCTGTATGTGTGGTTGTGTGTGTGTGTGGTTGTGGTTGTGTGTGTGTGTGTGTGTGGTTGTGGGTGTGGTTGTAGGTGAGGGTGTGGTTGTGTGTGGGTGCAGTTGTGGGTACAGGTGTGTTTGTGGTTGTGTGTATGTGTGGTTGGGTGTGGTTGTGTGTGGTTGTGTGTGTGGCTGTGTGGTTGAGTGTTTGTGTGTGGTTGTGTGTGTGACTGTGTGTGGTTGTATGAGTGGTTGTGTGTATGTATGTGGTTATGGTTGTGGTGTGGTTGTGTGTGTGGTTGTGTGTGTGGTTATGTGTGTGCGGTTGTGTGTGTGTTTGGTTGAGGGTGTGGTTGTGTGTGTGGTTATGTGTGTGTGTAGTTGTGTGTGTGGTTGTGTGTGTAGTTGTGTGTGTGGTTATGGTTGTGGTTGTATTTGTGTGTGTGTGGTTGTGTGTGTGTGTGGTTGTGGGGGTGGTTGTGTGGTTCGTTGTGGTTGTGTGTGTGTGGTTGATTGTATGGTTGTATGTGTGGTTGTGTGTGCATGTGTGTGGTTGTGTGTGTGGTTGGGTGTGGTTGTGTGTTTGTTTGTGTGTGTGGTTGTGGTTGTGTGTGTGGTTGTGTGGTTGTGTAGTATTGTGTGTGTGTGTGTGGTTGTGGTTGTGTGTTTGGTTGTGTGTTTGGTTGTGTGTGTGTGTGTGAGTGGTTGTGGTTGTGTGTGTGGTTGTTGGTGTGGTTGTGTGGTTGGATGTGGTTGTTGTTGTGTGTGGTTGTATGTGTGGTTGTGTGTGTGGTTGTGTGGGTGTGGTTGTGTGTGTGGTTGTGGTTGTATATGTGGTTGTATGTGTGGTTGTGTGTGTGTGATTGTGTGTGTGGTTGTGTGTGTGGTTGTGGTTGGTGTTGTGTGTGGTTGTGTGTGTGGTTTTGTGTGTGGTTGTGTGTGTGTGTGGTTGTGTGTATGGTTGTGTGTGTGTGTGGTTGTGTGTGTAGTTGTGGTTGTGTGTGTGGTTGTGTGTGTGTGTGTTTGTTGGTTTTGTATGGTTGTATGTGTGGCTGTGTGGTTGAGTGTTTGTGTGTGGTTGTGTGTGTGACTGTGTGTGGTTGTGTGAGTGGTTGTGTGTGTGTGTGGTTATGGTTGTTGTGTGGTTGTGTGTGTGGTTGTGTGTGTGGTTGTGTGTGTGTGGTTGTGTGTGTGTTTGGTTGTGTGTGTGGTTGTGCGTGGTTATGTGTGTGTGTGGTTGTGTGTGTGGTTGTGTGTGTAGTTATGTGTGTGGTTGTGGTTGTGGTTGTATTTTTGTGTGTGTGTGGTTATGGTTGTGGTGTGGTTGTGTGTGTGGTTGTGTGTGTGGTTGTGTGTGTGTGGTTGTGTGTGTTTGGTTGTGTGTGGTTGTGTGTGGTTATGTGTGTGTGGTTGTGTGTGTGGTTGTGTGTGTAGTTGTGTGTGTGGTTGTGGTTGTGGTTGTATTTGTGTGTGTGTGGTTGTGTGTGTGTGTGGTTGTGTGTGCGTGTGGTTATGGTTGTGTGTGTCTGTGTGGTTTTGTGTGTGGTTGTGTGTGTGTGGTTGGGTGGGGTTGTGTGTGGGTGTGGTTGAGTGTGGTTGTGTGTGTGGCTGTGTGGTTGAGTGTTTGTGTGTGGTGGTATGTGTGATTGTGTGCAGTTGTGTGTGTGGTTGTGTGTGTGTGGTTATTTGTGTGGTTGTGTGTGTGTGTGGATGTGTCTGTGGTTGTGTGTGTTTGTGTGTGTTTGTGTGTGTGGTGTGTGTGTGGTTGTGTGTGGTTGTGTGTGTGGTTTTGTGTGTGTGGTTGTGGGTGTGGTTATGGCTGTGGTTGTGTGATTGTGCATGTGGTGTGTGTGTGGTTGTGGTTATGTGTGTGGTTGTATGTGGGGTTGTGTGTGTTGTGTGTATGTGTGTGTGTGGTTGTGTGTGTGTGGTAGTGTGTGTGGTTGTGTGGATGTGGTGTGTATGGTTGGGTGTGGGTGCGGTTGTGGGTACAGGTGTGGTTGTGGGTGTGTGTATGCGTGGTTGGGTGTGGTTGTGTATGTGGTTGTGTGTGGTTGTGGCTGTGTGTGTGATTGTGTGTGTGTGGTTGTGTGTGTATGGTTGTGTGTGTGGTTGTGTGTGTGTGTGGTTGTGTGTGGTTGTATGTGTGGTTGTGTGTGTGTTTATTGTTGTGTGTGTGGTTATGTGTGTGGTTGTGTGTGTGTTTGGTTGTGTGTGTGGTTGTGTGTGTGGTTTTTGTGTGGTTGTGTATGTGTGTGTATGGTTGGGTGTGGTTTTGTGGTTGTGTGTGTGGTTGTGGTGGTGTGTGGTTGTGTTTGTGGCTGTGTGGTTGAGTGTTTGTGTGTGGTTGTGTGTCCGATTGTGTGTGGTTATATGTGTGGTTGTGTGTGTGTGTGGTTATGGTTGTGTGTGATTGTGTGTGTGGTTTTGTGTGTGGTTGTGTGGGTGTGGTTCTGTGTGTGTGGTTGGGTGTGGTTGTATGTGTGGGTGTGGTTGTGTGTGGTAGTGTGTGTGGCTATGTGGTTGAGTGTTTGTGTGTGGTTGTATGTGTGATTGTGTGTGGTTGTATGTGTGGTTGTGTACATGTGTGGTTGTGTGTGTTTGAGTGTGTGTGTGGTTGTGTGCGTGAGTGGTTGTGGGTGTGGTTGTGTGTATGGTGTGTGTGTGTGGTTGGGTGTGGTTGTGTATGTGTGGTTTTGTATGTGTGGTTGTGGGTGTGGTTGTGGTTGTGTGATTGTGCGTGTGGTGGTGTGTGTGGTTGTGGTTGTGTGTGGTTGTATGTGTGGCTGTGTGGTTGAGTGTTTGTGTGTGGTTGTGTGTGTGACTGTGTGTGGTTGTATGAGTGGTTGTGTGTGTGTGTGTGGTTATGGTTGTGGTGTGGTTGTGTGTGTGGTTGTGTGTGTGGTTGTGTGTGTGTGGTTGTGTGTGTGTTTGGTTGTGTGTGTGGTTGTGTGTGTGGTTATGTGTGTGTGGTTGTGTGTGTGGTTGTGTGTGTAGTTGTGTGTGTGGTTGTGGTTGTGTGTGTGGTTGTATTTGTGTGTGTGTGGTTGTGTGTGTGTGTGGTTGTGGGGGTGGTTGTGTGGTTGTGGGAGTGGTTGTGTGTGTGTGGTTGTTTGTGTGGTTGTGTGTGTGTGGTTGTGTGTGTGGTTGTGTGTGTAGTTGTGTGTGTGGTTGTGGTTGTGTGTGTGGTTGTATTTGTGTGTGTGTGTGTGTGTGTGGTTGTGGGGGTGGTTGTGTGGTTCGTTGTGGTTGTGTGTGTGGTTGTTTGTATGGTTGTGTGTGTGGTTGTGTGTGCATGTGTGTGGTTGTGTGTGTGGTTGGGTGTGGTTGTGTGTTTGTTTGTGTGTGTGGTTGTGGTTTTGTGTGTGTGGTTGTGTGGTTGTGTGGTGTTGTGTGTGTGTGTCGTTGTGGTTGTGTGTTTGGTTGTGTTTTTGGTTGTGTGTGTGTGAGTGGTTGTGGTTGTATGTGTGGTTGTTGGTGTGGGTGTGTGGTTGGATGTGGTTGTTGTTGTGTGTGGTTGTATGTGTGGTTGTGTGTGTGGTTGTGTGGGTGTGGTTGTGTGTGTGGTTGTGGTTGTATATGTGGTTGTGTGTGTGGTTGTGTGTGTGTGATTGTGTGTGTGGTTGTGTGTGTGGTTGTGGATGGTGTTGTGTGTGGTTGTGTGTGTGGTTTTGTGTGTGGTTGTGTGTGTGTGTGGTTGTGTGTATGGTTGTGTGTGTGTGTGGTTGTGTGTGTAGTTGTGGTTGTGTGTGTGGTTGTGTGTGTGTGTTTGTTGGTTTTGTGTGGTTGTATGTGTGGCTGTGTGGTTGAGTGTTTGTGTGTGGTTGTGTGTGTGACTGTGTGTGGTTGTGTGAGTGGTTGTGTGTGTGTGTGGTTATGGTTGTGGTGTGGTTGTGTGTGTGGTTGTGTGTGTGGTTGTGTGTGTGTGGTTGTGTGTGTGTTTGGTTGTGTGTGTGGTTGTGTGTGGTTATGTGTGTGTGTGGTTGTGTGTGTGGTTGTGTGTGTAGTTATGTGTGTGGTTGTGGTTGTATTTTTTGTGTGTGTGGTTATGGTTGTGGTGTGGTTGTGTGTGTGGTTGTGTGTGTGGTTGTGTGTGTGTAGTTGTGTGTGTGTTTGGTTGTGTGTGTGGTTGTGTGTGGTTATGTGTGTGTGGTTGTGTGTGTGGTTATGTGTGTAGTTGTGTGTGTGGTTGTGGTTGTATGTGTGTGTGTGTGGTTGTGTGTGCGTGTGGTTATGGTTGTGTGTGTCTGTGTGGTTTTGTGTATGGTTGTGTGTGTGTGGTTGGGTGGGGTTGTGTGTGGGTGTGGTTGAGTGTGGTTGTGTGTGTGGCTGTGTGGTTGAGTGTTTGTGTGTGGTGGTATGTGTGATTGTGTGCAGTTGTGTGTGTGGTTGTGTGTGTGTGGTTATTTGTGTGGTTGTGTGTGTGTGGATGTGTCTGTGGTTGTGTGTGTTTGTGTGTGGTTGTGTGTGGGGTGTGTGTGCGGTTGTGTGTGGTTGTGTTTGTGGTTTTGTGTGTGTGGTTGTGGGTGTGGTTATGGCTGTGGTTGTGTGATTGTGCATGTGGTGGTGTGTGTGGTTGTGGTTATGTGTGTGGTTGTATGTGGGGTTGTGTGTGTTGTGTGTATGTGTGTGTGTTTGTGTGTGGTTGTGTGTGTGTGGTAGTGTGTGTGGTTGTGTGGGTGTGGTGTGTATGGTTGGGTGTGGGTACGGTTGTGGGTACAGGTGTGGTTGTGGGTGTGTGTATGCGTGGTTTGGTGTGGTTGTGTATGTGGTTGTGTGTGGTTGTGGCTGTGTGTGTGATTGTGTGTGCGTGGTTGTGTGTGTATGGTTGTGTGTGTGGTTGTGTGTGTGTGGTTGTGTGTGGTTGTATGTGTGGTTGTGTGTGTGGTTATTGTTGTGTGTGTGGTTATGTGTGTGGTTGTGTGTGTGTTTGGTTGTGTGTGTGGTTGTGTGTGTGGTTGTGTATGTGGTTGTGTCGGTGTGTGTGTGGTTGGGTGTGGTTTTGTGGTTGTGTGTGTGGTTGTGGTGGTGTGTGGTTGTGTTTGTGGCTGTGTGGTTGAGTGTTTGTGTGTGGTTGTGTGTCTGATTGTGTGTGGTTGTATGTGTGGTTGTGTGTGTGTGTGGTTATGGTTGTGTGTGGTTATGTGTGTGGTTTTGTGTGTGGTTGTGTGGGTGTGGTTCTGTGTGTGTGGTTGGGTGTGGTTGTGTGGTTGTGTGTGTGGGTGTGGTTGTGTATGGTAGTGTGTGTGGCTATGTGGTTGAGTGTTTGTGTGTGGTTGTATGTGTGATTGTGTGTGGCTGTATGTGTGGTTGTGTGCATGTGTGGTTGTGTGTATTTGAGTGTGTGTGTGGTTGTGTGTGTGAGTGGTTGTGGGTGTGGTTGTGTGTGGTTGTGTGTGTGGTTGTGTATGTGTGGTTGTTTGTATTGTTGTGTGGTTGTGTGTGGTTGTGTGTGTGTGGTTGTGTGTGTGGTGTGTGTGTGTGGTTGTGTGTGGTTGTGTGTGTGTGGTTTTGTATGTGTGGTTGTGGGTGTGGTTGTGGTTGTGTGATTGTGCGTGTGGTGGTGTGTGCGGTTGTGGTTATGTGTGTAGTTGTATGTGGGGTTGTGTGTGTTGTGTGTGGTTATGTGTGTGTGTTTGTGTTTGGTTGTGTGAGTGTGGAAGTGTGTGTGGTTGGGTGTGGTTGGGTGGTTGTGTGTGTGGTTGTGGTTGTGTGTGGTTGTATGTGTGGCTGTGTGGTTGAGTGTTTGTGTGTGGTTGTGTGTGTGACTGTGTGTGGTTGTATGAGTGGTTGGGTGTGTGTGTGTGGTTATGGTTGTGGTGTGGTTGTGTGTGTGGTTGTGTGTGTGGTTGTGTGTGTGTGGTTGTGTGTGTGTTTGGTTGTGCGTATGGTTGTGTGTGTGGTTATGTGTGTGTGGTTGTGTGTGTGGTTGTGTGTGTAGTTGTGTGTGTGGTTGTGGTTGTGTGTGTGGTTGTATTTGTGTGTGTGTGGTTGTGTGTGTGTGTGGTTGTGGGGTTGGTTGTGTGGTTGTGGGAGTGGTTGTGGTTGTGTGTGTGGTTGTTTGTGTGGTTTCTGTGTGTGGTTGTGTGTGCATGTGTGTCTGGTTGTGTGTGGGGTTGGGTGTGGTTGTGTGTTTGTTTGTGTGTGTGGTTGTGGTTGTGTGTGGTTGTGTGGTTGGGTGGTGTTGTGTATGTATGTGTGGTTGTGTGTATGGTTGTGTGTTTGGTTGTGTGTGTGAGTGGTTGTGGTTGTGTGTGTGGTTGTTGGTGTGGTTGTGTGGTTGGATGTGGTTGTGGTTGTGTGTGGTTGTATGTGTGTATGTGTGGTTGTGTGTGTGGTTCTGTGGGTGTGGTTGTGTGTGTGGTTGTGGTTGTGTATGTGGTTGTGTGTGTGGTTGTGGGTGTGTGTTCGTGTGTGTGGTTGTGTGTGTGGTTGTGGTTGGTGTTGTGTGTGGTTGTGTGTGTAGTTGTGGTTGTGTGTGTGATTGTGTGTATGGTTGTGTGTGTGTGATTGTGTGTGTGTGTGTGGTTGAGTGTGAGGTTGTGTGCATGGTTGTGTGTGGTTGTATGTGCGGTCATGTGTGTGTGGTTATTGTTGTGTGTGGTTGTGTATGTGGTTATGTGTCTATGGTTGTGTGTGTGTGGTTGTGTGTGTGTTTGGTTGAGTGTGTGGTTGTGTGTTTGGTTATGTGTGGTTGTGTGTGTCTGATTGTGTGGTTGTGTGTATGTGTGCAGTTGTGTGTGTGGTTGTGGGAATTGTTGTGTGTGTGGTTGTGTGTGGTTGTGTGTGTGTGGTTATGTGTGTGGTTGTGTGAGGTTGTGTGGTTGTGTGTATGGTTGTGGTTGTGTGTGGCTGTGTGGTTGAGAGTTTGTGTTTGGTTGTGTGTGTGATTGTGTGTGGTTGTGTGTGTATGTGGATATGGTTGTATGTGGTTGTGTGTGTGGTTGTGTGTGTGGTTGTGTGGGTGTGGTTGTGTGTGTGGTTGGGTGTGGTTGTGTGGTTGTATGTGTGGTTGTGTGTGTGGTTGTGTGTGTATGGTTGTATGTGTGGTTGTGGTTGTGTGTGTGTGGTTGTGTGTGTGTGGTTGTGGGTGTGGTTGTAGGTGAGGGTGTGGTTGTGTGTGGGTGCGGTTGTGGGTACAGGTGTGGTTGTGGGTGTGTGTATATGTGGTTGGGTGTGGTTGTGTGTGGTTGTGTGTGTAGCTGTGTGGTTGAGTGTTTGTGGGTGGTTGTGTGTGTGACTGTGTGTGGTTGTATGAGTGGTTGTGTGTGTGTGGTTATGGTTGTGGTGTGGTTGTGTGTGTGGTTGTGTGTGTGGTTGTGTGTGTGTGGTTGTGTGTGTGTTTGGTTGTGTGTGTGGTTGTGTGTGTGGTTATGTGTGTGTGTGTGGTTGTGTGTGTGATTGTGTGTGTAGTTGTGTGTGTGGTTGTGTGTGTGGTTGTATTTGTGTGTGTGTGGTTGTGTGTGTGTGTGGTTGTGGGGGTGGTTGTGTGGTTGTGGGGGTGGTTGTGTGTATGTTGTTGTTTGTGTGGTTGTGTGTGTGTGGTTGTGTGTCCATGTGTGTGTGGTTGTGTGTGTGGTTGGGTGTGGTTGTGTGTTTGTTTGTGTGTTTGTGGTTGTGTGTGTGGTTGTGTGGTTGGGTGGTGTTGTGTGTGTGTGTGGTTGTGTGTGGTTGTGTGTGTGGTTGTGTGTTTGGTTGTGTGTGTGTGAGTGGTTGTGGTTGTGTATGTGGTCGTTGGTATGGTTGTGTGGTTGGATGTGGTTGTGGTTGTGTGTGGTTGTATGTGTGTATGTGTGGTTGTGTGTGTGGTTGTGTGTGTGGTTGTGTGTGTGTGGTTGTGTGTGTGGTTGTGGTTGTGTGTGTGGTTGTGTGTGTAATTTTGTGTGTGGTTGTGTGTGTGTGTTTGTGTGTTTGTTTGTGTGTGTGGTTGTGGTTGTGTGTGTGGTTGTGTGGTTGGGTGGTGTTGTGTGTGTGTGTGTGGTTGTATGTGTGGTTGTGGTTGTGTGTGTGGTTGTGTGTTTGGTTGTGTGTGTGTGTGAGTGGTTGTGGTTGTGTGTGTGGTTGTTGGTGTGGTTGTGTGGTTGGATGTGGTTGTGGTTGTGTGTGGTTGTATGTGTGTATGTGTGGTTGTGTGTGTGGTTGTGTGTGTGGTTGTGTGGGTGTGGTTGTGTGTGTGGTTGTGGTTGGTGTTGTGTGTGGTTGTGTGTGTGGTTTTGTGTGTGGTTGTGTGTGTGTGGTTGTGTGTATGTTTGTGTGTGTGTGGTTGTGTGTGTGGTTGTTTGTGTAGTTGTGGCTGTGTGTGTGGTTGTGTGTGTGGTTGTGGTTGTGTGTGGTTGTGTGTGTGTGTGTGTGTGGTTGAGTGTGAGGTTATGTGCATGGTTGTGTGTGGTTGTATGTGTGGTCGTGTGTGTGTGGTTATTGTTGTGTGTGTGGTTGTGTGTGTGGTTGTGTGTGTGTGGTTGTGTGTGTTTGGTTGAGTGTGTGGTTGTGTGTTTGGTTATGTGTGGTTGTGGTTGTGTGTGTCTGATTGTGTGGTTGTGTGTATGTGTGCAGTTGTGTGTGTGGTTGTGGGTATGGTTGTATGTATGTGTGGTTGTGTGTGTGGTTGTGTGTGTGTGGTTGTGTGTATGGTTGTGTGAGGTTGTGAGGTTGTTTGTGTGGTTGTGGTTGTGTGTGGCTGTGTGGTTGAGTGTTTGTGTGTGGTTGTGTGTGTGATTGTGTGTTGTTGTGTGTGTGTGGTTATGGTTGTGTGTGGTTGTGTGTGTGGTTGTGTGTGTGGTTGTGTGGGTGTGGTTGTGTGTGTGGTTGTGTGTGGTTGTGTGGTTGTGTGTGGTTGTGTGGTTGTATGTGTGGTTGTGTGTGTGTATGGTTGTATGTGTGGTTGTGTGTGTGTGTGGTTGTGGTTGTGTGCGTGTGTATGGTTGGGGGTGTGGTTGTAGGTGAGGGTGTGGTTGTGTGTGGGTGCGGTTGTGGGTACAGGTGTGGTTGTGGGTGTGTGTATGTGTGGTTGGGTGTGGTTGTGTGTGGTTGGGTGTGTGGCTGTGAGGTTGAGTGTTTGTGTGTGGTTGTGTGTGCAACTGTGTGTGGTTGTATGAGTGGTTGTGTGTGTGTGGTTATGGTTGTGGTGTGGTTGTGTGTGTGGCTGTGTGTGTGGTTATGTGTGTGTGGTTGTGTGTGTGTTTGGTTGAGTGTGTGGTTGTGTGTGTGATTATGTGTGTGTGTAGTTGTGTGTGTGGTTGTGTGTGTAGTTGTGTGTATGGTTGTGGTTGTGGTTGTATTTGTGTGTGTGTGGTTGTGTGTGTGTGTGGTTGTGGGGGTGGTTGTGTGGTTGGTTGTGGTTGTGTGTGTGTAGTTGTTTGCATGGTTGTGTGTGTGTGGTTGTGTGTGCATGTGTGTGGTTGTGTGTGTGGTTGGGTGTGGTTGTGTGTTTGTTTGTGTGTGTGGTTGTGGTTGTGTGTGTGGTTGTGTGGTGTTGTGTGTATGCGTGGTTGTGGTTGTGTGTTTGGTTGTGTGTTTGGTTGTGTGTGTGTGTGAGTGGTTGTGGTTGTGTGTGTGGTTGTTGGTGTGGTTGTGTGGTTGGATCTGGTTGTGGTTGTATATGGTTGTATGTGTGGTTGTGTGTGTGGTTGTGTGGGTGTGGTTGTGTGTGTGGTTGTGGTTGTATATGTGGTTGTGTGTGTGTTATTGTGTGTGTGGTTGTGTGTGTGGTTGTGGTTGGTGTTGTGTGTGGTTGTGTGTGTGGTTTTGTGTGTGGTTGTGTGTGTGTGGTTGTGTATATGGCTGTGTGTGTGTGTGGTTGTGTGTGTAGTTGTGGTTGTGTGTGTGGTTGTGTGTGTGTGTTTGTTGGTTATATGTGGTTGTATGTGTGGCTGAGTGGTTGAGTGTTTGTGTGTGATTGTGTGTGTGTGACTGTGTGTGGTTGTATGAGTGGTTGTGTGTGTGTGTGGTTATGGTTGTGGTGTGGTTGTGTGTGTGGTTGTGTGTGTGTGTGTTTGGTTGTGTGTGTGGTTGTGTGTGGTTATGTGTGTGTGTGGTTGTGTGTGTGGTTGTGTGTGTAGTTGTGTGTGTGGTTGTGGTTGTACATGTGTGTGTGTGGTTGTGTGTGTGTGTGGTTGTGTGTGCGTGTGGTTATGGTTGTGTGTGTCTGTGTGGTTTTGTGTGTGGTTGTGTGTGTGTGGTTGTGTGTGTGTGGTTGGGTGTGGTTATGTGGTTGTGTGTGTGGGTGTGGTTGTGTGTGGTTGTGTGTGTGGCTGTGTGGTTGAGTGTTTATGTGTGGTGGTACATGTGATTGTGTGTGGTTGTATGTGTGGTTGTGTGCATGTGTGGTTGTGTGTGTGTTTGAGTGCGTGTGTGGTTGTGTGTGTGAGTGGTTGTGGGTGTGGTTGTGTGTGTATGGTTATTTGTGTGGTTGTGTGTGTGTGGATGTGTGTGTGGTTGTGTGTGTTTGTGTGTGGTTGTGTGTGTGGTGTGTGTATGGTTGGGTGTGGTTGTGTGTGTGTGGTTTTGTGTGTGTGGTTGTGGGTGTGGTTATGGCTGTGGTTGTGTGATTGTGCATGTGGTGGTGTGTGTGGTTGTGGTTATGTATGTGGTTGTATGTGGGGTTGTGTGTGTTGTTGTGTGTGTGTGTGTGTGTGTGTGTGTGTTTGTGTGTGGTTGTGTGTGTGTGGTAGTGTGTGTGGTTGTGTGGGTGTGGTGTGTATGGTTGGGTGTGGGTGCGGTTGTGGGTACAGGTGTGGTTGTGGGTGTGTGTATGCGTGGTTGGGTGTGGTTGTGTATGTGGTTGTGTGTGGTTGTGGCTGTGTGTGTGATTGTGTGTGTGTGGTTGTGTGTGTATGGTTGTGTGTGTGGTTGTGTGTGTGTGTGGTTGGGTGTGGTTTTGTGGTTGTGTGTGTGGTTGTGGTGGTGTGTGGTTGTGTTTGTGCCTGTGTGGTTGAGTGTTTGTGTGTGGTTGTGTGTCTGATTGTGTGTGGTTGTATGTGTGGTTGTGTGTGTGTGTGGTTATGGTTGTGTGTGGTTTTGTGTGTGGGTGTGGTTCTGTGTGAGTGGTTGTGTGTGGTTGTGTGGTTGTGTGTGTGGGTGTGGTTGTGTGTGGTAGTGTGTGTGGCTATGTGGTTGAGTGTTTGTGTGTGGTTTTATGTGTGATTGTGTGTGGTTGTATGTGTGGTTGTGTGCATGTGTGGTTGTGTGTGTTTGAGTGTGTGTGTGGTTGTGTGTGTGAGTGGTTGTGGGTGTGGTTGTCTGTGGTTGTGTGTATGGTTGTGTATGTGTGGTTGTTTGTGTTGTTGTGTGGTTGTGTGTGGTTGTGTGTGTGTGGTTGTGTGTGGTGTGTGTGTGTGTGTGTGGTAGGGTGTGGTTGTGTGTGTGTGGTTTTGTATGTGTGGTTGTGGGTGTGGTTGTGGTTGTGTGATTGTGCTTGTGGGGGTGTGTGTGGTTGTGGTTATGTGTGTGGTTGTATGTGGGGTTGTGTGTGTTGTGTGTGGTTATGTGTGTGTGTTTGTGTTTGGTTGTGTATGTGTGGAAGTGTGTGTGGTTGGGTGTGGTTGGGTGGTTGTGTGTGGTTGTGGTTGTGTGTGGTTGTATGTGTGGCTGTGTGGTTGAGTGTTTGTGTGTGGTTGTGTGTGTGACTGTGTGTGGTTGTATGAGTGGTTGTGTGTGTGTGTGTGGTTATTGTTGTGGTGTGGTTGTGTGTGGTTGTGTGTGTGGTTGTGTGTGTGTTTGGTTGTGTGTGTGGTTGTATGTGTGGTTATGTGTATGTGGTTGTGTGTGTGATTGTGTGTGTAGTTGTGTGTGTGGTTGTGGTTGTGTGTGTGGTTGTATTTGTGTGTGTGTGGTTGTGTGTGTGTGTGGTTGTGGGGGTGGTTGTGTGGTTGTGGGGGTGGTTGTGGTTGTGTGTGTGTGGTTGTTTGTGTGGTTGTGTGTGTGTGGTTGTGTGTGCATGTGTGTGTGGTTGTGTGTGGGGTTGGGTGTGGTTGTGGTTGTGTGTGTGGTTGTGTGGTTGGGTGGTGTTGTGTATGTGTATGTGGTTGTGTGTGTGGTTGTGGTTGTGTGTGTGGTTGTGTGTTTGGTTGTGTGTGTGAGTGGTTGTGGTTGTGTGTGTGGTTGTTGGTGTGGTTGTGTGGTTGGATGTGGTTGTGGTTGTGTGTGGTTGTATTTGTGTATGTGTGTGTGGTTGTGTGTGTGGTTGTGTGGGTGTGGTTGTGTGTGTGGTTGTGGTTGTGTATGTGGTTGTGTGTGTGGTTGTGGGTGTGTGATTGTGTGTGTGGTTGTGTGTGTGGTTGTAGTTGGTGTTGTGTGTGGTTGTGTGTGTGGTTTTGTATGTGGTTGTGTAAGTGTGTGGTTGTGTGTATGGTTGTGTGTGTGTGGTTGTGTGTGTGGTTATGTGTGTAGTTGTGGTTGTGTGTGTGGTTGTGTGTGTAGTTGTGGTTGTGTGTGTGGTTGTGTGTGTGTGATTGTGTGTGTGTGTGTGGTTGAGTGTGAGGTTGTGTGCATGGTTGTGTGTGGTTGTATGTGTGGTCGTGTGTGTGTGGTTATTGTTGTGTGTGTGGTTCTGTGTGTGGTTGTGTGTGTATGGTTGTGTGTGTGTGGTTGTGTGTGTGTTTGGTTGAGTGTGTGGTTGTGTGTTTGGTTATGCGTGGTTGTGGTTGTGTGTGTCTGATTGTGTGGTTGTGTGTGTTGGAGGGAGGCCCGCCGGGTAGTCGGGAGACTATTCCGGCACCTTCCTACCGCAAAGTTATAGCCGAGCGCCGCTGAGAAGCCTCCTCGGGGAGGTCTTTCTCCTATAATCGTACTAGGCCCAGTAACACCACCACACAGGACTCAATAGTAGTTGCGAGATTAGATTCTTTATCGGCAGGAATACGTGCAATATTTACAGAGGGATCGAGGGATCCGGTCAGAGTCTCAGTGTTCCTTCAAGAGGATAGGGTAGCGGGACAGTCTTAGTGCCAGCCAGGCACGGGAGGGTTCTGCGCCAGACCTTGGATGCTGGTCTCAGAGCGGCTCGGACGTGGAGAGCCGCGACGTCGTCTGCAGGGCTCGGATGGTAGTTCCGCTTAGGTCGAGCCACGACACGGTCAGCAGGGCTCTGGTGGTAGGTCCACTTCGGTCGAGCCGCGACGAGGTCAGCTGGGCTCTGGTGGTAAGGTTCAACAAGGTCGGGCCGCAACAGCGTCAGCAGGGCCCCAAGGGTTCGTGAAGGTCTTTAAGCACGGTGGAGCCGCGACGTCGTCAGCAGGGCTCAAGGGGTGGTTCAGGGTGAGTCTTCTTCATGGGGTCAGCCGCGATCCGATCAGCAGGGCTCTCGACTCCAGGATACAACTACTGCCCTGTTGTCGGGTCGCCCCAGATATAGGACGAGAGCCCTTTGATGTCCGGACCCGTGCGCCCGGAGGGGGCGGAGAGGACGGGTAGGGGGCGGCCAGACGCCCAGCAGGAGAGGCGCCAGGCCCCAGAGAGCTGTGGGGTGATCACACCCAGGTGTGGAGAGACGGTAGGGGGTCCCATCGATACTGCCCTCCGCCGAGAGTGGGAAGGGCTCACGTGGTATCCCCCGAGCCAGGGGTTGGCGTCTCGATGTCGGGTCTCGCTGGGACCGAGGCCGGGTAGAGCAGGGTCATACAGGTGGTCACGTGGAGTGACGTGCAATCCAAGATGGAGGAGCCCCGATGTGCATGGGACCTCGTGCGGCTTAGCGCGGGGAAACAGGACCACGCCACGAGGCCGGCTCCCACACGCGTCCCCCCCAGCTGAAGGCAGGGAGAGTCACCCATCTTCTTGGGGGTTCTCCTCGCCGAGGCGGAAGAATCGGGACAGGCCGTCAGCATTGGCGTGGTCGTTGCCGGGCCGGTGTTCAACAGTGAAGTCCATCCCTTGTAGCGAGATGGACCAGCGTAACAGCTTGGGGTTCTTGCCCCGCATTTGCATGAGCCACCGCAAGGGCCGGTGGTCAGTCTGGACCCTGAAGTGGGTACCGAAAAGGTAGGGCCGGAGCTTTTTGAGAGCCCATACCACAGCGAAGGCCTCCCGCTCGATGGTGCTCCACCTCTGTTCTCGCGGCAGCAGTCGGCGGCTGATAAAGGCCACCGGTCGGTCGAGGCCCTTGGCGTCCAACTGGGAGAGGACTGCCCCGACCCCGTACTCCGAGGCATCGGTCTGGACTACAAATTCCTTGCTGTAGTCGGGGGCCTGTAGCACAGGGGCAGCGCACATGGCTGCTTTGAGAGTATCAAACGCGTCTGGCAGCGGGGCGTCCAGTGCACCACCTTGGGTTGTTTCTTTGAAGTGAGTTCCGTAAGAGGGCCCACAATGCTGCCGTAATCCTTTATGAAGCGTCGGTAGTAGCCTGTGAGGCCCAGGAATGCCCGGACAACGGTTTGGGTGGCGGGGGGCTCCCACGCCTGGATGGCGTCCACTTTTACCCGGAGGGGGGCCACCTGGCCACTCCCCACCTGATGGCCCAGATAGGTCACAGATCCTTGACCGATCTGGCACTTGCTGGCCTTAATTGTGAGGCCGGCTCTTTGGAGAGCGGCCAGGACTTCCCCCAGGTGTCCTAGGTGCGCGGCCCAGTGGTCGCTGAAGACAGCAATGTCATCGAGGTAGGCCGCGCTGAAGGCTTCGAGACCGGCCAGGACCTTATTTACCAGCCTCTGAAAGGTCGCTGGGGCGTTCTTCATGCCGAAGGGCATCACCCGGAAGTGGTAGTGGCCGTCGGGGGTAGAGAAAGCTGATCGTTCTTGTGCGCCGGGAGTGAGCTTGATCTGCCAGTACCCAGCAGTGAGATCAAAGGTGCTTAGGTAGCGGGCGGCCCCTAAGCGATGAATCAGCTCATCGGCTCGTGGCAAAGGGTGGGCATCGGTCTTGGTAACTGCGTTCAGGCCCCGGTAGTCGACACAGAATCTGAGTTCGGGGTCGTGCCGGGGGCGGCGGCCTTCGGCACCAAGACTACCGGGCTGGCCCACGGGCTGTCAGAAGGCTCGATGACTCCGAGGGCGAGCATCTTGGCGACCTCGGTCTTTATGCAGGCCCGGACTCGGTCAGGCACTCTATAAGTGCGGTGTCGTACAGGGGGGCTATCCCCCGTGTCCACGTCGTGGACGCACCAGGGGGTTACCCCGGGCCTGAGAGAAAAGAGGGCAGCGAAGGGTTGCAGTAGCTTCTGGCAATCCTGGCGCTGTTCTGGTGTCAGGGTGGCGGAGAGGTGGACGCCCTCCAAGGAGCCGTCTTGGCTCGAGGACCCCAGGAGGTCCGGTAGGGGCTCGGTGTCACTTTCACCCCCATCGTCGGTAGCCAGTAGCAAGCTTAGTTCAGTTCGGGCAAAATGGGGCTTGAGCCGGTTGGCGTGCAGGACCCTGAGGGGGTTCCTCGGAGACTCCATATCGACCAGGTACGTGACGGGGCTCTTCCTTTCAACTATCTTGAAGGGCCCGGTCCACTTGTCCTGCAGGGCGCAGGGGTCCACGGGTGACATGACCCAGACTTGCTGGCCCGGCTCAAACTCGACGGCTGAGGCATTCTCGTCATACCAGCGTTTCATATCTTCTTGGCTGGCTTCAAGGTTGGCTTCTGCCAGGGCACGGAACTTTCGAGTCTGGTTCCGCAAGGTCAGGAGGTACCGGTAGACGTCGGGCGGGGCCCTCTGGACGTTCGCCTTCCAACCCTCCTTGACCAGGCTGAGGGGCCCTTGGACGGGGTGCCCATACAACAGTTCGAAGGGGCTGCAGCCCAGGGACTTCTGGGGTACCTCCCGGTAGGCGAACAGGAGGCAGGGCAACAGGACATCCCATCTCCTTCTGAGGGGCTCTTCCAGGCCCTTGATCATCCCCTTCAGGGTTCGGTTGAACCGCTCGACCAGTCCGTTCCCCTGGGGGTGGTAAGGGGTGGTGAATTTATAGGTGACCCCACATTGTTGTCAGAGGGATCTCATGTACTTCGAGATAAAGTTCGTCCCCCTGTCGCTCACCACTTCTCGGGGGAACCCCACCCTGGAGAAGATGCCCATCAGGGCCCGGCCCACCACTGGAGCGGTCACAGTTCGGAGGGGAACAGCTTCTGGGTACCGGGTGGCGTGGTCGACCAGTACCAGGATGAAGCGGTGGCCCAGGGCGGTCCGGGGGTCGAGGGGCCCCACGATGTCTATCTCCACTCGTTCGAACGGGGTGTGGACGGCTGGAAATGGTTGCAGGGGGGCTTTCACGCGTCCCCCAGTCTTCCCGCTAGCTTGGCAGGTCGGGCAGGACCGGCAGTGCTGGTCCACGTCTCGTCTCATTCGGGGCCAATAGAAATGGGTCACGAGGCGGCTGTATGTCTTGTCCCGCCCGAGATGTCCGGCGAGGGGCATGTCATGTGCCAGGTTCAAGAGGAATTCTCGGAATCGGAGGGGGACCACCAGCACCCGGCTGGCCCCTAGTTCGGCGACTTTCTGCTCGCTATACAATAAGTCATTGTCCCAATAGACCCAGTGGGTTCCCGAGGGGTCCCCCGCAGCCTGGGCGGCCGCCTGCTGTCGGGCCCCCTCGAGGGACGGGCAGCCCTTCTGTTCTTGCTGGAATTGTTCACGGGTGGGGCCCCCGTCGTGGCGCCACTGGGCCAGCTCGGGGATCTCGCTGAGGGGAGCGGCCTCGTTGGAAGAAAGTTCGGAGGGCCCGGCCTCCTCGTCAGGTTCCTCCGGGCTGGAGGAGGTGGATGGTTCGGGGCCCGCCCGTTTGTCGGGGGCCGGGGCCGCAGCTGGCTGGACGGTCATGGACCGAGTGGTGGCGCAGGCCCACTCGGGTAGTCCTAGCATCTCCAGATGCTCTCGGCGCTCCACCTGGGCCCAGGGGGAGCTCTCTAGGTCGTTCCCCAGGAGGCAGTCCACCGGGGCGTCGTCGCGGACAGTCACTTTTAGGGTGCCGGACACTCCTCCCCACTCGAAGGGGATTCGGGCCATCCGGCACATGCTCTCGGTGTTGTCGGCGGTCCGGACAGGGCAGAGGACATGTGGTAGGATCTGTTCGGGGGTCACCAGATGGCAGCGGACAGCGGTCACACTGGCCCCAGTGTCCCGGAGGGCCTCGGCCAGTCGCCCATTGATGGTGACCCACTGTTGGTACTTCTGGGTGTTGCTTGGGATGGTGGCGCGGGGCACCATTTCTCGGGAGCCTAGGCATACAAGCGATATGGTGGCTGGTTCCCACTCGGGGGACCCGTCGTCGTGGTTCTCCTCCTCGTCCTCTCCCTCCCCCAGGGCTGCGGCAGCAATTGGTCGGGGAGGTGGCCCCGTGGTCCCGTTCCGTCGGTTCACGGGGCAAGCCGGGTCACTTGCATAATGGCCGGTCTCTTGGCATCCGAAGCAGGTTACTGTTGGTCGTGGTCCAGACCGGGCGATAGGGGTCCCTCTTCGGCCCTGGGTCGGGGAAGCGGGGTTGGTTGTTTGCCCTCGTGGCGGACTTCTGGGCGGTCCAGCTGGGAATTCTCGACTGCGGTGGGACCCCCCTCCTCTGCCGCGCTGGCGGGGAGGTCCCGTGGTGCTCCGTTGGTAGTCCCCCACGGGGTTCCGGGGGACCCGGGTGTTGACCCATCGGTCCGCTTCGGCGGCGAGCTTCCGGGGCTCGGTCAGTTTACTGTCCAGGAGGTGTTGCCTTAGTTCCACAAAGCAGTTGTTGGCGAGGTGCTCCCAGACAATGAGGTCGAATAGTTCGTTATAGGAGGTGACCTTGCTCCCTTTGATCCATCCCTCCAACGCTCGGCTGAAGAAGTCCACGTATTCGACCCATGTGGTACCGGGGATCTTCTTGCAGTCCCGGAAGCGTTGCCGGTACATCTCGGCCGACAGTCCGTAGCGTGTGAGTAGGGCTTCCTTCATGTGGTCGTACGAGGTCATCACTGCGTCGGGGAGTTGCAGCAGGGTATCCCGTCCCTCGCTGAGGAACCTCCCCCACAGGCCGGCGCCCCAATCCTTCCGGGGTACCCGATGGGAGGTCATGGCGACTTCGTACGCTCGGAACCATTGCTGGATGTCGTCATTTTTATAGTACTCCTTGACGACATCCTTGGGGATGTGAACCTTTGGCTCGGTCGGGGGCAGAGCGTCCCAGGCTCCGGGGTTGCTGGTCTCCCCAGCTTTAGCTTTTAGTTCAAGTTCTTTAAGGCTCCTCTCGTGCTCGAGGGTTAGCCATCTCTCCTCTAGCTCCCGATGCCTTTTCTTCTCCTCGATTTCTTCTTGTAGTCGTAGTTGCTCCAGGGCTATCTTTTTCTCCGCCAGTAGGAGCTCACCGTCCAGCCGGAGTCGGGCAAGATCCATTTCGTGTGTCCGGGCCCTTTCCCGTTCTCGTATCTCTTCGGGGGAAAGGCTGGTGTCTGGGATGGTTCGCTCCCCGTTTGTCGGGGCCGTGGTCGGCAGGTTTCCGTCCCGGGCCGAGGTGCCTTCGGCTCGGGGTGGAGGGGTCTCGGGTTCTGCCCAGGCTTTCAGGGCTTTCTGCATTTCCTCCTTGGTGCCCAATCCTGTGGTTGGGATCCCTTTGTCTTTGCAGAATTGTTTGAGTTCCTTGTGGGTGTATTCCTCCAGTTTCTCCAACTGGAAGGTTGCGGTCGTGGTTGCTTCTTGGCCATCCATGGTTCCCTTTTTCTCTTCTCGTCTGGTCAGGTAGTGGTTGCGTTACTTGCTTGTACGATTGCGTTTGCTCGGATCCCGCCGCTGGCCACCAAATGTTGGAGGGAGGCCCGCCGGGTAGTCGGGGAGACTATTCCGGCACCTTCCTACCGCAAAGTTATAGCCGAGCGCCGTTGAGAAGCCTCCTCGGGGAGGTCTTTCTCCTATAATCGTACTAGGCCCAGTAACACCACCACACAGGACTCAATAGTAGTTGCGAGATTAGATTCTTTATCAGCAGGAATACGTGCAATATTTACAGGGGGATCGAGGGATCCGGTCAGAGTCTCAGTGTTCGTTCAAGAGGATAGGGTAGCGGGACAGTCTTAGTGCCAGCCAGGCACGGGAGGGTTTTGCGCCAGACCTTGGATGCTGGTCTCAGAGCGGCTCGGACGTGGAGAGCCGCGACGTCGTCTGCAGGGCTCGGATGGTAGTTCCGCTTAGGTCGAGCCGCGACACGGTCAGCAGGGCTCTGGTGGTAGGTCCGCTTCGGTCGAGCCGCGACGAGGTCAGCTGGGCTCTGGTGGTAAGGTTCAACAAGGTCGGGCCGCGACAGCGTCAGCAGGGCCCCAAGGGTTCGTGAAGGTCTTTAAGCACGGTGGAGCCGCAATGTCGTCAGCAGGGCTCAAGGGATGGTTCAGGGTGAGTCTTCTTCATGGGGTCAGCCGCGATCCGATCAGCAGGGCTCTCGACTCCAGGATACAACTACTGCCCTGTTGTCGGGTTGCCCCAGATATAGGACGAGAGCCCTTTGATGTCCGGACCCGTGCGCCCAGAGGGGGCGGAGAGGACGGGTAGGGGGCGGCCAGACGCCCAGCAGGAGAGGCGCCAGGCCCCAGAGAGCTGTGGGGTGATCACACCCAGGTGTGGAGAGACGGTAGGGGGTCCCATCGATACTGCCCTCCGCCGAGAGTGGGAAGGGCTCACGTGGTATCCCCCGAGCCAGGGGTTGGCGTCTCGATGTCGGGCCTCGCTGGGACTGAGGCCGGGTAGAGCAGGGTCATACAGGTGGTCACGTGGAGTGACGTGCAATCCAAGATGGAGGAGCCCCGATGTGCATGGGACCTCGTGCAGCTTAGCGCGGGGAAACAGGACCACGCCACGAGGCCGGCTCCCACAGTGTGTATGTGTGCAGTTGTGTGTGTGGTTGTGGGTATGGTTGTGTGTGTGTGTGGTTGTGTGTGTGGTTGTGTGTGTGTGGTTATGTATGTGGTTGTGTGAGGTTGTGTGGTTGTGTGTGTGGTTGTGGTTTTGTGTGGCTGTGTGGTTGAGTGTTTGTGTGTGGTTGTGTGTGTGATTGTGTGTGGTTGTGTGTGTGTGTGTGTGGATATGGTTGTGTGTGGTTGTGTGTGTGGTTATGTGTGTGGTTGTGTGGGTGTGGTTGTGTGTGCGGTTGGGTGTGGTTGTATAGTTGTATGTGTGGTTGTGTGTGTGATTGTGTGTGTGTATGGTTGTATGTGTGGTTGTGGTTGTGTGTGTGTGGTTGTGTGTGTGTGGTTGTGTGTGTGGTTGTAGGTGAGGGTGTGGTTGTGTGTGGGTGCGGTTGTGGGTACAGGTGTGGTTGTGGGTGTGTGTATATGTGGTTGGGTGTGGTTGTGTGTGGTTGTGTGTGTGGCTGTGTGGTTGAGTGTTTGTGTATGGTTGTGTGTGTGACTGTGTGTGGTTGTATGAGTGGTTGTGTGTGTGGTTATGGTTGTGGTGTGGTTGTGTGTGTGGTTGTGTGTGTGGTTGTGTGTGTGTGGTTGTGTGTGTGTGGTTGTGTGTGTGATTGTGTGTGTAGTTGTCTGTGTGGTTGTGGTTGTGTGTGTGGTTGTATTTGTGTGTGTGTGGTTGTGTGTGTGTGTGGTTGTGGGGGTGGTTGTTTGGTTGTGGGGGTGGTTGTGGTTGTGTGTGTGTGGTTGTTTGTGTGGTTGTGTGTGTGTGGTTGTGTGTGCATGTGTGTGTGGTTGTGTGTGTGGTTGGATGTGTTTGTGTGTTTGTTTGTGTGTGTGGTTGTGGTTGTGTGTGTGGTTGTGTGGTCATGTGGTGTTGTGTGTGTGTGTGGTTGTGAGTGTGGTTGTGGTTGTATGTGTGGTTGTGTGTTTGGTTGTGTGTTTGTGAGTGGTTGTGGTTGTGTGTGTGGTTGTTGGTGTGGTTGTGTGGTTGGATGTGGTTGTGGTTGTGTGTGGTTGTATATGTGGTTGTGTGTGTGGTTGTGTGTGTGGTTGTGTGGGTGTGGTTGTGTGTGTGGTTGTGGTTGTGTATGTGGTTGTGTGTGTGGTTGTGTGTGTGTGATTGTGTGTATGGTTGTGTGTGTGGTTGTGGTTGGTGTTGTGTGTTGTTGTGTGAGTGGTTTTGTGTATGGTTGTGTGTGTGCGGTTGTGTGTAAGGTTGTGTGTGTGTGGTTGTGTGTGTGGTTGTGTGTGTAGTTGTGGTTGTGTGTGTGGTTGTGTATGCGGTTGTGGTTGTGTGTGATTGTATGTGTGGCTGTGTGTTTGAGTGTTTGTGTGTGGTTGTGTGTGTGACTGTGTGTGGTTGTATGAATGGTTGTGTGTGTGTGTGGTTATGGTTGTGTGTGTGGTTGTGTGTGTGGTTGTACGTGTGTGGTTGTGTGTGTGTTTGGTTGTGTGTGTGGTTGTGTGTGTGGTTATGTGCGTGTGTGTTGTGTGTGTGGTTGTGTGTGTAGTTGTGTGTGTGGTTGTGGTTGTGTGTGTGGTTGTATTTGTGTGTGTGTGGTTGTGTGTGTGTGTAGTTGTGGGGGTGGTTGTGTGGTTATGGGGGTGGTTGTGGTTGTGTGTGTGTGGTTGTTTGTGTGGTTGTGTGTGTGTGGTTGTGTGTGCATGTGTGTGTGGTTGTGTGTGTGATTGGGTGTGGTTGTGTGTTTGTGTGTGTGGTTGTGGTTGTGTGTGTGGTTGTGTGGTTGGGTGGTGTTGTGTGTGTGTGTGTGTGGTTATGTGTGTGGTTGTGTGTGTTGTGTGTGGTTATGTGTGTGTGTTTGTGTTTGGTTGTGTGTGTGTGGTAGTGTGTGTGGTTGGATGTGGTTGGGTGGTTGTGTGTGTGTTTGTTGGTTTTGTGTGGTTACATGTGTGGCTGTGTGGTTGAGTGTTTGTGTGTGGTTGTGTGTGTGACTGTGTGTGGTTGTATGAGTGGTTGTGTGTGTGTGCGGTTATGGTTGTGGTGTGATTGTGTGTGTGATTGTGTGTGTGGTTGTGTGTGTGTGGTTGTGTGTGTGGTTGTGTGTGTAGTTGTGTGTGTGGTTGTGGTTGTGGTTGTATTTGTGTGTGTGTGGTTGTGTGTGTGTGTGGTTGTGTGTGTGTGTGGTTATGGTTATGTGTGTCTGTGTGGTTTTGTAAGGGGTTGTGTGTGTGTGGTTGTGTGTGTGTGGTTGTGTGTGGTTATGTGGTTGTGTGTGTGGTTGTGGTTGTGTGTGTGGCTGTGTGGTTGAGTGTTTGTGTGTGGTGGTATGTGTGATTGTGTATGGTTGTATGTGTGGTTGTGTGCATGTGTGGTTGTGTGTGTGTTTGAGTGCATGTGTGGTTGTGTGTGTGAGTGGTTGTGGGTGTGGTTGTGTGCGGTTGTGTGTGTGGTTGTGTGTGTGTGGTTATTTGTGTGGTTGTGTGTGTGTGGATGTGTTTGTGGTTGTGTGTGTTTGTGTGTGGTTGTGTGTGTGGTGTGTGTGTGGTTGTGTGTGGTTGTGTGTGTGTGGTTTTGTGTGTGTGGTTGTGGGTGTGGTTATGGCTGTGGTTGTGTGATTGTGCATGTGGTGGTATGTGTGGTTGTGGTTATGTGTGTGGTTGTATGTGGGGTTGTGTGTGTTGTGTGTGTGTGTGTTTGTGTGTGGTTGTGTGTGTGTGGTAGTGTGTGTGGTTGTGTGGGTGTGGTGTGTATGGTTGGGTGTGGGTGCGGTTGTGGGTACAGGTGTGGTTGTGGGTGTGTGTATGCATGGTTGGGTGTGGTTGTGTATGTGGTTGTGTGTGGTTGTGGCTGTGTGTGTGTGATTGTGTGTGTGTGGGTGTGTGTGTGGTTGTGTGTGTGTGGTTGTGTGTGGTTGTATGTGTGGTTGTGTGTGTGTGGTTATTGTTGTGTGTGTGGTTGTGTGTGTGGTTGTGTGTGTGTTTGAGTGCATGTGTGGTTGTGTGTGTGAGTGGTTGTGGGTGTGGTTGTGTGCGGTTGTGTGTGTGGTTGTGTGTGTGTGGTTATTTGTGTGGTTGTGTGTGTGTGGATGTGTTTGTGGTTGTGTGTGTTTGTGTGTGGTTGTGTGTGTGGTGTGTGTGTGGTTGTGTGTGGTTGTGTGTGTGTGGTTTTGTGTGTGTGGTTGTGGGTGTGGTTATGGCTGTGGTTGTGTG